>NC_134357.1:128507255-129114755 GCF_048569485.1 Anomaloglossus baeobatrachus
GCCCTGGGCGTTCCTGGCTAAGAGCGGGAAGCCTGCTTCCCTCTGTGCCTAGTGAGAGGGCTGGAGCATGTAAATCAGGCTCCAGCCCTCGTCGCTGCTGCGAAACAGCGTCTCTCCCCTACCCTGATTGACAGGGTGGGGGGCGGGGAACGAAGCGGAGCTAGGCCGCAAAAGCCGGGGACTGGATTTATAAACGCCGCCGCCGTAAAAGCGCGGTCGGCGTGTCCCCGGCGCACTACAAGTCACAGCAGCGCCGCCGGTCCAGTGGGGGTCGGCGCTGCGTTCCCACAACACAAAAGTCCCCCAAGTAAACTGCAGGAACACCAACTCAATCGTTACGGTCCCCGGCGCACTACAACACCCAGCCAGCCCGGAGTGTGTCTGTGCCTGCCGGGGACACAGAGTACCTGTATGATGCAGGGCCTTGTCCCTGATTGTACTCCTGCTCCATATCCATCAGGTGCTATGGGTCTGTGGATGGAGCCCGGCGTCAGAGCTTAGAGGCCGGCAGGATCCCACTTCCACAGAGCCCTACAAGGGGATGTGGAAGGAAAACAGCATGTGGGGCTCCAGCCCCTGTACCAGCAATAGGTACCTCAACCTTACAACACTATATGGGCCCTCTTTTCTTCCATCCGAAATAGTCAGCAGCTACTGCTGACTAAAATCTGTGGAGCCATGCGTGGATGTCTGACCTCCTTCGCACAAAGCTTGAAAACTGGAGAACCCGTGATACCACGGGGGGGTATAGCCAGAAGGGGAGGGGCCTTGCACTTTTTAGTGTAGTGCTTTGTGTGGCCTCCGGAGGGCAGTAGCTATACCCAATCGTCTGGGTCTCCCAATAGAGCGCTGAAGAAAGGCCTGGCCTCAGGGCGCGGGGGGCGACAGGCCTGGCCTCAGGGCGCGGGGGGGGGGCGACAGGGCGCGCCTCAGGGCGCGGGGGGGGCGACAGGCCTGGCCTCAGGGCGCGGGGGGGGGCGACAGGCCTGGCCTCAGGGCGCGGGGGGGGCGACAGGCCTGGCCTCAGGGCGCGGGGGGGGGCGACAGGCCTGGCCTCAGGGCGCGGGGGGGGGGCGACAGGCCTGGCCTCAGGGCGCGGGGGGGGGCGACAGGCCAGGCCTCAGGGCGCGGGGGGGGGCGACAGGCCTGGCCTCAGGGCGCGGGGGGGGGCGACAGGCCTGGCCTCAGGGCGCGGGGGGGGGCGACAGGCCTGGCCTCAGGGCGCGGGGGGGGCGACAGGCCTGGCCTCAGGGCGCGGGGGGGGCGACAGGCCTGGCCTCAGGGCGCGGGGGGGGGCGACAGGCCTGGCCTCAGGGCGCGGGGGGGGGGCGACAGGCCTGGCCTCAGGGCGCGGGGGGGGCGACAGGCCTGGCCTCAGGGCGCGGGGGGGGGGCGACAGGCCTGGCCTCAGGGCGCGGGGGGGGGCGACAGGCCTGGCCTCAGGGCGCGGGGGGGGGCGACAGGCCTGGCCTCAGGGCGCGGGGGGGGGCGACAGGCCTGGCCTCAGGGCGCGGGGGGGGGCGACAGGCCTGGCCTCAGGGCGCGGGGGGGGCGACAGGCCTGGCCTCAGGGCGCGGGGGGGGGGCGACAGGCCTGGCCTCAGGGCGCGGGGGGGGGCGACAGGCCTGGCCTCAGGGCGCGGGGGGGGGGCGACAGGCCTGGCCTCAGGGCGCGGGGGGGGGCGACAGGCCTGGCCTCAGGGCGCGGGGGGGGGCGACAGGCCTGGCCTCAGGGCGCGGGGGGGGGCGACAGGCCTGGCCTCAGGGCGCGGGGGGGGGCGACAGGCCTGGCCTCAGGGCGCGGGGGGGGGCGACAGGCCTGGCCTCAGGGCGCGGGGGGGGCGACAGGCCTGGCCTCAGGGCGCGGGGGGGGGGCGACAGGCCTGGCCTCAGGGCGCGGGGGGGGGCGACAGGCCTGGCCTCAGGGCGCGGGGGGGGCGACAGGCCTGGCCTCAGGGCGCGGGGGGGGGCGACAGGCCTGGCCTCAGGGCGCGGGGGGGGCGACAGGCCTGGCCTCAGGGCGCGGGGGGGGCGACAGGCCTGGCCTCAGGGCGCGGGGGGGGCGACAGGCCTGGCCTCAGGGCGCGGGGGGGGCGACAGGCCTGGCCTCAGGGCGCGGGGGGGGGCGACAGGCCTGGCCTCAGGGCGCGGGGGGGGGCGACAGGCCTGGCCTCAGGGCGCGGGGGGGGGCGACAGGCCTGGCCTCAGGGCGCGGGGGGGGCGACAGGCCTGGCCTCAGGGCGCGGGGGGGGCGACAGGCCTGGCCTCAGGGCGCGGGGGGGGGCGACAGGCCTGGCCTCAGGGCGCGGGGGGGGGCGACAGGCCTGGCCTCAGGGCGCGGGGGGGGCGACAGGCCTGGCCTCAGGGCGCGGGGGGGGGCGACAGGCCTGGCCTCAGGGCGCGGGGGGGGCGACAGGCCTGGCCTCAGGGCGCGGGGGGGGCGACAGGCCTGGCCTCAGGGCGCGGGGGGGGCGACAGGCCTGGCCTCAGGGGCGCGGGGGGGGGGCGACAGGCCTGGCCTCAGGGCGCGGGGGGGGGCGACAGGCCTGGCCTCAGGGCGCGGGGGGGGCGACAGGCCTGGCCTCAGGGCGCGGGGGGGGCGACAGGCCTGGCCTCAGGGCGCGGGGGGGGGCGACAGGCCTGGCCTCAGGGCGCGGGGGGGGCGACAGGCCTGGCCTCAGGGCGCGGGGGGGGCGACAGGCCTGGCCTCAGGGCGCGGGGGGGGCGACAGGCCTGGCCTCAGGGCGCGGGGGGGGCGACAGGCCTGGCCTCAGGCGCGGGGGGGGCGACAGGCCTGGCCTCAGGGCGCGGGGGGGGCGACAGGCCTGGCCTCAGGGCGGCGGGGGGGGGCGACAGGCCTGGCCTCAGGGCGCGGGGGGGGGGCGACTGGCCTGGCCTCAGGGCGCGGGGGGGGCGACTGGCCTGGCCTCAGGGCGCGGGGGGGGGCGACTGGCCTGGCCTCAGGGCGCGGGGGGGGGCGACTGGCCTGGCCTCAGGGCGCGGGGGGGGCGACTGGCCTGGCCTCAGGGCGCGGGGGGGGCGACTGGCCTGGCCTCAGGGCGCGGGGGGGGGCGACTGGCCTGGCCTCAGGGCGCGGGGGGGGGCGACTGGCCTGGCCTCAGGGCGCGGGGGGGGCGACTGGCCTGGCCTCAGGGCGCGGGGGGGGCGACTGGCCTGGCCTCAGGGCGCGGGGGGGGCGACTGGCCTGGCCTCAGGGCGCGGGGGGGGCGACTGGCCTGGCCTCAGGGCGCGGGGGGGGCGACTGGCCTGGCCTCAGGGCGCGGGGGGGGCGACTGGCCTGGCCTCAGGGCGCGGGGGGGGCGACTGGCCTGGCCTCAGGGCGCGGGGGGGGGCGACTGGCCTGGCCTCAGGGCGCGGGGGGGGCGACTGGCCTGGCCTCAGGGCGCGGGGGGGGGCGACTGGCCTGGCCTCAGGGCGCGGGGGGGGGCGACTGGCCTGGCCTCAGGGCGCGGGGGGGGCGACTGGCCTGGCCTCAGGGCGCGGGGGGGGGCGACTGGCCTGGCCTCAGGGGCGGGCGGGGGGGGGCGACTGGCCTGGCCTCAGGGCGCGGGGGGGGCGACTGGCCTGGCCTCAGGGCGCGGGGGGGGGGCGACTGGCCTGGCCTCAGGGCGCGGGGGGGGCGACTGGCCTGGCCTCAGGGCGCGGGGGGGGCGACTGGCCTGGCCTCAGGGCGCGGGGGGGGCGACTGGCCTGGCCTCAGGGCGCGGGGGGGGCGACTGGCCTGGCCTCAGGGCGCGGGGGGGGCGACTGGCCTGGCCTCAGGGCGCGGGGGGGGCGACTGGCCTGGCCTCAGGGCGCGGGGGGGGCGACTGGCCTGGCCTCAGGGCGCGGGGGGGGGCGACTGGCCTGGCCTCAGGGCGCGGGGGGGGGCGACTGGCCTGGCCTCAGGGGCGCGGGGGGGGGCGACTGGCCTGGCCTCAGGGCGCGGGGGGGGGCGACTGGCCTGGCCTCAGGGCGCGGGGGGGGGCGACTGGCCTGGCCTCAGGGCGCGGGGGGGGCGACTGGCCTGGCCTCAGGGCGCGGGGGGGGCGACTGGCCTGGCCTCAGGGCGCGGGGGGGGGCGACTGGCCTGGCCTCAGGGCGCGGGGGGGGCGACTGGCCTGGCCTCAGGGCGCGGGGGGGGGGCGACTGGCCTGGCCTCAGGGCGCGGGGGGGGGCGACTGGCCTGGCCTCAGGGCGCGGGGGGGGGCGACTGGCCTGGCCTCAGGGGCGGGGGGGGGCGACTGGCCTGGCCTCAGGGCGCGGGGGGGGCGACTGGCCTGGCCTCAGGGCGCGGGGGGGGGCGACTGGCCTGGCCTCAGGGCGCGGGGGGGGCGACTGGCCTGGCCTCAGGGCGCGGGGGGGGGCGACTGGCCTGGCCTCAGGGCGCGGGGGGGGGCGACTGGCCTGGCCTCAGGGCGCGGGGGGGGCGACTGGCCTGGCCTCAGGGCGCGGGGGGGGGCGACTGGCCTGGCCTCAGGGCGCGGGGGGGGCGACTGGCCTGGCCTCAGGGCGCGGGGGGGGCGACTGGCCTGGCCCTCAGGGCGCGGGGGGGGCGACTGGCCTGGCCTCAGGGCGCGGGGGGGGCGACTGCCTGGCCTCAGGGCGCGGGGGGGGGCGACTGGCCTGGCCTCAGGGCGCGGGGGGGGCGACTGGCCTGGCCTCAGGGCGCGGGGGGGGCGACTGGCCTGGCCTCAGGGCGCGGGGGGGGCGACTGGCCTGGCCTCAGGGCGCGGGGGGGGCGACTGGCCTGGCCTCAGGGCGCGGGGGGGGCGACTGGCCTGGCCTCAGGGCGCGGGGGGGGGCGACTGGCCTGGCCTCAGGGCGCGGGGGGGGGCGACTGGCCCGGCCTCAGGGCGCGGGGGGGGCGACTGGCCCGGCCTCAGGGCGCGGGGGGGGCGACTGGCCCGGCCTCAGGGCGCGGGGGGGGGCGACTGGCCCGGCCTCAGGGCGCGGGGGGGGCGACTGGCCCGGCCTCAGGGCGCGGGGGGGGGCGACTGGCCCGGCCTCAGGGCGCGGGGGGGGGCGACTGGCCCGGCCTCAGGGCGCGGGGGGGGGCGACTGGCCCGGCCTCAGGGCGCGGGGGGGGCGACTGGCCCGGCCTCAGGGCGCGGGGGGGGGCGACTGGCCCGGCCTCAGGGCGCGGGGGGGGCGACTGGCCCGGCCTCAGGGCGCGGGGGGGGCGACTGGCCCGGCCTCAGGGCGCGGGGGGGGGCGACTGGCCTGGCCTCAGGGCGCGGGGGGGGCGACTGGCCTGGCCTCAGGGCGCGGGGGGGGCGACTGGCCTGGCCTCAGGGCGCGGGGGGGGGCGACTGGCCTGGCCTCAGGGCGCGGGGGGGGGCGACTGGCCTGGCCTCAGGGCGCGGGGGGGGCGACTGGCCTGGCCTCAGGGCGCGGGGGGGGCGACTGGCCTGGCCTCAGGGCGCGGGGGGGGGCGACTGGCCTGGCCTCAGGGCGCGGGGGGGGGCGACTGGCCTGGCCTCAGGGCGCGGGGGGGGCGACTGGCCTGGCCTCAGGGCGCGGGGGGGGGCGACTGGCCTGGCCTCAGGGCGCGGGGGGGGGCGACAGGCCTGGCCTCAGGGCGCGGGGGGGGCGACAGGCCTGGCCTCAGGGCGCGGGGGGGGCGACAGGCCTGGCCTCAGGGGCGCGGGGGGGGGGGCGACAGGCCTGGCCTCAGGGCGCGGGGGGGGGGGCGACAGGCCTGGCCTCAGGGCGCGGGGGGGGGGGCGACAGGCCTGGCCTCAGGGCACGGGGGGGGCGACAGGCCTGGCCTCAGGGCACGGGGGGGGGCGACAGGCCTGGCCTCGGGGCGCGGGGGGGGGGCGACAGGCCTGGCCTCGGGGCGCGGGGGGGGCGACAGGCCTGGCCTCGGGGCGCGGGGGGGGGTCGACAGGCCTTGCCTCGGGGCGCGGGGGGGGGGCGACAGGCCTGGCCTCGGGGCGCGGGGGGGGGGGGCGACAGGCCTGGCCTCGGGGCGCGGGGGGGGGGGCGACAGGCCTGGCCTCGGGGCGCGGGGGGGGGGCGACAGGCCTGGCCTCGGGGCGCGGGGGGGGGGCGACAGGCCTGGCCTCGGGGCGCGGGGGGGGCGACAGGCCTGGCCTCAGGGCGCGGGGGGGGGCGACTGGCCTGGCCTCAGGGCGCGGGGGGGGCGACTGGCCTGGCCTCAGGGCGGGGGGGGGGCGACTGGCCTGGCCTCAGGGCGCGGGGGGGGCGACTGGCCTGGCTCAGGGCGCGGGGGGGCGACTGGCCTGGCCTCAGGGCGCGGGGGGGGGCGACTGGCCTGGCCTCAGGGCGCGGGGGGGGGCGACTGGCCTGGCCTCAGGGCGCGGGGGGGGGCGACTGGCCTGGCCTCAGGGCGCGGGGGGGGGGCGACTGGCCTGGCCTCAGGGCGCGGGGGGGGGGCGACTGGCCTGGCCTCAGGGCGCGGGGGGGGCGACAGGCCTGGCCTCAGGGCGCGGGGGGGGGCGACAGGCCTGGCCTCAGGGCGCGGGGGGGCGACAGGCCTGGCCTCAGGGCGCGGGGGGGGGGGGCGACAGGCCTGGCCTCAGGGCGCGGGGGGGGGGGCGACAGGCCTGGCCTCAGGGCGCGGGGGGGGGGGGCGACAGGCCTGGCCTCAGGGCACGGGGGGGCGACAGGCCTGGCCTCAGGGGCACGGGGGGGGCGACAGGCCTGGCCTCGGGGCGCGGGGGGGGGGGCGACAGGCCTGGCCTCGGGGCGCGGGGGGGGCGACAGGCCTGGCCTCGGGGGCGCGGGGGGGGTGACAGGCCTTGCATCGGGGCGCGGGGGGGGGCGACAGGCCTGGCCTCGGGGCGCGGGGGGGGGGCGACAGGCCTGGCCTCGGGGCGCGGGGGGGGGGCGACAGGCCTGGCCTCGGGGCGCGGGGGGGGGCGACAGGCCTGGCCTCGGGGCGCGGGGGGGGGGGCGACAGGCCTGGCCTCGGGGCGCGGGGGGGGCGACAGGCCTGGCCTCGGGGCGCGGGGGGGGCGACAGGCCTGGCCTCGGGGCGCGGGGGGGGCGACAGGCCTGGCCTCGGGGCGCGGGGGGGGCGACAGGCCTGGCCTCGGGGCGCGGGGGGGGGCGACAGGCCTGGCCCCTCACACTCAGCTCTTATGATGTCCTCTTCTTCACTCATGTCATGTGCCCTCATCAGCTACTCGAGTATCTTCTGGCTCCTCCCACATGGGGGTCACATGGGCATGACGTCATCGCAGGTCCTGCACGGATCAGATTAGACCTTCCAATCCTTGCCTATGTAGCGCTAAGGTATTAAATCCCCTCTCCCCTCCCTCTTTAAAAAAATCGCCGGATTTGCTAGATGGCAAAAGGGGATGGGAGTTTAAAACAAAACAAAAAAACTGTGTTGTAACATGGCCCTGGTTGACAGTAGCTTTGAGTGTGCCCCTTTCCCCCCCCAGTGGCTACGCTAGTACACTCCCAATATTATCACCAGTAACCCCACCTCCTCATTGTCCCCTCCTCAGGTAATTATGGTAGTCACCACCTCTCCCTCCTCAGGCTCCAACGTACGGGCTCCCCGCTGAGCCGCTTCTTCTCTTGTACGGGTCCTGGCTGCACCGATGCTGTTCTCGTAGGGACCCGCGCCGGTGCTTCTCCGTACAGGCCCCGGCTGCGCCGCTTCTTCTCCTGCCGTTTGGGAACTTTTAAAATCACACGCGCGCACAGTACTGACGTCATCGGGGCGCGCCGCATGTGTCACAGACAAAGTGCTGGCAGGGAACAGAGGAGAGATACCTGCGTTCCGCTGCCTGCACTGACTGTGCGGAGCTGAAGGATTGCTCCCTCCCCGGCACGCAGCGTGTAATGAGGGCGACCTGACCAGGGCCCCCAGGAGCCTGGAGCTCCGGACAACGGGTCAGATTGCCCTCATTACTGACCGGCGAGCAAGGCCCCGCTGAACCTTCGGGCCCCTGTTCACCGCACCGGCTGAACCGGCGAGATATCCGATAGATATATAATTCCTCAGCGATCAACTAAATGGTATAACCCTTCGTCGTCCGGCTCGCCAACAGAGTATACGGTGAGCGGAATTATCCGTCGTCACTTAGATGAGGCGAATTTCTGCGCTCCCAACTGAAGAGTTTATCGTTGCAGCTTTGGATGTGACTGGAGGACGTTATAATGCTCTGCTTGCTCTCCTTTCTTGTGCTTTCTTCCTTTCTTTCCTTTCTTCCAAAATTCTCCATCCACTTCGAAACTAGATATTCAGACAACTGTAGTGATGACAGTGTAGGTAGCGGGACTCCCCCTCTATACAACACGAATATATCCTCTCCTCTATATACTCCCCTCTATGTGCCCCATGTGTATATATCATCCCCTCTGCGTGCCCCCTGTGTATATATAATCCCCTCTGTGCCCCATGTGTATTTATAATCCCCTCTGTGTCCCTTGTGTATATATAATCCCATCTATGTGCCCCCTGTGTATTTTACTCCCTTCTATGTGACCACCTGTGCATATACTCCCCTCTATGTGACCACATGTCTATATAGTCCCCTGTATGTGACCCCCTGTGTATAAAATCCTTTCCGTGGCCCCTCTATGTGCGCCATGTATTTATAATCTCCTGTATGTGCAACCTGTGTGTATAATCCCCTCTGTAATTAAAGACTGCAGTCGCAGAGTTCGCCATTGCGACTGGGCCCAGCAGGTTTGGTGCCCGCCCTGCAGATCAGAAGCTTTCTGTGAGAGAGGAGCTGCGCTGTTCTGTGGCAGACCACGCAGCCACTATATGACCCATGAGTCAAGGGGTCCTGATGTCAGCGGCAGCTCTGGGCTCCCCTTGCTAGTCATCGCACACAGCAATGATGATGCATCGAGCAGCGCATGTGTACCGCCCCGCGGCCTCGGCTGCGACCGCCGAGGCGCTCGGGTCCGGGCTCGTGTGTGTCGGTGGCTCGAGCGCCTCCGGACCCGGGGGTCACGTCTCTCTGGAAGGGTGTAGTGGCGGTGCACGCAGGGGAATGCGGGTGATTGGTTTTGGGATGATTGTTCGTGACGCCACCCACGGGTTGTGGTGATGGTGGACACTACCGCTGCGGTGAAGATACGGGGACTCCCGGGAGCGGTGTAGTGGCGCAGCTAGATGTTGACCCCTCCGTGGGTAGGGGATGTTGGTCCCGGGGCCCGGTTGTGCGAGGGCCGGGGTGCAGGGCTGCGGTGCGGCGCAGTGCCGGATGGCACTGGTGTACTTACGATTAAACCACACAGAGTTGCTGGTAAACCAAACGGAGGTATGAACGGGGCCCGCAGCCGGCGGCAGCTTCCTAGTCGGGTTGGCAATGTCCGCCTTTCTCCTGCACCTGTGTTTGTAGTGTGACCACTGTGCCTGGGCACTGGTAGTCCGCTCCCCGGCGTGTATGTGTCGTAGGAGCCCCTTTTGTCCGCAGGTGCTGGCCCTTGGATCTCTGGCCTCTGGTGGTGGCTACTATCTGGACGGGTTGGGCTGTTGCCTTCAATCGGGACTTTGGTGGGAATGAACCCCTGAGGTCCAGACCACAATCAGTTAATTCGACTATGGTGGTGGCATATAGCCTAGTTCGGGGTCTGAGTACCCTGCCTGGTGCTCCGGTATCCTGTTGGCTCCCCGGTTCAGTTCCGGCGGGCCACTACCCTGTCCCGGTCCCTTACGGTTCCACCGGTCGTATTCCTGGTCTCCTGCAGGCGGTCACTGCCGTCTGCCTGCCTGACTGATCTGGGGTCCTAGGCTCCAGCCCAGGCCCCAAGCAGAACTGTACTCCACTACTCTCCACTCTGCTGTACTGTACTGGATTGTCAGAACTGAACTCAACTGTTTGTGTTTTCCTACCTCAGGCCAGCAGACTCCTCGGGGGACGTGTCTTTCCGCCTGACTCCGCCCACCTGGTGTGCCTGTCTGACTCTGAGGGAGGCAATCAGGTCTTTGTGGTTGACTGATGGTACCTTTCTAGTGTGGGGGGTGTATGTGGTGAGTGTAGTGACCTGTGACCCCTGGGGTCCAGGGCGTCATGTTCCCCCTTGGTTTAATGCAGACCGTCCACGGGCTGCCCGTCCACATCGGTTTTATTTTTCTGAAAGATAAATAAGTAAAACGTTCAAAAGCATTTTTTTTCATTTCTTCCCTTGCGGGAGGCACATTGCTTGAACCGTTGCAAACGGGAAAACATTTTCAATAACATTAACGGGGACGGGTCCTTTCGCTTTCCCACCCAAGCAACCTGAACTTTGATGCTGCCCCTAAGAAACAAGCAGCACCCCTTTTCCCCAGTCCAGAAAACGGGAACTGGCCCAGGCCACCCAAGCGGGAACGGGTACGGTGATACGCACCCGGCAGTCCTTCAGAGGCCCCGCGTCCAAGGGGACCCCTGACCCGGAGGATGATCACCGGTCCTGGTGGTGACCGGACCCCAGCCTGCTCTGCTGCGGGTCCTTCCTCCAACCAGCCTCTCTGGGGACTGGCAATTGCGGGAAGGGGCAGTTGGGGACTATTTACAAACCCAATAGTTTTTGGGTGGCTTGCGAGTTCTCAGCCTTGTCTTTGGGGGAAAAAGGGGACAACATCAGTCCCAGTAGGGACGGGCACTTCAGCAGCCAACGGGCTACCATAAACACTGTAGGTCCCAACGGGGACTTTTCTTTTTGAATCAGGTGAAAGCCTCGGGTGATTAATGCTCATTCATTCAGATATTTACACAATCAATACATCGCACCCCTAAATAGCAGTTTCCCTGTACCTAAGCGGGGGCCTACCTAGGTTAGGTCGGGTAGACTTTCTGGGCCCAGTGTCATCAGTGGGAGGTAGTGGGACAGAGGGGCTAACTGGCCCACCACGCCATTCTGCATGGGCCAGTCCGCTGGAAAGTCGCCCATTACGGTATGAATCACCTCCTTCTTCTTTTCCCCGTTCGGCATGGAAGCCGGAGTCCCATCTACCAGCCTTAGGGGATCTGGGCATCTCTTCAGGTGGTCTCTGGAAATGGTATCCGTGGTCTTCCCGTGGTCGCGACTGATCAAATAAGTCTTCTCATTCTCCCATCCAGTGGGTTGCACAACATATGGGGTCCTCTCCCACTGATCATCGAGTTCATGCGTCCTTCTCTTGCGTTTTAGTACCACATCCCCGGGTACAAAGGGGGCAGCCGGGGCCCGCTTGTTAATGCGCTGCTCTTGTTTTTCTCGACTCTGAAGCAGATTCCTTTCCACATATTCCTGGATCTGTCGGTACTGCATCTGCCGCTTGGCATCCCAGTGGTTAGTGGAGGAGAGGGCTTCGGGTGCTTCTGTGTCCATCTCCAGGTCTACGGGCAGCCGTCCCGGTCGGGCTCTCATTAGGTATGCAGGCGTGCACTTGGTGGAACTACAGGGGATGGTATTGTACATATCCACCAGGTCAAGCAACTTCTCAGGCCACAGGTTCCTTTCCTCCAACGGTAGCGTCTTGAGGAAGTTCAGGACCAGGTGATTCATTTTCTCACACATCCCGTTAGTCTGGGCATGGTATGGCGTAGTCTGGATCTTCTTACACCCATACAAGTGACAGAACTCCTGGATCACCTCCGCTTCGAAGGCCGAGCCCTGGTCGGTAAGTACCCTTTCCGGGTAACCGTGCGGTCGACAAAAGTAGGCCTGGAAGGCTCTAGCTGCGGTACGGCCCGTCAGATCTTTAACTGGGACAACCACCATGAACCTGGAGTAATGGTCCACGATGGTCAGGGCATATGTGTACCCGCTTCGGCTGGGCGTGAGCTTGACGTGGTCCAGGGCAACCAACTCCAATAGCTGGTGGGTGATGATCGGCTGAATGGGAGCCTTCTGGCTGGCCTCATCTCGCCTTCTCAGGGTACAGGGACCACATTCTCGACACCAGGCCTCCACAGACTCCCGCATCCCACTCCAGTATTACCGCTCTCTCAACAACATGTCCAGCTTTTCCAACCGAAGTGTCCTGCACCATCGTTGTAGGCCTTCAGGACCCTGGGTACACTGGCTTGGGGGACCACCACTTGGCGAACCTTCTCATGGGTCTTTGCATTGATCATTTCCCGTCACAGCTTCCCCTGATGCAGGTGCAGCCGGTTTCTTTCTTTCCACAACCGTTGGGCTTCTGAGGGGGCCGCGGGATCCATTCAGAAGGAGCCCTGCGCTATCATGGCTTTAACCAGCTGGACCGCAGGTTCCTGATCCTGGGCTTCCTGCCACCCCTGACCGGGCAGCGGGTCAATCTTCACCTGTTGTTGGTTAACGCAGGGCTTCTCATCTCGGGGCCGATGGAAGGCAGGTAGCTCAATTTCTTCAAGGTCGTCGTTCTCCACCCTGTCATCAGGTAGGTGCAGCATTCGGGACAGCGCATCCGCATTGGTGTTCTTGCAGCTGGCCCTGTACTTGATAGTGAAATCATAGTTGGACAGTCGAGCCATCCACCGCTGCTCCAGGGCACCCATCTTGGCCGTGTCTAGATGTGTCAACGGATTGTTGTCTGTGTAGGCAGTAAATTTCGCCGCTGCGAGGTAATACTTGAACCTTTCAGTTATTGCCCACACAAGGGCTAGGAACTCGAGCT
Organism: Anomaloglossus baeobatrachus; assembly: GCF_048569485.1. Lineage (NCBI taxonomy): Eukaryota > Metazoa > Chordata > Amphibia > Anura > Aromobatidae > Anomaloglossus > Anomaloglossus baeobatrachus. The sequence goes on from NC_134357.1 coordinate 128,519,814, forward strand.
TGAAGGAACTGTAATTTTCGGGGTTCCGTTCCGTCGGCCGAAGCTTTCTACTAGCGTAGGCGATCACCCTTTCCTTCCCATCCTGCACCTGGGACAGGACCGCGCCCAGGCCCACATTACTGGCGTCGGTATAGAGGACGAACGGGAGACCGTAGTCCGGATAGGCCAGGATTTCTTCACCCGTCAGGGCTGACTTCAACTGGTGGAAAGACTCCTCATGTTTCTCACTCCAGACAAACGGGGGGCCGGAGGCTCTCCCATTCTTGGTCTGTCCCACGAGGAGGTCTTGCATGGCCGTGGCCATGTTCGTGTACCCCTTGATGAAACGGCGGTAGTAGCCCACCAGACCCAGGAACTGCCTGACTTCTCTCACCGTGGTCGGTCATGGCCAGCTCTGGATGTCAGCAACCTTCTTCTTCTACGCCTTCGGCACTCACCACATGTCCGAGGTGTTGCACTTTGGGTTTCAGCAGATGACACTTTGATGGCTTCAACTTCATCCCGTACTTGGAGAGGGCTGCGAACACTTCTGCCAGGTGCTCCAGGTGGGCCTCATACGTCCTGGAATACACGATCACATCGTCCAGATACAATAGGACAGTCTCGAAGTTGAGATACCCCAAGCAGCGCTCCATGAGCCGTTGGAAGGTCCCCGGGGCGTTGCACAGCCCGAACGGCATACTGTTGAACTCGCAGAGTCGGTAGCAAATGCGGTCTTCTCGCGGTCTTCCGGTGTGACCACCACCTGCCATTATCCGCTGGTAAGGTCAAGGGTAGAGAAATAATTAGCAGTTTTTAGTGCAGCCAGCGACTCTTCAATGCGAGGGAGAGGGTAGGCATCTTTATGCGTTATCTGATTGATCTTTCGGTAATCCACACACATCCTTATGGTACCGTCTTTCTTCTTTACCAGCACCAACAGAGCTGCCCAGGGACTACAACTATCCTGGATGACCCGTGCCTCCTTCATGTTCCTCAACATGTCTTTGGCGCATTGATAGTGTGCTGGTGGTATTGGCCTATACCTCTCTTTGATAGGTGCATGCGTGCCTGTGGGGATATGATGTTGAACCCCTTTAATCCTCCCAAAATCTAGCGGGTGCTTGCTAAAAACCTGCCCATACTCCTGTACTACCCTGTATACCCCGTCTTTGTGAGGTCCCGGGGTAGATTCGGTGCCAACATGTAGCTCTCGGTTCCACTCCTGTAGTGGCGGAGATGGAGTGTTACTACTCATATCGGGGTAGAGGTAGTGGTGGTGGTCTCATGAATGGCTTGGGGATCGAGGGTAAACAGCTTAACTATGGTGGCGTAGCAGGGGAGCCTAACTTCTTCCTCCCCGCAATTCAGCACTCTCCCCTTTTTGACGTCAATCACCCCTCTGGCTACCATTACCGTGGGCCAGTGCTCGGAAGGCTAAGATTCCACCAACGCTGGGTAATCCTGTCCCTGGGGGTCAACTGCTGCCCTACACCAAATCATCATTTTGCTTCTTGGCGGAACCACCAAGGGAGCTGCATCCATCACCCGCACCCCACCAATCTCTCCACCCGTCAGGCTCACTTGCTGCTGGTGCAGGAGGGCCCAGATCTCATGCTGTAGGGCCCTCTGTCGACCCCCTCCTGCAGTGGCAGACAGTTGCTGTAGCAAGCTCAACACCTCTCCCATACAGTGCTCAATCACATTGGTCCCGAGGACCGCTTTTGGCTTACGGTCACTGGACTCATTCAGCACCACAATCATCCCTTGGCGTTTCATCTGGCCCCGTCCCACAGTCAGGGTCACTTCCCTGAGTCCCACTTGGGTCATAGGGAGCCCATTGGCCTCAATAACGGTCATGCTATCATCGGGAAGGACGAGTTCACTATCGGCCCAATATCGTTGGTACAATGAATAAGGCATAGTGGTTACCTGCGATCCAGTGTCCAGCAGGGCTATAGTCGGGACGCCATCCACCGCCAGGGGGATGATGGGGCGGCCTCCCACAAACCGGTCTCTCCAGTCAGCCGGGCCCTCCAGTCAGCCGGGCCATGGGGGTCTACTCCTGAGGATTGGCCCTTGACCTCAGGGGTTGCTCGTTTAACGGACATCGCCTAGAGTAATGGCCAGGCTTGTTGCACCTGTAGCACACGGGTGGCCCATACCGCAGGTCGGTGTTCTTCCTCCGCTGCATCCACGGGACGTCTTCCGGGCTGTCGGCGAGCTGAATCTTCTCCTGGGGCTTGACTCTCGTCGGGAGCTGGAGAGCGGCGAGGATCCGGGTAAGATCTTCATTCATACGCTGGACCTGCGAGGCCAGCGCTTCTATTGTCCCGACGGGCGTAGCAGGGGCCGGTAAAGCCAAGGGAGGGGATGCCACTGAGACGGGAGCGGTTTCAACCGGCCAAGGGGCCGCGTCAGGAGCGCCACCAGTTGATGTTTGCAGGGCCTTGATGGCTCGCTCCTTTAGTACTGTAAAGTCTAAGTCGGCGTGCTCCAGAGTCCATAACCGCAGCTGTTTGCGATCTTCAGCAGACCCCAGTCCCTGTAGAAACTGCGCCACCAACATCTTGTTGCTGTCGGCGTCGCTGATGGTATCCACCCGCCTCAGGGTCCGGAGGGCCGTCTACAGGTGCAGGGCATAGTCTCTGATACTGTCCGCGGGCCGCTGCCGACATTGGTACAACTGCATCCGCAACTCAGCCTCGGTCCGGGTCTCAAAGGCGGCCTGGAGTTTTTCAAAGATAGTGGCTACTGAGGCCCGGTCCGCGTCGGTCCAGGTCTCCGTCTCCTGCTCGGCCGCGCCGGTCAGCTGCCCGAGTACCACTGTCGCCCGCTGTCTGCCAGTGATGGCATACAGGTCAAGAATTGGGTTTATCTTTTTCCGGAACACCTGTAAGGCGTCAGGCTTCCCATCGTACTGGGGTAGCCAGGTAGCACCGAGCACGTACGACAGGGAGATCAGCATTACCTGGGCGACCGCAGGACCTGCGGCCTCCCCCGCTACTGTGACTGGAGCGAGGGCTGCCACGTTCCCATCTTCGGGCGCCGCCACTCCTGCAGCTGATGCCCCCCCCGCCGTCTTTGGTAGGCGCAGACATCTTCTTCCCGTCCCCCCTTGGTTTTTCTACAGCACTTCCCTCTTTGGGGGCGGGGCTTCGCTTTCGGGCCTTCACTGCTCGGAGAAGACGACTCGAGCGGGAAACTTTCACGCCCAAGATGGCGGATCTTCAGATTTTTCAGCGGGACGCCGCTGACTGGAACCACAAGGCACACTTCTACCAGTAAGTAGACTGGTTCTATCCTGTTCGTGACACCAGAAGAGTCGATGTGTACCGCCCCGCGGCCTCGGCTGCGACCGCCGAGCCGCTCGGGTCCGGGCTCGTGTGTGTCGGTGGCTCGAGCGCCTCCGGACCCGGGGGTCACGTCGCTCTGGAAGGGTGTAGTGGCGGTGCACGCAGGGGAATGCGGGTGTTTGGTTTTGGGATGATTGTTCGTGACGCCACCCACGGGTTGTGGTGATGATGGACACCACCGCTGCGATGAAGGTACGGGGACTCCCGGGAGCGGTGTAGTGGCGCAGCTAGATGTTGACCCCTCCGTGGGTAGGGGATGTTGGTCCCGGGGCCCGGTTGTGCGAGGGCCGGGGTGCAGGGCGCAGGGCTGCGGTGCGGCGCGGTGCCGGATGGCACTGGTGTACTCACGATTAAACCACACAGAGTCGCTGGTAAACCAAACGGAGGTATGAACGGGGACCACAGCCGGCGGCAGCTTTCTAGTCAGGTTGGAAATGTCCGCCTTTCTCCTGCACCTGTGTTTGTAGTGTGACCACTGTGCCTGGGCACTGGTAGTCCGCTCCCCGGCGTGTATGTGTCGTAGGAGCCCCTTTTGCCCGCAGGCGCTGGCCCTTGGATCTCTGGCCTCTGGCAGTGGCTACTATACGGACGGGTTGGGCTGTTGCCTTCAATCGGGACTTTGGTGGGAATGAACCCCTGAGGTCCAGACCGCAATCAGTTAATTCGACTATGGTGGTGGCATATAGCCTAGTTCGGGGTCTGAGTACCCTGCCTGGTGCTCCGGTATCCTGTTGGTTCCCTGGTTTGGTTCCGGCAGGCCACTACCCTGTCCCGGTCCCTTACGGTTCCACCGTATTCCCGGTCTCCTGCAGGCGGTCACTGCCATCTGCCTGCCTAACTGATCTAGGGTCCTAGGCTCCAGCCCAGGCCCCAAGCAGAACTGTACTCCACTACTCTCCACTCTGCTGTACTGTCTGAACTGAACTCAACTGTTTGTGTTTTCCTGCCACAGGCCAGCAGACTCCTCGGGGGGCGTGTCTTTCCGCCTGACTCCGCCCACCTGGTGTGCCTGTCTGACTCTGAGGGAGGCAATCAGGTCTTTGTGGTTGACTGATGGTACCTTTCTAGTGTGGGGGGTGTATGTGGTGAGTGTAGTGACCTGTGACCCCTGGGGTCCAGGGCGTCACACATGCAGCTCCATGCATCATCATTCACCCCCTGTGCCTGCACGGTGATGTCACTCCTGTGCGACTGCTGTGCTGAGGCATGCAGAGCGCAGGACGAGAGTACGCTGTCTGGAGCAGCGGGGGGAAGAGGAGAGAGGTGAGGACAGAGCAGCAGTGAAAGAGGAGAGGTGAGTACTTGTTTTTTTGTTTAAATCAGTGAGTACATGGTGGCCAGAGGCCTAAGGGGCTTCATTATACATGGAGGTCTGGGGGCTGCATTATACATGGAGGCCCGGTGTCACGGATGTGTCTGGACCTTCAGGTGCTGCTGCTGGGACCAGGAGCAGAAGGGCCCGGCGATCGTCCAGACGTTAATGGACGCTGTCCCTTTAAGGGCTTGATTTAGGTTTTTTTTCTGTTTCCTTGCCAGGTTGGAGGAGCTTTTCCTCCAGCTGGTAATTAAGGGCCTTTATAACTTGTGGCCTCTCCCTCCAGTGCGGGTTATACTTTTCACTTGGAGAAGTTGCTTGCTTAGGAGTGTATGTGGTTTCAGACTACTGTTGCTGTATATTCTGAAGATTCCCTCTCAAGATAAGTTGTTGTTTTTCTTTTTTCCCCTTTTTGCTGGTTATTTTTGTGTTTGGTTTTCCCTCCGTGGATTGGTGGGTGGTGGGATTTAGTCCTAGGGTATGACCAAGAGACAGGGGCACGTTGGTGGGCCACACCTTCTAACCCTTATAGGTACCTGTGGTTTGAGGGCAAGCGCAGGGCCCCCCACTGTCAGGGTCAGCGCAGGAGCCCCCGGTTTCCCCCCTCTTTATGTTTCAGCCTCCCTTATTCCCAGGAGTGCACTTGCTGGGTGTCTCTCCCCACACCCAGCGTGACATTATAACCCCCCCAAAAAATTGCAGGATTCTCTTAAGTGCATTGTTGACGTTTTACTTTCCTTTCTCGCCTTTTCATTGGGGGACACATACAGTGGGTATTATGATGTCTCCAGGGAGGCGTGACACTAGATTTGCAAAAGTGTTAGCTCCTCCCCCTACAGCATATACCCTAGCTAGGCAGGAAACTAGCTCAGTTTTTTCTAGTGTCAGCAGGGAGGCTGACATGTCTGGACTGAGCTCCACCAGAGGTGCCTCAGGCCAGCTTATTTTGTTTTTATTTTTACTTTTTATTTTGTTTTCTTTTTCTTATTCATTCTATTTTTGATAGGGGCAATACCAGGGTGCCTTGCCACCCCCGTTCCCCCCGTGTACGGGCAGAGGAAACCTGGCGTGCACAAGTCGTCAGTCTTCCCTCGCGCCCAAGTGGTCGGGTCTGCGTACCCCTCCAGGCTCCCTGGAAGCACCTCACACCAAGGTAGCTCCAGAGGGCTAGCAGAGCCGAGGACCTGCTTCAGCCTTGAGCCGAAGATGCGTCCCTGAGATCCCCGCATCCATCACCGACACGTCTTCAGACGGAGCCAGCAGCAGGTAGGGAGACGACGAGTCATCTGTCCCCTGCATCCAAACCGCCGCCTGGAACGGCGCCGGTGGGGAAATGCAGGCCGTGATCCCGGGGAGCATCATTAATTTAGCCCCCGGCTTTGGCCTGCATTCTAGCAACGCCCCCTCTCACTGCTCTGGAAGCCACTCCCTCACTCAGGAGCAGCTCCTTTCCGATTGGCCGTCACACTTAGGGCAGCTTTGCACACTACGACATCGCAGGTGCGATGTCGGTGGGGTCAAATCGAAAGTGACGCACATCCGGCGTCACTTGCAATGTCGTAGTGTGTAAAACCTTTCTGATACGATGAACGAGCGCAAAAGCGTCGTTATCGTATCGGTGTATTCTCCGACATTTCCATAATGCCGGTGCAGAGACGTACGATGTAGTTCCTCGTTCTTGCGACAGCACACATCGCTGTGTGTAAAGCCGCAGGAGCGAGGAACATCACCTTACCTGCCTCCCGGCTGCAATGAGAAGGAAGGAGGTGGGCGGGATGTTTACATCCTGCTCATCTCCGCCCCTCCGCCGCTATTGGCCGCCTGCCGTGTGACGGCGCTATGACGCCGCACGACCCGCCCCCTTAGGAAGGAGGCGGGTCGCCTGCCAGAGCGACGGTCGCAGGACAGGTGAGTGCATGTGAAGCTGGCGTTGCGATAATTTTCGCTACGCCAGCTATCACAAGATATCGTACCTGCGACGGGGGCGGGGACTATCGCACTCGACATCGCAGCATCGGCTTGCGATGTCGTAATGTGCAAAGCCCGCCTAAGTCCCAGCCCTGAGACCAATCAGCCTCCGGGGGCCGTCTCTCTCCTCCATGCTGCCAGGAACACTGGACGCCATTTTCCACGTGGGGAGCAGACTCGGGTGAGATCGCCTCCTTGGCTCTGCACTTCTGCAGCACTATATACCGCTCTGCTCAGCGGAATATCGCTGTCTCTCTAGCGGTGCGTGCCTGCTGGCTAGCGGTGTATATCAGCTATTAGCGGTATATACTGGCTCTGCCTGCAGGTATATGCCGGCTGTTTGACAGTATATGCCATTTTGCTACGGTATATACCGGCTGTGCATAGCAGTCACTTTATAATACTGCTAGTGGCTCCTCACTCATATAACTTTACCCCTATAGGCAGGGCTGTATTTGGCCTTCGTGCTGCCCTAGGCACTTTAAGGGTACTGACAACGTAAAACTATGATTTTGGGCACACGACATCTATTTAAGGTGGATCTACTCTGTAACACACTTGAAAAAGTGCTAAACGCTATAAGAATGAAGATCTGCACTTGTTGTGCACACGTTCCGTTTTATTTAGCTTATTGTTAACAGCTTCAGATTTTCAAAGACACTAAAGGCCGCTTTACACGTTGCGATCTCGCTAGCGAGCATACCCGCCCCCGTCGGTTGTGCGTCACGGGCAAATCGCTGCCCGTGGCGCACAACATCACTCGGACCAGTCACACATACTTACCTGCCTAGCGACGTCGCTGTTGCCGGCGAACCGCCTCCTTTCTAAGGGGGCGGTTCGTTCGGCGTCACACGTCGCTAAGCGGCCGCCCAATAGAAGCAGAGGGGCGGAGATGAGCGGCCGTAAACATCCCGCCCACCTCCTTCCTTCCTTTCTTATTGCGGGCAGCCACAGGTGAGGTGATGTTCCTCGTTCCTGCGGTGTCACACATAGCGCTGTGTGCTGCCGCAGGAACGATGAACAACCTGCGTCCTGCAACAGCAACGATATTTGGGAAATGAACAGCGTGTCAACGATCAAAAATACGGTGAGTAATTTTGATCGTTAGCGGTCGCTCGTACGTGTCACATGCAACGATGTCGCTAACGAGAACGGATGTGCGTCACGAATTCCGTGACCCCAACGACATCACTTTAGCGATGTCGTTGCGTGTAAAGCACCCTTTAGGCTATGTGTCCACGAGACTTTGTACCTGCGGATATTAAACATTTAAAAATTGTTCAAAAGACCCCTTAGAAGTGCACAGCTCAGGAGACAGGACTATGACTTTCTACAGCATCCGCTCTGCATGCTCTTCTAAAAGAGCTTTTCAGCTGTGGTTGGGGGTCTACAGACCAGATTTCTCACCAATCTTCTTAGAATTATTGGGCATAAAATCTAAAAAAAACAAAAAGTTCAGTTACTCTTTGAGGTGCATTTACACTGCTGCCAATAATCAGAAACCGAATGATCTATCTAATCCGGCTGTCAGATCACCCGACGCACAAGCAAAAGGTTTGTTTGTCGGGTGAAGTGATTTTTCCATTTACATAAATAAACATTTATATAAGGGACGATTCCACTACAAAAATCACACACAGTTTAGCTTAAAATGGGTTGTCCGGTCTAGAATGACAAGTCTGTATTTCGACTATGTGTCCCTCTATGACTGCAGACCTGTGAATCCTCCCAGTGCACTCATGGTGGTCAAGTATGCGATATACAGACTCCTAGTGAGAACTCCGTGGTGCTGGATGTTGATCTTTCTAAGGTCAACCATCCTTACCTATGGAGACACCATCACGTTTCTCAACGCTGGCAGGAAACTATCCAGGTCTTTCACCGGGATGGAACAACTACAGGAAGGGCAGTCTCCAGTCAAGGAGACCACCTATGCCAAACATGGTATCCATCCACAGACAGCTGTTTCGGGGTATTTGCCCCTCATCAGTGTGGAGTAGGAAACTCGCTAGTGGGAGCAATGCCTAGTAGAAGACTACATAGGTAAGGATGGTGTCTCCGCGGTGCTGGATGTTGATCTCCCCAAGGTCAACCATCCTTACCTATGTAGTCTTCTACTAGGCATTGCTCCCACTAGCCAGTTTCCTACTCCACACTGATGAGGGACAAATACCCCGAAACAGCTGTCTGTGGATGGATACCATGTTTGGCATAGGTGGTCTCCTTGACTGGAGACTGCCCTTCCTGTGGTTGTTCCTTCCCGGTGAAAGACCTGGCTAGTTACCTGCCAGCGTTGAGAAACATGTGATGGTGTCTCCGCGGCTTCCTTGTTTTCCTAGTGAGAACTTGTCTAGTGGGTAGGGCCTCACTTAATGCACTTCTATTGGGTGAGGTGGCGTCCCCTAGACGGGTTCTAGCTGGGACTCTGCATATCACATAATTGACCGCCATTCCCGACACAGACACCAGAGAATCCTCATAGCACACAGTGAGTGCACTTGGAGGAATCACAAATCTGCAGTCACACAGAGGGACATACAGAGGGACTGCAGACTTGTCATTCTAGACTGGACAACCCCTTTAATATTCGCTTCAAAATCTATTTTTTAAAATGCAAATTAGGAGCTTTGGTGCACCCTTGGCGTGGCCTATGCCTTGGTGCACTGTTATATTTGAATATGAAGCCAGTCCCTTCTGTTGATTGACAGCGCTTAGTAAGATAGGTAAAATCAGACATACAAGCTAATATTAGACAGCACTCACTTTTACTAAAGCACTGTCAATAAAAACAAAAGACTTTAAAATACAAATATAAGAGCGTAATGGTGCACCAAGACAAAGCCCACCCCAACGGTGCACCGACACAAAGACCACCCCAACTGTGCACAGAGACAAAGCCCACCCCAACGGTGCACCAAAGCAAAGACCACCCCAACGGTGCACCAAAGCAAAGACCACACCAACGCTGCACCGACACAAAGATCACCCCATTGGTGCACCAAAACGCCCTCATTTGCATATTGAATAAAAGTAGATTTTTCTGCAAATATTAAAGGGAACCTGTCACCAGTTTTTAAGTCTATAAGCTGTGGCCACCACCACCAGTGATCTCTTATATACGGCATTCTAACATGCTGTATACAAGAGCTCAGGCCGCTGTGTAGAACGTAAAAATCCCTTTATAATACTGACCTAGGGGGGTGGTGCGGTGCAGACTGGTCGAATGTGTGTCTCCGTTCTCCGGTACCGGCGCCCTCTCCTTCGGCCATCTTTGTCCTCCTTCTGAAGCCTGGGTGCATGACGCATCCTACGTCATCCACACTCGATGGCATTGTGGTCCTGCGCAGTCGCACTTTGATCTGCCCTGAGTGCATTGTAGTGACCCTGTGCAGGACCTCAATGTCTGCTAGTGTGGATGACGTAGAACACGTCATGCACCCACGCTTCAGAAGAGGAAGGACAAAGATGGCCGAAAGAGGAGGCGCCGGTAGCAGAGAACGGAGACACCCATTCGACCAGTCTGCACCGCACTGCCCTTTAGGGGAGTATAAAGTGATTTTTACATTCTACACAGCGGCATGGGCTCTTATATACAGCATGTTAGAATGCCGTATATAAGAGCCCACTGGTGGTGGTGGTGGCCACAGCTTATAGTCACCAAATCTGGTGACAGGTTCCCTTTAAAGAAGCACTCCGGTTATTTTTTTCCTCTAAGACTGAGTAAATGTTAGTGTAGTTTACGGTCTGTGATAATTCACTCACCGATCGCTGTTTTCTCATGTCCCCGACTCCATGATGACTTCACATCCACAGCTCGTCTCTGCAGACTGCCCTCTTCTCCGGTCTTCTGCAGCACATCTCACCATGGTGCCCTGTAAAATAATAATGTCATTATAATGTTCCTGAATAACAATAACCACAAACGCTGTGCCATATAAACCCTATACTGTGAAAAAAAAAACTGCTCCTCACTGCGCTCCCCGCAAAAGAATATTACTCCTCACAATGCCTCTTAATGTACATCCTCCACACTATCCTCGCCTATAAAATATTCCCACAACACCGTCCCCACTTATATACTATGACCGCCACACTGTGCCCTAATAAACTAAAACACCACACTGCCCTCCCCTATAAACTAAACCCACCACACCTTCCTCAATTATGAAATATGCACACTGTCCTCACATCATGCTGCCCCCTCCTCACAATGTCCCATGCTGCCCCTCTCCATACTGAGCCTTCCATGCTCCCCCTCCTCACAATGTCCCATGCTGCCCCTCTCCATACTGAGCCTTCCATGCTCCCCCTCCTCACAATGTCCCATGCTGCCCCTCTCCATACTGAGCCTTCCATGCTCCCCCTCCTCACAATGTCCCATGCTGCCCCTCTCCATACTGAGCCTTCCATGCTCCCCCTCCTCACAATGTCCCATGCTGCCCCTCTCCATACTGAGCCTTCTTAATGTACTCCAAATGCTGCCTGCCCCTTTTCCATAATGAGACCACCATGCTGCCCCCACTCAGCACACCACAGAGACCACCATGCTGCCCCCACTCAGCACACCACAGAGACCACCATGCTGCCCCCACTCAGCACACCACAGAGACCACCATGCTGCCCCCACTCAGCACACCACAAAGACCACCATGCTGCCCCCACTCAGCACACCACAGAGACCACCATGCTGCCTCCACTCAGCACACAGAGACCACCATGCTGCCCCCCTCAGCACACAGAGACCACCATGCTGCCCCACTCAGCACATAGAGACCACCATGCTGCCCCACTCAGCACATAGAGACCACCATGCTGCCCCCACTCAGCACACCACAGAGACCACCATGCTGCCCCCACTCAGCACACAGAGACCACCATGCTGCTTCACTCAGCACACCACAGAGACCACCATGCTGCCCGCACTCAGCACACCACAGAGACCACCATACTGCCCCCATTCAGCACACAGAGACCACCATGCTGCCCCCACTCAGCACACCACAGAGACCACCATGCTGCCCCCACTCAGCACACCACAGAGACCACCATGCTGCCCCCACTCAGCACACCACAGAGACCACCATGCTGCCCCCACTCAGCACACCACAGAGACCACCATGCTGCCCCCACTCAGCACACCACAGAGACCACCATGCTGCCCCCACTCAGCACACCACAGAGACCACCATGCTGCCCCCACTCAGCACACCACAGAGACCACCATGCTGCCCCCACTCAGCACACCACAGAGACCACCATGCTGCCCCCACTCAGCACACCACAGAGACCACCATGCTGCCCCCACTCAGCACACAGAGACCACCGTGCTGCCCCCACTCAGCACACAGAGACCACCATGCTACCCCCACTCAGCACACAGAGACCACCATGCTGCCCCACTCAGCACACAGAGACCACCACGCTGCCCCACTCAGCATACAGAGACCACCACACTGCCCCACTCAGCACACAGAGACCACCACGCTGCCCCACTCAGCACACAGAGACCACCATGCTGCCCCACTCAGGACACAGAGACCACCACGCTGCCCCACTCAGCACACAGAGACCACCACGCTGCCCCACTCAGCACACAGAGACCACCACGCTGCCCCACTCAGCACACAGAGACCACCATGCTGCCCCAATCAGGACACAGAGACCACCATGCTGCCCCACTCAGCACACAGAGACCACCACGCTGCCCCACTCAGCACACAGAGACCACCACGCTGCCCCACTCAGCACACAGAGACCACCACGCTGCCCCACTCAGCACACAGAGACCACCACGCTGCCCCACTCAGCACACAGAGACCACCACGCTGCCCCACTCAGCAAACAGAGACCACCACGCTGCCCCACTCAGCACACAGAGACCACCACGCTGCCCCACTCAGCACACAGAGACCACCACGCTGCCCCACTCAGCACACAGAGACCACCACGCTGCCCCACTCAGCACACAGAGACCACCACGCTGCCCCACTCAGCACACAGAGACCACCACGCTGCCCCACTCAGCACACAGAGACCACCACGCTGCCCCACTCAGCACACAGAGACCACCACGCTGCCCCACTCAGCACACAGAGACCACCACGCTGCCCAACTCAGCACACAGAGACCACCACGCTTCCCCACTCAGGACACAGAGACCACCTTGCTGCCCCACTCAGGACACAGAGACCACCACGCTGCCCCACTCAGCATACAGAGACCACCGTGCTGCCCCACTCAGCACACAGAGACCCCCGGGTTACCTCACATTTTATACTGAGTCCCCTACATTGATCCACTCCATATTGAACCCCCCCATAATGACACCCCCATATTGAACCCCCATGCTACCCCTTCTCCATAATGAGCTCCCAATGCTTCCCCCTCTCCATACTTAGTGAGTTGATACACGGCACTTCTGGGGGGGCACAAGGAGAGTCCAAAACCGCCTCAAGTAAATATAGAAACTTGGCGCTCGATCAATGTGAATAGTGTTTTTATTGTGAAGAACTTGGAGCAGCACAAGCCCAGCACTGCCACATAGTCAGCGGAGGACACCATGTCATACCGGGCCACGCCGCTTGCCACGCTACTATACCTTCTGAGGAGCCTCTGAACGCACTGATGAAGGTCTTTTGACCGAAACATCTGCGCTTGTGCTGCTCCTACAAGTTCTTCACAATACAAACAACGGTTCACATTGATCTTGGGTGCCAAGCTTCTACATCTACCCCTCTCCATACTGAGACCCCCAACATACCGAGTCCTTATACTTTTCCCCATCGATTTTGTCCCTTGCACTATCCCTCCCTCTGTAAGCCCCCCTAACCCCCCCCATCTACAGCAAAAGGTCCCCCTAAACCCCCCTGCTACAGCAAAAGGTCCCCTAAACCCCCCCTCCCAACAGCAAAAGGTCCCCTAAACCCCCCCTCCCAACAGCAAAAGGTCCCCTAAACCCGACCTCCCAACAGCAAAAGGTCCCCTAAACCCCTCCTCCTGCCGCAACAGGCTCCATTAGTCCCTCCTCCTGCCGCAACAGGCTCCATTAACCCCTCCTCCTGCCGCAACAGGCTCCATTAACCCCTCCTCCTGCAGCAACAGGCTCCATTAACCCCTCCTCCTGCCGCAACAGGCTCCAATAACCCCTCCGCCTGCCGCAACAGGCTCCAATAACCCTCCGCCTGCCGCAACAGGCTCCATTAACCCTCTGCCTGCCGCAACAGGCTCCATTAACCCTCCCCCTGCCGCAACAGGCTCCATTAACCCTCCCCCTGCCGCAACAGGCTCCATTAACCCTCCCCCTGCCGCAACAGGCTCCATTAACCCTCCCCCTGCCGCAACAGGCTCCATTAACCCTCCCCCTGCCGCAACAGGCTCCATTAACCCTCCCCCTTTACAGCAATAGGCCCCCTTGACCACCATCTTCTTTAATAGGCCCCATAACTCTAAGACTATACGAATAGCCCCAGCCCCCCTAAACACTGTCTTTTCATAGCCCCCCCCCTAACCTCCAGACTACAATAATAGGCCTCCTAATCCCCAGTCTATAGCCTCTGCCGGCCCCTCCCCCGCAATCCTAACGTTATAGCCTCTGCCTGCCTCCCCCCTTCTCCTCCCTTCACTTCACAGCATTAGGAACTCTGCGAGTGATTAATCACCTGTTCCTGTGCTGCTGCTGCCGCCGCCGCCGCTACTGCCACCCTCCTCCTCCTCCTCTTGCCGGAGCTGCAGCTCCTCCTCCAGTGTACGTCATCCTCCTGCAGCTGGCTCCGGTGAGTGTGCTGTCCTCCGCGGCATCTACAGTTTTGGCCGCCACAGCACGGAGCTGATTGGCGCGCCTCTGACCCCGGAAGTGCAGATGCCGGCACTTCCGAGGTCAATCAGCTCCCTGTGCACGGCGCCCGCAGTCTATTTGTATGCGCGTCTTAAAGACGCAGATACAGATAGATGGAGGTGCGCCTCTCACCCCTCCATCCGAAAGCACAGCGGATTTAATAGACTGTCTAACGGAGGGGGAGGAGGATGTTAAAAAAAAAAATATATATATATATAGATTTTTTTTTTTTTGCAGCCAGAAGGTGCCGCCCCCCCCCCGCAACGCGGCGCCCCAGGCACCGGACCACGGGTGCCTAATGGTAAATACGGCCCTGCCTATAGGGCTGTAGGACTCTATTGCTGACATGCGTAACCGCAAGGGTGATAAAGCTTCCCAGGCGTCCTCTATGGACCTGTACTATGCCTGTACCACCTGTGGACGCTCGTTTTCTAATGGGCGAAGCTATCCACTATGCCGGGCCTGCGATGCCCCTTCTACCGTGTCACAACAGACCCCGTTGCCGGACCAGGATGCCGTGCAGTCTCTGGATTCTGCTCCGGCCACCGGCCAGGCAGCACCCCCGTCTGATGACGTAATGCCTGCATGGGCTCTTCTAATGTCTAAAAGGTTAGATGACCTTGCCGCTCAGATATCCCAGCCGTCCTCAGGCTCCCACAGCCTTCCCCCAGCTCAGCTCCCTCAGAGGAGCCCGCCTGCTTCGTCTGGTGTCTCTTCCCCAGAACGTAAAAAGGCTGTTTCCAAAAGGCGCCATTGCGACCTCTACGCCACATCCGACTCGGACGATAGTCAGTCTGACCGAGGTTCCGTGACCTTTAGTAGTCACGATTCTCAAGACTCTGACTCTGATTCAGATGTCCTTTCTGAGTCAAGGCATATAGAAGACACACTGATTTCGGCTGTCAATCACTCTGTCGATCTCTGATCAGCCTCCTGACCCGACTTCTCAGTCGGCAATCAAGCGGGCCAAGAAGCCTCCTAAATCCTTTGCTCAGGATCCGGTTTTTCGGCAAATTATATCTAAACGGTGGGATCACCCTGATAGAAGGTTTAATAAAAAACTCTTCATTCACTTATCCCTTTCCCTCTGAAATGGTTAAGCCCTGGTCAGTACCCCCCGTTGTGGATCCGCTAGTATCCAGACTGGCTAAACACACGGTCATGTCTGTTTCAGACAACGCGTCTCTCAAGGAGTCGTCCGACCACGCAGTTGATGCTGCGGTCAAATCTATTTTTCTATTTTCCAGGCTTCGGGCTCCTCTCTTCGCCCCCTGTTTGCCTTAACATGTGTCGCGAGAGCTATGGGGGTGTGGAGCAAAAACCTACGCAGGATGCTTCGCTCTTGTAATATTCCCCCGGCGGCTTTTGAGATTCTTGATTTCTTCTCTCTAGCCTCTAATTATTTTCTTCACGGCTCCCTAGATGCAGCTAGTTTGTCAGCTTTATCGGCGGCCAATGCTGTCTTTGCCCGTAGAGTCCTTTGGCTAAAAATATGGAATGCGGACAGTGCCTCCAAGAAATCCCTGTCCACACTCCCCTTCCATGGCCTGCGTCTGTTTGGAGAATCCCTGGACAAGCTCATATCTGAGACGACGGGTGGTAAAAGTACCATTCTACCTCAAAAGCGGCCTGTATCCAGGAATTTTAAAAAATCTCCTTGGCGCAGGCAGTCCTTTCGGCCTGCCCCCCAAAAACCATCAGCCCAAGGATTATCCCAACGCTCAGATTGAGGATCCGGTCCCTCAAGGGGCTCTTCTTGGCGTTCCCACTCCAAGCAACCTAAAACCAAAGGACCTCGCTCTGTACAGGCCCCCTCAGCATGACGCCAGGTATCCCTCAGATCCGACTCCTGTTGGAGGGCGGATTCTGCTTTTTCGGGATATCTGGCTAGACCACACTCACGATGCTTGGGTTTGAGAAATCGTCACCTCAGGTTATAAGTAGAGATGAGCGAACCGGTCCCGGTTCGGCTTGAGGTCGGTTCGCCGAACGGAGGTCCCGTTCGAGTTCGGTTCGTCGAACGTTCGACGAACCGAACTCGAACCGCATAGGAAACAATGGCAGGCATTCACAAACACATAAAAGCACCTAGAAAACACCCTCAAAGGTGTCCAAAAGGTGACAAACAACTCACAACACAACACAAACACATGGGAAAGTGACAAGGACATATACTCATGCGAAAACAAAAGAGCAGGACAAGGAAAAAGTGGAGGACACACAGATATAGGCATGGCACGCCCTTCTAAAATCATGTAAAACACCGCAAGGTGACTCCAAGCGGAGTATCCCTTTTTTCCAAAAATTGGGGCCCCCACACACCCACCCATTCAGTGGCAGCACTTGTGCCCTAGTTGTACACTTCCCAGCTAGATTTGCATCAAGCACATTCAAAAATACGCTATTCTTAACCATCCCCAGGATGACTCCGGGGTAGGTAGCAAAGTCTTTCCTGATCACAGCTCTGTTCATCTTGGCTCCTTTTAAAAAACACAGCAATCAAGGGTTACTCCAAGCGGAGTCTCCCTTTTTTCCAAAAATTGGGCCCCACACACACCCACTCATTCAGTGGCAGCACTTGTGCCCTAGTTGTACACTTCACAGCTAGATTTGCATCAAGCACATTCAAAAATACGCCATAATTAACCGTCCCCAGGATGACACCGGGGTAGGTAGCAAAGTCTTTCCTGATCCCAGCTCTGTTCATCTTGGATCATTTATAAAAAACACAGCAAGCAAGGGTTACTCCAAGCGGAGTCTCCCTTTTTTTCCAAAAATTGGGCCCCACACACACCCACCCATTCAGTGGCAGCACTTGTGCCCTAGTTATACACTTCACAGCTAGATTTGCATCAAGCACATTCAAAAATAAGCCATACTTAACCGTCCCCAGGATGACTCCGGGGTAGGTAGCAAAGTCTTTCCTGATCCCAGCTCTGTTCATCTTGGCTTCTTTTAAAAACAATGTAAGCAAGGGTTACTCCAAGCGGAGTCTCCCTTTTTTCCAAAAATTGGGCCCCACACACACCCACCCCTTCAGTGGCAGCAGTTGTGCCCCAGTTGTACACTTCACAGCTAGATTTGCATCAAGCACATTCAAAAATACGCCATAATTAACCGTCCCCAGGATGACACCGGGGTAGGTAGCAAAGTCTTTCCTGATCCCAGCTCTGTTCATCTTGGATCATTTATAAAAAACACAGCAAGCAAGGGTTACTCAAAGCGGAGTCCCTAGTTATACACTTCACAGCTAGATTTGCATCAAGCATATTCAAAAATACGCCATAATTAACCGTCCCCAGGATGACACCGGGGTAGGTAGCAAAGTCTTTCCTGATCCCAGCTCTGTTCATCTTGGATCATTTATAAAAAACACAGCAAGCAAGGGTTACTCCAAGCGGAGTCTCCCTTTTTTTCCAGAAATTGGGCCCCACACACACCCACCCATTCAGTGGCAGCACTTGTGCCCTAGTTATACACTTCACAGCTAGATTTGCATCAAGCACATTCAAAAATAAGCCATACTTAACCGTCCCCAGGATGACTCCGGGGTAGGTAGCAAAGTCTTTCCTGATCCCAGCTCTGTTCATCTTGGCTTCTTTTAAAAACAATGTAAGCAAGGGTTACTCCAAGCGGAGTCTCCCTTTTTTCCAAAAATTGGGCCCCACACACACCCACCCCTTCAGTGGCAGCAGTTGTGCCCCAGTTGTACACTTCACAGCTAGATTTGCATCAAGCACATTCAAAAATACGCCATAATTAACCGTCCCCAGGATGACACCGGGGTAGGTAGCAAAGTCTTTCCTGATCCCAGCTCTGTTCATCTTGGATCATTTATAAAAAACACAGCAAGCAAGGGTTACTCAAAGCGGAGTCTCCCTTTTTTCCAAAAATTGGGCCCCACACACACCCACCCCTTCAGTGGCAGCAGTTGTGCCCCAGTTGTACAATTCACAGCTACATTTGCATCAAGCACATTCAAAAATACGCCATAATTAACCGTCCCCAGGATGACACCGGGGTAGGTAGCAAAGTCTTTCCTGATCCCAGCTCTGTTCATCTTGGATCATTTTTAAAAAACACAGCAATCAAGGGTTACTCCAAGCGGAGTCTCCCTTTTTTCCAAAAATTGTGCCCCACACACACCCACCCATTCAGTGGCAGCACTTGTGCCCTAGTTGTACACTTCACAGCTAGATTTGCATCAAGCACATTCAAAAATACGCCATAATTAACCGTCCCCAGGATGACACCGGGGTAGGTAGCAAAGTCTTTGCTGAACCATGACTTGTTCATCTTGGCTCCTTTTAAAAAACACAGCAAGCAAGGGTTACTCCAAGCGGAGTCTCCCTTTTTTTCCAAAAATTGGGCCCCACACAGACACCTTATCAGTGGCAGCACTTGTGCCCTAGTTGCAAACAGGATGTTTTGATTTGCATCAAGCACATTCCAAATCCACAAGCATTTACTCTCCCCAGGATGACACAGGGGTAGTAAATTCCTTCTGGATCCATGACTTGTTCATTTTGATGAACGTCAGTCTGTCCACATTGTCACAGGACAGACGCGTGCGCTTATCTGTCAGCACACACCCAGCAGCACTGAAGACACGTTCAGAGACAACGCTGGCAGCTGGACACGACAAAATCTCCAAGGCGTAACTGGAGAGCTCTGGCCATTTTTCTAGATTTGAAGCCCAAAAGGAGCAAGGCTCCATTTGCAAAGTCATGGCATCGATGTTCATTTGGAGATACTCCTGTATCATCCTCTCCAGCTGTTGACTATGTGTCAGACTTGTTGTCTCTGGTGGCCTTGCAAAGGAGGGTCTAAAAAAATTATGAAAAGATTCCAGAAAATTGCTGTTACCAGCACCAGATACAGTCCTACTGGTACGGGTAGACTGTTGAAGATGACGAGACCGTCCCATGTTTGTCAAGTTACAACTGGGAGAATCACTCCCTGCACCTGCACGGTTGTTTGGTGGAAAAGCCGAGCTAAGATCGAGTAACAGCTTCTGCTGATACTCCTGCATACGTGCGTCCCTTTCTATGGCTGGAATTATGTCACAAAATTTGGACTTGTACCGGGGATCTAATAGTGTGGCAATCCAGTAGTCATCATCACTTCTAATTTTGACAATACGAGGGTCATGTTGGAGGTAGTGCAACAAGAAGGCACTCATGTGTCTTGCGCAGCCATGCGGACCAAGTCCACGCTGTGTTTGTGGCATAGAGGTGCTAACAGTTCTTTCTTCCTCTGACATCTCCCCCCAACCTCTTTCAACAGAAATTTGACCAAGGTCTCCCTCATCCGCTGAGTCTTCCATGTCCATGGATAGTTCGTCCTCCTTTTCTTCATGTTCTCCTGCACCTTCCTCAACATTTAGCCTGCTACCATGCGCCCTTGTTGATCCCTGTCCCCCATGGTCCCATGCCTGCTGCGTTGGTGATGATGAACGTCTGTACCTTGGTGATGTTGTTGTGTCTTGCGCATATGAATCCTCCTGTAGTTCCTCCCCTTCCTGTTGTCCCACCCCCTGACTCCGAATAGTGTTTAGCGTGTGCTCCAGCATGTAAATGACTGGAATTGTCATGCTGATAGTGGCATTGTCAGCGCTAAACATATTCGTCGCCATGTCGAAACTGTACAGAAGGGTGCATAGGTCCTTGATCTGAGACCACTCCATCAGGGTGATCTGCCCCACCTCTGCATCTCGTTGGCCCAGGCTATACGTCATGACGTATTGCACCAGGGCTCGGCGGTGCTGCCACGGTCGCTGTAACATGTGGAGAGTTGAATTCCAGCGTGTCGCCACATCGCATTTCAGGCGATGAACCGGCAGGCCGAAAGACTTCTGGAGCGATGCAAGTCGCTCAGCTGCGGCGCTTGAACGGCGGAAGTGAGCAGACAGTTTTCGGGCCCTGTTCAGAAGGCCATCTAGGCCGGGATAGTGTGTTAAAAATTGCTGGACGACAAGGTTCAACACGTGAGCCATACAAGGTACGTGTGTCACCTTGCCCAGGCGAAGGGCCGCACCCAGGTTTGCAGCATTGTCGCACATGGCCTTACCAGGCTGCAGGTTGAGTGGATACAACCATTTATTAAACTCGGACCGCAGAGCTGACCACAACTCCTCAGCTGTGTGACTCTTATTCCCAAGACATGTCAAGCTAAAGACCGCCTGATGACGTTGCGCTCTGCTGCCAGCATAGTAATGAGGGGTGCGTGATTCCTTCTGCGCAGTGAGAACGCTGGTGGCCTGACCAGGCAGGCTTGGGGCGGAGGTGGAGGACCCAGATGAGGTGGAGGAGGCAGAAGCAGTGGCGGAACTTGGACAGACAGAGGATTGACACACAAGTCATGGGGACGGCAAGACTTGTGCAGCAGACCCTTCACCATCTATCACCATAGTTACCCAGTGCCCATTCAGCGACATGTAACGTCCCTGTCCATGCTTACTGGTCCAAGTATCGGTGGTGAAATGCACCCGTTCACACACAGAGTTTCTCAAGGAAGCGGTGATGTTGTGTGCGACATGCTGGTGTAGCGCGGGCACACCTTTCTTAGAGAAGTAGTGGCGACTAGGCATCTGGTACTGGGGCACAGCGACAGACATAAGGTCTCTAAAATCCTGTGTGTCCACTAGGCGGAAAGGCAGCATTTCGGTAGCCAAGAGCTTACAGAGGGATAGAGTCAACCTCTTAGCTTTGTCATGGGTCGCAGGAAGTGGCCTTTTATTTGACCACATCTGAGGGACAGAGATCTGGCTGCTGTGTGTAGACGGTGTTGAGTAGGGTGTCCTTGGAAAAATGCAGGTTTGTGAGGAAAGTGCAGGCGGAGACATGATGTTGCCTTCATCCAACGTTGGTGCTATCGATGTCTGAGAGAGCTGTACACACTCACTTGTTTCCCTTTCCAAACCAACTGACGACCTAACAAGCAAACTGCCTGTTGCGGTTACAGTGGTGGAAGTTGTGCGTGGAAAAACAGGTGTGACAGCTGTCCCCACAGTCCTAGAAGATGAAGAGCGCGCGGATGCACTGGAAGGGGCAGGCGGTGGATGGTTCGCTCCGCTAGGCCGCATTGCAGCACGGTGAGCTTCCCACCGGGACATATGATATTTATTCATGTGACGATTCATGGAAGAAGTTGTCAAACTGCTGAGGTTTTGACCTCTACTAATAGAACCATGACAAATTTTACAGATCACATAATTTGGGCGATCTTTTGCTATGTCAAAAAAGGACCAGGCTAGGCAAGGCTTAGAGGGCATGCGACCTGTTGATCCACCCCGACTAGTGCTCAGAGGCAGAGTGGTGGCTGAGGATGCAGTTGTAGACGTGCTACCAGTACTCCGACTCTGTCCAGGAAGGCGCAAGGTAACTTCGTCATCAGTTGCATCCTCCTCCACCACCTCTGTTGACCTCCTCGAGTGCCTGACTGTGGGTTGACAGTAGGTGGGATCTAGAACTTCATCATCAATTGTTGTGTTTGCACTCCCCTCACCCTCAGACCGAGCCTCTTCTTGCCCTGACCGAATATTTAAGTTGTCATCCCAATCGGGTATCTGCGTCTCATCTTCATCAGTATGTTCCTCATTGTCTATAACCACAGGTGTTACAGTTTGTGACAAAGCGTCAACATTATGCTCAGAAACTTGGTCCTCACGGCCTGAATCAGAGTCACAAAGGTTCTGGGCATCACTGCAGACCATTTCCTGTTCTGTACTCACTGTAGCTTGGGAGCAGACCTCTAATTCCCAGGCTATAGTGTGACTGAACAGCTCTGCAGACTCAGCCATGTCAGTTCCACCATACTGTGCAGGGCTGATGGAGACTTCAGAGCTGGGAGAAAGCAAGTTTGATTGGGATGACAACTCAGAGGACTGGTGTTTTTTGTATGCGGTACTTGAAGTATCTGAGAGGGCACTTGTTGGACCACTTGAGATCCATTCAAGCATTTTCCTTTTTTGGCCATCATCTACCTTTGTTCCTGTTGTTCGTGTCCTTAAAAAAGGGAGCACATCGGATTGTCCACGGTAAGTAGTAGACATCTTACTTTTGCTGGTAGATGGTCTATCTTCAGCAGATGATAATGGAGCTTTGCCACCTTCCCCACGGACAAACCCTTTTTTTCCTTTTCCACCACACCTCTTCCCCTTTCCACCAGCATCTGTCATTTTGCCACTCATGTTGATTGCGACAAGATTGTGCACTGAAAATGTGGTAGTAAAAATTGAGAGGTGGTATAGATTGCAGCGGTGGTCTAGCTTTATTAACAGCAGAATAATAAAGAATAAATATCCCTGACAATGCAACTACGGCCCTTAAACTGGCAGCATAAATTGCTAGTATAATGGATTAGTAACTATGAGTTGGAGTGTGCAATGCAGGCAGACGTGCTGCAAATATCTTTGCACTACTGGGACTATACAGAAGTCCAATAGCCACGTTTAGGATGCCACTAGGTACACTCAGTGTTTGCTAGTATAATGGCTTAGTTATAATGAGTTGGAGTGTGCAATGCAGGCAGACGTGCTGCAAATATCTGTGCACTAGTGGGACTATACAAAAGTCCAATAGCCACGTTTAGGATGCCACTAGGTACACTCAGTGTTTGCTAGTATAATGGCTCAGTTATAATGAGTTGGAGTGTGTAATGCAGGCAGACGTGCTGCAAATATCTTTGCACTAGTGGGACTATACAAAAGTCCAATAGCCACGTTTAGGATGCCACTAGGTACACTCAGTGTTTGCTAGTATAATGGCTTAGTTATAATGAGTTGGAGTGTGCAATGCAGGCAGACGTGCTGCAAATATCTTTGCACTAGTGGGACTATACAGAAGTCCAACAGCCACGTTTAGGATGCCACTAGGTACACTCAGTGTTTGCTAGTATAATGGCTTAGTTATAATGAGTTGGAGTGTGCAATGCAGGCAGACGTGCTGCAAATATCTTTGCACTAGTGGGACTATACAAAAGTCCAATAGCCACGTTTAGGATGCCACTAGGTACACTCAGTGTTTGCCAGTATAATGGCTTAGTTATAATGAGTTGGAGTGTGCAATGCAGGCAGACGTGCTGCAAATATCTTTGCACTAGTGGGACTATACAAAAGTCCAATAGCCATGTTTAGGATGCCACTAGGTACACTCAGTGTTTGCTAGTATAATGGCTTAGTTATAATGAGTTGGAGTGTGCAATGCAGGCAGACGTGCTGCAAATATCTGTGCACTACTGGGACTATACAGAAGTCCAACAGCCACGTTTAGGTTGCCACTAGGTACACTGAGTGTTTGCTAGTATAATGGCTTAGTTATAATGAGTTGGAGTGTGCAATGCAGGCAGACGTGCTGCAAATATCTTTGCACTAGTGGGACTATACAAAAGTCCAATAGCCACGTTTAGGATGCCACTAGGTCCACTCAGTGTTTGCTAGTATAATGGCTTAGTTATAATCAGTTTGAGTGTGCAATGCAGGCAGACGTTGTTAGAGACTAGTCAGCCAAAATATGCTGAGCAGCCATGTTGCATCTAACAGCCATCTTGGTCAGACTTGAGCAAACTAACTTTGCAGCTAATGAGATGCATTGGCTAGAGTTCACCCCCAGAGAGGAGATAGAGATGACATCAGTATTGTTAGCAAGTATAAGAAAAAGTCTAAAAAGGTTAAATCGAATAGAAGAATACAATTGCGTCAGTTGATAGATGGTGATGTGTAGTCATAAACAGTAGGTATATTGAATTGATAAAGTAACAAAGTTGTCAATAGAGTTGTCAGTGTTTGAAGAGTTATGTGAAGTAGAGGCGCCTTCAGGGATCAGAGATGCCAGCAATGACGACATTACTGAATTAATTAAAAGTACCATGGAGGCCCATAGGGATCTGATAAGTTTCTACCGCAATACTCGTAAATAATGTCATGATGTATCATTATATTCTTTGTTTTCTAATGTGTACGCCTTTCTCTGCAGTATGAGCTTTCCTTTGTCTAACATGTATAAAAGCCCCCACATGCCTATCGGGGGACACTTCTTCTTCATCTGTTGCTAATTCTGCTGTTCTACAAGACACCTGCGTGTTTCTTCGTGCCGATAACCTCTCTTATCTGCTCTGTTGCTATGTCGGAAAAAACTTCAGTCTTTGCTTGGAACGGATTGTCTACAACGTCTTCTTAGCTCTCGAGGTCTACGAGAACTTTTTCTTTCAAGTGGCGAGCTCAGCTAAGGAGGAGAAGCCAGGACGGTGGCTACCTCCAAGAAGAACCTAGGAAGAATTTGTAGACGGGAGCTAAGGACTGGAAAGGAAAAAGAAGAAAAAAGCGTTGCGCAACGTGGAAGTCACTCAAAGGAAGCCAGCCTGAAGAGAACCACTCACGAGTGCATCCCAGTCTGCCCGATTGTTTTTTTATTTATTATGAGAGACTAAGGACTATAGAGATTTATGTTTAACTAAGAAGAAACCTCTTTGTGAGTTTATCTACAAGGACGTGGAGAACTGTTTTTGTGCCACGGTAGCAAAGAGGCTTTAAAAGACGGAGGGATATGCCTGGCAAGCGTAGTGAGTGAGGCTGGAAAGCAACTACATCTCACTTGGTCGACTCAAGCCGGCACATGGGTCTTCCACACAGAGAGGTGTGAGTATCTAACTCTTGCTTGAATCGCATTGGTTGATACTAGAGCAGACTTAAAATGCGTCTTGTAGACCACTGAACTGATATGGAGTGGTTAAAAAGACAGGCAGAAAGGCACGCTGACACACCCCAGGTGGAAGGGGTTAATACAGAAGTTACATCGTTAAAAAGGATGCACTGGTTTGTGCAAGAGAATAGAGAATTAGACAGAAAGAAGAGGCTAGTTAGGGAAGGGTGCAGAGTAGCGGTTTTGTGTAAGACAGTGATGGCTTTTGACCAGACAATTGAAAGACAGCCTCAGAGACAGCATATTAGTGGGGTCACGTGGAATAGAATAGTGTATGGGGAGAGAGAAGCGCAGCTGAATGAGACATTAAAGCAAGCAGAGGTAGCACAAAGGGAGGGGTATGAGCTCCGGGACCTGCATGCAGCGATGAAAGAGAAGGGGGAGGTGGCACGGAGTCAGAGTGTGACAGGGAAGAAAGTTGAGGAATGGAGACTTAGGTTACAGAACTGGATGAGAGAACATATGGAAAAACAAGAAGTAGTGACAAAACATATTCAGTTGATGCAGGAGCAGTTAAAGAAAGAGTCTGGGGAGGCTGATGATGGGGACGATTCATCCCAGATAGAGGACAAACCTAATGCCACTTCTACCCCTAAAATAGCTCCCGGCCAGGCGTCCCTGATACATCTTAAATTAATTAAAAACCTGCCCAATTGGGATGAAAGTAAAGGGGTGTTCTGTAATGTTCTAGGTTTTGAATCATGGTTGAATAAGTTTCAAATTGAGTCCACAGAGGATGCTGCCCGATACTTCCGGTCCTTTGTTCCTCCTGAATTTTTGTCCCATTACAAAGTACAAGAAGGAAGAGGGATTCATTATGACCTTACAGATTCTCAGGGGAGGATGAAGTTAGTGATCTCCCAAAAGCCACGAGGGAGAAAGTCTAATCCGGGATTGTTAGAGTCCTTCAAAATTAAGAAAGGGGATGAGCTTAGAGTTGAAGCAAGTAAGTGGGTTGCAGCCTTGTGCGTAGTGTTTGACAAGTTATTGAGTAGTATGGATCAAGGGAATAGAAATGCGATGATGGAACAGTTTGTGAAGAAAGTACCCTTGGACGGGGATTTTAAGTCAGGGGTTTTGAATAATGCTGAATCTATTGAGGATGTGGTCGAAGCCTTGTTAACCAATGTCAGAACCATGCAGTCCGAGACGAAGGGAGACAAATCTAATGTTTTTTTCCTACTGCGCGCCTCGGGTTGCATCTGCTGATTCACGGAGACCAGGGTTTCCAGGGGGGGATGGCCAGCTGCCGAGAATGGGCTGGTCCCAGTCGGCAGAGCCCCCCTTTCGGAACCCCAATAGGGGTCCTCCGGTGTGTTATTTCTGTGGACAGGTGAGACATATTAAACGTCAGTGTCCTCATTTGGAGCAGAGGAACATACCTCGGGTACCATTTAACACCCCCATGTCCCGAGGTATTCCCGGACCCCATCCGCAGGGAGTTAGACCTCCTTATCCCCTTGTGATTGATCCCCGGCAGTATCAGCAGTGCAATGGTCTTCAAATGGTTAACTCTGCCACTCAGGGACCTTCCGCCCCCCTAGCTCTTAATTACACAGGCCCAGAGATCAATGCTATTCAGGGTAGAGCCACCCCTCCTCGTTTCTATGCTCCGGCAGTGAAGGAGCTGCAGGAATATGAGGACCGGGCTCTCGCTGATGGTCTCTTTGGGGCAGAGGTGGGGGCTGTGGGGCGAAAGACTCTCATAGACGAGAATGATGGATTTTTTGGGCTTCCCACGGCGGGAGACACGGATTGATGCCGTGAACCCCCTTTTCCCCTCACCTTTCTTGCCCATCTTTCCCTGGGCAGGGATGGACGACCAT
Source organism: Anomaloglossus baeobatrachus (assembly GCF_048569485.1). NCBI lineage: Eukaryota > Metazoa > Chordata > Amphibia > Anura > Aromobatidae > Anomaloglossus > Anomaloglossus baeobatrachus. The sequence continues at coordinate 128,546,792 of NC_134357.1, forward strand.
ATGTCAGAGGGAGAATGGAGTGGGCTATCGTGGGAAGACTTTCTAGTTGATACAGGAGCCTCGGTTTTGTAACTGGGCACAAATTGCAGTCACCCCCTGGACTGCCTGAAACTACCACTTTGGTAGGATTTGAAGGCTCCTGTATTCAAGCAACAAAAAGCTGTCCAGTGAACCTGAGATTTCAGGACTCAGGGGGATCGAAGCAAAGGGGTCTTCGATGTACTTTTTGGGCAAATCTGCAGTTGGATTCCACCATTCTGGGAACTGATGTACTAGGAGCATTGGGAATTGTTGATTTATGTAACCGAGTTCTGTGGCGTGACAAGAGAGTCACTGTTTGTTCCGTTATTGTGCCTGTGGAAGAAGAGCTGGAGAGTCATAAAGTAAACATTACCAGCTTGAATCTATGTATTGATGAAATGTTTGGGGAAAATGTTGCAGATGATGCTTTGAAAGATGAATTGAAAAAATTGTTCCCAGAATTGTGGATTCTAAAGAAAACTGATTGTGGTCTAATGCAAACTCAGGTTAAAATTGATGGTGATAAGCTACCACCTTTCCAGCGACAGTACCGAATTCCTGAAGAAATCACCCCGTACATACGGGTGGCAGTTTCTGGGTTGGAAAAACAGGGCGTGGTTGTGCATAGAAAGTCCCTGTGCAACAGCCCCATCCTGCCTGTCAAAATGACAGATGGTAGCTTTCGCATGGTTGTGGACCTGAGACTTGTAAATAAGTACACTCCGTCACCTGCTCACTTTGTCGCATCTGTCGCTAAAGTCATGTCCCAGCTGAGGAATGAATGTAAAGTGTTTTCATGTCTTGACATTGCAAACGGCTTTTTCTCCGTACTCATTGTTAATTTTTCCAGAGAATTTATTGTGGATTTTGCTTGCCTTGCTAAACCACTATATGAGCTCCTAAAATGTATTGAGAATGATTATGCCCAAATCATTATCGAAGCCCTACAGGCCTTTGAGGGGTTAAAGCGGGCTCTCACTGCAGCCATGGCATTAATCAACCCTGATCCATCCCAGCCCTTTTATACTGTTTTTCAGATGGCTAAAAGTTGTCAATCCTACTGAAAAATCCTTTCAATCCAAAATTGTTACAGAAGCTCAGATCATAGTTAAAAACTTCAGGTAGAACTCAGAGAAGCAAATTGGGAGTGTTCATATTTTTTTCACTCAAGTGATCAGCCCCACAATTTTAGGAGTACATAGGGTTAGCAAGCCAACAGACAAAGGTGTTAAAAGTGTTCACATTGATCAATGCAAACTTCTTAATATTGGTAAGAACTGATACCTCACTTTTATTTTTCCCACAGGTCCCTAACCATGGATCCGCCAGAGTATCTGCAGGTGGTGTTTCACACTATACAGTGGGACTCTGATAGTGTGACAGTGGGAGAAGATCTGGAGATTCCAGAATTTGGGGAGGAAGAAAAGCAGGAAACATGGATCAGACAATTTAAGGATTGTTACAGGACTCATTACCTTGGGACTCATACTTTGATTACTTTGGACTCCTACTTTGATTATTTTTTTTGTGTTTTTTTTGTTTTTGTTAGGGATATGGGCCCTCCATGTACGTGCTCAATCTGATCTCTTGAAAAAACTGGCTTACAGGTGTATGAGTCAATGCGGTCTCTCGATAATCCTGTCTATGGCAATTCACCCTTACATATCTCAGTGCTGTAAGTTGTACTCTGGACAGAGTACAAAAGGGGGAGTTGTTAGAGACTAGTCAGCCAAAATATGCTGAGCAGCCATGTTGTATCTAACAGCCATCTTGGGCAGACTTGAGCAAACTAACTTTGCAGCTAATGAGATGCATTGGCTAGAGTTCACCCCCAGAGAGGCGATAGAGATGACATCAGTATTGTTAGCAAGTATAAGAAAAAGTCTAAAAAGGTTAAATCGAATAGAAGAATACAATTGCGTCAGTTGATAGATGGTGATGTGTAGTCATAAACCGTAGGTATATTGAATTGATAAAGAAACAAAGTTGTCAATAGAGTTGTCAGTGTTTGAAGAGTTATGTGAAGTAGAGGCGCCTTCAGGGATCAGAGATGCCAGCAATGACGACATTACTGAATTAATTAAAAGTACCATGGAGCAGGGCTGTGGAGTCGGAGTCGGAGTCGTGGAGTCGGAGTCGGAGTCGGAGCTCATTTTGGTGGAGTCGGAGTCGGAGTCGGAGTCGGTATAAAATGCACCGACTCCGACTCCTAAAATATATAATAAATTGGGGACAGGAGTGCAATGCAGAATGTGCTGAATATTTTACTAAATAATAACATTTAGTATAATGCTTATATTTAAGTGAAAAATTTATTGTAGTACAATGTGAACATCAGACATTTAATTGTTTTTATGATACAATAATCAAGATATTTGGATAGAACATAAAATATTTATTGGAATACAACTTTAGAACACAAAAAACTAATAAATTGTAAATATGTAATATATATATATATATATATATATATATATATATATATATATATATATATATATATACACAGTGTATATACACACACAAGATATATATGTAATCTACTGTATATTACATAGTGTATTACATATTTACAATTTATTACAGTTTTTTGTGTTCTAAAGTTGTATTCCAATAAATATATTTTATGTTCTATCCAAATATCTTGATTATCGTATCATAAAAATTATTAAATGTCTGATGTTCACATACACATATTCATGTACTACAATAAATTTTTCACCTAACTAAGCAATATATGTAGGAGTCGGAGTCGGAGTCGGAGCCGGAGTCGGAGCCGGAGTCGGAGTCGGTGCAAGAGAATTTGAGGAGTCGGAGTCGGAGTCGAAGGTTTGGCTTACCGACTCCACAGCCCTGCCATGGAGGCCCATAGGGATCTGATAAGTTTCTACCGCAATGCTCGTAAATAATGTCATGATGTATCATTATATTCTTTGTTTTCTAATGTGTACGCCTTTCTCTGCAGTATGAGCTTTCCTTTGTCTAACATGTATAAAAGCCCCCACATGCCTATCGGGGGACACTTCTTCTTCATCTGTTGCTAATTCTGCTGTTCTACAAGACACCTGCGTGTGTCTTCGTGCCGATAACCTCTCTTATCTGCTCTGTTGCTATCTCGGAATAAACTTCAGTCTTTGCGGATTGTCTACAACGTCTTCTTAGCTCTCGAGGTCTACGAGAACTTTTTCTTTCAGACGTGCTGGAAATATCTTTGCACTAGTGGGACTATACAAAAGTCCAACAGCCACGTTTAGGTTGCCACTAGGTACACTCAGTGTTTCCTAGTATAATGGCTTAGTTATAATGAGTTGGAGTGTGCAATGCAGGCAGACGTGCTGCAAATATCTTTGCACTAGTGGGACTATACAAAAGTCCAATAGCCACGTTTAGGATGCCACTAGGTACACTCAGTGTTTGCTAGTATAATGGCTTAGTAACTATCAGTTTGAGTGTGCAATGCAGGCAGACGTGCTGCAAATATCTTTGCACTAGTGGGACTATACAAAAGTCCAATAGCCACGTTTAGGATGCCACTAGGTACACTCAGTGTTTGCTAGTATAATGGCTTAGTTATAATGAGTTGGAGTGTGCAATGCAGGCAGACGTGCTGCAAATATCTTTGCACTAGTGGGACTATACAAAAGTCCAATAGCCACGTTTAGGATGCCACTAGGTACACTCAGTGTTTGCTAGTATAATGGCTTAGTTATAATGAGTTGGAGTGTGCAGAGGACAGGAGGGTACAGTGCCAGGATTGTGGGGCTCTGGGTAGAGGAATGGAAGCCTGCCTTTCTATTCCCTCCTAATGGGGAAATGCAGCGAGGAAATCCCTGACCTTAGCTACACAGACGCTGTCTCTGTTTTCAGGACCTGTCACCTATGGCTCTGACCCTGCCGGTACGAGCCCTTAAAAGGACTGATAGAAAGTGCTCTCCCTAAGCTGTCCAGCGCTGTGTATGGAGCGCATACAGCTGTATCGGCGATAGGACTCAGGACGGAGCTGCGCCAGTGATGTCTGACACCAAGGACGCAGAAGGAAGATAATAGCGTGCTGGAGGAAAATGTCCGGTTTTATAATGCAGGGACATGTGACATGGACATCCTATCACACATGCCGTTGCTTCTCTGGCTAAAAGTCCACTTAGCTGTGTGTGTGTCTGGGATTGGCTGCCATAATGGCCCTCCCCACTACACGCGCGCGCTTAGGGAAGGAAGACAAGGAAAAAAAAAAAATGGCGATCGCCATTATACAAACAGCAGTGATCTGAAGGCGCTGTTCCCGCACACTATACACTGAAATTTCATAATAGTGTGAGTCACAGAGTGACTTACACTATTACAGCGGAAAGCCAGCTAGGAATTTGTAATAACCTGCAGGTAACGGGATACGCAAGGACTGCACGGAACCACGGGGGTTAATCAATGCAAATTTAATAATGTATTGCACAACACAGGTGGAGGAAAAGTGAGGGAAGGGAGCACAGCAGTAGAGATAATGCAATATACATACAACTACTTTGAATAACTTGTCAAAGATAGGAAGCCTCAGATTGTACTCCCAAAAGCAAAACACAGGAAATCCTTATTAAACAAAAAAAACGCAGAGTCCTTGTTATCTTACTCGTATAACACAGTGCAGAGTCTTTTCCTATCTGTCCCTAACTAAAAGTAGTGTGCACACTTAACTGCAGGTTTCAGCGTGGGGTACCTCGTCACCGTTGGGGCCCGTATTCCGCCGGCAGACACCTCTAAAGTTCAGTCTTTGTCCCGGATCTGTAACTTGCACGTGCTGCCTGGCTCCTCGCTCTCCACATCCAGCCTCTTTGGATCTGTAATTTGCACGTGCTGGCTGGCTCCTCGCTCCACATCCAGCCTCTTTGGATCTGTGTCTTGGGGGGGACGCCACGCAACACTATCAGGTACTTGGACCTCGGAAAACAGGGCAGACTGAGGCCTTCAGTTTTTCAGCCCACTCGAGCACACTCCTCTCTCCCCAAAACAGCCACATCTAGCCTCCTCCTCCTGTTCCAGACTGTACCAAGTCACTTGGATCAGCAGGGGCTTTTGCCCGCTGTTCTCTGTTTTGACAGCAGGTGGCAGTATCAAGGAAGTCCACCAAACAGTCTTTTAACCTATATATATATATATATATATATATATATATATATATATATTTATAAATGTTAACAGGTCTTACATTTCCCCCCCTCTTTAACCTCGGCCGTCCCGGCCGATACACTCCTGAGGCACTCTGCAAAGGGGCACACGGTGGCAACTCCTGCCCTGCTTCACAACCTGTTGCTTAGGAGCCAATGTCTTAAAACAGGATCCAGTGACAGAACACACAAATTCATCTGCCAAGTACCGATCAGGGGGAATACCAGCATTAGCCCGCTCAGTCCGGCGTGGCACTACAGCTAAGTCACCAGACGTCGGCGCCGTATCAGGGAGTACAGTATTCTCGTCCCCATTGCTGGAGATTGGGGACTCCTGCTCCGCAGGGGTGGCACCTGTGTCTTGAACGGATGGGGGTGTGGATCTCTCCCAGTCTGCTGGGTTGGTCGGGGCCCGCCACCATTCTTCATCATGAGAGCCCTCTTCGAGGGTAACAGGGACGAGCACGGGCACCATCTCCGAGGTACTTTGTCTGGTCCTGTCTTCTGAATAGCAGGGCCTCAGCATATTACGACGCAGGATGAGGGTGCCGCCTCTTTGCTCGCCTCTCACTTCGTATACTGATCCATGGGGCGAGATTCTTCTGATCACAATGTACGGCTCTGTTTTCCAGCGCTCACTCAACTTGTGTCTCGGGTGTTTCTCTGCAACTAGTACTCGGTCCCCTGGCAAGAACGGGGTTTCACACACAGGTTTCCGCTGTGGGTGTGTCTTTTCTTGCAACCGCTTGGTGACAATTCGATGGATAGTCTCCAGCCGTCGACGGTGACAATCAACCCAGGAACCTACGCTCTGACCTTCACTGATCTCGGGGGGAGCTAGGTTCAGCTCTTTAATGCCTCTTCCGGCTCTTCCAAACAGTAGCACGTATGGGGTGTACCCAGTGGTGGAGTGGACACGATTATTGTACGCCCACACGAGTTCTGCGAGATAGCCGGGCCAGTGATTCTTACGATCATCCTCCAACGTGCGTAGCATTTGTAGGAGGGTCCGGTTAAATCTCGCAGGCTCCGTTGCCCTGTGGATGATAAGGCGTAGTCCTTGACGTCTGCATTCCGTAAATCCTTTGCAGCTCTCTCATGACACTGCCCTGAAAGCAAGCCCCTTGGTCGGAATGTATTCTTTTGGGGCAGCCGTACACCCGGATAAAGTCATCACTGATGGCTCGAGCAGCTGATTCAGCCGTCTGATCTCTGGTGGGCGTCACCACCGCAAATTTGGAGAAGTGATCTGTCATCACAAGGCAGAACTGATAGCCCCGGTGGGAGTGGCCAATCTTGAGATAATCGATCATGAGTGCTTCCAACGGCTCTTTGGTTACAATAGTCTGTACTGGTGCTTGCTGTGGAGGAGCCTTACTTAACTCGCAGGAACGGCACAGTTTACAGGCCTTCTCTACTGCCTGAAGCATCTGAGGACAGTATACTATTCTTTGCAACCACTGGTAAGTCTTGTCCGGTCCGAAATGGGCTCCCTTCTCATGCGCCTATCGGGCCAATGGTACTGCCATCTTCTGGGGTATCACTACTTGCCACCGTACTTCCAACTCTGTAGCTAGGTGCACCTTCCAATACAGCATCCCTTCTTGCACCGACAGCTTATCCCACTGGCTGAGAATCTGGAGGGCCACGTGCGACAGCGTGGCCCGTATTTCCTTTCTAGGCTTGCGCTGCTGGATCACCCACTCTTTCACTTGAAGCAGTTCTGGGTCAGATGACTGGATTTTCACCCATTCCTCTCTGGTTTGGCCAAGCAGGCGTGATGTCGTGCCCGACGTAATTTCCAGCATACGAGCCTCTACCACTTGAGTGGTGAATTTATTGAAGTCCGGAATTTCGTCTTCCTCCAACTGTTCATCTCTCTCCCCCACTGGGGCTTCGGTGGTAACACGAGAAAGGGCATCCGCATTCTGATTTTCATGCTTGGAGCGGTACTGCACATGATAATTGTATCTGGAGAGTCGTGCCAGCCACCTCTGTTCCATAGCTCCCAGTTTGGCGGTGGAGATGTGAGCCAGGGGGTTATTATCCGTATAGACTTCAATTTGAGCTCCCGTGAGATATTCCGAGAACCTTTCGGTTATTGCCCATACTAGTGCCAGTAACTCCAACCGAAAGGAACTGTAATTCTCGGGGTTGCGCTCGGCTTCTCGCAACGTCCGACTTCCATATGCAATCTCCCGTTCAGTACCATTCTGCACCTGGGCCAGTACTGCACCCAGGCCGTAGAGGCTCGCGTCTGTCTACAACCGAAAGGAGAGGTTATAGTCTGCATAGGCAAGCACAGGGGCGCTAACCAAGGCCTCTTTCAATCGGTGTAACGCTTCTGCTTGTCTTGGTCCCCAGCAAATTTTCTGTGCTTTTGGTCCTTTCGCAGTCCCTCGGAGCAATTCGTGCAAAGGTTCTGCCTCCTTCGCGAAATCTTTGATAAAGCGACGGTAATAACCGGCTAGCCCCAGGAAAGCTCGAACCTCCCGCACTGTGCTGGGTGTGGGCCATTGTAGTACTGCTCTCACTTTCCCATCGGAGGGCTGTATGCCGGCTTCCGACACCTTGTGTCCGAGATATTCAATCTCTTCCTGAAAGATCCGGCATTTTTTTGGTTTCAGTTTAAGCCCATGGGCCCGTAGCCGCTGAAACACTTGGCCCAGGTTTTCTAGATGTTTCTCGAAGGTTGCAGAATACACTACTATGTCGTCCAGGTAAATCAACGTGGCCTCGAAGTTCATGTCTCCAAGGCAACTTTCCATGAGGCGCTGAAAAGTTCCTGGGGCATTATTTAGTCCAAACGGCATGCGATTGAACTCGAAGAGTCCCATGGGTACAATAAATGCAGTCTTGGCCTTGTCTTTCTCTGCCACAGGGACCTGCCAATATCCGCTGGCCAGATCGAGGGAGGAGAAGTAACGTGCCTTTCCCAGCGCCGACAGGGACTCCTCTATCCGGGGCAGAGGGTAGGAATCACGAACCGTGCATCCATTAAGCTTGCGGTAGTCAACACAGAAGCGGGTAGACCCATCTTTTTTCTTGACCAGCACGATTGGAGCAGCCCATGGACACTGACTTTCTCTTACCACCCCGCTCTTCAGCATCTGCGCCAAAAGCTCTTTCACCTCTTGGTAGTACTTTGGGGGTATTTGTCTGTACCTTTCCCTGATCGGTGGGGCATCTCCCGTGGGTATTTCGTGCTGAATCTTGTCAGTACAGCCGAAATCTTCTGCGTGATGGGAGAACGTGGCTTGATTCTCCCAAATAAAGTCTTCTATGGCTTGGGCTTGCTCCGAAGCGAAGGGGCTCAGGTCCACTCCCATCTGCCCTAAGATGACGCGACTGTTCCATTGATCAGTGGGTTTCTCTTTCCTTTCCATAGAAACAGCCCAAGTCCAGGCTTCCCCTGCCATGGGCTGCAATTCAATCGCTTCTGCGGCCGCCACCTCTTCAGGCGCCAGGTAGACATGGGCCAGAACAACTCCCGAGATCAAGGTGTAGGCCTGTTCACCGGTGTTCACGCAACGGAAAGGGACTCTTCCATTTCTTACTGTTGCTAAAGTGCGAGCCACCAACGGTTCATCTCCTTTCTCTTCACCATGGTAAGGCTCCACCAACACCTCCATCCCCTCGAGTGTACGGTGGGCCCCGACTGGCAAGGTGAGGACTGTCTCACGATTTGGAGGTAGAGTAATTGTTGTCTGTCTTGGGACTCGAACCCTCCCCACCGGGTAGCGGCTCCCACCATTCTTCCACAGTCCTCGGGCACGGATAAGGTGTTGGAAGACCTTTTGGGCGGGCCTGTTAGCAACTGTCGTCTTCAAGTAATCACAGCCCCCCTTGTTGAAGAGCAACTGGTCTAATTCTTTCAGGACGTTCATGCCCACGATAGCTGGCACCTCTCTGTCGTACCGGCCTTCCATTAACACAATCCATTTTTTGCCTAAGTTCTGGCCACAGGCACGTATGTTCATCCACACGACCCCTACAACCGGAATGGGAAGATTGTTTGCAGCCCTCAGTTTGATATGTGCCCCTTTGTCAATGGATACAGTTTGTCCAAAATGTTGGTAGAAGAACTGTTCTGGCATGGTGGTCACTTGGGACCCAGTATCCATCAGGCATCTTACTTCTTTCCCTTCAAATTCGGCCATGATCGTCGGCGTGCAGGCTGCTATATCTTCAGGGCGTTGGTTTTCTCTAAGCTCAGTTGGTCTCCCCACCATGTGCCCATCCATGGAGGGAGGCACTAGTTTAACGGCGGTCTTTCTTGCGACGTCTTCCTCTCCGGACAATGTCGGAATAAATGGTTCCGATTTCCACAGTTCCAACACTGGTAGTCTCCAGCGGGTCTCGGTCGTCTCTGCTCGATCTGTCCCCTCTCTTCTTGATAGGTATGCGTGCGGGTATTTGGTCGCGGTGCTGTCGTTCTTACTTCTGACGCCGGGGCTTGCATATTCTTCAGCAACTCTTGTAGAGCAGTAACAGTCTCTTGTAACTGATCCACTTTAGCCTCAAGCTGGCTCGGTTCTCGGTTTTTCTCACCCGGGACTACCTTATGCATACAAACTTCACCCCAGGCGTTCTGCGGGTCGCAATTTTCAGTTTGTGTGCGGGAGACTGCTTCTTCCAATATTTCCTGGAAAGTTAGTTTTTTTTCTACCCTGAGCCGTTCACGGAGGGCACCTTTGATCTTGGGGTTATGTAACCCACGGAGGAATTGATCTCGTAGGGTACGGTCAGCATAACTGGGGGTTTGTGCTAGCTCTGGTTCTGCTGTAAGCATTTGTCTCATTATTCTCTGGAGTGCATTTGCATACTGTGGTAGACCTTCTTCTTCACCCTGCAGCCTGTAGAACAGTTGCGCCTGTAAATCTCCTGCTTCTGGTTTCCCGCCATACACTCTCTCAAGAATCTTCACCACCTGCTCTAACGTCTTTCGTTCACTCTCAGGGCGCAATAAAATAGTCTCTTGAGCATGGCCTTCAAGGGCAATCAACAGTATCTCCCCTTGATTTTCTGCAGTCACTCCTGCTACTCTCAACATGCCCCTCACTCTCTGCGCCCAGTCATGGAGAGGTACATTGTTGCCAGTAAATTTTGGTATATGGGTCAGCATAGCCCCCAGGGACAGTTGCCTTGCTGGTATTCCCCCATCATGTTGTATTAGAACACCTCCATCAGCAACACCCCCATCAGCGACACCCCCCTGTCCGTCCATGGTTCCGTACCAGCCTGCGTATCCTGTCGACTACGCCAAATGTAATAACCTGCAGGTAACGGGATACGCAAGGACTGCACGGAACCACGGGGGTTAATCAATGCAAATTTAATATGTATTGCACAACACGGGTGGAGGAAAAGTGAGGGAAGGGAGCACAGCAGTAGAGATAATGCAATATACATACAACTACTTTGAATAACTTGTCAAAGATAGGAAGCCTCAGATTGTACTCCCAAAAGCAAAACACAGAAAATCCTTATTAAACAAAAAAAACGCAGAGTCCTTGTTATCTTACTCGTATAACACAGTGTAGAGTCTTTTCCTATCTGTCCCTAACTAAAAGTAGTGTGCACACTTAACTGCAAATTTCAGCGTGGGGTACCTCGTCACCGTTGGGGCCCGTATTCCGCCGGCAGACACCTCTAAAGTTCAGTCTTTGTCCCGGATCTGTAACTTGCACGTGCTGCCTGGCTCCTCGCTCTCCACATCCAGCCTCTTTGGATCTGTAATTTGCACGTGCTGGCTGGCTCCTCGCTCCACATCCAGCCTCTTTGGATCTGTGTCTTGGGGGGGACGCCACACAACACTATCAGGTACTTGGACCTCGGAAAACAGGGCAGACTGAGGCCTTCAGTTTTTCAGCCCACTCGAGAACACTCCTCTCTCCCCAAAACAGCCACATCTAGCCTCCTCCTCCTGTTCCAGACTGTACCAAGTCACTTGGATCAGCAGGGGCTTTTGCCCGCTGTTCTCTGTTTTGACAGCAGGTGGCAGCATCAAGGAAGTCCACCAAACAGTCTTTTAACCTATATATATATATATATATATATAAATGTTAACAGGTCTTACAAATTAGCTGTTTTTTTGCTGCTAGAACCGTTCTCGAAAGTTTCTAGAACTATCGAGCTTTTGCAAAAAGCTCGAGTTCTAGTTCGATCTAGAACAGGCCCCAAAATCACTCGAGCCTAGAACTGGAGAACCGCGAACCGCGCTCAACTCTAGTTATAAGATCGATTTCCATTCCCTGCCGGCCAACAGGTTTCTGCGTTCTCGTCTTCCAAAGTCCAAAACGCAAAGCCAGGCCTTATTTCAGGCCATAGCCTCTTTACAGAAAGCAAATGTTATCATTCCAGTGCCCCTGGAACAGCGCGGCAAAGGTTTCTATTCAAACCTTTTTGTCGTTCCCAAAAAAGATGGCTCTGTCCGCCCTATCTTGGACTTCAAATGGCTGAACAAATTCGTACGGATTCGAACTTTCCGAATGGAATCATTGAGAGCAATGCTAGCCGCCATGGAACCTTGAAAATTCCTAGCTTCCATAGATGTTCAAGATACTTATTTACACATTCCCATATGTGTCTCTCATCAATGGTTCCTTCGCTTTGCCGTAGGACACCGTCATTTCCAATTCAGGGCCCTCCCCTTTGCTTTGGGCTGGCCACTGCGCCTCGGGTCTTCACAAAGGTCATGGCGGCCGTCATGTCCATTGTACACCCCAGAGGCATCCTGGTCGTTCCCTATTTGGACGACCTTCTTGTCAAAGGGAGCTCTCTTCAAGTTTGCTCAGAAAGCGTGCAGATTTGCCTAGACACGCTGTGAAGGCTAGGGTGGCTTATCAACTTCAACAAGTCATCCCTCATTCCTCATCAGCGCATCACCTTTTTAGGTATGCTGATAGACACAGCTCAGTCCCGGGTTTTTCTTCCAGAGGTCAAGAGGTCTTCCCTGATCCGGGCCGCCCAATCCCTCCGCTCTCGCCGTCACACATCCCTTCGGAATGGAATGAGAGTGTTAGGCAAGATGGTGGCGGTCATAGAAGCCGTGTCCTTTGCCCAATTCCATCTGTGCCATCTACAACTGGATCTTCTATCCTCCTGGGACAAGAATCCAGCTTCCCTAGACCGGTCAGTCCACCTATCTCGGTCTGCACTCAGCTCCCTCGTCTGGTGGACTCAAGCCTCATCCCTATCTCAAGGGAAGTCCTTCCGCCCGGTCCACTGGCAAGTAGTCACGACGGATGCCAGCTTGATAGGCTGGGGGGCGGTGTTTCTCCACCACACTGTTCACGGACGCTGGTCTCCTTCCGAGCGCTCCCTGCACATCAATGTTCTGGAGATCAGAGCCATATTTTTGGCCCTTCAGAATTTTCAACCCTTACTATTGGGCCTCCCTGTTCGGATCCAGTCAGACAATGCCACGGCCGTGGCTTACATCAACCGTCAGGGAGGAACTCGCAGCACGGCAGCGATGAAGGAAGTATACAGGATTCTTCCTTGGGCAGAGAAGCACATCCCCATTATTTCAGCTGTCCATATCCCAGGGGTAGACAACTGAGCCACAGACTTTCTCAGCAGGCAAGGTCGAGTGGCAGGGGAATGGTCACTCCATGACGAAGTGTTCCATCAGATCACTCTTCGTTGGGGACTCCCGGATGTGGACCTCATGGCGTCTCGAATGAATGCCAAAATACGTCCCTTCGTATCCCGGTCGAGAGACCCGCTAGCGATCGGCTCCGACGCCCTAGTCTTTCCGTGGGCGCAGTTCCGCCTACCCTACATCTTCCCTCTGTTTCCTCTCATTCCGAGAGTAATCAAGAAAATCAAAGCGGAGGAAATCCCGGTGATCCTCGTGGCCCCAGACTGTCCCAGGAGAGCCTGGTACCCAGAGCTTCTCCAACTGCTCGGCGACACTCCCTGGCGTCTTCCCGACCGCCCGGATCTTCTGTCGCAAGGTCCAATATTCCACCAGAATACAGCACAGCTACATTTGACGGCGTGACGCTTGAATCCTTGATTCTAGCAAAATCAGGTCTTTCTTCTAAGGTAGTTCATACCATGCTTAATGCTCGGAAGCCCTCCTCCGCCAGTATCTACCACAGGACCTGGAAGACCTATCTTTCCTGGTGTGACCGTCATAATCGGTCGCCCCTTACCTTTTCAATCCCTAATGTTCTTGCCTTTCTGCAAGACGGTCTGGACTCGGGACTAGCTCTCAGTAACCTTAAAGGACAAGTTTCTGCCTTGTCAGTATTTTTCCAGAAGCGGCTGGCTTCTCGCCCTCAGGTCCGTACCTTTCTTCAGGGGGTGGGGCTTTTGGTCCCTCCTTATCGCCACCCCTTAGATCCCTGGGATCTGAATCTGGTTCTCGGAGCTCTTCAGCTTCCTCCCTTCGAACCTCTGAGAGAAATCTCTCTTCAACGACTGTCCTGGAAGGTTGCCTTTTTAGTCGCCATTACCTCTATCAGGCGAGTGTCCGAACTAGCGGCTCTTTCCTGTCGCTCACCTTACCTGATTTTCCATGATGATAAGGTGGTCCTTCGGCCTTCCCCTGCTTTTCTCCCAAAGGTCGTATCTTCTTTCCACTTAAACGAGGACATTGTGTTGCTGTCATTCTGCCCGGTCCCGGTCCACTCTTTTGAAAAAGCCCTTCACACTCTAGATCTCGTCAGGGCTCTGCGGATCTACATCTCCAGAACAGCGCCGTTGCACAAGTCCGATGCCCTCTTCGTCCTCTCACAAGGACACAAAAAGGGCAATCCAGCTTCTAAATCCACGATTTCTCGATGGATTAGGACTGCCATCTGTGAGGCTTACAAAGCACGAGGTGTTGTTTCTCCTCAATCTGTGCGGGCCCACTTTACGCGAGCAGTGGGTGCTTCCTGCGCTATCCGCCATCAGGCTTCAGCGGCCCAACTTCGCAAGGCCGCTACCTAGTCCAGTGTGCACATGTTTACAAAATTCTACAGAGTGCATATGTGACGCCCTGGGCAAGCCAGGGGTCACAGGTCATCACACCACCACACCCTACATCCCAGTTAGGAACACCAAAGCTACTAAAATCCTTGTTGCCTTCCTCCAGGGGCTGATGTTCACACCAGGGGGTGGGCCAGGCGGTTGGCTCCGCCCACCGAGGAGTTCACAGCCCTGGAGGCGGGAAGAACCAGGCAGATAGAAGTGGAAGTTCAAAGTAGAAGGAAGTGGTAGAGGAGCTAAGTGAAAGTGAAGTAGTAGTGGAGACAAGAAGAAAAGAGTAAAAGTGAGCGTAGAAAGACCTGAAGTTGGTCCGGCTAAGTGCAGGACAGTGTCAGCAAGGTCAGCAACAGCGGTGATCGTCTGGAGGGGGACTGCTCGGATGTTGCTGGAAGGACCGCGGACGGGTAGTGGCCTGGCGGTCTGGAGCAGTATACGAAGGACAGTCAGCACCAGGGCAGGGGCCTCTCGGACCCCGGCAAGGCTAGCAGTCGCCATAATTTGCCAAATCCGTCAGTGAAGGGGACGTCGATCCCCCAACAACCAAGTCCCGACTGAAGGCAAAAGTCCAACCATTAAGGAGGAACACCGCCACCGCCAGGGCACCAGTTCCTCGGGGCCAGCGTCTGCGGGCAAAGCAGGGCTCCTCCGGCCCATATCCAAGCCGGGGAGCGGGTTACCGGTGGGAACCCATCGCTACCAACACAGAAACACTAGGTGCAGGTCAAAGGGACATCACCGTTACCTACTGGGAGAGCAAGTGCAGCCGTCCGTGGGAACCGTCTTTCCAGTCGTGTGGTTTACCGTAAAACTGTGTCAACGTCTCAGGCTGAGTGAGTACCACAGTGCCGCAAGGCACAGCGCTGCCCCCGCGTCCCTGCGCCCACCAGGCCCTGCATCTCCCATCTCATCACTGGGCCCCGGGATCACCAACCCCTACCCACGGAGGGGCAACACAACAACTGGCTGCTCCATACCATCCTTCCCGGGATCCCCATACAGAGCAGCGGTGGTGCCAACAAATCACCACAACCGTGGGTGGCGTCACGGACAATAAACCATCCCCACACCCAACAACCCCCTTTTCACTCACGGGCGAGGAGCGCCGCTAGAGTCCCCGGGATCCGGCTCATCGCTCGAGCCACCGAGCAGCAGCAGGCCGCTGCAGCCGCGGCGGCCGGACCCGAGCAGCAGAGGGAGAGCGCGGCGTCCCCTCCTCCGCCCGCGACACATACGCATGCTTCCGCGGATGCTGCTCTTGGAAGACAAGTCCTTCAGGCGGCAGTGGCCAATTTATCAGTTTAAAAAAACTGATCGTTTTTTTGACAGTGTTTTGATATATGTTCACTGCAGTTGCAGTTGTTAGTCAGCTCTTAGTCTGATGATATACACTGTTAATAGTTCAGTTCCCACCCAGGGACTGCTTTGGGACGTCCCACTGTCTGTGTCCCCCAATGAAAAGGCGAGAAAGGAAATGACATTTTTGTGTACTCACCGTAAAATGTCTTCCTTGGAGCCTTTCATTGGGGGACACAGCTCCCACCCTTGTGGTTTTGGTTGTCCTTCTCCTACTGCTTTTACACCAAACTGAGCTAGTTTCCTGCCTAGCTAGGGTATATGCTGTGGGGGGAGGAGCTAACACTTTTGCAAATCTAGTGTCACGCCTCCTTGGAGACATCATAATACCCACTGTATGTGTCCCCCAATGAAAGGCTCCAAGGAAGACATTTTACGGTGAGTACACAAAAATGTCTTTTTTTTTTGTATTATGGATCCTGTTTCTACATTGACCCAGAAACTTTACAATCTCTGTTTGGAAGTTACTGATATTAAAAATTCATTCAGGAGAGAGTTGATGTGTCTGTTGTGGTCCGTGTAGAGCCAAACATAGCACTTCCTGATCGTTTTTTAGGAGGTAGAGAGAAATTTACAGCCTTCAAGGAGGCTTGTAAATTATATTTTCGTCTTAGGCCTCACTCTTCTGGAGCAGCTCAGCAGCAGGTCGGCATCATTATATCCCTCTTGCAAGGGGATCCTCAGTCATGGGCATTTTCATTGCTGGAAGACACCGTTTGTTTCCAGTCAGTCGAGGGCTTCTTCGAAGCTTTGGGCCTTATCTGTGATGACCCTGACCGAGTCTCGTTAGCCGAGTCTAGACTAAATCGGCTGCGGCAGGGAGATCGATCAGCTGAAGCCTATTGTTCTGAATTTTCGTAGATGGGCTACGGATACTGTTGCGGGCAAGGGACAGACCATGTCAGGGGGCCTGCTCGAGACGCTCGGATCCGGGATCGTGGCAGTGGCTTGAGGGGAAGCCGGACCCGGGCCTGAGCACCCGTCCGTCACCCGCAAGTGAAAGGGGGGGTTATTTACAGGGGAGGGTTTGTCAGTGACGCCACCCGTGGGGTGCGGTGATAGTGGGTGACACTGCCGCTGGGGGTGATGCACGGGATTGATGGAGTGGGGCAGCTGGATGTTATCCCCTCCACGGGTAGGGAAGGTGTTGTCCCGGGGCCCCGATGCAGGGGATAATGGAGCATCGGAGCGCAGTTTCCAGTTTGGACCAGGTGGTATTGGTGTACTCACAGTTCCTGTATAAATGCACATAGAGTCCAGATGGTAAACCAAATTGCCAGTGACTGGTGGCCTCCGGTGGATGTGTTCGGATCCCACACCCTGGTACAGCAAACAGGGGTCCCTTCCTTCTGCACTTAGTGTTTGTGTCCTTTTTGTAACTACTCCGCATGAAACGGGGAAGTCCACTCCCGGTGATACTGTGTGTTGGGAGCTGTGGCCTGCGAGAACTGACCCATGGGATCTTAGCAGGCAATTGCGGAGCCCTATCCCCCTCATTGGGCTTTCGTCTCTCTCTATCTGGGCCTCCTGTGGGACAAGACCTGAAATCTTGTCCCCGGCTGGTCAATTAGAAAGGTGCTTGAAGCTGTCCTTGCTCTAGGGTCCAGGTACCCTGTCGTGCACGGCCTCCGGACCGGATTCCCGCTGTCAGCACCGGCGGGCTACAACCCTGCCCCGGTCCACTTAAGGTTTCCCGCGACCGGATCTCCGTCGCCTGTGGCCCTGTCTGCCGACTGTCACCTAGTCAGTAGTCTGGTAGTCCAGGGGCTCCAACCCCTGACTACCTTGTCACTTCACACTCCTCTCACTTCCTCACTCCAAACTAGACTGACTTGTTCCCTCCCAGAACACCTCAGAACCCCTAGGTGGGCGTCACCATCCGCTTGGCCCCGCCCACTGGTGTGTCCCTATTATCATGGGGGTGACTAGGCTTTGCTGGCTGGTGTTGTGTACCTAGATGAGGGATTGTGATGGAGGGCCAAGGAGGAAGGAATCCTGCACCTGGAAGTGGGGTGCTTTCATCTGTGACACCCTGACTGTGTCAGGGCATCACAATACTAAATGGAATGATCGTCACTTAGAAGTCAGTTTTGTCATGGTCTGTCTGATAAACTTAAAGATGCTCTCATGGTGTATAATATTCCTACTTCTCTAGAGGCTGACATGTCTTTAGCTATACGTGTTGACAGACGCCTCCGTGAGAGAAAGGGTAGAACTTTTTTTCTAGATGACATGTCTAGAGGTGAAATGTCTTCCTCTGGAACACAATCCTGGGGTGAGGGGTGGGGGATTGTGGCAGATGAACCCATGCAGCATTTTCCAGCCACCACTTCCCATGCCTCTCCTGTCGTCCGTAAAAAGTCAGGAGCATAGGGGATTCTTTGCGGTAAACCCGGTCATTTTGTTGGAGCTTGCCCCCTTATTCCTAAATGTCCTGGGGTGACTGGGTCTCATGTTACAGCTGGTGGGGTGGAAGCAGTGAATCAGGTTATATCTTTTTCTTTTACCTGAAGTTCCCGTTTTCTCCTGCCTGCTGAGGTGGCGCTGGAGAGCAAAATTATTAAAATTGATGTTTTTGTGGATACTGGTGCCGGGGTATGTTTGGTGGATCCCCTTTTCGCTAAAGAGCATGGTTTGCCTTTCAGTACCTTCACCCCCGGCCACTAAAACACCCTAATGACCGGACCATTTTTTGCAATTCTGACCAGTGTCACTTTGAGAAGTTATAACTCTGGAGCGCTTCAACCGATCCTGGCGATTCTGACATTGTTTTTTCGTGACATATTGTGCTTCATGTCAGTGGTAACTTTAGGCCGATACTTTTTGCGTTTCTTTGTGAAAATTTCAGAAATTTGGCGTAATACAGGGTAATATTGTGGTACCGTGTTAGCCAGAAAAATCAATTGAAATACTATGTCCCAAGAATGACAAAAGTATTTTAGGAGTAATACCTTTATAGGCTAACCTATAGGCTAATATAATTTTTCTGGTTAGCCTATAAAGGTATCACTACTAAAATACTTTTGTCATTCTTGGGACATAGTATTTCAAGAAATTTGGCGAAAATTTTGCAATTTTTAAACTTTGAAATGTTATGCCTGTAAATCTGAGAGATATGTCACACAAAATAGTTGCTAAATAAAATTTCCCACTTGTCTACTTTACACCAGCGCAATTTTCGAAACAATTTTTTTTTTCGTTAGGAAGTTAGAAGGGGTCAAAGTTTATCAGCAATTTCCCATTTTTCCAACAAAATTTACAAAACCATTTTTTTTAGGGACCACATCACATTTGAAGTGACTTTG
Source organism: Anomaloglossus baeobatrachus (assembly GCF_048569485.1). Lineage (NCBI taxonomy): Eukaryota > Metazoa > Chordata > Amphibia > Anura > Aromobatidae > Anomaloglossus > Anomaloglossus baeobatrachus. The sequence goes on from NC_134357.1 coordinate 128,565,609, forward strand.
AGAGGCCTAAGGGACAGAAAATACCCAAAAGTGACCCCATTCTAAAAACTGCACCCCTCACACTGCTCAAAACCACATCAAAGAAGTTTATTAACCCTTTAGGTGCTTCACAGGAACCAAAGCCATGTGGAAGGAAAAAATGAAAATTTTCACAAGGGAGAAAAGAGGAAGTGCACCATAAAATTTATTGTGCAATTTTTCCCGAGTACGCCGATACCTTATATGTGGTAAAAATCAATTGTTTGGGCGCACAGCAGAGCTCGGAAGGTAAGGAGCGCCATTCGAATTTTTGAACGCAAAATTAGCTGGACTCATTAGCGGACGTCATGTCGGGTTTGGAGACCCATTGAGGTGCCTAAACAATGGAGCTCCCCCACAAGTGACCCCATTTTGGAAACTAGACCCCTCAAGGAATTTATCTAGATGTTTGTTGAGCACTTTGAACCCCTGGGGGCTTCACAGAAGTTTATAATGTTGAGCCGCAAAAAGAAAAATAAACATTTTTAACACAAAACTGTTGCTTCAACCAGGAAAAAATGTATCAGGAAAAAATGCACCATAAAATTTATTGTGCAATTTCTCCTGAGTACGCAGATACCCCATATGTGGTGGAAAGTAATTGTTTGGGCGAACGGTGGGGCTCAGAAAAGAGGGAGCGCCCTTGGACTTTTGAAACGCAGACGCTGTGCAGTGATGTGCATCACTGTTCGGCTGCTGCAGGACGCACCGACTGATGAGATGCAAAAAGCAACAGGGATACGGAAAAAAAAAGTCACGCCAAAAATTGAGCAGAGACGCCGATCCGTTATGTGCATCCCTGATCAGCGCTCGGCCGCTGCAGGACGCACACACGGATGAGATGCAAAAAAACGACGCAAGACACGGACAAAAAAAAAGTCACGCCGAAAATTGACCAGGCATGCAGATACGTTATCTGCATCACTGATCAGCACTAGGCCGGACGCACGGACGGATGGGGTGTGAAAATGGACAGGGGATACAAAAAAAATAAATAAATTATACTCACAGTACCCAGAAGATTTGTAGGAGGATCAGTGACCAGAGGAACTGCAGGAGCAATAGAAGGCAGAAAGTGGACAGCTTCTTACAGCAGAGCAGCAGGCAGGACGTTGGACAGCTCCTCAGAAGACGCAGGAAGGACCCAGAGATGGAGGCAGATGTGATCGGGCCAGTGAAGACCTCGGACGACCCGGTGGAGGCAGGTAGGGAACATCGGAGAGGGAGAGCAGAGGGGGAGGGGGAGACCGGAGAAGCAGAGGCAGAAGCATGGGAGCAGAATTGAGATCGCGTGGGGGCAGATTGCAGCGGGGGGGGGCACATCGCAGCGGGGGAGGGCACATCGCAGCGGTCAAGCTGGCGGGAGCGCGCAGGGGCCATCACAGGAGCGCGCAGGGGCAGCCCGCAATACTTACAGGGGGAGCAGGAGCGGCAAACAAAGCAGCGGTGGCAGCAGCAGCGGCAGTAGCGTGATACCACAAGTACCAGCCAGTGCACGCTGCAGAAATGTTGGGGGAGGGCTCTCCAGACCAGCACAGGCCTGGGGAGGACAGTCACCTGCAGATCAGACAGCCCCACTGCATGCTGATTGGAGCGATTGCGCATCATAGCACGATCACTCCAATCAGTGCTGCAGGGGCTGTGGGGCACCATGTTTGAGCTCCTGCTATGATCTGCTGCAGCTGCTGCGGCACCTCATAGCAGGATCTCACAGTATCGCACTGATTCCGGCATTGTTTTAGCCAACACCAGTGCGAACGATGTGGTTGGCGGTTCAGATTTGAATAGCCAATCACAACGATCGTCGATGGGGGGTGGCGATGCCACCCCCCCTTGGGGTCAAACAAAGGTCCCCTGCTGTAAGAAACAGCAGGGGACATCATTTAAAAGCTGTTGCTATGGCTACGGTAATCAAATGCACTTTAGGCAGTAAAGTTACGTCCCTGGTCTTTAAGTCACGTTAAAATAGGACGTAACTATACTGCCCGCGGTCGTGAAGGGGTTAAATAACGCGATTTCCGTTTTTCCATTGACTCTGCACCATTTGCTCAAAGACATTTCTCTCAGATGGTACATGGTATTAAGTTGACAATGGGATCCGTGCATCATGAATTGATTTCATGCTATGTGTTGGAAGGTCTTCCCACTCCCATTGTGCTGGGTTTACCTTGGTTGATTAAACATAAGAAAAAAACCGTTATAGATGATTGTTAAGGGATCATATACTGTAAACCGTGGAAAAAACCCTTAAAATTTCAATTTTTATTAATTAAGATTAAAATAGATATCCCAACATGAAAATACACACACATGTATATATACAAAAACAGGAAAAAAGTGCTGCAGTGCAGAATGGGAGTGGTCGACACCCTTTCACTTCTCCCTACCTAGCCTGCGGAGGTCGGCACCCTAAATTACGCAATGGCGCCCCCGCTCACCGTCGGCTCGCCCTCCTCTCCCTGCACTAAAATTGAAGGTGCAACTAGTCTGGGAGTATGGGAGTGCTCAAGATGGATATTACTGCACTGCAAAAAGTTACAGAAATGCAAATAATAAAATGTCGGGGGTAACCCTATTGACATCTGGTACACATGTGGGTGTAACTCTACAGGAATACTATCAAGACCGGCTATGTCCTGTAAGATGCTTGGAAATAAGTACAAAACACCTCAAAAGGAAGTCTTTCAGAGGACACAGTGCAGCAGTATTGATGTAACACAAGGAGCCCTCTACATAGATACCAATTGTCCTGTACACTCAATAATGGCATATGAATGGACTCATGTTTACAGTGCTAGGCAAATCGCCACCGAAACACAATGTGAGCGGGCGGCTCTAATAAGCCTTGCATCAGCCCGCTCCCACCAAAAACGAATTACAATAAATCAGCAGCTGAACACATGGCTCCCCAGTCAGCACAAAACTGGTAGTCCTCAGACATAGCCCGCCGCCAATAGTGACATGGATAATAATAGCGTGGAACAAGGGTTCCACTTCAGTAAATTCACTGTAGAGGGTGTAACAATAATATACTAAAGTACTTAGATTTTTATGCAGACTTGGACTAATCGCCAGATCAAAAACAATACTTCAGTGTAATCACCGGAAGTCTCGATGCAGGCCCAGTATGGGAACCGCTTGCTCGACGCGTTTCCCCCTGGCATACAGTCCCGCCAGGGTTCCTCAGGAGCTCCCACAATCGGGCACAGAGCACCGGCCACAATATGCCGCTCTGCCTCGGGGGATTAGGACCGTGCTGGTGGCGATTTGCCTAGCACTGTAAACATGAGTCCATTCATATGCCATTATTGAGTGTACAGGACAATTGGTATCTATGTAGAAGGCTCCTTGTGTTACATCAATACTGCTGCACTGTGTCCTCTGAAAGACTTCCTTTTGAGGTGTTTTGTACTTATTTCCAAGCATCTTACAGGACATAGCCGGTCTTGATAGTATTCCTGTAGAGTTACACCCACATGTGTACCAGATGTCAATAGGGTTACCCCCGACATTTTATTTGCATTTCTGTAACTTTTTGCAGTGCAGTAATATCCATCTTGAGCACTCCCATACTCACAGACTAGTTGCACCTTCAATTTTAGTGCAGGGAGAGGAGGGCGAGCCGACGGTGAGCGGGGGCGCCATTGCGTAATTTAGGGTGCCGACCTCCGCAGGCTAGGTAGGGAGAAGTGAAAGGGTGTCGACCACTCCCATTCTGCACTGCAGCACTTTTTTCCTGTTTTTGTATATATACATGTGTGTGTATTTTCATGTTGGGATATCTATTTTAATCTTAATTAATAAAAATTGAAATTTTAAGGGTTTTTTCCACGGTTTACAGTTGATTAAACATAACCCCGTAGTAGATTGGCAAGCACGACTTATTTCTGATTGGAGTGACTTTTGTTATGATGATTGTTTGGGGACTTCCTTATCTGCTGTCTCTCTGCCATCCTTTCTTTCTGATTATGACGATGTTTTCTCTGAGAAAGGATGCCAGGACCTTCCCCCTCATTGGGTGTACGATTGTCCTATTAATCTTGCTCCTGGAGCTAAGCTACCCAAATCTAGACTGTATAGTTTATCGGGGCCTGAGATACAAGCTATGAAGTAATTTATTGCCGAAAGTCTAGAGAAGGGACATATTAGACCTTCATCTTCGCCGGTGGAGGCAGGTTTGTTCTTTGTTAAAAAGAAAGATGGAGGCCTTCGTCCTTCATTAGACTTCCGGGAACTGAATCTTATCACAGTCCGTGACCCGTACCCTCTTCCTCTGATTCCTGATCTATTTAGCCAGGTGGTGGGAGCTACGTGGCTCTCCAAGTTGGACTTGAGTGGGGTGTACAATTTGGTTAGGATCAAGGAGGGGGACGAATGGAAAACCGCTTTTAATACCCCTGACGACCATTTTGAGAGTCTGGTTAGGCCATTTGGTCTCACCAATGCCCCTGCGGTATTCCAGCACTTTTATTAATGACATTTTTTATCATCTGGTGGTTAGATTTGTGGTGGTGTACCTTGATGACATTTTGATTTATTCACCTGATTTAGCAACTCACGAGGCTCATGTCCGACAGGTTCTTCAAATTTTATGGTAGAATAACTTGTACTCCAAACTTGAAAAATGTGTGTTTGCTGTGCAGGAAGAGCAGATTCTGGGGTACCTCTTGTCTCCCACTGGTTTTCGGATGGATCCCGGGAAAGTCGAGGCAGTGCTGGCCTGGGATCGTCCGGAAAACCTGAAAGCCCTACATCGATTTTTGGGGATTACGAATTTTTATCGTAAATTCATCAAGAATTATGGTGGTGTCACACATAGCGACGCAGCAGCGATCACGACTAGCGATCTGACCTTATCAGGATCGCTGCTGCGTCGTTACATGGTCGCTGGTGAGCTGTCAAACAGGCAGATCTCACCAGCGACCAGTGACCAGCCCCCAGCCAGCAGCGATGCGTGGAAGCGTAACTAAGGTAAATATCGGGTAACCAAGGAAAGCACTTCTCCTGGTTACCCTATATTTATCTTAGTTACTAGCGTTCACCGCTCTCACGCTGCCAGTGCCGGCTGCCTGTTCCCTGCGCTTTTAGCCAGAGTACACATCGGGTTAATTACCCGATGTGTACTCCAGCTACGTATGCAGGGAGCCGGTACTGGCAGCGTGAGAGCGGCTGACGCTACTAACTAAGGTAAATATCGGGTAACTAAGGAAAGGGCTTCTTGGTTACCCGATGTTTACCGTGGTTACAGCTTACCGCAGGCTGCCAGACGCCGGCTCCCTGCTTGCTTCAGTTCGTCGCTCTCTCTCTGTCACACACAGCGATGACAGCAGGACATTCAGCAACGACCGGCGACCTCACAGCAGGGGCCAGGTCATTGCTGGATGTCACACACAGCGACAGCGACGGGATGTCGCTGCTACGTCACAGAAAATGGTGACTTAGCAGCGACGTCGTTATCGTCGTCGCTATGTGTGACACCACCTTTACTCTGGGATCGTTAAACCTCTTACCGCTCTAACGAAAAAAGGTGCTGATTTTTCCACATGGTCTGATTCTGCTCAGCAGGCCTTTTCTTCTTTGAAGAGGTGTTTTGCTACTGCTCCCATACTTTGCCAACCTGAAGTTTCTCAGCCTATCGTCGTGCAGGTCGATGCATCAGAGGTAGGGGTTGGGGCAGTTTTGTCGCAGGGGGCCGTCGCCTGGTAAATGGCATCCATGTGCATTTTTCTCTAAGAAGCTCTCCGCTGCGGAGAGAAATTATGACTAGCGTTGTTCGAATTGAACCGTTCGCCAATTTCAAATTCGAGTTGTTTTTGGCGATGTTCGATTCGTTCGACAAACTAGAACGATTTGCTTAACGTTCGAGAGTTCGCGGTTATGTTCAATAATGGTTCGATCACCAAAAGCGTAACTGTAGCTTTTTACAGCTACATATGCAGGGAGCCAGCGCTGGCAGCCTGCTGTATGCTGGTAACCAGGGTACATATCGGGTATCCAAGCAAAGTGCTTTGCTTAGTAACCCGATGTGTACCCAGCTACGTGTGCAGGGAGCCAGCGCTGGAAACCTGAGATCGGCGTACGCTGGTAACCAGGGTACATATCGGGTATCCAAGCAAAGGGCTTTGCTTAGTAACCCGATGTGTACCCTGGTTACCAAGCACAGCATCATTACACAGGTGGTTGGTCGCTATGGTGATCTGCCTGATTGACATCTCACCAGCGACCATGTAGCGACGCACTAACGATTCCTGCCTGGTCAGATCGCTGGTCGGATCATTGGTGCGTCGCTATGTGTGATGGGACCAGCGTTTCTATGACTATAAACACAGCTATAAATGCAAGGGGTGGGTAGTACAATCACGTGTACAGGAAGAGGATTCCTTGTGTTGGTAAACACAGAAGCGTGAATCCTCCCGGTACTGCCACCCCTGCCGTCCGGCGCTATGTCCGCTCCTGTGCGGTGCCATGTCTGGACGGGAGGTGGAAGCAGCTGCGAAATCAAAAGTGAACAGTAGAAAAATAAAAATCATATTCACCTGTCTGCAGACTCCCGACATGTCCGCTCCCAACTCCTCTTCCCGGTACCGCCGCCCCTGCTCCAGCTGTGTGCAGAGTCCCTGGACACGTCCGATGGCTGCAGGATCTGGCGATAATCAGCTGATTCGGTCACCTGACGGAATCAGCTGACAGTATAAGTCCAGCGGTGAGGCCGGCTTTTTACCGATCGGCCGGCTAAACTATCAGCTGATGCCATCAGGAGACTTCATCAGCTGATTACCGCCGGGTCCTGAAGCGATCGGACAGGAGTCTGCACAGAGGTGTGTAGTTTTTGGGGTTTTTTTGCACTGATGCATCAGCTGATTGTATAAACGGCTTTTATACAATCAGCTGTTGTCATGTGATTCAGGCCCTTGAACCTGACACATCATCTGATCGCTTTGCCTTCCAGCAAACCGATCAGATGATCTTGGATCCAGATTGGACGGCGCAGGACCCTGACCCAGGATTACTGCATAGGGGGGTTCTTTATTTCAATAAAGATGGAGTCACTAATTGTGTTGTGTTTTATTTCTAATAAAAATATTTTTCTGTGTGTTGTTTTTTTTTTTATCTGTACTAGAAATTCATGGTGGCCATGTCTAATATTGGTGTAACACCATGAATTTTGGGCTTAAGGCTGCTTTACACATTACAATTTCTTGTGCGATCGCATTTGCGATCGCACCCGCCCCCATCGTTTGTGCGGCACGGTCAATTTGTTGCCTGTGTCGCACAATGTTGTAACCCCCATCACACGTACTTCCCTCCTGAACGACCTTGCTGTGGGCGGCGAACATCCTCTTCCTGAAGGGGGAGGGACGTTCGGCGTCACTGCGACGTCACACAGCGGCCGGCCAATAGAAGCGGAGGGGAGGAGATGAGCGGGACGTAAACATCTCGCCCACCTTCTTCCTTCCGCATTGCCGGCGGGACGCAGGTAAGCTGCAGTTCATCGTTCCCGGGGTATCACACGGAGCGATGTGTGCTGCCACGGGAACAATGAACAACCGGACGTTCGATTTTTAGAAAATGAGCGATGTGTCAACGAACAACGATAAGGTGAGTATTTTTGCTCATTCACAGTCGCTCGTAGCTGTCACACGCTACGATATGTCATACGATGCCGGATGTGCGTCACTTGCGTCGTGACCCCGACGACATAGCGTATGATATATCGTAGCGTGTAAAGCCCGCTTTAGGGCCAGTTGATAATATACAGCTAGCCCTAACCCCATTAGTACCCAGCAAGCCACCCGTCACCAGGGCAGCTGGAAGAGTTGAATACAGCGCCAGAAGATGGCGCTTCTATGAAAGCGCCATTTTCTGGGGCGGCTGCAGACTGCAATTCGCAGCGGGGTGCCCAGAAAGCACCTTGCGCCCTGGGCTGCGGATTCCAATTCCCAGCAGCCTAGTTGTACCTGGGTGGACACAAAAATTGGGCAAAGCCCACGTCATTTTTTATTTTTAATTATTTCATGAAATTCGTGAAATAAAAAAAAAGGGCTTCCCTATATTTTTGGTTCCCAGATGGGTACAAATAGGCAGCTGGGGGTTGGGGGCAGCCCGTAGCTGCCTGCTGTACCTGGCTAGTATACAAAAATATGGCGAAGCCCACGTCATTTTTTGGGGGGGCAAAAAACTCCTGCATACAGTCCTGGATGGTGTATGCTGAGGTTTGTGGTTCTGCAGCTGCTGTCTGCTCTCCAGCATACAGTCCTGGATGCAGCATGCTGAGCCTTGTGGTTCTGCAGCTGCTGTCTGCTCTCCTGCATACACTAGTGGATGAAGTATGCTGAGCCTTGTAGTTCTGCTCCCCCTGCCTCTCTTCCAGCATACAGTCCTGGATGGAGCATGCTGAGTCTTGTAGTTCTGCAGCTGTCTGCTCTCCTGCATACACTAGTGGAGAATTAAGAACATATTGAAAAAGGAAATTACATCAGACCTTTTTTTTTTTTCAGCAATCTTTAAAAACGCAGTGAGCAAAAATGCAGCAAAACGCAGCCAAAAACACAAAAAAACGCATTTTTTATGCGTTTTTAAGATGCAGCATTTTTGTGCGTTTTTTGTGGCATAAATGCACAAAAACGCAGCGTCAAATAAACTCAGCGTGAAAAAACTTACCCTAAGCGTTTCTATGACTATAAACGCAAGGGGTGGGTAGTACAATTACGTGTACAGGAAGAGCATTCCTTGTGTAGGTAAACACAGAAGAGTGGATCCTCCCGGTACCGCCACCCCTGCTTCCACCTTTCGTCCGGCGCCATTTCCAGACAGGAGGTGGAAGCAGCTGCGAAATCAAAAGTGAAAAGTAGAAAAAAAAAAAATATATTCACCTGTCTGCAGACTCCCGGGACACATCCAATGGCTGCAGGACCTGGCGGTGATCAGCTGATGTGGTCACCTGAAGGCATCAGCTGATCGTATAAGTCCAGCGGTGAGGCCGGCTTTTTACCGCCCAGCTGGCTTAAACTATCAGCTGATGCTATCAGGTGACAGCATCAGCTGATTACCGCCGGGTCCTGTAGCGATCGGATGGGAGTCTGCACAGAAGTGTGTAGTTTTTTTTTTTCTACTGATGAATCAGCTGATTGTATAAATGGCTTTTATACAATCAGCTGATATGTCATGTGATTCAGGTCCTTGAACACCTGACACATCATCTGATCGCTTTCCCTTTCAGCAAACCGATCAGATGATATTGGATCCAGATTGGACATCGCGGGACCATCGACCCAGGACTACAGCGGAGTGGGGGGGGGGGTTCTTTAGTTCAATAAAGATGAAGTCACTAATTGTGTTGTGTTTTATTTCTAATAAAAATATTTTTCTGTGTGTTGTTTTTTTTATCTTTACTAAAAATTCATGGTGGCCATGTCTATTTTGGCGTGACACCATGAATTTCGGGCTTAGTACCATCTGAGAATACAAAGCTGGTATTAACCCCTTTATTACCCAGCGAGCCACCGCCATCACGGCCGCTGGACGAGCCGGATAAAGTGCCTGGAAATGGCGCTAAGAAACAATGCGCCATTTGCAGGCGTGGCTTTGGGCTGCCGAGAATCCCAGCCCCCAGCAGCCTGGCTTTACCTGACTGGCGATCAAAATATGGCAGGAGCCCACGTATTATTTTTTTTTTTTTTTTTAACTATTTTTTTAAATAAAAAAAGTTAATGGGCTTCCCTGTATTTTGATTGCCAGCCAAGGTAACGCCAGACAGATGGGGGTGGCAACCCGTAGCTGTCTGCTTTATCTGCGCTGAGAATCAAAAATACCGCGGAGCACTACGTCATTAGTGCTATCACCTATGATGCCATAATACTCTCTGCAACCCATTTCTGCAGACCCTGCTATAGTCCACCCCAGGATCCTTTCCCTTGACAAATGCTCTGCCTAAAAGAGCCGAAATGTTGGCATACGGAGTTTTTGGTGTGACGTTTTGCAGAAATCACTTAAAAATAAATAAAAAAAATAATTTTTCACCACTCTTTTTGTGTGCCAGAAATTTCCTCCATTATATTGTCTAATGTTTTCTGAGTACCAATTATTTATGGTGAAGCGGAGCCTTATCCTTTTGATTATTTGAAACTCTGACCGCCGACATCTTCAGAACGACAGCACACCACACAGAGCAGCCGCCCGCCGAACAGAACGGAGCAGTCAAGTGCCAAGCAGAACGGAGCAGTCAAGTGCCGAGCAGAACGGAGAAGCCGAGCAGAACATACCAGCAGCGCCGGCAGCACACCACATAGCATTATCCCTGCCTCCTTTGACCTCTCTGCACAATCCCCCGATAAGCTACATTCGGATTTTAAGACGCACCCCTCATTTTCCTCACAAAGTTTTGGGAGGAAAAGTGCGTCTTATAATCCGAAACAGTAATCACATAGGACTTCACAATGACCTTAACATTTAGGAAATTGTGTATTGTTCTTTAAATTTGATCTCCAGTGTATGTACAGTATTTATAGATGTGTTTGCATGTATGTTTATGTATGTGTATGCATGTGTGTGTGTGTTCAGTGTATGCACCCAGTGTGCCCTATGTGTGTGTAAAAATGTGTTTGTGTCACATACTGTACAGGGGTGTGTAACGACCGCAGTCGTAGAGGTTGGCACTGCGACTGGACCCGGGGGCGCAGGGGGCCTGCCGGCCCCAGCCCCTGATTCATTAGATGTGTGTTGGAGGCTGTGCATCCAGCTGAATTACATCGCCGCCCAGAAATCCGTCGGGTCCCTGTACTGCGATGTGCCGGCCACCGATTAAGGCCATGAATATTGCTTCCCACGCACACGATCCTAGGCATGGGGAGCAGAGAATATGCTGATAGCTGACGCTGCTGTAAAAAGTGGCCGCGCATGACACTGATGTCATGCGCTGCGCCACTTAAACGCTGGTCAGTTCCCAGCATCGCAGGAGGACGCTGGGGAAGCGCAGGGTAGGTGAGTCACACAGGGCTCCTTCCAGCACATAGCAGATGGTGTGCCTCAGGGAGCAGCAGTTCACTGTCCTTTGATGCTCCTGCGGTGCACAGGCTCCAGCACAGGGCACCTTCCCCTCCTGTGTGCTCTGTGTCCTTTCTGCTCCTATCTTCACCACAGAGAGAGCGAGGGAGGGGCGCCTGCACTGCTGCAGCCGGAAAAGATGCTTCTAAGACCCTCTGAACTCCAGGGGACCAAGAAGGAGGTGAGTATAATGTGAATCGTGTTATGTGCCGTCTCTGTGTTATGTATAAGATATGTTTGTCCTTTATAGTGTGCAAAATGTAGTTGTCTGTCTGTGTATACTGTCTGTCTGTCTGTGTATACTGTCTGTCTATACTGTCTGTGTATACTATCTGTCTGTTTGTGTATACTAACTGTCTGTCTGTCAAAGAGGGGGGAGCCAGCACTGCTTGAGAATGGCATGCAAAAAAAAAAAAAATTTTTGTGTAAATTCACAATTATTCCAACTGTACTATAATGCAAATTGAGATTTTTAGCAAATGATTGATCAATAATTTGAGCTGCCCCTGCTAACGTCAAGGCAAATCTCTATAAGGGGGTCCTAACTCTATATTTATATTTTCAAGGTGCCATACGGCTAACTAATTAAATTAAAAGCAGAACCATATTAACCCTAGAACGCATACCTGGGGCCTCGCAGGCCTGCTAGGTCATTTGTTTTCTATGGTAGATTGAATTGCTTGCGCGTTCTAGGGTTAAAGCACCCATATACCTGATACATGTCAGAAACGCTCCCATGCTGCAAAGACAGGCAAAACTGCGAATAAAGACAGTCTACGTCCCAGCATGTGCAGCTGTGTGCCGCACACACTGGGACAATGTCAAGACTAGCCCTCACAGTGCCCACCCAGCAGTCATGAATGAAGGCAGAACAGGCCCAAGCATATGGTGCTCAAATAACAATGCCTGTGGAAAGGGCGTAGTAGCTGTGTGTGAACAGACATCAATTTGCATTATAGTACAGTTGAAATAATTGTGAATTTACACAAAAATTTTTATTTTTTTTTGCATGCCATTCTCAGACAGTGCTGGCTCCCCCTCTCTTTGTTGTACTTTGGTTTGGTGGCTGACCCCCGCCATGCTGTGCATGCCTGACTTTAGTTTGCATATTCCTTCTGTTTCTATCTACACATATATAATTTGGTGTCTGTTCACACACAGCTACCACGCCCTTTCCACAGGCATTGTTATTTAAGCACCATATGCTTGGGCCTGTTCCGCCTTCATTCATGGCTGCTGGGTGGGCACTGTGAGGACTAGTTTTGACATTGTCCCAGTGTGTGCGGCACACAGCTGAACGTGCTGGGACGTGGACTGCCTTTCTTTGCAGTTTAGCCTTTCTTTGCAGTTTAGCCTTTCTTTGCAGCATGGGAGCGGTTCTGACATGTATCAGGTGTATGTGTGCTTTAATATGGTTCTGCTTTTAATTTAATTAGTCGTATGGCACATCTAATATATAAAGCTGAATGTGTGTATGTATGTATGTCCGGAATTGGCATCTGCACCGTCGCAGCTACAGCCACAAAATTTTATGAAGAAAAAACAAAAAAGCTAGCACTAAATGTGCACTACAGCACTAAAATTCCAACTGTACTTATTATAAATTTGAGATTTTTGGCAAAAAATTGCAATTTCTTGAGCCACCCCGCCACTCCATGGCAAATCTCATTTGGGGCAGTCCTAACACTAAAATATTTTTATAAAATGTGCCAAATGGCCTCACATATGAAATAGTAGAACTGCTCTTAGCAGCACTCACCTGGTCTATTTCAATCCCGTACCCATGACTGAATCATGGCTGTGGGCGGGACAGGTCCAAGCAAATACTGCATGAAGTAAATAGCCTGTGGACAGGGCCTGATGACTGAATGTGAACAGTCACCCCAATTTGGGATGTATTCCACTTGTCTAGATTTTGGCGATTGGTGACTGTTCACATTCAGTCATCAGGCCCTGTCCACAGGCTATTTACTTCATGCATCATTTGCTTGGACCTGTATCGCCCACAGCCATGATTCAGTCATGGGTACGGGATTGAAATAGACCAGGTGAGTGCTGCTAAGAGCAGTTCTACTATTTCATATGTGAGGCCATTTGGCACATTTTATAAAAATATTTTAGTGTTAGGACTGCCCCAAATGAGATTTGCCGTGGAGTGGCGGGGTGGCTCAAGAAATTGCAATTTTTGCCAAAAATCTCAAATTTATAATAAGTACAGTTGGAATTTTCAGTGCTGTAGTGAACATTCAGTGCTAGCTTTTTTGTTGTTTCTTCATTGAATTGGTCAGTGGCTGACCCCCACCTTGCTATGCACCCCAATTTGGGATGAATTCCACCTGTCTAGATTTTGGCGATTGGTGACTGTTCACATTCAGTCATCAGGCCCTGTCCACAGGCTATTTACTTCATGCATCATTTGCTTGGACCTGTCCCGCCCACAGCCATGATTCAGTCATGGGTACGGGATTGAAATAGACCAGGTGAGTGCTGCTAAGAGCAGTTCTACTATTTCATATGTGAGGCCATTTGGCACATTTTATAAAAATATTTTAGTGTTAGGACTGCCCCAAATGAGATTTGCCGTGGAGTGGCGGGGTGGCTCAAGAAATTGCAATTTTTTTCCAAAAATCTCAAATTTATAATAAGTACAGTTGGAATTTTCAGTGCTGTAGTGCACATTCAGTGCTAGCTTTTTTGTTTTTTCTTCATTGAATTTGTCGGTGGCTGACCCCCATGTTGCTATGCACCCCAATTTGGGATGTATTCCACCTTTCTAGATTTTGGCGATTGGTGACTGTTCACATTCAGTCATCAGGCCCTGTGCACAGGCTATTTACTTCATGCATCATTTGCTTGGACCTGTCCCGCCCACAGCCATGATTCAGTCATGGGTACGGGATTGAAATAGACCAGGTGAGCGCTGCTAAGAGCAGTTCTACTATTTCATATGTGAGGCCGTTTGGCACATTTTATAAAAATATTTTAGTGTTAGTACTGCCCCAAATGAGATTTGCCGTGGAGTGGCGGGGTGGCTCAAGAAATTGCAATTTTTTGCCAAAAATCTCAAATTTATAATAAGTACAGTTGGAATTTTCAGTGCTGTAGTGCACATTCAGTGCTAGCTTTTTTGTTTTTTCTTCAGCCACAAAATTTTGCACACTCACACGTCTGGACCCCGAGAGTGTCATAGGCTATGTTGTGAGGCGAAATTTTAACCCCGCGCTTTCCAATTTACCAATCAATGTTGCCGCTATCTACATAATGGGGAAAAATTGAAACGAAAAGTGTATCCGCACCATCGCATTTACAATCACGAAATTTTGCACAGACACCTCATGTGACCCAGGGAACGTCATACACTATGTTTTGACAGGAAAATTTAACCCCGCACTTTACAGTTAACGAGAAAATGGGGGGGAGCCAGCACTGCTTATGAGTGGGATGCAATTATGACAAAATAAAAAGTGTAACATTCACAAATTCATTCCTACTGTATCAATTCAATGAGATTTTTAGCAAATAATTGATCAATGATTTGAGCCCCCCTGCCCCGTCACGGCAAATCTCTATAAGGGGGGTCCCTACACTACAGTATATAATATACATGCGTACCATGTGGTCTCGTGTGATGTGCAGGACCATATAGGAACACCACCTACCTGAGAAGTGTCAGAACCGCTCCCATGCTGCATGGGCTGACAACTGCGAGTAGAGAGGCAGTCCAGGTGCCTGCCACTAGCACAATGTCTGAACTAGCCCCCACAGTGTCAGACCAGCAGACATGGATGAAGGGCGGAACAGCCCCAGGCAGGTGGTGCTTAAGTATTAATGCCTATGGAACAGGAGGCGGTGGCTGTGTGTGAACAGGCACCAACATGAATTTTGATGGCAACAGAAGGAATTTGCAAACCACACTGGGCGTGCACAGCATAGTGGTGGTCAACCACCTGACCAGTAAACGAGAAAATGGGGGGGAGCCAGCACTGCTTATGAGTGGGATGCAATTATGACAAAATAAAAAGTGTAACATTCACAAATTCATTCCTACTGTATCAATTCAATGAGATTTTTAGCAAATAATTGATCAATGATTTGAGCCCCCCTGCCCCGTCACGGCAAATCTCTATAAGGGGGGTCCCTACACTACAGTATATAATATACATGCGTACCATGTGGTCTCGTGTGATGTGCAGGACCATATAGGAACACCACCTACCTGAGAAGTGTCAGAACCGCTCCCATGCTGCATGGGCTGACAACTGCGAGTAGAGAGGCAGTCCAGGTGCCTGCCACTAGCACAATGTCTGAACTAGCCCCCACAGTGTCAGACCAGCAGACATGGATGAAGGGCGGAACAGCCCCAGGCAGGTGGTGCTTAAGTATTATGGTCAGGCGGTTGACCACCGCCATGCCGCGCACGCCCAGTGTGGTTTGCAAATTCCTTCTGTCACCATCAAAATTTATGTTTGGTGCCTGTTCACATGCAGCCACCGCCTCCTGTTCCATAGGCATTAATACTTAAGCACCACCTGCCTGGGGCTGTTCCGCCCTTCATCCATGTCTGCTGGTCTGACACTGTGGGGGCTAGTTCAGACATTGTGCTAGTGGCAGGCACCTGGACTGCCTCTCTATTCGCAGTTGTCAGCCCATGCAGCATGGGAGCGGTTCTGACACTTCTCAGGTAGGTGGTGTTCCTATATGGTCCTACACATCACACGAGACCACATGGTACGCATGTATATTATATACTGTAGTGTAGGGACCCCCCTTATAGAGATTTGCCGTGACGGGGCAGGGGGGCTCAAATCATTGATCAATTATTTGCCAAAAATCTCATTGAATTGATACAGTAGGAATGAATTTGTGAATGTTACACTTTTTATTTTGTCATACTTGCATCCCATTCACAGGCAGTGCTGGCTCCCCCCCATTTTTCTCGTTTACTGGTCAGGCGGTTGACCACCGCCATGCCGCGCACGCCCAGTGTGGTTTGCAAATTCCTTCTGTCACCATCAAAATTTATGTTTGGTGCCTGTTCACATGCAGCCACCGCCTCCTGTTCCATAGGCATTAATACTTAAGCACCACCTGCCTGGGGCTGTTCCGCCCTTCATCCATGTCTGCTGGTCTGACACTGTGGGGGCTAGTTCAGACATTGTGCTAGTGGCAGGCACCTGGACTGCCTCTCTATTCGCAGTTGTCAGCCCATGCAGCATGGGAGCGGTTCTGACACTTCTCAGGTAGGTGGTGTTCCTATATGGTCCTACACATCACACGAGACCACATGGTACGCATGTATATTATATACTGTAGTGTAGGGACCCCCCTTATAGAGATTTGCCGTGACGGGGCAGGGGGGCTCAAATCATTGATCAATTATTTGCCAAAAATCTCATTGAATTGATACAGTAGGAATGAATTTGTGAATGTTACACTTTTTATTTTGTCATACTTGCATCCCATTCACAGGCAGTGCTGGCTCCCCCCCATTTTTCTCGTTTACTGGTCAGGCGGTTGACCACCGCCATGCCGCGCACGCCCAGTGTGGTTTGCAAATTCCTTCTGTCACCATCAAAATTTATGTTTGGTGCCTGTTCACATGCAGCCACCGCCTCCTGTTCCATAGGCATTAATACTTAAGCACCACCTGCCTGGGGCTGTTCCGCCCTTCATCCATGTCTGCTGGTCTGACACTGTGGGGGCTAGTTCAGACATTGTGCTAGTGGCAGGCACCTGGACTGCCTCTCTATTCGCAGTTGTCAGCCCATGCAGCATGGGAGCGGTTCTGACACTTCTCAGGTAGGTGGTGTTCCTATATGGTCCTACACATCACACGAGACCACATGATACGCATGTATATTATATACTGTAGTGTAGGGACCCCCCTTATAGAGATTTGCCGTGACGGGGCAGGGGGGCTCAAATCATTGATCAATTATTTGCCAAAAATCTCATTGAATTGATACAGTAGGAATGAATTTGTGAATGTTACACTTTTTATTTTGTCATACTTGCATCCCATTCACAGGCAGTGCTGGCTCCCCCCCATTTTTCTCGTTTACTGGTCAGGCGGTTGACCACCGCCATGCCGCGCACGCCCAGTGTGGTTTGCAAATTCCTTCTGTCACCATCAAAATTTATGTTTGGTGCCTGTTCACATGCAGCCACCGCCTCCTGTTCCATAGGCATTAATACTTAAGCACCACCTGCCTGGGGCTGTTCCGCCCTTCATCCATGTCTGCTGGTCTGACACTGTGGGGGCTAGTTCAGACATTGTGCTAGTGGCAGGCACCTGGACTGCCTCTCTATTCGCAGTTGTCAGCCCATGCAGCATGGGAGCGGTTCTGACACTTCTCAGGTAGGTGGTGTTCCTATATGGTCCTACACATCACACGAGACCACATGGTACGCATGTATATTATATACTGTAGTGTAGGGACCCCCCTTATAGAGATTTGCCGTGACGGGGCAGGGGGGCTCAAATCATTGATCAATTATTTGCCAAAAATCTCATTGAATTGATACAGTAGGAATGAATTTGTGAATGTTACACTTTTTATTTTGTCATACTTGCATCCCATTCACAGGCAGTGCTGGCTCCCCCCCATTTTTCTCGTTTACTGGTCAGGCGGTTGACCACCGCCATGCCGCGCACGCCCAGTGTGGTTTGCAAATTCCTTCTGTCACCATCAAAATTTATGTTTGGTGCCTGTTCACATGCAGCCACCGCCTCCTGTTCCATAGGCATTAATACTTAAGCACCACCTGCCTGGGGCTGTTCCGCCCTTCATCCATGTCTGCTGGTCTGACACTGTGGGGGCTAGTTCAGACATTGTGCTAGTGGCAGGCACCTGGACTGCCTCTCTATTCGCAGTTGTCAGCCCATGCAGCATGGGAGCGGTTCTGACACTTCTCAGGTAGGTGGTGTTCCTATATGGTCCTACACATCACACGAGACCACATGGTACGCATGTATATTATATACTGTAGTGTAGGGACCCCCCTTATAGAGATTTGCCGTGACGGGGCAGGGGGGCTCAAATCATTGATCAATTATTTGCCAAAAATCTCATTGAATTGATACAGTAGGAATGAATTTGTGAATGTTACACTTTTTATTTTGTCATACTTGCATCCCATTCACAGGCAGTGCTGGCTCCCCCCCATTTTTCTCGTTTACTGGTCAGGCGGTTGACCACCGCCATGCCGCGCACGCCCAGTGTGGTTTGCAAATTCCTTCTGTCACCATCAAAATTTATGTTTGGTGCCTGTTCACATGCAGCCACCGCCTCCTGTTCCATAGGCATTAATACTTAAGCACCACCTGCCTGGGGCTGTTCCGCCCTTCATCCATGTCTGCTGGTCTGACACTGTGGGGGCTAGTTCAGACATTGTGCTAGTGGCAGGCACCTGGACTGCCTCTCTATTCGCAGTTGTCAGCCCATGCAGCATGGGAGCGGTTCTGACACTTCTCAGGTAGGTGGTGTTCCTATATGGTCCTACACATCACACGAGACCACATGGTACGCATGTATATTATATACTGTAGTGTAGGGACCCCCCTTATAGAGATTTGCCGTGACGGGGCAGGGGGGCTCAAATCATTGATCAATTATTTGCCAAAAATCTCATTGAATTGATACAGTAGGAATGAATTTGTGAATGTTACACTTTTTATTTTGTCATACTTGCATCCCATTCACAGGCAGTGCTGGCTCCCCCCCATTTTTCTCGTTTACTGGTCAGGCGGTTGACCACCGCCATGCCGCGCACGCCCAGTGTGGTTTGCAAATTCCTTCTGTCACCATCAAAATTTATGTTTGGTGCCTGTTCACATGCAGCCACCGCCTCCTGTTCCATAGGCATTAATACTTAAGCACCACCTGCCTGGGGCTGTTCCGCCCTTCATCCATGTCTGCTGGTCTGACACTGTGGGGGCTAGTTCAGACATTGTGCTAGTGGCAGGCACCTGGACTGCCTCTCTATTCGCAGTTGTCAGCCCATGCAGCATGGGAGCGGTTCTGACACTTCTCAGGTAGGTGGTGTTCCTATATGGTCCTACACATCACACGAGACCACATGGTACGCATGTATATTATATACTGTAGTGTAGGGACCCCCCTTATAGAGATTTGCCGTGACGGGGCAGGGGGGCTCAAATCATTGATCAATTATTTGCCAAAAATCTCATTGAATTGATACAGTAGGAATGAATTTGTGAATGTTACACTTTTTATTTTGATACAAGTAAAATATATCTTTGTACCGTGTTAGCCAGTAGAGATAAAAAAAATTGTTTAAAAGAACAGAGAGTCCTCAGTGGTTGATACCTTTTAATGGCTAACTGAAAAGATGGTAATAATTGCAAGCTTTCGAGACTACTCAGGTCTCTTCATCAGGCATGGTATAACACAAAATCTGAAGAGTCACGTATTTATACACAACAGGACTTAGAATAGTGCAGTAAAAAAAAAAAAAAAAAAAAGAACAAGTTATATGAAACAGAACTATCTCTATGGCAGGGGGACAAGCTGTTCTAGCCATAAATACTGCTGCAGTTCAGTGTGAAAGTTTTATTGTCCTTTGATAAGGGTCTGGTCCAGGGCTGTGACACGCTCGGATGGTCAGAGGAGCACATCTTTTAACTGATGTAAAAAGACATGAATCCATGAGACACATTCATTCCTTCTCTGAATGTGTCAAAGGTCATCATAAGTTTGTACTCCCATAGTCTCCTGTCTCTCTGGGACTTGAAGTTTCCTTTCAATACCAGCAATTTCATGTCCATGATGCTGTGGTCTGGGTTACAAAAATGTTTGGCCACAGGTAGATCCATCCTTTTTTCTCTAATTGTGTGGCGGTGAGAATTCATCCTTGTCCTGAGCTGTTGTCCTGTCTCCCCTACATACAGACCCCCAGTTGGACATTTGGTACATATAATTAAGTACACCACATTGGTTGTGGTGCAGCTGAACGTACCTGGGATCTTGTAGTCCTGATGTGATCTGGGAATCTTTATCTTGTCCGTTGTCAATATTAATGGACAGGTCTTGCATTTTTTCTGGTTGCAGGGAAATGTTCCTGTTGGTGTTGGAGAGGACAGGGAGCTTCTGACAATGATGCTTCTTAGATTTGGGGGCTGTCTAAAACACAGAAGTGGGGGGTCTGGAAAAATAGATTTTAACCGGGCATCTTTTTGCAGTAATGGTTGTAGTTTCCGTGCAGCTCCTCTAAACACCTCCAGATGTGGATTGTAGGTGACTACAAGAGGGACCCGGTTGTTCTCTTCTTTGGTTTTATAATGTAGAAGATGGTTTCTTGATATTCTGGTGGCTCTTATAATCTGGTTTTCAATTGTTCTTGGGTGGTAGCCTTGATTCAAAAAGGTTTTTCTGAGGCCCTCAAGGTGATTGTCTCTATCTGTACTGTTGGAACATATCCGATTGTACCTGATAGCCTGGCTGTATACAATAGAGTTTTTTATATGTTTTGGATGAAAACTGTCCCATTTCAGGTATGTTGGACGGTCAATTGGCTTCTTGTACAGGGATGTCTGTATTTCATTGTTCCGTAGTTTAATCATGGTGTCCAAGAAGTTGATTTCCGTGCAGGAGTAGTTGAGTGTTAGGTTGATGGTGGGATGAAACTGATTAAATTGTTCATGGAAGGTCTTCAGCTGCTCCTCAGACTCTGTCCAGATGATTAAAATATCATCAATGTAACGGTAGTAGGCCAGAGGCCTGATAGGACAAGAGGATAAAAAGTCACTCTCAAGCTTGGCCATGAAAAGATTTGCATATTGTGGTGCCATTTTGCTTCCCATTGCAGTCCCAGTCTCCTGTAGATATATGTCATTGTCAAATTCAAAGTAATTATGGGTGAGGATAAATTTTGTAAGCTTCACCACAGAATTGGCATCAGTTCCTGTATTTTCCAGGAAAATTTTGCAAGCATTTAATCCATCCTGGTGTGGAATATTCGAGTACAAGGATTCCACATCCATGGTGGCAAGGATGGTTCCCTCTGGAAGAGGACCTATTGCTGATAGTTTTTTCAATAGGTCAGTAGTGTCCTGGATGTAGCTGCTTGTATCCCTTACCAAGGGTTTAAGGATACCCTCTACCCATCCAGAGACTTGTTCAGTGAGGGTGCCCACACATGAAATGATGGGTCTTCCTGGGTTTCCAGATTTGTGAATTTTGGGAAGCATGTAGAATGTGCCTATTCTTGGACTCACCGGTATCAGTTCATCAGTTCTTATGGATATGTCAGGCAGACAAGAGGCCAACTTGTTAAGTTCCTTGTAATAGTCCTGTGTAGGGTCAGACTCCAATTTCTTATAGTAGCGTGTGTCCATCAGTTGTCTGTGTGCTTCCTTCATGTAGTCTGATTTGTTCATCATGACTATTGCACCCCCCTTGTCTGCAGGTTTAATGATGATTTCTTTGTTGGTTTTCAAAGATTTTATGGCCCTTCTCTCCTGGGCACTGATGTTGGATGGTTGCCTCCTGTGTGTGTCTAGGAAAGTGGATTTTACCAAATGTCTGAAAGTGTCTATATAGTTATCCAGATGAGGGTTGCGTCCTGGTGGAGGTGTCCAATCTGATCTTTTCCTGGTTGTCAAGATCCGTCTTCCTTCAGTCTGGGAGGATTCTGAAACATCTGCATCGCTAAAATATTCCCTCAGACGTAGTCTCCTGAAGTAATCTTCCATGTCGCTGCAGAGTTCAATTTTGTCTAGAGCTTTAGTCGGACAAAATGAGAGTCCTCTAGAAAGCACAGCAACTTCCATTTTGTTTGGTTTGTAATCCGAGAGATTGATAACACAGTTAGATGCTTTTGTGCCTTGAATGGACTTGGTTTCCAAGTTGTCAGGTTTTGGCTTTGTTCTCCACCTGTTTGTATTAAGTCCTGAATTGAGGCGCAGTCTGTGTAGCTTCTTTTCCTTGTTGTGGATCAGAAGGGTTCGTAGTCTGTAGTAGTATTGTTGTACTTCTTGTTCTGTGCTTTCTGGAAGTGTCTTCCTTTGTGTTTCAAAACATGAAAACAAAACATGAAAACATGAAATTGCTGGTATTGAAAGGAAACTTCAAGTCCCAGAGAGACAGGAGACTATGGGAGTACAAACTTATGATGACCTTTGACACATTCAGAGAAGGAATGAATGTGTCTCATGGATTCATGTCTTTTTACATCAGTTAAAAGATGTGCTCCTCTGACCATCCGAGCGTGTCACAGCCCTGGACCAGACCCTTATCAAAGGACAATAAAACTTTCACACTGAACTGCAGCAGTATTTATGGCTAGAACAGCTTGTCCCCCTGCCATAGAGATAGTTCTGTTTCATATAACTTGTTCTTTTTTTTTTTTTTTTTTTTACTGCACTATTCTAAGTCCTGTTGTGTATAAATACGTGACTCTTCAGATTTTGTGTTATACCATGCCTGATGAAGAGACCTGAGTAGTCTCGAAAGCTTGCAATTATTACCATCTTTTCAGTTAGCCATTAAAAGGTATCAACCACTGAGGACTCTCTGTTCTTTTAAACAATTTTTTTTACTTTTTATTTTGTCATACTTGCATCCCATTCACAGGCAGTGCTGGCTCCCCCCCATTTTTCTCGTGCACTTTACAGTTACTCTCCAAAAAACATGCCTCTATTAAAGTAAATGGAGCCTGGAACTACAGGTTATTAGTAGGAGCTGTGATTGGTTGCTATAGGAACAAATGACATTCATAGTATAAGAAGCTTATATGTGAGGTAATAAGATGTCGGTGGGGAGACGGATAGAGAGAGACAGACAAGGAAAGAGACAGACAGACAAACAGTGAAAGAGACAGAAAAAGACAGATGGGGAAAGAGACAGACAGACATGCAGACAGGGACAGAGACAGGCAGACAGGGAAGGAGGAGACAGCCAGAGAGACAGACAAAGATAGATGGGGAAAGACACAGACCTTGATAGAGACAGATGGGGAAAGAGACAGAGAAATAGAGACAGACAAGGAAAGAGACAGACAGAGACAGGCAGACAGGGAAAGAAACAGACAGGAAAAGACACAGACAAAGAGACGGGGAGACAGATGGGGAAAGAGACAGACCTGGAAAGAGACAGATGGGGAAAGAAACCGAGAGATAGAGACAGACAAAGAGACAGACAGAGACAGGCAGACGGGGAAAGAGACAGACGGAGAAAGAGACAGATGGAGAAGGAGACAGATGGGGAAACAGACAGACAGAGACAGATGGCGAAAGAGACAGACCTGGGAAAGAGACAGACCTGGGAAAGAGACAGACCTGGGAAAGAGACAGACCTGGGAAAGAGACAGACCTGAGAAAGAGACAGACCGGGGAAAGAGACAGATGGGGAAAGAAACCGAGAGATAGAGACAGACAAAGAAAGAGACAGGCAGATGGGGAAAGAGACAGATGGAGAAAGAGACAGACGGGGAAACGGACAGACGGGGAAACGGACAGACGGGGAAACGGACAGACGGGGAAACGGACAGACGGGGAAACGGACAGACGGGGAAACGGACAGACGGGGAAACGGACAGACGGGGAAACGGACAGACGGGGAAACGGACAGACGGGGAAACGGACAGACGGGGAAACGGACAGACGGGGAAACGGACAGACGGGGAAAGGGACAGACGGGGAAAGGGACAGACGGGGAAAGGGACAGACGGGGAAAGGGACAGACGGGGAAAGGGACAGACGGGGAAAGGGACAGACGGGGAAAGGGACAGACGGAGCACATTACTTGGCCAATTTAGTTACATCTGTGTGGAATATCTGTGGTGTTGAAATATATGTTGTGAAATGCTTCTATTAGCTTAGTTTTTGCCTTTTAATAATTACATTTCTATCTATTTGTTTTGTGGTTTTTGTGTGCAGAATACATTTTTGTTAATACATTTTATTTTGTTAACAGCAGTTATTAACCCGGGCGAAGCCGGGTAGTACAGCTAGTTGACAATATAAATATAGAGTTGGACCCCCTTATAGAGACTTGCCTTGATGTTGGCAGGGGCGGCTCAAATTTTTGATCAATCATTTGCTAAAAAATCTCAATTTGCATTATAGTACAGTTGGAATAATTGTGAATTTACACTAAAAAAATTTATCTTTTTTTGCATGCCATTCTCAGACAGTGCTGGCTCCCCCTCTCTTTGTTGAATCTGTCTGTCTGTGTATACTGTCTGTCTATACTATGTCTGTGTATTTTATCTGTCAATACTGTCTGTGTATACTGTCTGTCTGTCTGTCTGTCTGTGAACTATAATAGAAAAAAGTCCACTTCACCCAATTCATATGGAGACCTCCCAAACCAGAGAGTGCACGGGCAAAGAGGAGTCGGCAAACATCCACATAGCAGGCAAAAGGAAGATATCCAGCAATCATGTCCAGGTTGTATTAAAGATAAAAATCCATTATTTTAATTCATGTTAAAATACATCAGTATTGGATTTTTTTTAACTCCCGGATGGACTGATATATTTTAATATGGATTAACACAAAGGATTTTTATTTTTAATACAACCTAGACATGATTCCTGGACATCTTCCTTTTTCCTGTCTGTCTGTGTATACTATCTGTCTATGCATACGGTACTCTCTGTCTGTCTGTGCATACTGTCTGTCTCTCTGTCTATACTATCACACTGTGTATACTTACTGTCTGTCAATACTGTCTGTCTGTGTATACTGTCTGTCTATACTATGTCTGTTTGTGTATACTGTCTGTCTGTGTATGTGGGGGGGCTCTATAACAGGATGAGTGGGCTATATAGCATGATGAAGACTATATTCCAGGATAGGTGTCTATATACTAGGATGGGAGGCTATATACCAAAATGGAGGGCTATATACCAGGATGGAGGCTATATATCAGGATGAGGGGCTATCTACCAGGATGGAGTGCTGTATACCAGGATGGGGGGGCTATATACCAGGATGGGCCCATGATGGGGTCATATACCATGATGGGGCCATATATACCAGGATAGGCAATGATGGGGACATATATACCAGGGTGGGGGCCATATATTCCAGGCTATATCCATGATCGGGGTCATACACCATGATGGGGCCAAGATGGGGACATATACCAGGGTGAGGCCATATATACCAGGCTATATCCATGATCGGGGTCATACACCAGGATGGGGACATATACCAGGATGGGACCATATATACCAGGATATAGGCATTGATGGGGGTCATACACCTGGATGGGTCCATGATGGGGAGATATACCATGATGGGGTCATGATGGGGAGATATACCATGATGGGGTCATGATTGGGGATATATATATACCTGGATTGGGGCCATGATAGTGGACATATATACCAGGATGTGACCATATATACCAGGATATAGCCATGATGGGGTCATACACCAGGATGGGGCCATGATGGGGACATATTTAGCAGGATGCAGGACATATTTACCAGGAAGTGGCCCAGGATGGGAGGCTCAGGCTATGCATGTGCAGTCGCATCCTCCGCTATAGGTGGTTCCTGTGGTGGATGCCTCTGCACTGTTTACCCCCTGTTTGTGAGTCTTTTCAGACAACCCTTTCCATTTTCTATGAGCATCTGTTCGGTTTCTTATGCTTTATGTGACTGGAGTTTATCCATATGAATGCAGGGGTTGTTGGTGCACCCTCCATTGCCTATGCACTCTATATACTAACAGATATGATGGGTGCTCTTTCACTACATCCACATGCCGACTATGGATCTCTATATATAGTTGCGCCCATATACCTTATGGATACATGTGCTGTCCTTTTACTTTTACACTTTGCCCTTCCTCTTGCCCATCTCCAAAATGGCCGCGGCAACGGTGCGCGTGCGCGGTGGCACTCCATTCATGTTCGCGTCGGCCGGCCTCCACACGGCATGACGCGCGCATCCTGTGTGACGACATAGGAAGTGCTCGCGTCATTTCCGGGAGTGCCCGATGACGCGGACCTCTGTTGCGAGTCCCACCCTGCACGCGACCAATGGCTGGCAAGCTGGTCGCATAAGCGGGCTATTTAAGCGTGGTACAGTGTTCCACACATCACACCACGGCCCCCCGAAGAAGACAACGAAACGTGCGCGTCGGGGCACGTTTTTCTTGGGCTCCACTGACCATTATGGGTAAGCTCATGACGGGTTGTAAATAATTATGTTATGTTGTTTCTTACATTTACCCGTTTGCTCTGAACTACCACTGTAGTCCATGACCTATACCCCCAGATATATTATGTCCCATACGTATCTGTGGCTTATATGATAATATTTGTTATATAATCTAATTGGTGATGTACCATGTGTTGCGGTCTCTTGGTGACTACTGACTCTTTTTACTGGGGTTTTCCTGGGTCATGGCATTGGTTATTTTGATCATACCCCCCGTATGGGATGTGGACCCATGTGTTTTTCATCTGTGACACCCTTATGAGCCTGATCTCTGTTCTATGTATTGATGTTATTATATACTATATGTCACTTTTTTGCTTCATGACCTATTTAAATAAACACTTTGTTATATTTTTGCAAAGAAGTTGTGCTGATTCAATTCTTGACCCATTGGTCTGGTTTGTGACCATGACTACGTTTCCCCTTAGTTCTCCCAGTATGCATATTTACCAGGATGCAGGACATATTTACCAGGAAGTGGCCCAGGATGGGAGGCTCAGGCTCAAACTCTACATCGGGGCCCAACAGACTGTAGTTATGCCACTGCTCAGCAGGATGCTGAGGAATAATAGATCAATGAAACAAAACATGTTTGGGGTTTTTTGGGAGCTGCAGGTATCAGGGAGACAAAGATGGAGTCTAAAAGTTAGTTTATTCAGGCACAATGCATTTCTGGGTCCACTGTCCCCTTCATCAGGTGCTAACATCATGTCCACAGTGGGACCCATTTATAATGAACACCATACATGGATAATTAAAAATAATTAAAATAATTGATTCCATCAATCAATTAACTAAACAAGATAAATAAATTAGGAAAAAAGAAGTTTGAATCCAGCACTGATAAAATAAACTTCTTGCTTTATTCCATTACGTTAAAAACACGATACTGAAAAAGATTAAGGCATCTCCAAATTAAAACGTGGCCAAATGACACGTTTCGAACAACTATATGTTCTTGATCACATTGAACAGTTATGTTGAAGGAGAGAATGTGGTGTACCGGTAAATTCCAGCCATGCCAACACTTGGCGTGGCTCTGATGGTTCCAGAAGTGCCCACAGCCTGGAGAATTCGAACAGTAAAAGGGAAATAAGGTTGGAAGTTCGTGTTCGAGTCCAAGACCCGGACACTCTGTGTTCAGTACAATCCCCAACCTTTACAGTTCGGGGTCACTCAGCCCTAATCTCTAGGAGTCCCTCTCAAACCCTTGATTTAAATGTTGTTGCAAGGCTTTGTCAAAGTAGGACTGCTCAGTTTCTTCCTTACTTTGCTTTAATTCCCCAGATGTAACTGGAGCTTTTGCCAATTGATCGAGGCAATATCTATCACATCTTCTCAACCACTGCTAACCTGACTGAGGTGTCTTTTGTCCTGTGGTTCTTGTTCGTCTTGTCAACCATTACCTTGCACAACTGTTCATATTTGATAAGCTACACCTGTCCCACAAGCTGTCAGTCCATTTGGCTTAGTATATATATCCACAAATCGTCTAATGCAGTGTTCCCAATCTCCAGTCCTGAAGAACCACAAACTGTAGATGTTTTCAGGATTTCCTTGGTAATGTACTGGTAATAATGTAATCACCTGCACGGCTGATAATTCAATTTCTGTAGAATTCATTTACATGTGCATTGCTAAGGAAATCCTGAAAACATGTGTTGTTGGTGGGCCATGAGGACTGGAGTTGGGAACACTGGTCTAACAAATCTGTGGTATGAGACTGGATAATTGGTTACATCTGGAGCTTTAGTCACTGTGGTCATTAATAGGGAAGGGCGAACTCGAACTGTACAGTTCAGGGTTCGTACCAAACACAAAGTGTTCATGCACAAGGTCCTGAACACGAGCTTTGTGTTACCGTTCATGTCCAATTAAAGTCCAGTTCGGGTTCAGGGCCTGTAAAAAAAAAAACCTCCGACGTAGTCCAAAGGCAAGCATCTCTTCAGCTCTGCTACATCTGTGCGAGCAGACAAACACAGGTCTGCTCACACAGACGAACAGGCACAGTAAGCTGTGCCCCCGGGTAACCTCCACTGATTACAGGATCTTCAATGATGTCATAGCCATATGACCAGTCTGGTGTGAATATTGTTGTGACGCCCTGGCCATCACAGGGTATTGTGCAATCTGCCCTTCTGTGCAATATCCACCGCCTCCTTGGTTACGGGTCCCTAACAATTGGTGTTGCCAAAACCAGCTAATCAAAATCCTAGGAACACTCTGCACCACACCCACCAGACACACCAGTGTATGGCCTGAGTGGAATAGGGTCGCCCATTTGAGGGGTTGGTTAAGGGGAGGTCAGGAGTCAGAGAAAGGGAGAGTGTAGTGTTGGAGGTGAAAGTGAGAGGAGGTCAGGAGCTGAGCTCCTTGAAACTACTAGGTAGCAGACGTTGGTCTGGGCCTGGTAGGAGCTGGACCCCCGGTCGCAGGGGATCGTGAAAAGGGGCACGGCATTGTCGTGGAGGACAGCCGGCGGCCTTGTACCATCACCAGGCTGAGACCAGGGCACGACGGCGTATGTGGACCCTAGGCCAGGGAGTAGCTTCAGGCAACCTGACAATTTGCCCGACGAGAATGGAGCCTTCAAGATCCGCTCTCCACCCACTCCAAAATCGGGGTACTAGCGCAACAAGAGGGATAGGACTTTCCATAAATACGGTCCAAGAAATCCAAAGCGTGAACCCTGATAGCAAGCTCCCTCAGTTAGCCATACTGGGGAGCGGGACCCGACTAGTTTCAGGCTTCAGGGACCAACCAAACAGAAACAAGGTGCTATGGGAAAAGGTTACAGATCAACAGGCAACACCAACAGAAACGGGACCCAAACGTGCTCCCCCTCAGCGGCAGCAGTGTCCAGAACTTTAGTAAACCAAAGTTGTCGCGAGACCTCCGGGTCCGGACGCCCTTCGAGCAACCACGGATCCGGATCCGAGCAGCTTGGCTGCTGACACGGGGGCGGCACATTGTCACCTAGCGGGTTACAGGACCTTCCATGACATCAGAGCCATGTGACCAGTCTGGTGTAAATGTTGTTGTGACGTCACTGCAACACTGCCGAAAGTGAGTGCTTGTCGGTGGTGAAAGCAGTGACGTCAGCTGTGCCCTCAGCTAACCCCGACTCTGATGTCAGCACTCTCTCTGCGGACAAGCGCTCACTTTACGGCAGTGTTGCAGTGACATCAGTCGAGGCTACCCTGGGGCACAGCTGACCGCCCTCAGCTGTGCACTCGGGTGAAGGCTCTGACAGCTCTCAGCTGAGTCTCTATGAGCAGACCTGTGTTTGTCTCCTTGCACAGATGTAGCAGAGCTGAAGATACTCGCCCGCCTTTGGACTACGTCTGAGGTTTTTTTGGGTAATAAAGATGGAGTCCTAAATGTCTTCTGCTTTATTTCTAATAATTTTTTTTCTCTGGTTGTTGTTTTATTTTACTGTTAAAATAACAGGCAATCACAGACACTGTCACAGAGTGGGCATCTGTGATTGGATGCTGGCGTAACCTGAAACCAGCCCATACTTCCTAGCATCTAGAATGTATGGGCAGATTCCAGTTTACTCCAACAGCCAATCACAGATGTCCATTCTGCGTGACAGCGTCTTTGATTGGCTGTTGGGTCCCTCACACATATGGTAGGGTAAAAAATAATTAATTTAAAAAAAATGAGGTAGTGTTCCACTGTACTTTTGATTCTCAACACAGATAAAGCGGACGGCTATGGGCTGCCACCCTCATCTGCCTGGTTTTACCTTGGCTAGTAAACAAAATACAGGAAAGCCCGTTCATTTTTTTTTTTTTAATAATTTAAAAAAATAATTTAAAAAAGATGTGTGGGCTCCCAACGTATTTTGATCGCCAGTCAGGTAAAGCCAGGCAGCTGTGGACTATGATTTTCTCTTCCCGCAGTCGCCCCTGGAAATGGCACATTGTTTCTTAGCGCCATTTCCAGGTGCTATACCAGGCTCGTTCAGCAGCCCTGATGGCGGTGGCATGCTGGGTAATAAAGGGGTTAATGCCAGCTTTGTATTCTCAGCTGGTACTAAGCCCAAAATTCATGGTGAGATGCCAAATTAGACATGGCCACCATAAATTTCTAGTAAACAGTAAAAAGGAAAATACAACACAGACATTTTTTTTATTAGAAATAAAATATAAAAAAACATTTAGAGACACCATCTTTATTATAAAAAAAATCCTTTGTCCAACGTAGTCCACAGGTAGAGCAATGTCAGCTCTACTTCATCGCTCTGTATAGACAAACGTCAATACAGAGCGAGAAGCAGGCTGACACTGAGATTATAATTCCACTTGCGTATGACTCCTGCGAGTCTCACATCGGTATCACCCAGCACGGCGCACGCTTTCCTGACAGGAGTGCCTCAGCTGCATGGAAATACATGCAGTCGACCCACTCCTATAAGGGGAGTGTGAACTGTGCCAGGTGATACCGATGCGAGACTCGTACAGTGACAGTCAAAGTTCAATCGAGTCCATGGCTCATGGACTCTGGTGAACCCTGACGTCACTGCGAACACGGCTGAAAACAGCTGAAGACTGCCAAGTGACATGCAGTGCAGTGAATACCACTGGAAGTTAATGATCTGACCCAGAAGCAGCCAGGCGACAGTGGCTGAGCGGGTCTCCAGGATGCATCACGGGAGCGGTAAGTATAATTACAATGTTTATTACTAACTATATTCTTTATTTTACAGACACCCCCCCCCACCCTGCATAACCCGTAACTGTAAAGTCCAAGTCCAAGTTTGGTGTTCGGACGTAAGTTTGTGTTATCTCCGACCCCGAACTCGAACGTTACAAAATGTTCGGGCGAGTCTCCCGAACACGAACATTGGGAGATTCGCCCATCACTAGTCATTAATTCTGAAATATAAAGAAAAAACAAGAAAAAAACAGGTAGCGTGCTTACCTCCAATAATTTTTCCAGCAATGTGTGGAAAGTGATTCTGGGAGTTACGCCCGGATTATAGTGGGAGCTGCAAGCGCACACTGAAGATATGGGAAAAGGAGTGGAAATCCAATGAGCACTCCAGTAATCTTGTTAAAAGTCATACTTAAATTTATCGTTTTAAAACTGATGAGTGCAAACAGTATAAAAAAATCCATTTCAAAAACAAACACATAGGTCACATAAAATTTGTAGTAAAAATGTATATATTTTTTTTTGTTTCACAGCTCAATGTTATAAACTTCTGTGAAGCCCCCAAGGGTTCAAGGTGCTCACCAAACATCTAGATATATTCCTTGAGGGGTCTACAAGTGCATCTCAATAAATTAGAATATTGTCAAAAAGTTAATTTATTCCAGCTATTCAATACAAAAGGGACACACATTATTTCAAATGTTTATTTCTGTTAATGTTGATGATTATAGCTTCAGGCCAATGAAAACCCAAAAGTTATTATCTCAGAACATTAGAATAATTACCAGAAAACACCTGCAAAGGCTTCCTAAGCGTTTAAAATGGTCCCTTAGTCTGGTTCAGTAGGCTACATAATCATGGAGAAGACTGCTGACTTGACAGATGTCCAGAAGGCAGTCATTGACACATTCTTCAAGGCCGGTAAGCCACACAAGGTCATTGCTAAAGAAGCTGACTGTTCACAGAATACTGTATCCAAGCATATTAATGTAAAGTTGAGTGGAAAGAAAAAGTGTGGTAGAAAAAATGTACAAGCAACTGGGATAACTGCAGCTTTGATAGAATTGTTAAGAAAAAGCCATTCAAAAATTTGGAGGAGATTCACAAGGAGTGCACTGTTGCTGGAGTCAGTGCTTCAAGAGCCACCACACACAGACATAATCCAGGACATGGGCTACAACTGTCGCATTCCTTGTGTCAAGCTACTCAAGACCAATAGACAAAATAGACAACGCCAGAAGCATCTTTCCTGGGTCAAGAAGAAGAAGAACTGGACTGTCGCTCAGTGGGCCAAGGTGTTGTTTTTAGATGAAAGTAAATTTTGCATTTCATTTGGAAATCAAGGTCCCAGAGTCTGGAGGAAGAGTGGAGAGGCCACAATCCATGCTGCTTGAGTCTAGTGGGAAGCTTCCACAATCGGTGATGGTTTAGAGAGCCACGTCATCTGCTGGTGTAGGTCCACTGTCTTTTATCAAGACCAAAGTTAGCGCAGCCGTCTACCAGGACATTTTAGAGCACTTCATGCTTCCCTCTGCTGACTATCTTTTTGGAGATGGGAATTTCATTTTCTAGCAGGACTTGGCAACTGTCCACACTGCCAAAAGTACCAATACCTGGTTTATTAACCACAGTATCACTGTTCTTGATTGACCAGCAAACTCGCCTGACCAAAGCCCCATAAAGAATCTATGGGGTGTTGTCAAGAGGAAGATCAGAGACACCAGACCCAACAATGCAGAAAAGCTGAAGGCTGCTATCAAAGCAACCTGGGCTTCCATAGTACCTGAGCAGTGTCAGAGTCTAAGGGCCACTTTACACGCTGCGACATCGCTAGCATCGGCTAGTGATGTTGTATGCGATAGGACCCGCCCCGTCGGTGGCACGATATGTGGTGATCGCTGCCGTAGCGAACAATATTGCTACGGCAGCGTCACACGCACATACCTGCTCTGCGACGTTGCTGTGACCGGCGAACCGCCGCCTTTCTAAGGGGGCGGTTTGTTTAGCGTCACAGCGACGTCACAGCAGCGTCACTGAACCGCTGCCCAATAGAAAAGGAGGGGCGGAGATGAGCGGCCGGAACATGCCGCCTACCTCCTTCCTTCCTCCTTTTACGGTGGATGCAGGTAAGGAGATGTTTGTCGTTCCAGCGGCATCACACATAGCGATGTGTGCTGCCGCAGGAACGACAAACAACATTGTTACTGCAGTAGCAACGGAAATTGGGAAGAGGGGGGCATGTCACCGATGAGCGATTTTGAACATTTTTGTGATGATTCAAAATCTCTCATAGGTGTCACACACAACGACATCGCTAAAGCGGCCAGATGTGCGTCACAAATTCTGTGACCCCCAACGACATCGCTTTAGCGATCTCATAGCGTGTAAAGCACCCTTTATCGCCTCCCTGCCATGCCGAAAGATGCAGTAATTCATGCAAAAGGAGCCATGACCAAGTATTGAGTGGATTTACTGTACATACTTTTCAGTAAGCGCCAACATTTCTGAGTTTAGAATAATCTTTTCAGTTGGTCTTATATAATATTTTAATTTTCTGAGATAATGACTTTTGGGTTTTCATTGGCTGTAAGCCATAATCATGAACATTAACAGAAATAAACACTTGAAATAGATCACTCTGTGTGTAATGCCTCTATATAATATATGTGTTTCCCTTTTTGTATTGAATTACTGAAATAAATTAACGTTTTGAAGATATTCTAATTTATTGAGATGCACTTGTAGTTTCCGAAATGGGGGTCACATGTGGGGGGAGCTCCACTGTCTAGGCACCTCAGGGGGTCTCCAAACGTGACATGACATGTCATGCCAATGATTCCAGCTAATTTTGCTTTCAAAAATTCTAATGGCGCTCCTTCTCTTCCAAGCTCTGCTGTGCACCCCTTCAATTGATTTGCACCACATACAGTGAGTATAATAATTATTTGATCCCTTGCCGATTTTGTTAGCTTGCCCACTGACAAAGACATGAACAGTCTATGATTGTAAGGGTAGGATAACTTTAACAGTGAGAGAATATCTGATATGATATAAAAGCTGAGTGTATGTATGTATGTGTATATGTCTGCTAAAGGAATCGGCACCATCGCATTTCCATTCACAAAATTTTGCACAGACACTTCATTTGACTCAGGGAACGTTAAAAAACTATGTTTGAGGGGAAAATTTAACCCCACGCTTTACAGTTATTCACCAAAAAACCTGATTACATTATAGTCAATGGAGTTGGGAGCAACAGGTCATTTATAGCATCTGAGATTGGTTGCTATAGGCAACAAAGGAGATTCTTAGTATAAGACAGCTTATGTGTGAGGTAATATATCGGTAGAGACTAGTGATGAGCCACCCCCCAGTGTCCGATTCGATTCGTCGAACGGCGGGTGTGTTCGTCGAACGTTCGACGAACACCTTCGAACCCTATTGAAAAAAATGGCAGGCAAACACACATTATACATATACACATCTAATATATAAAGCTGAATGTGTGTATGTATGTCCGGGATTGGCATTTGCACCGTTGCAGCTACAGCCAAAAAATTTTGCACACTCACGTCTGGACCCCAAGAGCGTCAAAGGCTATGTTGTGAGGTGAAATTTTAACCCCGCAAGTTCCAATTTATCAATCAATTCTGCCCCTATCTACATAATGGGGAAAAAGTGAAACGAAAAGTGTATCCGCACCGTCGTATTTACAATCACGACATTTTGCACAGACACCTCATGTGACCCAGGGAACGTCGTAGACTATGTTTTGACAGGAAAATTTAACCCCGTGCTTTACAGTTAATCTCCAAAAAACATGCCTCCATTAAAGTAAATGGAGCCTGGAACTACAGGTTATTAGTAGGAGCTGTGATTGGTTGCTATAGGAACAAAAGACATTCATAGTATAAGAAGCTTATATGTGAGGTAATAAGATGTCGGTGGGGAGACTGATAGAGAGAGACAGACAGAGAGACAGACAGAGACAGACAGGGAAAGAGACAGAGAGATAGAGACAGACAGAGACAGACGGTCTAAGAGACAGAGACAGATGGTGAAAGAGACAGACAGAGACAGACTGGGAAAGAGACAGACAGAGACAGACTGGGAAAGAGACAGACAGAGACAGACTGGGAAAGAGACAGACTGGGAAAGAGACAGACAGAGACAGACGGGGAAAGAGACTGACCTGGAAAGAGACTTATGGGGAAAGAGACAGACAGACATGCAGACAGGGACAGGCAGACAGGGAAGGAGGAGATGGCCAGAGAGACAGACAAAGATAGATGGGGAAAGACACAGACCTTGATAGAGACAGACGGGGAAAGAGACAGAGAAATAGAGACAGACAAGGAAAGAGACAGACATTGACAAGCAGACAGGGAAAGAGAAAGACAGGAAAATATACAGACAAAGAGACTGGGAGACAGACGGGGAAAGAGACAGACCTGGGAAAGAGACAGACCTAGAAAGAGACAGATGGGGAAAGAAACATAGAGATAGAGACAAACAAAAAAAGAGAGACAGGCAAACGGGGAAAGAGGCAGACGGGGAAAGAGACAGACCTGGAAAGAGACAGACGGAGCACATTACTTGGCCAATTTAGTTAAATCTGTGTGGAATATCTGTGGTGTTGAAATATATGTTGTTAAATGCTTCTATTAGCTTAGTTTTTGTCTTTTAATAATTACATTTCTATCTATTTGTTTTGTGGTTTTTGTGTGCAGAATACATTTTTGCTAAAACATTCTATTTTGTTAACAACAGTTATTAACCCGGGCGAAGCCGGGTAATACAACTAGTTGTTAATAATAAACATTGCCATTATACTTACAGGTCCCGCGACGCATCATGCAGACTCTGTCTCCCGCCGCTTCTCCTTCTGATCATCGCTGTGACCTCCCAGTAACCAGCACTGATGATAGGACCTTTCCGTGATGTCATAGCCATGTGACCAGTCACATGTGTATTATCTCATTGGCTACAGACTGGTCACATAGCTATGACGTCATGCTGGGTCCTGTCAGTGCATCTCACCAGTATGCGGTGCTCGCCCGAGCATCTCCGTACTCAGGATACTCGGCGAGTACCGGTGAAATACTCGGGCACATGCTTGGTTCCCCGTTCCTGAATGTCAGCGCTCTTTACAGACTCAGCCCACATGCAAGGACTGGATGACACAGCCGGTGAATAGCGGCGCCGGGAATCAGGTGATCGGAGATCACTGTTGCTATAGTAACCCGCCTGTCAGGTTACTATTGCAACGGTGGCAGCGAGGACGTCACCGCTTACAACCCGCAGCCTTTGCTCACTCATTTAGTCATTAGACTGCATGGGGAGCAGCAGCGTCTTCCTCCCATGCAGTGCTGTGTGATGTAGCAGAGCTGCATCGGTTGAAGGGAAAAGAAGACAGAAGACCAGGATCGTGGAGGGGTGAGAGGGAGTAATAAACATGGAGTCTCTAAGTGTGTCTGTGTATTTATTTCTATTAAAGTATTTTTTCTCTGTGTGGTGTCTTTTTTTTTTAACCCTTTATTGGAGATTCTTAATGGCCGGGTCAAACTTGCCTGACATTAAGAATCTCTGGCTTAATACTAGCTAGTAAAACAAAGCTAGTATTAACCCCATTATTACCCAGCGAGCCATCCGGCATCAGGGCAGCTGGAAGAGTTGGATACAGCGCCAGAGGATGGCGCTTCTATGAAAGCGCCATTTTCTGGGGCGGCTGCGGACTGCAATTTGCAGCGGAGGAGCCCTGAAAGCTCGGGCCAACCTGTGCTGCAGATTCCAATCCCCAGCTGCCTAGTTGTACCTGGCTGGACACAAAAATGGGGCGAAGCCCATGTGGTTGTTTTTTTTTCTTTTTGTATTTCATGAAATTCATTAAATATTTAAAAAAAGGGCTTCCCTATATTTTAAGTTCCCAGCCGGGTACAAATAGGCAGCTGGGGGTTGAGGGCAGCAGTACCTGCCTGCTGTACCTGGCTAGCATACAAAAATATGGCAAAGCCCACGTTTTTTTTTTTGGTTTTTTTTTAGCTTTTTGGCAAAAAACTTAAAAAATACTTCCCTGGATTTTCCATTGCCAGTGAAGGTAACACCAAGCAGTGGGGGTTAGCAGCCAATAGCTGCATGGATTACCCTTAGCTACGAATACAAAAAATGCAACGGGAGCCCACGTATTTTATTTTTAATTATTTATTTAAATAACTTTTTTTGTGTTTTTGTCTGCGTTTTGCTCACTGCGTTTTTATGCATTTTTAAAGATTATTGAAGAAAAAAAAAAGAAAAAAGTCTGATGTCATTTCCTTCTTTAATATGTTCTTCATTCTCCAATAGTGTATGCAGGAGAGCAGACAGCTGCAGAACTACAAGGCTCAGCATGCTCCATCCAGGACTGTTTGCTGGAGGGAGAAGCAGGGGAGCAGAACTACAAGGCTCAGCATCCTCCATCCAGGCCTGTATGCTGGAGGGAGAGGCAGGGGGAGCAGAACTGTAAGGCTCAGCTTACTTCATCCAGGACTGTATGGAGGAGTTTTTTTGCCCCCTCCCCCAAAAATGACGTGGGCTTCGTCATATTTTTGTATGCTAGCCAGGTACAGCAGGCAGCTATGGGCTGCCCCCAACCCCCAGCTGCCTATTTGTACTCAGCTGGGAACCAAAAATATAGGGAAGCCGCTTTTTTTAAATTATTTTATGAATGTCATGAAATAATTAAAAAAAATGACTTGGGCTTCGCCCAATTATTGTGTCCAGCCAGGAACAACTAGGCAGCTGGGGATTGGAATCCACAGCGCAGGGTGCCCAAGCTTTCTGGGCACTCCTGCTGCGAATTGCAGTCCGCAGCCACCATAGAAAATGGCGCTTTCATAGAAGCGCCATCTTCTGGCGTTGTATCCAACTCTTCCAGCTGCCCTGGTGACGGGTGGCTTGCTGGGTAATAATGGGGTTAGGGCTAGCTGTATATTATCAACTGGCCCTAAGCCCGAAATTCATAGTGTCACTCCAATAATAGACATGGCCACCATCAATTTCTAGTACAGATAAATTAATTACATAAAACAAACAACACACAGAAAAATATTTTTATCTAATATATAAAGCTGAGTGTGTGTGTGTGTGTGTGTGTGTGTGTGTGTGTGTGTGTGTGTGTGTGTGTGTGTGTGTGTACGTCCGGGATTGGCATCTGCACTGTCGCAGCTACAGCCACAAAAATTTGCTTACTCACACGTCTGGACCCCGAGAGCATCATAGGCTATGTTGTGAGGCGAAATTTTAACCCCGCACGTTCCAATTTACCAATCGATTTTGCCCCAATCTACATAATGGGGAAAAAGTGAAACGAAAAGTGTATCCGCACTGTCGCATTTACAATCACGAAATTTTGTACAGACACCTCATGTGACCCAGGGAACGTCGTAGACTATGTTTTAACAGGAAAATTTAACCCCGCGCTTTACAGTTACTCTCCAAAAAACATGCCTTCAATAAAGTAAATGGAGCCTGGAACTACAGGTTATTAGTAGGAGCTGTGATTGGTTGCTATAGGAACAAAGGACATTCATACTATAAGAAGCTTATATGTGAGGTTATAAGATGTTGGTGGGAAGACGGATAGAGAGAGACAGAGAGAGAGAGACAGGGAAAGAGACAGACAAACAGTGAAAGAGAGAGAAAGAGACAGACCTGGAAAGAGACAGATGGGGAAAGAGACAGACAGACATGCAGACAGGGACAGAGACAGGCAGACAGAGAGACAGACAAAGATAGATGGGGAAAGACACAGACCTTGATAGAGACAGACGGGGAATGAGACAGAGAAATAGAGACAGACAAGCAAAGAAACAGACAGAGACAGGCAGACAGGGAAAGAGACAGACAAAGAGACGGGGAGACAGATGGGGAAAGAGACAGACCTGGGAAAGAGACAGACCTGGAAAGAGAGAGATGGGGAAAGAAACAGAGATACAGAGACAAAGAAAGACAGACGGGGAGAGAGACAGACAGAGACAGACGGGGAAAGAGACAGATGGGGAAAGAGAAAGACGGGGAAAAAGACAGACCTGGAAAGAGGCAGACCTGGAAAGAGGCAGACCTGGAAAGAGACACCTGAAAAGAGACAGACGGGAAAAGAGACAGACCTGGAAAGAGACAGACGGAGTACATTACTTGACCAATTTAGTTACATCTGTGTGGAATATCTGTGGTGCTGAAATATATGTTGTGAAATGCTTCTATTAGCTTAGTTTTTGCCTTTTAATAATTACATTTCTATCTGTTTTGTGTGCAGAATAAATTTTTGTTAATACATTCTATTTTGTTAAAACAAACCCGGGCGAAGCCGGGTAGTACAGCTAGTTAGAAATAAAACACAACACAATTAGTGACTCCATCTTTATTGAAATAAAGAACCCCCCTCCACAGTAATCCTGGCTCAAGGGTCCCGCGTCGTCCAATCCGGATCAAATATCATCTGATCGGTTTGCTGGAAGGCAAAGCGATCAGATGATGTGTCAGTGGAGAGCGAAGAGGGAGACAGCGAAGAGGGAGACAGCAAAGAGGGAGAGAGCGAAGAGGGAGAGAGGGGGAGAGAAGAGAAAGGGGGAGAGAGGGGGAGAGAAGAGAAAGAGAGAGAGGGGAGAGGGATAGAGAGAGGGAGAGGAGAGAGGGGGGAGAGAGAGGGGAGAGAGAGTGGAGAGAGATGGGAGAGAGAGGGGAGAGAGGAGAGAGAAGGGAGTGAAGAGAGAAGAGAGAGATGACAGAGAGAAGAGAGAGAGGAGAGAGAGAGAAACTGACACTGGACACTGAAGGAGCAGGACACTGTAAGATGAGCTCCTGATTCAACCAGAGTTTATACCTTATAATGAGCAGATTGGGGGACATAATACGGAAATCTACAGATATGATGGAATACTAAGCACACCGGACAAACATTTTAAGGATTTTAAGCAATGACAAGAAAAATCACAAGAAAAATAAATACAAAGATGGAAAAGCAGGACAAAATTGTCTAGTGGAAACCCAGCAAACAGACCGCCATCAAACCCTACCAGCACAGCGCACCCCCAAGGTAAGTGCTCCATGCCAGTACACTGCTAAAATAAGAATTGATCGTATATTACGCATTAGAAAATATAAAAGAAAGACCTTTAAAATGAAACAACACGGGGATTGCACTGTAGTCAATGCAGGAGACCTGGAGAAGGCAACTGGAGCTAGCAGGGGACCTGACACATTAGTGATAATCTTCCCTGAGAATGCCAGATCCAAGGAAGCTAGGAAAGTCATAAAAATGGACACTATCAAGAAAAACCCAGAGACACTACTAATAGACTTAAATGAACAGGGGGAAAAAACAAATCTGTTATTCTACTCAGGGCACCATGAAGCCTGGGACCAGACTCTCAGCAAACATTACAAGAACATCAAAACACGGGGCATTAGCAGGGGCAAACAAATTAGATTACAGGATGAGGAGGACCCTGAGACCTTTAATCTCTCCAAAAATATTTATAGCAATGGAACTATCATGGTCCAAGGAATAGAACCAAAAATGGAGGAATTTCATCAACAATTCCAGCACATTAAAAACCAAGTGAAAACCCTAAGGCAGAAAGAAAGCATAATCACAAGTGACCATACCACAGCAAAAAAAATTGTTTAAAAGAACAGAGAGTCCTCAGTGGTTGATACCTTTTAATGGCTAACTGAAAAGATGGTAATAATTGCAAGCTTTCGAGACTACTCAGGTCTCTTCATCAGGCATGGTATAACACAAAATCTGAAGAGTCACGTATTTATACACAACAGGACTTAGAATAGTGCAGTAAAAAAAAAAAAAAAAAAAGGAACAAGTTATATATATAACTTGTTCCTTTTTTTTTTTTTTTTTTTTACTGCACTATTCTAAGTCCTGTTGTGTATAAATACGTGACTCTTCAGATTTTGTGTTATACCATGCCTGATGAAGAGACCTGAGTAGTCTCGAAAGCTTGCAATTATTACCATCTTTTCAGTTAGCCATTAAAAGGTATCAACCACTGAGGACTCTCTGTTCTTTTAAACAATTTTTTTTATCTCTACTGGCTAACACGGTACAAACATACCACAGCAGACAGAATCTCCAGCCACCCCCGAGTCCTATCTACATCCCAACCATCACAACCCCCCAGGCATATACTCAGAGACTGCTTGTCCCAATTAGAAAGGTTTATTCAATTCAAAAAAGAATTTCAAAGAAGCCAAGGTGAGAAAAATGCAAATGACCAACTGAGGGGGGAAATATCAAGGGTGAAAACAGACCTGTGGGAATTGCAAAGGTCACTTCAAGGGCTGCAGGAACAAAATGCATACCTCAAAGAAGAAATACGTGGAGAAAAAGAAGGAATTCCAGCAACTCCAGGAGAGAATCGACTTAAAATCAATTTCTTTATTGGTAATAAAAATCTTCCATCGGTACAAGACAAAAATAAGGAGGCAGATAAGACAGAGGAGCAATTTCCTACGCGTTTCGACCTATAAAGGTCTTAATCATGGAATGCGAAGAGAAAGTCTCCAAAACAGTATTTAAGGTCTGTGCACGTCAAAACAGGTTGAATTAATTAAATGAGATACACACCCACCACACTTGGTGTAGAAAGCACAGGAGAAAATAAAAAACTGAGACACTGCACCGAAAGTTTGCTGACAACAGAAAACACGGAAAAAACAATACATGTAAATAAAATAATTAAAAACAGAGATAACCAGAGAACTCACAAGAAAGAGATATAGGCTGGTATTAATTATTATGATAATACTATTAAAGACAAAAAGGTTTTTTGATAGAATTAAATAAAGAACAAACATTCTCCATATTTTGATATAGTATAAATTTGTATGATGAAAATGACCTGAAAAAAAGGAGGAGGAAAAGAGAGAATAACTCTTAAATATTAAATTCCAATAGTATGCCAGAATGAGAAGTAATATAATTACTGGTGTTGGAAATATATATTATGGAATGGGCAGGGGGATAAAGAGCTTTAAGTATACTGCATAACAAGGTCTCTCCTCATGTTCAGACCATGCGGAGTTCTAGTGCCCAATTTAAAAATCCAGAATGATTCTCTATTGACAATTTTTCTTCTAAGATCCCCTCCTCTAATCGGTCTGGATACTTTTTCAATACCTGTAAATACGAGAGTATCCAGGCACCTGTTATGGACAGAGGTAAAGTGTCTGGAAACAGCAGACACATTTACCGCAGATGTATTGAGTGTATCTGACATATGTCTGCGTATTCTTTGAGGGGACAACTTGTGCAACCAACATATTGTACATGGCAGGAGGTACACTCTATTAAATAGACCACATTGGGGGTATTACAGTTTATAAAACTGTTGATATTATAAGAAAGCCCTATATGGGTGGACGTAAATGATTTACATTTTTTTACATGTTTACACGAGATGCAGAAGTTGTGCCCGCAACCAAAAAAACCCGTACAAGACAACCAATTTTTGGAGATGGCATTGTCTTTTTTACTGACAACCAAGCTGGGGGATAAAATATTAGCGAGATTGGGAGCTCTTTGAGCCACAAAATTAATTTTGTTCTTAGTGAAAATGCGTCTCAATAAATCATCACTTTGTAAAATGGGCAATGTTTTTGTACTATTTTTACTATATCATGAAATTGTGGAGAAAAATTCGTTGTAAACGTCACCCAATTATTAATTTTATCCTTATTTTTATTTTTGTTATTATCCTTAAAAAGATCAGATCTGTCAATTTTGTTAACTATAGTTTTTGCCCGCTCCAGGCACCATTTTGGATAGCCCCTATGTTTGAGCTTTGCCAGAACAGAAACAGATTCTGCTTGTAAGAGATCAGGACGGGAGCAATTGCGTTTTAATCTAATAAGCTCACCAAGCAGAATGTTTTTAATAACGTGCGGAGAGTGACATGAACTAGCCAGTAAAATAGAGTTGGAGTCCGTATCCTTGTGATAGGGGAGGATCTCCACTGTACTACCATTGCCTGTCAGGGTAACATCCAAATAGTTAATGCTAGTGGAATGTGTCTGGAAAGTAAATTTGAAGTTAAAGGAATTTTGATTAAGATGATTTATGAAGGAATGTGCTGTAGCAACATCCCCCTTCCATATAATCAATAAATCGTCGATGTAACGTGTGTAAAAAATTATGTGATCTGAAAAATCATTATCGTCATTGAAAATGTAAAATTCCTCAAAAATAGCAACAACAATGTTAGCAAGGGAGGGGGAAAATTTCCCTCCCATGCTAATGCCGCATTTCTGCAAAAAAATTTTTTCATCAAAAGAAAAATAATTGTGAGTTAACAAAAAATTAATTGCAGTAATGATAAAATTTTGTATATGAATGGGATATGAACTGTGTTTCCTGAGAAATAGCTGCAAGCAATCTGTGGCTACATGATGTGGAATGGAGGGATAAAGGCTGACAATATCACAAGTCAGCCACATATAGTTACTGTGCCAGGGTATGGAATTCAAATTATTAATGAGAGATTTAGTATCCCTAAGGAAACCTGGCAAATCCCTAACTAAAGGCTGTAGAAAATAATCCAACCAAGCACCAAGTTTTTCACCAAGGGAACCAATGCCGGATATAATGGGCCTGAATGGAGGTGGGAAGACGCCTTTGTGTAGTATGGGGAGGGCATGATACACAGGAATAACCGGATGGTCCACCTTAAGATAGTCATAAATGTTTTGTGGAAAAATGCCCCCCTCAAAACCAGCCTGAAGCATTTTATCAATTTTTGTCTTGTAGAAATTGGTTGGATCCCCCTGTAGATGTAAGTAGGTATTATCGTCAGATAAGATGGCATGGTTCATTTTGAAATACAGAAGTGAATGTAAAACAACAACCCCCCCCGCCCCCTTTTATCGGCTTCCCTGATGATCAGACCAGTATTGGACTGTAAGTCTTGTAAAGCCAAAACTTCTTGGGGGTTGAGATTGTTGTTTTTAACACTCGTGATTCTATCTAGGGCAACCAAATCCTCCTCAATATGTTCCTGAAAAACATCCAATACAGATGACCTAGACTGAATAGGATAAAACAGAGAATTGGTGGTCATGAACCTGTCAGGAAGAAAATCATAACTTCTGGATTCTGATTCTAGTTGCCGTAAATCAGAAAGTTTTTTCAATTCACAGAACTTAGGAATCACATTAGAATTAAGCATGTCAGAATCTGAGGAAGGATTGAAATCATCCTGTAAATCTTCATTATTGATGAAATGGCACTTCAGGGTTAAATTTCTGGCCAATTTGTTAATGTCCAGCAACGTATTAAAAAGATTGAATTTATTTGTGGGACAAAAACTGAGTCCTTTAGATAATACTGATAAATGATGCTGTGAAAGAATCTGAGCTGAAAGGTTCCAGACTGGACAAGTTAGTATCTCCGCTTCCTGCGGTCCGGATACCTGGTGTTTCCGATGTTTGCGCCCTCCTCTCCTAATGCGTTTTTTGAAGTGTGATTTTTCTTTTTC
Source organism: Anomaloglossus baeobatrachus (assembly GCF_048569485.1). NCBI lineage: Eukaryota > Metazoa > Chordata > Amphibia > Anura > Aromobatidae > Anomaloglossus > Anomaloglossus baeobatrachus. The sequence continues at coordinate 128,610,053 of NC_134357.1, forward strand.
TTGTATCTTTTATCAAGTGGGGCAGGTGTAATAACCTCTTCAGAAGAGGAGTCTGAGGAGACATCCACTGAATAACTTGTGGTGGCTGAGGAAACGCTGGTATCGCCAAAACTGACTTTTCTGTTATAGTTTTTTTTAAAAAACTTCCTGTTTTTATTTTGTGATCTTAATATAGAATTTTGATGCTGTGGGTTCCTCCAAGTATAAACCTTGTTGGTCTGATAGTCCATAGTATCTCTATCAAATTTACGTTTTTTCCTTTCTGCGATTTTGTCATCCAAAATATTTAGATGTTTGTCCAAATTGTCATTGAGTGTAGTAAATTCAGAAGTATCTTTGAATTTATCCAACATGGTCTCAGTCTCCAAAATAGATTTTTTGACTGCTTCTAATTCTTGTTCCTCATGTTTAATAATAAGCTCCATTAACTGGATAGAACATTTAGAGAGGATGGTATTCCAATCCAATAGAAAAAAAGGATCCAGTAGATCCATTTGGTATTGCCATTGACTTTTTTCGTGCTCCCCCTATAACTTCTCCTTCAACTGTACGGTTTATTAAACCCGTTTGTTTTCCACTCCGTATGGATCTACCTCTGCACAGGAGAACTAAATTCAATTCCATCTTTAATCCTCGCAATGGTGCTACTTCTATAGAGGCTACCATTAAAGACAATGAGGAGCTACTACAGCTACATAGATCATTGGAAAAACACAAATCCAGAGAAGCCAGGTTGTGGTGGAATTCCACATCATTACGTTTATATGTAGACAAGAATATGATACCTCGTGGCCTGAGGATCATTAAGTCTCCGTCGTTTTCTACGTTCTCTGAAAGTTTTCTATTGGATTGGAATACCATCCTCTCTAAATGTTCTATCCAGTTAATGGAGCTTATTATTAAACATGAGGAACAAGAATTAGAAGCAGTCAAAAAATCTATTTTGGAGACTGAGACCATGTTGGATAAATTCAAAGATACTTCTGAATTTACTACACTCAATGACAATTTGGACAAACATCTAAATATTTTGGATGACAAAATCGCAGAAAGGAAAAAACGTAAATTTGATAGAGATACTATGGACTATCAGACCAACAAGGTTTATACTTGGAGGAACCCACAGCATCAAAATTCTATATTAAGATCACAAAATAAAAACAGGAAGTTTTTTCAAAAAAACTATAACAGAAAAGTCAGTTTTGGCGATACCAGCGTTTCCTCAGCCACCACAAGTTATTCAGTGGATGTCTCCTCAGACTCCTCTTCAGAAGAGGTTATTACACCTGCCCCACTTGATAAAAGATACAAGAAAAAGAAAAATCACACTTCAAAAAACGCATTAGGAGAGGAGGGCGCAAACATCGGAAACACCAGGTATCCGGACCGCAGGAAGCGGAGATACTAACTTGTCCAGTCTGGAACCTTTCAGCTCAGATTCTTTCACAGCATCATTTATCAGTATTATCTAAAGGACTCAGTTTTTGTCCCACAAATAAATTCAATCTTTTTAATACGTTGCTGGACATTAACAAATTGGTCAGAAATTTAACCCTGAAGTGCCATTTCATCAATAATGAAGATTTACAGGATGATTTCAATCCTTCCTCAGATTCTGACATGCTTAATTCTAATGTGATTCCTAAGTTCTGTGAATTGAAAAAACTTTCTGATTTACGGCAACTAGAATCAGAATCCAGAAGTTATGATTTTCTTCCTGACAGGTTCATGACCACCAATTCTCTGTTTTATCCTATTCAGTCTAGGTCATCTGTATTGGATGTTTTTCAGGAACATATTGAGGAGGATTTGGTTGCCCTAGATAGAATCAAGAGTGTTAAAAACAACAATCTCAACCCCCAAGAAGTTTTGGCTTTACAAGACTTACAGTCCAATACTGGTCTGATCATCAGGGAAGCCGATAAGGGGGGGGGGGGGGGTTGTTGTTTTAGATTCACTTCTGTATTTCAAAATGAACCATGCCATCTTATCTGACGATAATACCTACTTACATCTACAGGGGGATCCAACCAATTTCTACAAGACAAAAATTGATAAAATGCTTCAGGCTGGTTTTGAGGGGGGCATTTTTCCACAAAAAATGTATGACTATCTTAAGGTGGACCATCCGGTTATTCCTGTGTATCATGCCCTCCCCATACTACACAAAGGCGTCTTTCCACCTCCATTCAGGCCCATTATATCCGGCATTGGTTCCCTTGGTGAAAAACTTGGTGCTTGGTTGGATTATTTTCTACTGCCTTTAGTTAGGGATTTGCCAGGTTTCCTTAGGGATACTAAATCTCTCATTAATAATTTGAATTCCATACCCTGGCACAGTAACTATATGTGGCTGACTTGTGATATTGTCAGCCTTTATCCCTCCATTCCACATCATGTAGCCACAGATTGCTTGCAGCTATTTCTCAGGAAACACAGTTCATATCCCATTCATATACAAAATTTTATCATTACTGCAATTAATTTTTTGTTATCTCACAATTATTTTTCTTTTGATGAAACATTTTTTTTGCAGAAATGCGGCATTAGCATGGGAGGGAAATTTTCCCCCTCCCTTGCTAACATTGTTGTTGCTATTTTTGAGGAATTTTACATTTTCAATGACGATAATGATTTTTCAGATCACATAATTTTTTACACACGTTACATCGACGATTTATTGATTATATGGAAGGGGGATGTTGCTGCAGCACATTCCTTCATAAATCATCTTAATCAAAATTCCTTTAACCTCAAATTTACTTTCCAGACACATTCCACTAGCATTAACTATTTGGATGTTACCCTGACAGGCAATGGTAGTACAGTGGAGATCCTCCCCTATCACAAGGATACGGACTCCAACTCTATTTTACTGGCTAGTTCATGTCACTCTCCGCACGTTATTAAAAACATTCCGCTTGGTGAGCTTATTAGATTAAAACGCAATTGCTCCCGTCCTGATCTCTTACAAGCAGAATCTGTTTCTGTTCTGGCAAAGCTCAAACATAGGGGCTATCCAAAATGGTGCCTGGACCGGGCAAAAACTATAGTTAACAAAATTGACAGATCTGATCTTTTTAAGGATAATAACAAAAATAAAAATAAGGATAAAATTAATAATTGGGTGACGTTTACAACTAATTTTTCTCCACAATTTCATGATATAGTAAAAATAGTACAAAAACATTGCCCATTTTACAAAGTCATGAATTATTGAGACGCATTTTCACTAAGAACAAAATTAATTTTGTGGCTAAAAGAGCTCCCAATCTCGCTAATATTTTATCCCCCAGCTTGGTTGTCAGTAAAAAAGACAATGCCATCTCCAAAAATTGGTTGTCTTGTACGGGTTTTTTTGGTTGCGGGCACAACTTCTGCATCTCGTGTAAACATGTAAAAAAATGTAAATCATTTACGTCCACCCATATAGGGCTTTCTTATAATATCAACAGTTTTATAAACTGTAATACCCCCAATGTGGTCTATTTAATAGAGTGTACCTCCTGCCATGTACAATATGTTGGTTGGACAAGTTGTCCCCTCAAAGAATACGCAGACATATGTCAGATACACTCAATACATCTGCGGTAAATGTGTCTGCTGTTTCCAGACACTTTACCTCTGTCCATAACAGGTGCCTGGATACTCTCGTATTTACAGGTATTGAAAAAGTATCCAGACCGATTAGAGGAGGGGATCTTAGAAGAAAAATTCTCAATAGAGAATCTTTCTGGATTTTTAAATTGGGCACTAGAACTCCGCATGGTCTGAACATGAGGAGAGACCTTGTTATGCAGTATACTTAAAGCTCTTTATCCCCCTGCCCATTCCATAATATATATTTCCAATACCAGTAATTATATTACTTCTCATTCTGGCATACTATTGGAATTTAATATTTAAGAGTTATTCTCTCTTTTCCTCCTCCTTTTTTTCAGGTCATTTTCATCATACAAATTTATACTATATCAAAATATGGAGAATGTTTGTTCTTTATTTAATTCTATCAAAAAACCTTTTTGTCTTTAATAGTATTATCATAATAATTAATACCAGCCTATATCTCTTTCTTGTGAGTTCTCTGGTTATCTCTGTTTTTAATTATTTTATTTACATGTATTGTTTTTTCCGTGTTTTCTGTTGTCAGCAAACTTTCGGTGCAGTGTCTCAGTTTTTTATTTTCTCCTGTGCTTTCTACACCAAGTGTGGTGGGTGTGTATCTCATTTAATTAATTCAACCTGTTTTGACGTGCACAGACCTTAAATACTGTTTTGGAGACTTTCTCTTCGCATTCCATGATTAAGACCTTTATAGGTCGAAACGCGTAGGAAATTGCTCCTCTGTCTTATCTGCCTCCTTATTTTTGTCTTGTACCGATGGAAGATTTTTATTACCAATAAAGAAATTGATTTTAAGTCGATTCTCTCCTGGAGTTGCTGGAATTCCTTCTTTTTCTCCACGTGTTTCCACCCAGGTCAGGGTGTTTCCGTGCACCAGAGGTAAGATCGAGAGTGAAGAGGGGTGAGCTGAATTTTCCCTTTCTCTCTTTTTTTGTCAAAGAAGAAATAACCCAGCTAAAATCCTCAATCCTACAACAAAAACTAGAGAGGGCACCTCAAAGTATAAGCACTCCCCCAAAACAAATGCCTGCACCAACTACCCTGATGCCAGATATATCACAGACTTGTGACAACCTCAGCCAGACGGACTCTACACATAACCCCAGCAATAACAATACAGCCCCACCAGCACAGCAAATCAGGGTGTCCAACACCCCTGGACCCAACAACACAAAGGAAACCCCTACCATCAACCCCAGCAATGACAATGCAGCCCCATCATCACAACAAACAAGGGCAACCAACACCCAAAGACCCAACACACAGAAAACAAATGGCCCAAATAAAACACTGGATCCTGATATAGTCCTAATAATAGACTCAAACGGGAAATACCTGGACACTCAGAGACTGTTTCCGAGGGCTCGGGTTATAGAAATTCACTGCTCAACGATCCCACAAGCAGAGGAGGTGATCAGTAACCCATATTTCACAGAGCCCACACACCTCATACTACACACTGGCACAAACGATATCTACCAAGAGACAGTCACAAAGGACCTATCAAAACTCGCAATAGCAGCCCAGCAAAAATTCCCCAGAACCAAAATAATCCTGTCTGCCCTGCTTCCAAGGAAAGATATACACCAACAAATAACCCAGCAAATCAACTCAGAGCTGGCCACCAGTATTACCTCGGCACCAAACATACAGCTGGCAAGACACCCTGAAATAACGCTTCATCACCTCTATGACGACAAACACCTCAATAAACAAGGAGTCAGCCATTTAGCAAAAGAGCTAAAGGACATGGTTCTAAACAGACCTCCAAGACCACAAGCAAGACACCCACCAAACAGATGGCAGCCCACAGAGATCCCTGGAGAGAGTCCACAGAGATGGCAGAAATACACAAGACCACATGCCCCACAATGGCAATACAAAGCAACAGAGGGCAGCAACATGGCAGAAATAAGGACATTGCTCAACACATTGTGCAGCAAACTCTTGGGACACTAGTAAAATATGCCACCCAAACCCACCACTAAATCCGGTTATGTCCTATGAAAAGCTATCCTTCCTCATTATAAGGTATATCAACTAAATATGACATCCTTAAGGCTACTTTACACACTGCGATATCGGTCCCGATATCGCTAGTGTGGGTACCCGCCCCCATCTGTTGTGCGACACGGGCATATCGCTGCCCGTGCCGCACAACATCGCCCAGAGCCGTCACACATACTTACCTGTCCGGCGACGTCGCTGTGACCGGCGAACCGCCTCCTTTCTAAGGGGGCGTTCCGTGCGGCGTCACAGCGACGTCACTGAAACGTCACTGAACCGCCGCCCAATAGCAGCGGAGGGGCGGAGATGAGCGGGACGTAACATCCCGCCCACCTCCTTCCTTCTGCATAGCAGCCGGGAGGCAGGTAAGGGGAGCTTCCTCGTTCCTGCAGCGTCACACGCAGCGATGTGTGCTGCCGCAGGAACGAGGAACAACTTCGTTACTGCTGCAGTAACGATTTTTAAGAATGGACCCCCATGTCGCCGATTAGCGATTTTGCACGTTTTTGCAACGATGCAAAATCGCTTATCAGTGTCACACGCAACGGCATCGCTAATGCGGCCGGATGTGCGTCACAAATTCCGTGACCCCAACGACTCTGCATTAGCGATGTCGCAGCGTGTAAAGCCCCCTTTAGTTATCAGCAGCTGGAACATTCAAGGACTGAATGCCTCAGCTTTTGGGTCCAAGACAAATGACCCAGACTTCAAACAAAGGCTAAAGAACATTGGACATCCAGATTCTCCTGGAGACATGGGCCTGCGCAGAGGAGGAATCTCACCCATGGGATACAGGGAATTTTCTGTCTCCACCCAGAAAAACAAGAACACCAAACAGGGCCGCTGCTCAGGGGGCTTACTAATATGGTACAAGGAGGAGATCCAAGAACATATCAAGGCAATAAAAAGAGGAGAAAGCCATATCTGGATGAGGATAAGTAGCTCCATCCTCACCTCTCAGCAGGACATCTACCTCTGCGCAGCCTACATCCCTCCATCAGAATCTCCATACTTTAAGTTGGACATCTACGAGGAACTTCAGAGGGAGGCTGCCCAATTCCAGTCCAAAGGTAATGTGCTCATCTGTGGAGACCTGAACGCCAGGACAGGTACAGAGAAGGACTACCTGTCACCTGACGGAAGCGCATATGTCCTGGGAGATGAGCCCTTCTACAGAGACTCACTACAGACAACAAGAAACAGCTATGACAGAGTGGTGAATAAAATCTGCAGAACACTGTTGAACCTGTGCCAGAGCTTGGGGCTGTATATACTGAACGGGCGCACCAGGGGTGACTCATTATGGAGATTTACACTAAACTCCCACATGGGCAGCAGTGTAGTGGATTATGCCATAACAGACATAGACCCAGCAAACATAAATGCCTTCATAGTCACCCCCGACACCCACATGTCAGACCACAAACAGACACTGCTGTACCTGAGATCCACGGACAAGTCACCCACACAAAAGTCCCACTTGAGCTGTCTCCACAACTTGCCACCATCCTTCAAGTGGCCCAAACAGTTAGCCATTGAATACAACAACATGACCAACAGAACAGAGATTAAAGAGCTGCTTGTAAACTTTCACACAAAATCCTATACATCAAACCAGCAAGGGGTCAATCTGGCAGTAAACGACTTTAATAACATTCTATATACCATGGCAGAGCTAGCAGACCTCAGAAGGACCAACTCCAAGAGACCTACAAATAAACAAGGCCAAAAATGGTTTGACAAAGAATGCAAGGCACTGCGCAACTACCTAAGGGTAGCCTCAAATCAAAAACACAGAGACCCCGACAACAAGGAGCTAAGAGCGGTCCATGACACCCTACAGAGGCAATACAAGTGAACCCTCAAGGAGAAAAAACAAAAACACATCTCCCACAAACTGCAGAAGCTCGAAGACTCCCTCCAGGACAACTCATTCTGGGAGACATGGAGCCATATTGGTACAAATCCCAAGCAAAGCACCCTCCACATTCAAAATGGCAACATCTGGCACAACTACTTCAAGGGCCTCTACAAGAATATCCCAGAAGAAGACCTCACCCCAGAACAAGAACATCTAATGACTAAATTGAGGGACATGGAGGAGACAATCAAGGACTTTCAAAATCCTCTGGACATACCAATCAGTGTGCTGGAAATAAAAGACTGAATCAAACTGTTAAAATGTAAGAAGGCTGCAGGCAGTGACGGCATCCTGCCTGAGATGATCAAATACAGTTCCCCAGACATTCATGCAGCACTGGAAAAACTATTCACCCACGTCCTGAGTGCCAGCTACTTCCCTCAAAGCTGGAATCAAGGTCTGATAACGCCCATCTACAAGAATGGAGACCGATATGATCCAGCAAACTACAGAGGGACCTGTGTCAACAGCATTCTGGGAAAACTGTTTAACAGCATCATTAATAAAAGGATTATCGCCTTCCTCACCCAGGGTGACATCCTCAGCAGAAGCCAAGCTGGGTTCATGCCAAACCACCGCACCACTGATCACATCTACACCCTGCAAAGCCTCATCAAGACCCACGTCCACGGCAAAAAAACAGGGGAAAATATTTGCATGTTTCGTTGACTTCAAAAAGGCATTTGACTCAGTGTGGCATCCAGGCCTGTTCCTGAAACTTCTGGAGAGCGGAATAGGTGGCAGAACCTACGACGTGATCAAGAGCTCATACACTGAGAACCGGTGCAGCGTGAAGGTGAACGGGAAGAGGACGGCCTTCTTCCGACAGGGCCGTGGGGTCAGACAGGGCTGCAGCCTGAGCCCAACTCTATTCAACATCTATATAAATGGACTAGCAGCAGCTCTAGAGTCCTCCCCCACTCCTGGTCTCAGTCTGCATGACAGAGAGGTAAAGTTCCTGCTGTACGCAGACAACCTCCTGCTACTCTCCCCAACCGAAAGATGCCTCCAAGATAGCCTGGCAGTACTGGAAATATACAGTATATACATACAGGTTAATCATGGAAGGTACCTCGGGGAGACGCCTGCCATGATTAACCTTAGGACTTAACTCCTTTATTACCCCGATTGCCACTGGACCAGGGCAATTCGGGATGAGCCCCGGGACTGTCGCATCTATTGGATGCAGCAATTCCAGGTGGCTGCTGGCTGATATTGTTAGGGTGGTGGGCTCCCCATAACGTGGCGCTCCCCATCCTGACAATACCAGCCTCCAGCCGTGTGGCTTTATCTTGGCTGGTATCAAAATTGGGGGGGACCGAAGGTTTTTTTTTTTAATTATTATTTATTTATTTTACTGCACAATATAGACCCGCCCGCCGGCGGCTGTGATTGGTTGCAGTGAGACAGCTGTCACTCAGCGTGGGGGCATGTCTGACTGCAACCAATCATGGGCGCCGGTGGGCGGGGGAAGCAGGGAATACCAGATTGAAAAATGAGCGGCAGCCATTTTCAAAAGAGGAAATGCCGCGGGAGCTTTGTGACAGCCGTGCAGCTGATTGGTGAGTAGGAAAGAGAGAGGGATTGTGCTGGGGACGCATGCAAATGTGGTGCCCCTGAGGCTTCCGTCGCCACAGGTCATTGCACCCCATCCAGCGGTGTGATGCCCCATTCTGGGAGAGGAAGAGAGTGAACTCCGGTCCCCTGGTAAATCCACACTACACCCATTGCTAGGAACACACTGGGACCAGGGAAAGTGGCAGACAACCCTCCCATGCTGCATGCTGGGAGGGGTCGTAAGACCCATCCCTGCTCCTATAGGGTAGAACAGGGCAACTGGGGAGGTGGGAGGAGCCATCTGAGAGCAGATAGAGGAAGGAAGGTCAAGTTAGTGGGAGTCTACCTCAGGGAGTGAGAGAGTGAGGAGCCAGCATGTAGTTGAAGAAGGAGAACGAGAGAAAGTGGGGAAGGAGGAGGAGGCCTGCTGGAGGCAGGCAAGGAGGAAAAGAAGTAACGGAAAGAAAGCTCCAAGTCAGTCAGGAGCTGAAAGGAAAGAAAGAGACACTTCCTGGTGAAGATCCTGGGGCTCAGAGGGTCCAGGTGACACCACGCAGAGAACAGAAAGGGTCCCAGGGCCACGGGTAGTCCTAGAGGTACCACGGGTAGTTGTAGAGCTGCAGTGGCCTGCTCCACAAGAACATCGGTGGAGGGATCAAGCTGCAACAGGGGACGGTCCCTAGAAACCGGAGGAGTGCAAAATCATCTCCAAACAGTAAAAACCGAGGCCCAGGGAATGTTGTAAACTCCCCGGGCCACAGCCCACAGCAGTACCCCCAGAAAAGGGATAATCAGCCGCCAGGTGACTCCCCAGCCTGGAGGCTGTTGTGGAGGCCAAGCCAGGTTCAACCTACCAAGGCAAGGCTAAGGAAGACAGCAGAAGATAGAGACACTTAAGGGAAGGGTACCGGCTTTTACTCTCTGAATCACCCAGAAACGGCGGAGGTCCCTGACAGTGGTCCCAGCAGTCCAAGGGTCCCTGCAAGACTGTGACAAGAATTGTGAGTAAAGAACTTGAAACTGTACCCTTGAAGTCGCCTCTGTTATTTCAGCTGCATAGACACTCACGAGCACTAACAGTGTCCCCGGGGCTCCGCTCCACCTGTGGGGAGCAGTACCACCATTGCTGCTATATCATGACCCCGGAGGCCTCACACAGCAGCGGCGGCTTATTAGCCGCATACCACAGGTGGCGTCACGAACACAAACTTTATTCACCAAGCCACATATTCCACTGACACCCACCAGGGCCACGGAGCCGGGCCCAGCCACCACTTGGCGTCACGAACAGGATTTCGTGCCCGGTCACACCGGGTACTGTGCGCCTGAAGAATCGTGATATAGCCTGTGTTTACTGTGAGAAACTGCCGCCATTGAAGCCACAGAGCGCGGGAAGAAGGGGGGCGTGCAAGAAGAAAGGGCACGAAGAGAACCCCCGCCCCCTTGTCCAAAAAAAGAGCGCGAAGCGGTGCCCGCCATAGAAGGCGGAGGAAGAAGAAATGGCGACTAGATAAGCTGGCCGGCTGGCAGAAAGAGTCTAAATGCCAGACCAGCAGATAAAGAAAATGTACCTTATCGCAAGCGGAGTGGTGCCGGCCGTGATGGGCTGGGCGCCAGTCTGGCGCCAGATGCTAGTGCAGCCTCCGGCCCCGCCTCCGAGAAGGGAAAGGGAGCAGCTGAGTGGCGTGGTCGAGCACCCGAGCAGTGATCCAGCAAGCATTCCCCAGGTCGGCAGCATGGCAGAGAGGCTGCAGAAGTGTACACCAGGGACCGGGAAGATGGATCCCGAGCTGGACCTGCTCCGGGAGGAAATGCAATTCCTGGCTCGGAGGCTGAATAACATGTAAGCAGAGGTGGACCGGCGGAGTGAAACGTCGATGGTGCCGGAGAGCGTGGGCCACTGGATGGAGGCCGCGGAGCAGCGACCGGGTGAGCTACATGAAACCCCGACCCGTCCGGACCCAAGGCCCTACCAAGCGCCACCGCCTAGTCCCTCCACCGTCCCACTAACTTTCCACGCCAGCCCCGCTGACGCCCTGTGGGGCACCGGAGCTTTCCCAGCCAGCCTCGCTGATGCCCGGTGGGGCACCGGAGGCCTGCCGGCAACCCCCGAAGACGGCGCCTGGGGAGGGGTGGACCACGAGCAGCTGGTGGGTCCCCTACCGACTCCCCCTGTGAGCCTCCTGGGAACAACATCCCCGGGAGTGAACTGGGACGTGGCGCCCATTGAGAGTGGGAGACTGCAACAGCCCCTGCGGCCCAAGGAGATCCCCCTGGCAAACGAGTAGACCTGCCAGAGATTAGTGGAGGAGTATCAGCGGGAGCGGGTGTGTCGCCCGGGGACCAGGGGTACTCAGATCCGGGCCACAGAGTCACTTCTGTGGGTATCACGATGGCGTGACCCGGTCTGTGATCCCAGGCTCCACAGTAAAAGGGGTTTTGGGTAAGGGAGATTGTCCGTGACGCCACCCACGGTTGTGGTGATGGTGGAACACCACCGCTGCTCTGGAAGGGGATCCCGGGAGCGATGACAGGGAGCAGCGTAGTTGTTATGTCCCCTCCGTGGGTAGGGGGGTTGGTTGTCCCGGGGCCCGGAGATGGGGTAAGCAGGGGGCAGGGCGCAGTGCTGCAGTGCGGTGCCCGAGGGCACGGGTGTACTCACAAGAAAGTCACACGGAGTCACTGGTGAACTAAGTATTGCCGGTGTCCGCGGCCTCCGGTACGGGGGTGTTAGAGTCCCACACACGGTGCAGCAGCCCTTGTTGTTTCCTTCCCTGCAGCAAAGTGCCTTTTTCTCCTCTCTCTTCCTCTTTCTCCTCAGCCGGGAACGGGGAATCACTCCCCTGTAGTGATCCAGGTACCCAGGTACCGAGGGGCCACCGCCCGGCTCCGGCTACCTGTTCTGGCCCCTTCCTCACTACGGCCTGCCCCGGCCCTTTTGGAGAACGCTTCACTCCCAGCCGGGAGCTAAACTCCAGACCTCTCTCCTGTCTCCTCTCCACACACTGTCTGCTCCAGCCCCTCCCCTCTCCTCTGCTTTTCCCTTACACTGGGGGCTGTGCTTATCTGGCTGCACCAGTGTGAGATCAGATTACCAAGGAGGATTAACTCTTTCTGTGACAACCTGGCTGTGCCAGGGCGTCACACGGGAGGCCCGGGAGAAGAAGCGGAGGGCCGCGGAGCCGTCCAACCTGGCCTCCAAGGATGAAATCCGTAAGGCCCTTAAGGGGTCACAGGGCCCAGTGAGAAGGGGCCTAGTGGTCGATTTTCGGCAAAAGGGAGGCTGGGGCTTCATCAGAGAGCCCGGACTGGGTAAAGATGTCTTTGTGGCCCGACGAGATATTGAAGAACACCTGCCCAAAGGCCACCCAGGGCGAGATGCTAAGCCGGGTGATGCTGTGGAATACACACGGCTGATGGGAAGCCGGGGCTGGTACGCCCTGCACGTCCACATCCTGCGGGAAGAGATGGCCTCCGAAGAACCGGAGTGGCGCCGCACTATGCCATCGTGCAACGTCTCCCCTGTCAGCAGCAGCCGCAGCAATACCGCGAAGCAGGCCCAAGCCGCAGAACTGAGCAGCGGGCCTGCAACAGCCACGCAGGAGACACAGACCCGGATCTCCATGGCCTACCTGCTACCCAGGGCCCTGCCGAAGCAGGATCAGACCCATTGAAGTAAAGAAAAGGAAAAGAAGAAGCCGAACTGTAAATAGCCCCTGTCTGCCCCTCATGCTTTGTGAAGATGTCCCTTTTGTGCTGCCCTAATGTTCTTTTTGAAGATGACACCCTTTCCTGCCTTACTGCCCCTTGTACTTTTTGAAGAAGTCACCCCCCCTGTGTATGTGTACCGGGCCACTAGACTGGAATGTGGTCCCTGGTAAATGTGATGTGTAAAGTATCCTGTGTAACCAGGCCACTGGACTTAGTGGCTGGTTTTGTTTTCCACTTTGTTGATTGAAAGAAACGAACTGACAGGCTACTGGACTTGTTGTAGCCAACAATGTAATTAGTTGCACCCGTTGTGCCCCCTACCAGAATTATGGGGGATGTGCCCGAACCGTGCAATGAACGGGAAGTGCACACTTAAGGCTACTTTACACACTGCGATATCGGTCCCGATATCGCTAGTGTGGGTAGCCGCCCCCATCTGTTGCGCGACACGGGCAAATCGCTGCCCGTGCCGCACAACATCGCCCAGACCGGTCACACATACATACCTGTCCGGCGACGTCGCTGTGACGGGCGAACCGCCTCCTTTCTAAGGGGGCGGTCCGTGCGGCGTCACAGCGACGTCACTGAACCGCCGCCCAATAGCAGCGGAGGGGCGGAGCTGAGCGGGACGTAACATCCCGCCCACCTCCTTCCTTCTGCATAGCGGCCGGGAGGCAGGTAAGGGGAGCTTCCTCGTTCCTGCGGCGTCACACGCAGCGATGTGTGCTGCCGCAGGAACGAGGAACAACCTCGTTACTGCTGCAGTAACGAGATTTGAGAATGGACCCCGTGTCGCCGATTAGCGATTTTGCACGTTTTTGCAACGATGCAAAATCGCTTATCGGTGTTACACGCAACGGCATCGCTAATGCGGCCGGATGTGCGTCACGAATTCCGTGACCCCAACGAGTTCGCATTAGCGATGTCGCAGCGTGTAAAGCCCGCTTTAGAGTTTTCTTTATAAGAAGTTCGCAACGTTTACTTATATGTGCCTCCCATAAAGGGAAGAAATGTTTTATTGTTTTATGTTATGCATAACAAAAATGTTTTTGCAGTTTCTCCACATTTTCTGTTGTTTTTCAGCCCGAGGACGTGCTGGGATTTGCTGTGGGGGAGTGTGGCGCCCCTGAGGCTTCCGTCGCCACAGGTCATTGCACCCCATCCAGCGGTGTGATGCCCCATTCTGGGAGAGGAAGAGAGTGAACTCCGGTCCCCTGGTAAATCCACACTACACCCATTGCTAGGAACACACTGGGACCAGGGAAAGTGGCCGACAACCCTCCCATGCTGCATGCTGGGAGGGGTCGTAAGACCCATCCCTGCTCCTATAGGGTAGAACAGGGCAACTGGGGAGGTGGGAGGAGCCATCTGAGAGCAGATAGAGGAAGGAAGGTCAAGTTAGTGGGAGTCTACCTCAGGGAGTGAGAGAGTGAGGAGCCAGCATGTAGTTGAAGAAGGAGAACGAGAGAAAGTGGGGAAGGAGGAGGAGGCCTGCTGGAGGCAGGCAAGGAGGAGAAGAAGTAACGGAAAGAAAGCTCCAAGTCAGTCAGGAGCTGAAAGGAAAGAAAGAGACGCTTCCTGGTGAAGATCCTGGGGCTCAGAGGGTCCAGGTGACACCACGCAGAGAACAGAAAGGGTCCCAGGGCCACGGGTAGTCCTAGAGGTACCACGGGTAGTTGTAGAGCTGCGGTGGCCTGCTCCACAAGAACATCGGTGGAGGGATCAAGCTGCAACAGGGGACGGTCCCTAGAAACCGGAGGAGTGCAAAATCATCTCCAAACAGTAAAAACCGAGGCCCAGGGAATGTTGTAAACTCCCCGGGCCACAGCCCACAGCAGTACCCCCAGAAAAGGGATAATCAGCCGCCAGGTGACTCCCCAGCCTGGAGGCTGTTGTGGAGGCCAAGCCAGGTTCAACCTACCAAGGCAAGGCTAAGGAAGACAGCAGAAGATAGAGACACTTAAGGGAAGGGTACCGGCTTTTACTCTCTGAATCACCCAGAAACGGCGGAGGTCCCTGACAGTGGTCCCAGCAGTCCAAGGGTCCCTGCAAGACTGTGACAAGAATTGTGAGTAAAGAACTTGAAACTGTACCCTTGAAGTCGCCTCTGTTATTTCAGCTGCATAGACACTCACGAGCACTAACAGTGTCCCCGGGGCTCCGCTCCACCTGTGGGGAGCAGTACCACCATTGCTGCTATATCATCACCCCGGAGGCCTCACACAGCAGCGGCGGCTTATTAGCCGTATACCACAGGTGGCGTCACGAACACAAACTTTATTCACCAAGCCACATATTCTACTGACACCCACCAGGGCCACGGAGCCGGGCCCAGCCACCACTGACTACCACCGGACTAGTCCGGCCCGGCACCGGGTGTCCCACAGCCCTGGGGTGGGCGAGTCACAAATACACAACGTGCGCACATAGCCTTACTGTGAAAAGCCACGCTTTTGGTGATCGAACCGTTCGTCGAACGACTCGAACACCGCCGAAAACAACTCGAATTTGAAATTGGCGAACGATTCGATTCGAACATCGCTCATCTCTAGTAGAGACATACACACACAGAGATCCACAAATGCAGATGACACCCAGACAGAGACCGAGACACACACACAGACAGAGACACACACACAAAGACACACAGAGACAGACACAGGGACACAGACAGACACACACAGACAGATCAATTCATGGATATGAATTATTGTCTATCAATTGAGTTATTTTCTCATGTCAATATTATTGTATGTATTAAAAACCAGCATGTCATTATGTCTGTATTTAATTTCATGGATATGAATTATTACATATTGACTTAATATTCTATGATCTGCATGAACTTTCTTTTGTACGTTATACCTGTTGAGGTTATACATCTTTAAGTTGGTTTTATATCCATACATGTTCCTTATAGTTATGCTCTGTTTTTGTTCTTTCATTAGTGAAACTGATGAAGGTCTAACATTAGACCGAAACGTCTTTGTTTTTTTCACTTACTTAATAATAATAAATTAAAAATAATTAATAAATTCACTTTTGCATCTTATTGGGAGTGCCCGGCTTTTCTTAAAACCTCAAAGTGACACTGGTCAGAATTGGAAAAAATGGCCTGGTCAGAAGGGTGTTTTCAGGCTCGGGGGGGGGGGGAGGAGTTAAGCTCTTCGTGCATTATTATGAAATACTGTTTTCAAAGATTTTCTACAGCTGCGTACCTATCACCTATCTTCATACATTACCGTAGACATACAACATTTAACACTCTGACCAAGGACGCCTCACATGGGTAATCGTTCAGAACTGCAGGATCCCTGACTCAGTCATAGAACTTCTTTATTCTGAGGCTTCTTACTGCTGATTCAGATAGCAATCAACCTTAATCTCTGTTTCCAAAGAGCTTTATTGAAATTTCTACATGAAAACCAAACATCTTAGGATAGAGTGGGGAAGGGAGGGAAGGAAGGATAGAAAACTTGAAGATCGCCTTTATTCAAGACTAGCTGTAGTACCTGGGCGTTGCCCGGGATAGTAACTGTCTCTTTGTCTCTCTCCCAGTCTCTGTGTGTTTGTGTCAGTCTCTGTCTGTCTGTATGTCTGTCTCTGTCTGTCTGTGTGTTTGTCTCTGTCTGTTTGTGTATCTGTGTGTCCGTCTCTGTCTGTTTGTCTCTATGTGTCTGTCTCTCTGTCTCTCTTTCCGTGTCTGTTTCTTTCTGTCTCTTTCCGTGTCTGTCTCTTTCTTTCTGTCTGTCTGTTTCTATCCATGTGTGTCTCTGTCTCTATCTATGCCTGTCTGTGTCTATGACTCTGTCTGTCTCTGTATCAGTCTGTCTCTCTCTATCTCTGTCTCTCTATCTCTGTGTCTGTCTCTCTCTCTGTATCTGTCTCTCTCTAACTTTGTGTCTGCCTGTGTCTGTCTGTCTGTCTCTTTCCCTGCCTGTCTCGTTCCAGGTCTGTTTCGTTCCAGGTCTGTCTCGTTCCAGGTCTGTCTCTGTCTCTTTCCCTGTTTTTGTCTCTTTCCCTGTTTTTGTCTCTTTCCCTTTCTGTCTCTTTCAATGTCTCTGTCTTTTTTCCTGTCTTTGTCTCTTTCCCCATCTGTCTGTGTCTGTCTGCCTTTGTCTCTTTGAGTGTCTGTTTCCCTTTCTGTCTGTCTCTGTCCGCCTTTGTCTCTTTGAGTGTCTTTCTCTCTCTCTCTGTCTGTCTCTTTCCCTGTCTGTTTCCCTGTCTGTGTTTGTCTGCCTCTGTCTCTTTGACCATCTGTCTCTCTGTCTGTCTCTTTGTCTGTCTGTCTCTGTGTCTTCCCCTGTCTGTTTTCCTGTCAGTGTCTGTCTGCTTCTGTTTCTTTGACTTTCTGTCTCTCTGTCTGTCTGTCTCTCTGTCTCTTTCCCTGTCTGCCTCTTACTCTGTCTGCCTCTTACTCTGTCTGTGTCTCTTTCTGTCTCTCTCTAGCCATCTCTTTCCCTGTCTGTCTCTGTCTGCCTCTGTCTTTGACTGTCTGTCTCTCTCTCTTTCCCTGTCTGCCTCTTACTCTGTCTGTGCCTAAATCTGTCTGTCTCTCTCTGTTTCTCTACCGACATCTTATTACCTCACACATAAGCTTGTTATACTATGAATGTCTTTCGTTCCTATAGCAACCACTGACAACTGCTATAAATAACCTATAGCTTGTAGCTCCATTGACTTTAATGGAGGCAGGTTTGTTGGAGAGTAACTGTAAAGCGCGGGGTAAAATTTTCCCATCAAAACATAGTCTATGACATTCGCTAAGTCACATGTAGTGTCTGTGCAAAATTTCGTGATTGTAAATGCGACGGTGCGGATTCCTTTAGCGGACATACACACATACATACACTTAGCTTTATATATTAGACTAGCTTCGCCCGGGTTAATAACTGTTGTTAACAAAATAGAATGTATTAACAAAAATTTCTTCTGCGCACAAAAACCACAAAACAAATACTGTAGATAGAAATCTAATTATCAAAAGGCAAAAATTAAGCTAATAGAAGCATTTCACAACATATATTTCAACACCACAGATATTCCACACAGATTTAACTAAATTGGCCAAGTAATGTGCTCTGTCTGTCTCTTTCCAGGTCTGTCTCTTTCCCCGTCTGTCTCTTTCTCAGTCTGCCTGTCTCTGTCTGTCTCTATCTCTCTGTTTCTTTCCCCATCTGTCTCTTTCTAGGTCTGTCTTTTTCCCAGGTCTGTCTCTTTCCCCGTCTCTTTGTCTGTGCTTTTTACTGTCTGTCTCTTTCCCTGTCTGCCTGTCTCTGTCTGTCTCTTTCCTTGTCTGTCTCTATTTCTCTGTCTCTTTCTCCATCTGTCTCTATCAAGGTCTGTGTCTTTCCCCATCTATCTTTGTCTGTCTCTCTGGCTGTCTCCTCCTTCCCTGTCTGCCTGTCTCTGTTTGCATGTCTGTCTGTCTCTTTCCCCATCTGTCTCTTTCCCCATCTGTCTCTTTCCAGGTCTGTCTCTTTCCAGGTCTGTCTCTGTCTCTTTCACCATTTGTCTCTGTCTGTCTCTTTCCCTGTCTGTCTCTATCTCTGTCTCTCTTTCCTTGTCTGTCTCTGTCTGTCTCTCTGTCTGTCTCTCTGTCTCTGTCTATCCGTCTCCCCACCGACATCTTATTACCTCACATATAAGCTTCTTATACTATGAATATCTTTTGTTCCTATAGCAACCAATCACAGCTCCTACTAATAACCTGTAGTTCCAGGCTCCATTTACTTTAATGGAGGCATGTTTTTTGGAGAGTAACTGTAAAGCACGGGGTTAAATTTTCCTGTCAAAACATAGTCTACAACGTTCCCTGGGTCACATGAGGTGTCTGTGCAAAATTTCGTGATTGTAAATGCGACGGTGCGGATACACATTTCATTTCACTTTTTCCCCATTATGTAGATAGGGACAAAATTTATTGGTAAATTGGAACGCGCGGAGTTAATATATCGCCTCACAACATAGCCCATGACACTCTCGGGGTCCAGACGTGTGAGTGTGCAAACTTTGTGGCTGTAGCTGCGACGGTGCAGATGCCAATCCTGGACATACACACATTCAGCTTTATATAGAGATTAGTGGAGGGAGGGACAAGAAAGGAGTGAAAAAGGTTAGATGTGGGAATGGAAAGAAGGGAGGGAGAACAGATTAATCTCTACAATCTCAATAAGCAGATTACAATTTTCAATAAGATAGTATAAATTAATTGATTAATTAATTGAGTCAAAACATTCTTCTAAGATTGCATAACAAATCTTATTTAAAGGATAATAGACAACTACAACTAACAACTACATAAACTGTAGTAAAAACTACAGATAACCTGAGGTGAGATGCGCAGTTAACCAGTATGTTTTTAATATAGTGAGATCTTGTGTGATATAAATGTTTAAGCTTTTTCTTTCACAAGGAGATGTATATTAAAGGAGATTCAGGTGTATGGAGTTCTGGACTGAAAGTAGTTGTCCAAGGATTCCATCGTCTAGAGCAGGGGTCTCAAACTCGGCTGGGTGTTTGGGCCGCACAGAGGAAAAAAAATAATTTGTGGGGCCGCATTCTTTGCAGGACAAAGTGACATTTTTATTGGTACCATATATATATATTTTTTTTATTTTATTTTTTTTTTTACACACCTTGGGATCACTGATTTTCAACATTTTCACTTGTTCATTATAGCAAACGTGCACATTCTTTGTTTAAATATAAACCTTTTTTTTTTACATTTTATCCCTTTCTTGTAACTAATAGTCTTACAATTAGCACTATATAGAAATTTTAACCAACATCTTTTAGTAATGTTCCCCATCTTGTTGTAACGTGCCCATCCTTGTCCCCTTGGTGTATTGTGCCCCATCCCACAGTAATGTTCCCCATCCTTGTCCCCATTTTGCAGTAATGTGTTCATCCTTGTCCCCATGTTATAGTAGTGTTCATCCTTGTCCCTATCCTATAGTAATGTCCCCCATCTTATAGTAATGTTCCCCATCCTTGTCCCCTTGTAGCAATGTCCCCATCCTATAGTACTGTCCCCATTCTATAGTAATGTGCCCATCCTTTAGTAATGTGCCAACCTAGTCCCCACCCTATAGTAATGTCCCCAGCATTATCCCTATTCTATAGTAATGTTTCCCATGCTTGTCCCCTTGTAGTAATGTCCCTATCCTACAGTAATGTGCCCACCTTGTCCCCATCCTGTAGTAATGTCCCCATCCTATAGTCATGTGCCCATCCTAGTCCCTATCCTAATGTCCCCATACTATAGTAATAATGTCCCCATCCAATAGTATTGTGCCCATCCTTGTAATGTCCCCATCCTATAGTAATGGGTCAGCAGCTCCCCTCACCTTCCACAGAGTCACAGACGTCGGAGTGAAGCTGAGGGGGCGGTCTCCAGCCCCAGATCCACAGTAATTGGAGAGATCGGTCACAAGGCCGGTCTCTCCAATCAGAGCTGGGGGCGGGTGAAACACAGGTCACCCAGCTCCAGCCAATGATCAGGGCTACAGCTGCCCTGATCTTGGCTGGATTTCAATATTTCAGCGATTTTCAATGGCTGAAACATTAGTTGCTGTGATTGGCTGACGAACGCCGTTCAGCCAATCACAGCCTCCGTAGGTCCGGGGAGGAGACACCACCCCTCCTGAAGTAAGGCAGAGGTCCCCTCCTCCCCGAATCTAAGGTATTTGCAGCGATCGCAGCCTCCGGGGCCGCAATTTCACCATGACGTACTGGGTATGTCATGGGTCCTTAAGTACAAGGGAGCCATAACGTACCCAGTACATCATAGGTCGCTAAGGGGTTAACGTCCAACACACACACACACTTCTCACCTGTCCCGCGCTCCCTCCTCTCTGCTTCGTGCGGCCCCCAGACCCGTGCCCCCGGTCACTATCGCGGCAGCTGCAGTGTCACTGTCAGTGATTTCTGTGAGATGATTGTATTGCCAGTGCGAGAGCGGAGCGTCAGCAACACATTCATCTGCCATACAGTGCAGACAGTGGCTGCGGCCCCTGCACCTGCCGCGATAGTGACCAGGGGCACGGGCCTGTGGGCTGCACGAACCACCCTGAGGGGCCGCATGCGGCCCGCGGGCCGCGTGTTTGAGACCCCTGCTCTAGAGTATCTTCCCATATTATTCTCTCTAACAGCTAGGTTAAATTCGAAGACACTATGGGTCGACACCCTATCTATCACCTCCACTAATGTTGGAATAGTTTCTTTTTGCCATCTTAAAGCTAATAAAAGTTTAGTGGTTAAGACAATATGACAAACAATATGCTGACATTTCTTAGGGATTTTCTCTAGGCCTATTGATAATAATATGAGTTCTGGTTCTAGTTTTAATAACAATTCGGTAATTTGAGACAACAATAACAGGATGTCTCCCCACAAATTTTGGACAGAAATAAAATATGTGACAAACTCCCAACTTCTTGACATCCTCTTCAACACAATGGCGAATTAGAAGGGGATATGAAATTCAATTTTTGGGGCGTTAGATACCATCTTGAGATCATTTTAAAGTAGGATTCCTGAAGAGAAGAACAAAACGAGTTAGAATAGGTAATGTCCAGTGCGTATTCAATTTGTGCGTCATCAAATGTCTTAAGTTCTTTTTCCCACGCAACCAAGCCAGAGCCCTGTGGACATCCTTATCTTCATTAAATTCACTATAAATATTGCTTGTTTTCCATGCCACTGTTGTAGCTGTTCTGTTTCAAAAGTCAGCTTATGGGATCACCAGTGAGGTCCTTTGAATTAGGCCTCTTCAGGCCTAATCAAGATCGAGTGCTCGGAGAGAAGACCTGCATTCATGTGAGCATGATCAGTTTTTTGTTTATTCAGCCATTGCACAGATAATTTATACCATTTACAGATCAATGTGATATTGCAAAAAAAAAGCTTTGAGTAGAAATTTACAAGTTGATCATATGACCTTTAAGTTTAAGAAAAATAAAAATGTAGAGTTATGCATATGAGATAAGAAGAACATCTAGCAGACAACAATAATCCTTGAGCTTGTTCCACTGCCTCGAAGGCCACACAATGGCTATGAACTTACACCAGATATACTAATGGAACAATAAAGTATTTAAAATCAAGAAATATAGAAACTATTAACCCTTCTATATCAATTTCGCCCTTTTGTAAATGGTATAACCTTCACTACAGGGTCAGCAGGCGTCCAAACAGGAGCTGCTGGCTCATGGGCCTAGTACCCATGTGGGGTCTTCCTACCACTTCACCCATCCACCCTCAGTGTGGACACCTACTCCCCATCAGCAGAGGCCATTTGGGGTCCGTAGTAAACTACAGAGGGTTCAATAACCTAAAATGTGTAACCCCAAAATACCAATAAAAATGTATAAAAAGAGGGGATACAGAGAGAAAGGACCACAAATTGATCAAGGTGAAATACAAATTGCTTTATTAAATATATAAATAGGTGATACAGGGTGCACAGTGGTTGCAGGAAAAGGTGGAAAAAAGAAAAACAAAAAGCCAGCACTAAATGTGCACTACAGCACTAAACATTCCAAACTGTACTTATTATAAAAAATTTTGAGATTTTTGGCAAAAAATTGCAATTTCTTGAGCTGCCTCGCCACGTCACGGCAAATCTCATTTGAGGCAGTCCTACACTAAAATATTTTTATAAAATGTGCCATACGGCCTCACATATGAATAGTAGAACTGCTCTTAGCAGCACTCACCTGGTCTATTTCAATCCCGTACCCATGACTGAGTCATGGCTGTGGGCGGGACAGGTTCAAGCAAATGCTGCATGAAGTAAATAGCCTGTGGACAAGGCCTGATGACAATGTGAACAGTCACCAACCGCCAAAATCTAGACAGATGGAATACATCCCAAATTGGGGTGCATAGCAAAGTGGGGGTCAGCCACCGACCAATTCAATGAAGAAAAACAAAAAGCCAGCACTAAATGTGCACTTCAGCACTAAAAATTCCAAACTGTACTTATTATAAAAATTTTGAGATTTTTGGCAAAAAAAAATGCAATTTCTTGTTTAGTGCTGTAGTGCACTTTTAGTGCTGGCACCCCAATTTGGGATGTATTCCATCTGTCTAGATTTTGGCGGTTGGTGACTGTTCACATTGTCATCAGGCCTTGTCTACAGGCTATTTACTTCATGCAGCATTTGCTTGGACCTGTCCCGCCCACAGCCATGACTCATTCATGGGTACGGGATTGAAATAGACCAGGTGAGTGCTGCTAAGAGCAGTTCTACTATTCATATGTGAGGCCGTATGGCACAGTTTATAAAAATATTTTAGTGTAGGACTGCCTCAAATGAGATTTGCCGTGACGTGGCGAGGCAGCTCAAGAAATTGCAATTTTTTGCCAAAAATCTCAAAATTTTTATAATAAGTACAGTTTGGAATTTTTAGTGCTGAAGTGCACATTTAGTGCTGGCTTTTTGTTTTTCTTCAAAGGTGGAAAAAAGCCTGCCAGAAACAACCCACAGCAATACCAGGACAAACCACCAGATGCCAATGATACCTGGTGACAGGCAGCAATGTAAGTAAAGATTATACAAAAGTATGGTAGCCCGTGAAAGACCGAAGGGGGACAGTGTACAGTTAGTTAAATACTAGAGAGATCTGTAAAATCTCACATAAGTCCCACAGTGGCTGAAGGGCATAAGCGGTTAGAGAGTATTACCTTGCGTCATGTCAGAGCAGGGATGGTAGGACTGCCCAGGTGTGGGGGCGGGGCCTCGACGCGCGTTTCACCAGAAGGCTTCATCAGGAGGCGTGGCTATGAGTGGCGAGTGAAGGGTATAAGTAGGGAAGTGAGGGAGCCCATTAGCAAATCGGCGCGCACAACGTCATCTTGCCACGCCCCCCGATGGCAGGACACGCCGGGCCCCCGAGTCATGAACGTGAGGAGGAAGTGGCTTCATTCCCACGTTCAGCACTTGGGCACGCCCGGGCCCAGGCCGCAGGGGGAGGAGACAACGCATGACGGAGGCGCGTCTGTGCTAGATGAGTGAGTGAATCGTGCTGCGGGGAAGGGGAGGAGCCAAACGTATATGTCACTCATCATGGGGAGAGCTGATGGTGCAGGCATGGATATGTAAGCAGACGGATGTGCAAAGATGGATGGACTAATGTGTGCTACAGCATATCACTGAAAAAGCAATATACAGTTAGGTCCAGAAATATTTGGACAGTGACACAAGTTTTGTTATTTTAGCTGTTTACAAAAACATGTTCAGAAATACAATTATATATATAATATGGGCTGAAAGTGCACACTCCCAGCTGCAATATGAGAGTTTTCACATCCAATTCGGAGAAAGGGTTTAGGAATCATAGCTCTGTAATGCATAGCCTCCTCTTTTTCAAGGGACCAAAAGTAATT
This sequence comes from Anomaloglossus baeobatrachus, assembly GCF_048569485.1. Classification (NCBI taxonomy): domain Eukaryota; kingdom Metazoa; phylum Chordata; class Amphibia; order Anura; family Aromobatidae; genus Anomaloglossus; species Anomaloglossus baeobatrachus. The sequence goes on from NC_134357.1 coordinate 128,634,265, forward strand.
GGACAAGGGACTCTAAGGGCTGCAATTAACTCTGAAGGCGTCTCCCTCGTTAACCTGTAATCAATGAAGTAGTTAAAAGGTCTGGGGTTGATTACAGGTGTGTGGTTTTGCATTTGGAAGCTGTTGCTGTGACCAGACAACATGCGGTCTAAGTAACTCTTAATTGAGGTGAAGCAGAACATCCTGAGGCTGAAAAAAAAGAAAAAATCCATCAGAGAGATAGCAGACATGCTTGGAGTAGCAAAATCAACAGTCGGGTACATTCTGAGAAAAAAGGAATTGATTGGTGAGCTTGGGAACTCAAAAAGGCCTGGGCGTCCACGGATGACAACAGTGGTGGATGATCGCTGCATACTTTCTTTGGTGAAGAAGAACCCGTTCACAACATCAACTGAAGTCCAGAACACTCTCAGTGAAGTAGGTGTATCTGTCTCTAAGTCAACAGTAAAGAGAAGACTCCATGAAAGTAAATACAAAGGGTTCACATCTAGATGCAAACCATTCATCAATTCCAAAAATAGACAGGCCAGAGTTAAATTTGCTGAAAAACACCTCATGAAGCCAGCTCAGTTCTGGAAAAGTATTCTATGGACAGATGAGACAAAGATCAACCTGTACCAGAATGATGGGAAGAAAAAAGTTTGGAGAAGAAAGGGAACGGCACATGATCCAAGGCACACCACATCCTCTGTAAAACATGGTGGAGGCAACGTGATGGCATGGGCATGCATGGCTTTCAATGGCACTGGGTCACTTGTGTTTATTGATGACATAACAGCAGACAAGAGTAGCCGGATGAATTCTGAAGTGTACCGGGATATACTTTCAGCCCAGATTCAGCCAAATGCCGCAAAGTTGATCGGACGGCGCTTCATAGTACAGATGGACAATGACCCCAAGCATACAGCCAAAGCTACCCAGGAGTTCATGAGTGCAAAAAAGTGGAACATTCTGCAATGGCCAAGTCAATCACCAGATCTTAACCCAATTGAGCATGCATTTCACTTGCTCAAATCCAGACTTAAGACGGAAAGACCCACAAACAAGCAAGACCTGAAGGCTGCGGCTGTAAAGGCCTGGCAAAGCATTAAGAAGGGGGAAACCCAGCGTTTGGTGATGTCCATGGGTTCCAGACTTAAGGCAGTGATTGCCTCCAAAGGATTCGCAACAAAATATTGAAAATAAAAATATTTTGTTTGGGTTTGGTTTATTTGTTCAATTACTTTTGACCTCCTAAAATGTGGAGTGTTTGTAAAGAAATGTGTACAATTCCTACAATTTCTATCAGATATTTTTGTTCAAACCTTCAAATTAAACGTTACAATCTACACTTGAATTCTGTTGTAGAGGTTTCATTTCAAATCCAATGTGGTGGCATGCAGAGCCCAACTCGCGAAAATTGTGTCACTGTCCAAATATTTCTGGACCTAACTGTATGTCCGTATGGAGAGGATATAGAGTCCGTAAGCTGTCATAAATACAGTCAAAGTATAGGAGGGACAATGTTATATATGTATATGTCTCTCTCCTAAATAAAAAGAAAAAAAAGATGTATGACCAGGATGTGTACATAAACACATGTTCGCGTGAGCCCCAATCTAAGCGCACATATATGTGACGAAAAATAGGGAATATCCATATATCATAAATAGAGGCTTAGTGTATGATTAATTAGGGGCAACAAGGCAATGGAACATGTACACATCATGGAAAACATCAAAATATATACGTGGATGGTAATTGCATATCAGAAAAAGTGTTCAATGTCAATAAAGAATGATATTGTAAAAGAAGCAATATACAAAATAAATTGCATATACAAAAGCAGATAATGGTACAATCATGCAGATATGTATCCAATCCAAAATGCGGAAAAAATCCATGTAAATGTGGCGCCCTGGACAAGCCAGGACGTCACAGGTACTGCAACAACACACCCCACACCCCGGTTAGGCACATCAGTCACACACAAATCGTTGTTGCCTCCCTCCAGGGGCTGATGTCCACACCAGGTGGGGTGGAGCCAGGCGGTTGGCCCCACCCACTGAGGAGTTCACAGTCCTGGAGGCAGGAAAGGAAGTCGGAGGAGTAGTTTTGGAGTGGAGTGGAGAGAGAAGTGAAGTGGTAGTGGAGCAGACTGACCGTGTCCGGGTACGTGGCCCGGGCACCTAAGAGCAAGGTTGGCAAATGGTGGTGACCGATTGACGCACAACCGTAAGGACCGGCGACGGGCGGTGGCCCGCCGGTACCGGACCAGGGAGCGAAGAGAAGCCAGCACCATTTGGCAGGGCCTACGGACCCAGACCAGGCTTGGAGTCGCCGTTAAACCGGTCAAATCCGTCAGTGACGGGAACCTCCGGGGTTTCCCAGCAGCAAAGACCTGACTGAAGGCAACCGCTCAACCGTGAAGGGAAATACAGCTACCGCCACAGCTAGAGTTCCCAGGGCCAGAGCCTGCGGGCAAAAAGGGGCTCCTCTGGCAAATACACCGCTGGGGAACTGGTTACCGGTGGGAAGCCATCGGAGCCGAAGACACATTACAGGTGCAGGGAGAGACAGTCACCGCCAACCTACGATAAGTGACCATCGCAGCCGGCTGCGGGACCCGTCCATCCAGCCGTTTGTTTTATCAGAGACTCCGTCTGCGTCATTGGCTGAGTGAGTACTACCGTGCCGCCTGGCACTGCGCTGCCCCCGCGACCCTGCACCTCACCAAACCCCGCCATCCACCTTACAGTCACCATCACCGGGCCCCGGGACCCCCAAAACCCCCTACCCACGGAGGGGAGAGAAACATCCTGGGTGCTCCCTGTCATCGCTCCCGGGATCCCCGTCCAGAGCAGCGGTGGTGTTCCAACTTCACCACAACCGTGGGTGGCGTCACGGACAAAATCCCCAAACCAAACTACCCCCCTTTCACTCACGGGCGAGGAGCGCCGCTCAAGTCCCCGGATCCGGCCCACCGCTCGGGCCACCAAGCAGCAGCAGCAGCGCCGGACCCGAGCGTTAGCGAGCGCAGCGCCCCGCAACCCGCGACATAAACAGCTCTCCGACTGCAAGGCAGGTACTCCCAATGTCCCGAGTATGACATCATAAGCTGCAAACACAGATGCAAATGGGCGCCTGAGGAAAAAGAAATGAATTAAAAGCCAAATAAGAAAAAACAACAAACACAAGACCCACCATAAAATTCGCGCTGTTTACAAAAAGGACTTAAAGCTAACAGCCTCATTAAGACCCAATGGAGCGACAGTCCCCAAGATCATCATCCATCTGGTCTCCTTTTGCAAAAGTTTAAATTCATTTCTTTTTCCTCAGGCACTCACTCATCTAGCACAGACGCGCCTCCGTCATGCGTTGTCTCCTCCCCCCTGCGGCCTGGGCCCGGGCGTGCCCCTGTGCTGAACGTGGGAATGAAGTCACTTCCTCCTCATGTTCATGACTCGGGGGCTCGGCGTGTCCTGCCATCGGGGGGCGTGGCAACATGACGTTGTGCGCGCCGATTTGCTAATGGGCTCCCTCACTTCCCTACTTATACCCTTCACTCACCACTCATAGCCACACCTCCTGATGAAGCCTTCTGGTGAAACGCGCGTCGAGGCCCTGCCCCCACGCCTGGACAGTCCTACCATCCCTGCTCTGACATGACGCAAGGTAATACTCTCTAACCGCTTATGCCCTTCAGCCACTGTGGGACTTGTGAGATTTTACAGATCTCTCTAGTATTTAACTAACTATACACTGTCCCCCTTCGGTCTTTCACGGGCTACCATACTTTTGTATAATCTTTTACTTACATTGCTGCCTGTCACCAGGTATCATTGCCATCTGGTGGTTTGTCCTGGTATTGCTGTGGGTTGTTTCTGGCAGGCTTTTTTCCACCTTTGCCTGCAACCACTGTGCACCCTGTATCACCTATTTATATATTTAATAAAGCAATTTGTATTTCACCTTGATCAATTTGTGGTCCTTTCTCTCTGTATCCCCTCTTTTTATACATTTTTATTGGCATTTTGGGGTTACACATTTTAGGTTTATGTTTGTGGACCCTTTCTGGTCATAGGAAAGTTTGTTTAGGTTATACAGAGGGTTCAATACTAGAACTCTTAGAACGTACATTATTCAGTAGTTTAGCTAATGCATATATCAATGCTTTTACAGCTATATAAAGCAATAGACAGAATAACAATATTTGCATACAGGTTTATATAATGCCAGAAACCCAACCTGCTAGGCCATTAAACCAATTAGCTGGATTCATAAAAGAAAATGTATTTCCCCACCAGGAGTCCTTGTTGGCATCGTGCTCTTTTAACCATTTATCCCTAAGTTCACTTGTTTTCTGTACATCTGCTCTAACCTGGAGGTTGCCTGCAGGGTCAATGTAATGGCAACAGGCAGGACCAATTATTTGACACATTCCTCCGTCTTTCGCTGTCACAAAGTCTAGCACTATAGTATGCTGGTTAGTGACTATAATTAATTGTTTTTGTATAGCATTGGTAGCATTAAGAATCTCAAGAACCCGAAAAATTTGATCATCCAGGTAGTCAGTGGACTCTACTAGTTTGTCCCACATTTGTATTAAGAAAGGGTATATAAAAATAGCAGTAAATACCTTATTTGCTTTTCCCAATTCTACTACATGAGGCCTACCATTTGGCCGGGGTGTATTATCTGCTGCTCGTTTATACAAGGTATGAATTGGGACAGCTGCTACATCTACTTTACTATGAGGAACTATGAAAGTGGCTGGTGTAAGTCTGGCAAGTGTGCAAACCCCTCTCATGTCAGGGCTCACCCACTTGTGAGCACGATTCCCACAAACCAAAAACACTCCCTCTGGGAAAATACAAACGTGAGTTTGACTTTGTACACAATAAAGCAAATTCAGAACCCCTTCATGACTTTATGAGCACACCACGTATTGTTCATTTGTTTTCCCGTTATACCCGAGATACAGTTACCCCGCTCCCCCCTAAAAGTCATTCTAGTAAATGATGATGTACAGCCCTCAATACATTTCTGATATACTGTCTCATTGTCCTTGGTTAAGTCATGTGTATGTATATGGAAACAGTTATTGTCTTTTCCACAATTTCCAACACCATTGTATTGAAGACTGAACCATAATCCATAGTTTCATAATTTTTAAGTTTGAAGGGAGACTCTAAGTCCATCTAGTTCAACCCGTAGCCTAACATGTTGATCCAGAGGAAGGCAAAAAAACCCCAATGTGTCAAACAAGCTCCAATGGGGAAAGAAATTCCTTCCTGACTCCACATACGGCAATCAGACTAGTTCCCTGGATCAACACCCTGTCATAAAATCTAATATACATAACTGGTAATATTAACTTTTTCAAGAAAGGCATCCAGGCTTTGCTTAAATGTTAGTAGTGAATCACTCATTACAACATCATGCGGCAGAGGGTTCCATAGTCTCACTGCTCGTACAGTAAAGAATCCTCGTCTGTGGTTATGATTAAACCTTCTTTCCTCAAGACGTAGCGGATGCTCCTGTGTTCCAGTCGCAGGCCTAGGTGTAAAGAGATCTTTGGAAAGGTCTCTCTACTGTCCCCTCATATGTTTATACATTGTGATTAGATCCCACCTAAGCCTTTGTTTTTCCAAACTAAATCACCCCCAAGTTTAATAACCTGTCTTGGTATTGCAGCCCACCCATTCTGCTAATAATCTTGGTCGCTCTTCTATCTACCTGTAAGATTATGCTATTTATAACTGTCGCGGGCGGAGGAGGGGACGCCGCGCTCTCCCACTGCTCGGGTCCGGCTGCCGCGGCTGCTGCGGCCTGCTGCTGCTCGGTGGCTCGAGCGATGAGCCGGATCCCGGGGACTCTAGCGGCGCTCCTCGCCCGTGAGTGAAAAGGGGTTTTTTGGGTGTGGGGATTGTTTATTGTCCGCGACGCCACCCACGGTTGTGGTGATTATGTGGACACCACCGCTGCTCTGGCTGGGGATCCCGGGAGTGATGGTATGGAGCAGCCAGTTGTTGTGTTGCCCCTCCGTGGGTAGGGGTTGGTGATCCCGGGGCCCAGTGATGGGGTTGGGATGGTGGGCAGGCGGGTAGGGGGTCTGCGGAGGTGCAGGGGCGCAGGGGCAGCGCTGTGCCGCATGGCACGGAGGTACTCACTCAGCCAGTAAACACGACACAGTTCTCGGTAAACAAAGGGCTGGTTGGACGGGTCCCTCAGACGGCTGCACTGTTGATATCCCCTGCAGGTGACGGTCTCTTTCCTGCACCTATGTGTTGTTGTTTGGTTGCGATGGGTTCCCACCGGTATCCCGCTCCCCGGCCTGGATATGTACCGGAGGAGCTCCACTCTTGCCCGCAGGCGCTGGCCCTGGGAAACTGGTGCCTTGGCGGTGGCGGTGTCTCCCCTTTACGGTCGGACTGTTGCCTTCAATCGGGACTTGGTTGTTAAGAGACAGTCATCCCCTTCACTGACGGATTTGGCAAATTATGGCGACTCCTAGCCTTGCCGGGATCCGAAAGGCCCCTGCCCTGGTGCTGACTAATCTTTGTATACCGCTCCGGTACCGCCGGGTCACCACCCGTCCACGGTCCTTTCGGCAACCTCCAATCAGTCTCGTCTGCAGACGGTCACCGCCGTCTGTCAACCTTGCTGTCTCAGTCCGGGGCACACACCCAGACTAACTTCAGGCTTCTTTCTGTCACTTTCTCTGTTGCTTTTACTTTAGCTCCTCTACCACTTCCTCTCACTTTTCTCTCTCACACTCCTCACTCTAGCTCCTCCCTGAGCTAACTGCCTGGTTTTCCCGCCTGCAGAGCTGTGAACTCCTCGGTGGGTGGAGCCAACCGCCTGGCCCACCCCCTGGTGTGGACACCAGCTCCTGGAGGAAGGCAACAAGGATTTTCAGTTTTGACTTCGGTGTGCCTGCAGGGAATGTGGGGTGCGTGTGGTGTAGTGACCTGTGACCCCTGGCTTGCCCAGGGCGTCACATAACCTTCTATACTTTTTCTATCAAGAAAAGCATCCATTCCTCTCTTAAATTCATTCAGTGAGTTGGCTATCACCACTTCCTCAGGAAGAGAGTTCCAGAGCCTCACTGCTCTTACCGTGAAGAACCCTCTTCTATGCTGATGTAGGAATTTTCTTTCCTCCAATCGAAGAGAATGCCCCCTTGTTCTTGTCATAGTCCTTAGTACAAACAGATCATTGGAGAGATCTCTATATGGCCCTCTGATATATTTGTATATATTTATTAGGTCTCCCCTAAGTCTTCTCTTTCTAGAGTAAATAGACCTAATTTTGATAACCTTTCCGTGTATTGTAATGCACCCACTCCATTTATTATTTTAGTAGCCCGCCTCTGAACCCTTTCAAGTTCAGTAATGTCTTTCTTGAGCACCGGCGCCCAAAATTGCACACAATACTCCAAGTGTGGTCTGACGAGTGATTTGTACAGAGGGAGAATGATGTTTTCATCTCGTGCCCCCAGACCTCTTCTAATGTATCCCATCACCCTATTTGCTTTGGTGGCTGCTGCCTGACACTGGGCACTCCAATTTAACTTCTTATTGACTAATATGCCTAAGTCTTTTTCCATGTCTGATTTCCCCAGCAGTTTTCCATTTAGTAAGTAATCATAGCATCTGTTTCTCCTTCCCATGTGCATAACCTTACACTTATCTGTGTTAACCCTCATTTGCCATTTTTTAGCCCAATTCTTCAATTTACTCAAATCCATCTGTAGTTGCAAACTGTCCTCCTTTGTGTTAACTACCTTACATAGTTTTGTATCATCTGCAAATACTGATATTTTACTCTGTAAACCATCCACCAGATCATTAATAAATATATTAAATAGTAGGGGGCCCAATACAGACCCCTGTGGCACCCCACTAGTAACCCTGGCCCAATCTGAGTATGCGCCATTAATAACCACTCTTTGTTTTCTATCACTAAGCCAGCTACTTACCCATCTACACACATTTTCCCCGAGCCCAAGCTTTCTCATTTTACTTATCAGTCTTTTATGTGGGACAGTGTCAAATGCTTTACCGAAGTCGAGATAAATGACATCCAATGATTCTCCTCGGGCCATGTGAGAGCTTACATCCTCATAGAAGCTGATCAGGTTAGTTTGACAGGAGCGATCCTTCATAAATCCATGTTGATATGGAGTTAAACAATTATTAACATTGAGACATTCCATAATAGTATCCCTTAAAAACCCTTCAAACATTTTACCCACAACAGATGTTAAGCTTACCGGCCTATAGTTTCCAGGTTCCCTTTTACACCCTTTTTTGAATATTGGCACCACATTTGCTAGCCGCCAATCCAGTGGAACAGACCCAGTTTCTATAGAGTCTTTAAATATAAGGAATAGAGGCCTGTCTATCACATTACTTAACTCCCTTAAGGCGGGCTTTGCACGTTGCAACATCGGTAACAATGTGTTACCGATGCTGCAGCAATAGTCCCGCCCCCGTCGCACGTTCGATATATAGTGAAAGCTGCCGTAGCGATTATTATCGCTACGGCAGCTTTACACGCACATACCTGCCGTGCGACGTCCCTCTGGCCGGCGACCCGCCTCCTTCCTTAGGGGGCGGGTCGTGCGGCGTCACAGTGACGTCACACGGCAGGCGGCCAATTGAAGTGGAGGGGCGGAGATGAGCAGGATGTAAACATCCCGCCCACCTCCGTCCTCATTGCAGCCGGCGGCAGGTAAGGTGAAGTTCCTCGCTCCTGCGGCTTCACACACAGCGATGTGTGCGGCCGCAGGAACGATGAACTACATCGTACCTGTCACTCCCCCGGCATTATGGAAATGTCGGAGGCTGCAGCGATGATACTGATATAGAAGGGTTAATAGTTTCTCTTTTTCTTTATTAAAGATTTATTGTTATTAGTAAGTATATCTGATGGTAGTTCATAGTCATTATGGAGCCTACGGAATAAGAGACAGACTCAAGGATTATTATGGTTTCTAAATGTTCTTCTTATCTCATATGCATGACTCTACATTTTTGTTTTGCTAAAACTTAAAGGTCATATGAACAATTAGTAAAGTTCAGCTCGAAGTTTTTTTCTTTTTCTTTTGCAATATCACATTGATCTGTAAATGGTATAAATAAACTGTACTTTGATGAAATAAACAGAAGAAATTGATCATGCCCACATGGATGCTGGTCTTTTCTCTCCGAGCGCTCGATCTTGATTAGGTCTGAAGAGGCCTAACTCAAGAGAACCTCACTGGTGATCCCATAAGCTGACTTGTGACAAAACAGAACAGCTACAACAGTTTGGTGCCCAACGTGGAGCCGTGGCCAACCGGCCTATTCGGAAGAAGTTTTGGGGACTCTTGAGACAGTGAAATTTCAGCTGCAGCAAGGTGAGAAGCTTTATTCTTACACTTCATTTCACTCTCTCTGATTTCCCGAATATTCTGGGTAAGGCTGTACACACGGTTCAAGAACTCTGGCATCACCAGTGAGTATTGTTTTTTTCATGCATGTCTGAATGAGGGTTGAACTGACAAAATGCAAGCGACCAGTTATGTATGCTAGAGCACAAGGAAGACAGTGGAAACAGAGGGGGGGGGCACCAGGTGACCGAGCGACCGTACAGTGCTGGAATTGTGGACAGAATGGACATTATGCCAGACAGTGCAAAAACTCCAAAAAGGAGAGTGAGCAGACTGATTTCCCTCCTCCCTTGCCTCTGACCTAGGAAACTGGCAACCCAGTGACAAATGTGTACCCTGTTTTCGTTCCCTCAGGACCTGGTCCCACCTTACTTACGACCATAACCATGCCAGGGGGGAAAGAGGCAGAATTTTTAATTGACACTGGGGCAGCCGGCACTGTGGTACATAAAGACCTGATAAAGCCAGATATGATCACTGACGAGACTGTGGAGTGTGTTGGGGTGGAGGGATTGGTGTCTGAAACTCCCTTGACAAAACAGATGAAGCTGAGATTACAAGATAGCCAGGAAATTCTCACAAAGCTTATTGTTAGTGAAAACACTCCTATGAATTTGCTGGGGGCTGATGTGTTAAGTGCTATCCAGGCTACCATACAATACACCCCAGAAGGTATTACAGTCACAAGTCCCCTCTCTGACAAACACTTGTGCAAGATTGCAGCAATGGTGTACATGTCCAAATCTGCGAGAGTGTCCGATACCAGAACTAGTGAAGACATAGCAATGCAACAAGTTCCAGACATTGTATGGGCAAAGGGAAAAACTGATGTTGGTCGGCTTCCTATTCCCCCAGTCATGATAAAATTAAAAGAAGGCTCCACTCCTCCTTGTTTAAAACAGTATCCCTTAAGTCCAGCCAAATCAATGGCCCTGACCAGAGATATACCATCTTTTCAGTTAGCCATTAAAAGGTATCAACCACTGAGGACTCTCTGTTCTTTTAAACAATTTTTTTATCTCTACTGGCTAACACGGTACAAAGATATATTTTACTTGTATCAGAGATATAAGAGAATATGTGGAAGCAGGGGCTCTAGTACAAAGGTCCTCCCCCTGTAACACTCCCTTGTATCCAATCAAGAAAAAAGGGCCCAAAGGTTCCCCTGACACGTACAGAATGGTGCATGATTTGAGAGCTGTCAATGCTGTCACTGAGAGTGTAACACCAATTGTTCCAAACCCACATACCTTACTGTCACAAATCCCAGGGACCTCCAAATGTTTTACAGTAATTGATTTGGCAAATGCCTTTTTCTCAGTGCCTCTACACCCTGACTGTCAGTATCTTTTTGCCTTCACACATGAGGGGAAACAGTACATGTGGACAGTCCTCCCGCAAGGAGGAATGAATTCACCTACCATTTATTCTACAGCTATGGCAGGAATTCTGGAGCAGTGGCAACCGCCTCATCCACAGGTTACGCTATTGCAGTACGTGGATGACCTTTTGCTCTGCTGTCCAGACCAGACGTCCTGCAGAGAAGCCACAATTTCTTTGTTGTGTTTTCTGGCAGAGAATGGTTGCAAAGTTTCACGTGAAAAATTACAGTACTGTAAGCAAAAGGTAACATTTTTGGGTCACTGTATCTCTGAAGGTACGAGACACCTGACTGAGGAGAGAAAACAAGCAGTCCAAAATCTCTCCTTACCCAGGTCCCACCGGCAACTGCGCACCTTTTTGGGCTTAGTGTCATACTGCAGGCCTTGGATAAGGTCTGCCTCGCAAATGATGCAACCCCTCTATGATTGTCTGTCATCTGACCCCTTTGACCTCACTCAGGAAGCTATTGATTCCTTTCATTCCCTTAAACTACTCATTGTATCTGCCCCAGCCCTGGGTATTCCAAATTACGATCAACCATTTTTCTTGTTTTGCACAGAACAGGGAGGGCATGCGACAGCCGTCCTCACACAGCAACATGGTGACAAACAAAGACCAATAGCTTACTACTCAGCGCGATTGGACCCAGTTGTCAGAGGGTCACCCACGTGTGTCCGTGCTGTAGCGGCTGCTGCAGTACTGCTAGGGAAAGCTTGCGAGATCACATTGACATTTCCCTTAACAATTTACTCCCCGCATGACATTCATGCTATACTTGTGCAAGTCCAACCAAAACACCTGTCTATGGCCAGACAGCTCAGACTTGAATGTGCCCTTCTGATTCCTGAGTATGTCACCCTCAAGAGGTGTAATGTTCTGAATCCAGCCACCCTTTTGCCAGTAGATTCAGAAAAGGGGGAATTGGTGACAATGGTAGCAAGTGAGGATGAATACTTTGACATGACGCACGAGCATGACTGCATAGAGCTGATGAGTCAGGAGACAGCAGGTTTTCCACATGTCTATGATACACCTATTACTAATGCAGATTTTGAGTTTTTTGTAGATGGCTCCAGATACCACCTGGATGGGAGATTCTACACTGGATATGCAGTAGTATCCTCGCATGAGGTAATCCGAGCTGAACCACTCCCGCCGCACATGTCCGCGCAGGAGGCGGAGCTAACAGCGCTCATTGAGGCGTGTAGAGCGGGGTCAGGTAGGAAAATTAATGTTTATTCAGACTCAAAGTATGGATTTGGGATCTGTCATGATTTTGGCCCTATCTGGAGAAGTAGAGCTTTTCTTACGTCAGCTGGTAAGCCTATTAAAAATGCAGAATTGGTAAAACAGTTAATGGAGGCACTAATGTTACCAGTCCAGGTTGGCATCATTAAGGTGAAAGCACACACAAAAGGTGACTCACTGGAGGTAGCGGGCAATAGAAGGGCGGATGCGGCTGCGAAAGCAGCGGCAAAGAGGCCTAGGGATCAGAGGATAGTGGCAGGGAGCCAGCAAGTCCCAGCCACAGTGAGTCTGGATGTCCTGAAATCCCTCCAGCATCAGGCTGCCCAAACAGAGAAGGAACACTGGGGGAAAATGGGAGCTGGGCTGAACTCGAATGGAGTATGGGAAAGTAAGGACAGGTTGTGTTTACCAAGGTCCCTGTTCCCTATGATGGCACAAGCAACACATGGCCCCACTCACGCCTCAAAAAGTCACATGTGTAACCAGGTGAATGCCTTCTGGATCGCTCCTGGCTTCAGTTACGTAGCCTCCAAACACGTACAATCCTGCATTATCTGCGCACAACACAACCCAGGTAAAACAGTAAAAGTCCCTAAGAAAGCAACACCCAAACCGCTCTATCCGTTTCAACGACTGCAGATAGACTACATACAACTACCCAAGGTAGGAGTGTATGAATACGTCCTGGTATGTGTAGATCTCTTCTCAGGATGGGTTGAGGCCTATCCAGTAAAATGTGCAAATGCTAAAACAACTGCAGAAAAACTGATGAAGGAACTAGTCTGTCGGTATGGCATCCCAGAAGCCATAGAAAGTGACAGGGGTACACACTTCACTGGAGAAATAATGAGGGACATTATGCAGGCCCTGGGAATAGAGCAGGCATTCCATACCCCTTATCATCCACAGAGCAGTGGAAAAGTAGAGAGATTAAACGGGACACTTAAACTAAAAATTCAAAAGGCCATGGCAGAGACAGGAAAGAATTGGGTAGAGTGCTTATCCCTGGCACTCTTTTCAGTCAGACACACTCCAAATAGGAAGACAGGCTTGTCTCCTTTTGAAGTCCTTTTTGGTAGTGCCCCAAAAACAGGTCTCTACTTTCCACAAGTGTTACAGATGCAACACGGCACTATGACAGCCTACGTCCAGGCCTTACAGGAAAGACTTAATGTGGTGCATAAACATGTCTTTTCATCCATTCCAGATCCCAATGCAAGTGCAGATGTGCATCAGCTGAATCCAGGTGATTGGGTGGTCGTGCGCAGACACGTGAGAAGGAGCCTAGATCCACGCTTTGATGGCCCATTCCAAGTCCAGCTGACCACATCCACCTCAGTGAAACTTGAGGGAAAACCCACCTGGATCCACGCCAGTCACTGTAAAAAGGTCACTCCACCGGCAGAATGACAGTCTTGCTAATTATCCTGCTAGGTGTAGCAGGGTTGCTGCAACAAACAAAGACACTGAGCGAACTTTTTAATACGGACTGGGATAATAAACTCATTCGCCACCATATTTCTCTTACTGAGGACATGGAGGGAGAAAAGCCAAAAGACTGTTGGATCTGCACACACAGTCCTATTTCTTCAAAGACTATGCCTTATTTAGCCTTACCTCTGGAACCACAGGAGGTATTGGTACCAGACTGTATACACAATGAAACCTGGACTCAATCTAGATTTTTGGGAGAAGATGTACCTCGTGATGTATCTGCTACATTGACTATAGTTGGATGGGTCACTAAACCCTGGTTCCAGCTAAATATCACTCGACCCGATGGATACTCGTGGTGGATGGAATACGATTCAGACATGGGCATAATTGCCAAAATAAAGACTAAGATTCCTCATTCGGGCCCCATTCCCCATGATGGATTATGGTTCAGTCTTCAATACAATGGTGTTGGAAATTGTGGAGAAGACAATAACTGTTTCTATATACATACACATGACTCAACCAAGGACAATGAGACAGTATATCAGAAGGGTATTGAGGGCTGTACATCATCATTTATTAGACGGACTTTTAGGAGGGAGCGGGGTAGCTGTATCTCGGGTATGACCGGAAAACAAATGAACAATACGTGGTGTGCTCATAAAGTCATGAAGGGGCTTCTGAATCTGCTTTATTGTGTACAAAGTCAAACTCACTTTTGTATTTTCCCAGAGGGAGTGTTTTTGGTTTGTGGGAATCGTGCTCACAAGTGGGTGAGCCCTGACATGAGAGGGGTCTGCACACTTGCCAGACTTACACCAGCCACTTTCATAGTTCCTCATAGTGAAGTAGATGTAGCAGCTGTCCCAATTCATACCTTGTATAAACGAGCAGCAGATAATAAACCCCGGCCAAATGGTAGGCCTCATGTAGTAGAATTGGGAAAAGCAAATAAGGTATTTAGTGCTATTTTCATACACCCTTTCTTAATGCAAATGTGGGACAAGCTAGTAGAGTCCACTGACTACCTGGATGATCAAATTTTTCGGGTTCTTGAGATTCTAAATGCTACCAATGCTATACAAAAACAATTAATTGTAGTCACTAACCAGCATACTATAGTGCTAGACTTTGTGACAGCAAAAGACGGCGGAATGTGTCAAATAATTGGTCCTGCCTGTTGCCATTACATTGACCCTGCAGGCAACCTCCAGGTTAGAGCAGATATACAGAAAACAAGTGAACTTAGGGATAAATGGTTAAAAGAGCACGATGCCAACAAGGACTCCTGGTGGGGAAATACATTTTCTTTTATGAATCCAGCCAATTGGTTTAAAGGCATAGCAGGTTGGGTTTCTGGCATTATACAAACCTGTATGCAAATATTGTTGTTCTGTCTACTGCTTTATATAGCTGTAAAAACATTGATATATGCATTACCTAAACTATTGAATAATGTATGTTCTAAGAGTCCCAGCATTGAACCCTCTGTAGTTTACTACGGACCCCAAATGGCCTCTGCTGACCGGGAGTAGGTGTCCACACTGAGGGTGGATGGGTGAAGTGGTAGGAAGACCCCTCATGGGTACTAGGCCCATGAGCCAGCAGCTCCTGTTTGGACGCCTACTGACCGTGTAGTGAAGGTTATACCATTTACAAAAGGGGGAAATTGATATAGAAGGGTTAATAGTTTCTCTTTTTCTTTATTAAAGATTTATTGTTATTAGTAAGTATATCTGATGGTAGTTCATAGTCATTATGGAGCCTACGGAATAAGAGACAGACTCAAGGATTATTATGGTTTCTAAATGTTCTTCTTATCTCATATGCATGACTCTACATTTTTGTTTTGCTAAAACTTAAAGGTCATATGAACAATTAGTAAAGTTCAGCTCGAAGTTTTTTTCTTTTTCTTTTGCAATATCACATTGATCTGTAAATGGTATAAATAAACTGTACTTTGATGAAATAAACAGAAGAAATTGATCATGCCCACATGGATGCTGGTCTTTTCTCTCCGAGCGCTCGATCTTGATTAGGTCTGAAGAGGCCTAACTCAAGAGAACCTCACTGGTGATCCCATAAGCTGACTTGTGACAAAACAGAACAGCTACAACAATACGATAACGACGCTTTTGCGGTCGTTCATCGTATCATCTAGGATTTACACACTACGACATCGCAAGTGACGCCGGATGTGCGTCACTTTCGATTTGACCCCACCGACATCGCACCTGCGATGTCGTAGTGTGCAAAGCCGCCCTAATACCCGAGGGTGAATGCCATCAGGGCCTGGTGATTTGTCAATTTTAATGTTACTAAGTCGGTTCTGCACTTCTTCCTGGGTTAGGCAGGTCATACTTAATGAAGCGTTTACATGATCACTCTGCATTTCCCGTGGCATATGCTTTTCCTGTGTGAACACAGTTTAGAAAAAAGCATTTAAAACATTTGCTTTTCCCACATCGCTTTCTATGATTTTACCCTCATTGTTCTTTAAAGGGCCAACACCATCAATTTTAATCTTTTTTCTGTTTATATAATTAAAGAATAGTTTGGGATTTGTTTTGCTTTCCTTAGCAATGAGTCTCTCAGTTTCTACTTTTGCAAAATGTATTTATTTTTTACACATTTTATTTTTTTCTCTATATTTTTTTAATGCTTCTTCGCTGCCTTCTTGTTTTAGCTTTTTAAATGCCTTTTTCTTATTATTCATTGCCCCTTTTACATCCTTATTTAGCCACATTGGTTTTCTCCTGTTCCTAGCCCTTTTATTTCCGTATGGTATGGCTCGCTCGCAGTGGGTATTTAATACCGATTTAAAAATTTCCCACTTATTTTCTGTGCTCCCATTTTTGAGGACATTGTCCCAATCAATTTGGCGAAGGTCTTCTCTAAAGGCTACTTTACACACTGCGATATCGGTCCCGATATCGCTAGTGTGGGTACCCGCCTCCATCTGTTGCGCGACACAGGTATATCGCTGCCCGTGCCGCACAACATCGCCCAGAGCCGTCACACATACTTACCTGTCCGGCGACGTCGCGGTGACCGGCGAACCGCCTTCTTTCTAAGGGGGCGGTCCGTGCGGTGTCACAGCGACGTCACTGAAACGTCACTGAACCGCCGCCCAATAGCAGCAGAGGGGCGGAGATGAGCGGGACGTAACATCCCGCCCACCTCCTTCCTTCTGCATTGTGGCCGGGAGGCAGGTAAGGGGAGCTTCCTCGTTCCTGCGGCGTCACACGCAGCGATGTGTTCTGCCGCAGGAACGAGGAACAACTTCGTTACTGCTGCAGTAACGATTTTTAAGAATGGACCCCCATGTCGCCGATTAGCGATTTTGCACGTTTTTGCAACGATGCAAAATCGCTTATCGGTGTCACACGCAACGGCATAGCTAATGCGGCCGGATGTGCGTCACAAATTCCGTGACCCCAACGACTCCGCATTAGCGATGTCGCAGCGTGTAAAACCCCCTTAAGCTGATCAAACTTTGCTTTCCTGAAATTCAGCGTTTCTGTAACCCCCCTCCAAGGCACCTTACTGAAGGACAAGTGGAATTGTATTATATTGTGGTCACTATTCCCTAGGTGCCCATCCACTCGTACGTCTGTTATTCTGTCTGGCCTGTTGCTTAAAATTAAGTCGAGAAGGGCTGCCCCTGTAGTTGGAGACGGCACAAGTTGGGACAGATAATTATCCTTAGTTACTGACAGAAGCCGGTTTCCTTTCTTAGATACACAGGTTTCAGTTTCCCAGTCTATATCGGGGTAGTTGAAGTCCCCCATAATAATCACCTCATTGTGATTTGCTACTTTGTCTATTTGTTTCAATAATACATTTTCAGTGGTTTCTGTTATATTTGGTGGCTTATAACAAACCCCTATGAGGGAATGGGGCCCGAATGAGGAATCTTAGTCTTTATTTTGGCAATTATGCCCTTGTCTGAATTGTATTCCATCCACCATGAGTATCCATCAGGACGTGTGATATTTAGCTGGAACCAGGGTTTAGTGACCCATCCAACTATAGTCAATGTAGCAGACACATCACGAGGTACATCTCCCAAAAATCTAGATTGAGTCCAGGTTTCATTGTTTATACAGTCTGGTATCAATACCTCCTGTGGTTCCAGAGGTAAGGCTAAATATGGCATAGTCTTTGAAGAAATAGGACTGTGTGTGCAGATCCAACAGTCTTTTGGCTTTTCTCCTTCCATGCCCTCAGTAAGAGAAATATGGTGGCGAATGAGTTTATTATCCCAGTCCGTATTTAAAAGTTCGCTCAGTGTCTTTGTTTGGTGCAGCAACCCTGCTACACCTAGCAGGATAATTAGCAAAACTGTCATTCTGCCGGTGGAGTGACCTTTTTACAGTGACTGGCGTGGATCCAGGTGGGCTTTCCCTCAAGTTTCACTGAGGTGGATGTGGTCAGCTGGACTTGGAATGGGCCATCAAATCGTGGATCTAGGCTCCTTCTCACGTGTCTGCGCACGACCACCCAATCACCTGGATTCAGCTGATGCACATCTGCACTTGCATTAGGATCTAGAATGGATGAAAAGACATGTTTATGCACCACATTAAGTCTTTCCTGTAAAGCCAGCTTTACACCTTACAATTAGGTATGCGATCTCGTATGCGATGTGACACGCCCAGGTCGCATATGCGATTGAATGAGATTGCACGTAGGTCGTTCATTTGCTGTCACACGTGCGTTAGTAGCCTATGTTAAATTGATCAATTTTGTGTGCGATCCTTTAGATCATGTGATCTGTGACGTATGCATTGGGCACCCTTTTTTTTTTTTATTTATTGACTTGCCAAGCGTGTGTAATGTGTAGGGATGCGTTTTTACTATGTCATCTGCCATTCAGCTCTGCTACATGGCCGCTGACAGCAGACACAGACAGCCATGTAGCAGCGGTGAATGGCAGATGACAGCAGACACAGACAGAGCCGCACTGTCAGAATGAACTCGGGTGAACTTCACCCGACTTCATGGTCATGCTGCGGCTCTGTCTGTGTCGCATCCTGATTAGCGGTCACCTGTGAAGGACT
The DNA here is from genome assembly GCF_048569485.1 of Anomaloglossus baeobatrachus. Lineage (NCBI taxonomy): Eukaryota > Metazoa > Chordata > Amphibia > Anura > Aromobatidae > Anomaloglossus > Anomaloglossus baeobatrachus. Next base: position 128,652,814 of record NC_134357.1, read on the forward strand.
CACCGGTGACCGCTAAACTCCTGAGTAACTGAATTGCGCAGCCCTCTCTCATACTCACCGATCCCCGATCCCCGGCGGCTTTTACTGTTTTGAAAAAGCCGGCCGCCCATTAAACAATCTCGTATTCCCTGCTTACCCCGCCCACCGGCGCCTATGATTGGTTACAGTGAGACACGCCCCCACGCTGAGTGACAGGTGTCACACTGCACCCAATCACAGCAGCCGGTGGGCGTGTCTATACTGTGTAGTGAAATAAATAAATAAATAATTAAAAAAAACGGCGTGCGGTCCCCCCAAATTTTAAAACCAGCCAGATAAAGCCATACGGCTGAAGGCTGGTATTCTCAGGATGGGGAGCTCCACGTTATGGGGAGCCCCCCAGCCTAACAATATCAGCCAACAGCCGCCCAGAATTGCCGCATACATTAGATGCGACAGTTCTGGGACAGTACCCGGCTCTTCCCGATTTGCCCTGGTGCGTTGGCAAATCGGGGTAATAAGGAGTTATTGGCAGCCCATAGCTGCCAATAAGTCCTAGATTAATCATGTCAGGCGTCTATGAGACACCCTCCATGATTAATCTGTAAGTGACAGTAAAAAAACACACACACCCGAAAAATCCTTTATTAGAAATAAAAAACACAAATTCCCTCATTACCAATTTATTAACCCCGACAAACCCTCCATGTCCGGCGTACTCCACAGTCCTCCAGCGTCGCGTCCAGCTCTGCTGCATGGAGGTGACAGGAGCAGCAGAAGACACCGCCGCTCCGGTCACCTCCACGCAGGTAATGAAGACAGCCGTGCGATCAGCTGCTGTCACTGAGGTTACCCGCTGTCACTGGATCCAGCGGTGGATGCAGCGGTGGCCGCGGGTAACCTCTGACAGCTCAGCTGATCGCGCTACTCACCGCCGCTCCGGTCAGCTCCAGTCAGCAACTGAGGTGAGTAGCGCGATCAGCTGAGCGGTCACTGAGCTTACCCGCGGCCACCGCTGCATCCACCGCTGGATCCAGTGACAGCGGGTAACCTCAGTGACAGCAGCTGATCGCACGGCTGTCTTCATTACCTGCGTGGAGGTGACCGGAGCGGCGGTGTCTTCTGCTGCTCCTGTCACCTCCATGCAGCAGAGCTGGACGCGACGCTGGAGGACTGTGGAGTACGCCGGACATGGAGGGTTTGTCGGGGTTAATAAATTGGTAATGAGGGAATTTGTTTGTGTTTTTTATTTCTAATAAAGGATTTTTCGGGTGTGTGTGTTTTTTTACTGTCACTTACAGATTAATCATGGAAGGTGTCTCATAGACGCCTGACATGATTAATCTAGGACTTATTGGCAGCTATGGGCTGCCAATAACTCCTTATTACCCCGATTTGCCAACGCACCAGGGCAAATCGGGAAGAGCCGGGTACAGCCCCAGAACTGTCGCATATAATGTATGCGGCAATTCTGGGCGGCTGTTGGCTGATATTGTTAGGCTGGGGGGCTCCCCATAACGTGCAGCTCCCCATCCTGAGAATACCAGCCTTCAGCCGTATGGCTTTATCTGGCTGGTTTTAAAATTGGGGGGAACCGCACGCCGTTTTTTTTAATTATTTATTTATTTATTTCACTACACAGTATAGACACGCCCACCGGCTGCTGTGATTGGGTGCAGTGTGACACCTGTCACTCAGCGTGGGGGCGTGTCTCACTGTAACCAATCATAGGCGCCGGTGGGCGGGGTAAGCAGGGAATACGAGATTGTTTAATGGGCGGCCGGCTTTTTCAAAACAGTAAAAGCCGCCGGAGCAGTTTGAATGCCGTGCAGAGCCGCGCCGGGGATCGGGGATCGGTGAGTATATGAGAGAGGGGGTAAGAGGGATAGACTGTCATGGACAGAGAGAGAGGGACAGAGATAGTGACGGACTGACAGAGATTAGTGAATTACAGCCATTGTGAGGCGCTTCAGAACGCAGCTTTTCAGCTGCGCTCTGAAGCGGACCTTTTTTAAGCTGCGGTGCAGAGCGCACACCTGCGCACATAGCATCAGACACCAAAATCGTATGAGGGATGTCACACGTTACAATTGACTAGTTTCGTACTACCAAACGTCCAATGTATGAGGAATAAACGACGTGTATGCGATCACCGTATTTTCGTTCAATATCGATCGCATGTAGGTTTCACACGCAAACACGTCACGAACGATGCCGGATGTGCGTCACTTACAACTTGACCCCGACGATGGATTGAAGGATTTATTGAAGTGTGTAAAGCAGGCTTTAGGCCTGGACATAGGCTGTCATAGTGCCGTGTTGCATCTGTAACACTTGTGGAAAGTTCAGACCCGTTTTTGGGGCACTACCAAAAACGACTTCAAAAGGAGACAAGCCTGTCTTTCTATTTGGAGTGTGTCTGACTGAAAAGAGTGCCAGGGATAAGCACTCTACCCAATTCTTTCCTGTCTCTGCCATGGCCTTTTGAATTTTTAGTTTAAGTGTCCCGTTTAATCTCTCTACTTTTCCACTGCTCTGTGGATGATAAGGGGTATGGAATGCCTGCTCTATTCCCAGGGCCTCCATAATGTCCCTCATTATTTCTCCAGTGAAGTGCGTACCCCTGTCACTTTCTATGGCTTCTGGGATGCCATACCTACAGACTAGTTCCTTCATCAGTTTATCTGCAGTTGTTTTAGCATTTGCACATTTTACTGGATAGGCCTCAACCCATCCTGAGAAGAGATCTATACATACCAGGACGTATTCATACACTCCTACCTTGGGTAGTTGTATGTAGTCTATTTGCAGTCGTTGAAACGGGTAGAGCGGGTGTTGCTTTCTTAGGGACTTTTACTGTTTTACCTGGGTTGTGTCGTGCACAGATAATGCAGGATTGTACGTGTTTGGAGGCTACGTAACTGAAGCCAGGAGCGATCCGGAAGGCATTCACCTGGTTACACATGTGACTTTTTGAGGCGTGAGTGGGGCCATGTGTTGCTTGTGCCATCATAGGGAACAGGGACCTTGGTAAACACAACCTATCCTTACTTTCCCATACTCCATTCGAGTTCAGCCTAGCTCCCATTTTCTCCCAGTGTTCCTTCTCTGTTTGGGCAGCCTGATGCTGGAGGGATTTCAGGACATCCAGACTCACTGTGGCTGGGACTTGCTGGCTCCCTGCCACTATCCTCTGATCCCTAGGCCTCTTTGACGCTGCTTTTGCAGCCGCATCCGCCCTTCTATTGCCCGCTACCTCCAGTGAGACACCTTTTGTGTGTGCTTTCACCTTAATGATGCCAACCTGGACTGGTAACATTAGTGCCTCCATTAACCGTTTTACCAATTCTGCATTTTTAATAGGCTTACCAGCTGACGTAAGAAAAGCTCTACTTCTCGAGATAGGGCCAAAATCATGACAGATCCCGAATCCATAATTTGAGTCTGAATAAACATTAATTTTCCTACCTGATCCTGCTCTACACGCCTCAATGAGCGCTGTTTGCTCCGCCTCCTGCGCGGACATGTGCGGTGGGAGTGGTTCAGCTCGGTTTACCTCATGTGAGGATACTACTGCATATCCAGTGTAGAATCTCGTATCCAGGTGGTATCTGGAGCCATGTACAAAAAACTCAAAATCTGCATTAGCAATAGGTGTATCATAGACATGTGGAAAACCTGCTGTCTCCTGACTCATTAGCTCTATGCAGTCATGTTCGTGCGTCATGTCAAAGTATTCATCCTCACTCGCTACCATTGTCACCAATTCCCCCTTTTCTGAATCTACTGGCAAAAGGGTGGCTGGATTCAGAACATTACATCTTTTAAGGGAGACATACTCAGGAATCAGAAGGGCACATTCAAGTCTGAGTTGTCTGGCTATAGACAGTGTTTCGGTTGGACTTGCACAAGTAAAGCATGGATGTCATGCGGGGAGTAAATTGTTAAGGGAAATGTCAATGTGATCTCACAAGCTTTCCCTAGCAGTACTGCAGCAGCCGCTACAGCACGGACACACGTGGGAGACCCTCTGACAACTGGGTCCAATCGCACTGAGTAGTAAGCTATTGGTCTTTGTTTGTCACCATGTTGCTGTGTGAGGACGGCTGTCGCATGCCCTCCCCGTTCTGTGCAAAACAAGAAAAATGGTTGATCGTAATTTGGAATACCAAGGGCCGGGGCAGATACAATGAGTAGTTTAAGGGAATGGAAGGAATCAATAGCTTCCTGAGTGAGATCAAAGGGGTCAGATGACAGACAATCAGAGGGGTTGCATCATTTGCGAAGCAGACCTTATCCAAGGCCTGCAGTATGACACTAAGCCCAAAAAGGTGCGCAGTTGTCGGTGGGACCTGGGTAAGGAGAGATTTTGGACTGCTTGCTTTCTCTCCTCAGTCAGGTGTCTTGTACCTTCAGAGATACAGTGACCCAAAAATGTTACCTTTTGCTTACAGTACTGTAATTTTTCCCCTTAAACTTTGCAACCATTCTCTGCCAGAAAACACAGCAAAGAAATTGTGGCTTCCTTGCAGGATGTCTGGTCTGGACAACAGAGCAAAAGGTCATCCACGTACTGCAATAGCGTAACCTGTGGATGAGGCGGTTGCCACTGCTCCAGAATTCCTACCATAGCTGTAGAATAAATGGTAGGTGAATTCATTCCTCCTTGCGGGAGTGTGTCGCCCTGGGCAAGCCAGGGGACACAGGTCACACACCACCACACCCCACATCCCGGGTAGGCACACCTAAGCTGAACCAAAAATCCTTGTTGCCTTCCTCCAGGAGTCTGATGATGCACACCAGGGGGTGGGCCAGGCGGTTGGCTCCGCCCACCAAGGAGATCACAGCTCTGGAGGCAGGAAGGACCAGGCAGTTGAGCCCAGGCAGGGCAAGAGTGAAGTCTAGCTGAGGGCTAGAGAGGAGTAACAGCTAAGTAGAAGTAAAGAAAGAGGAGTAAAGGAGGAAAGCAAGAGTGGTGACAGAGAGAGAGGAAAGCCTGAAGGTCCAGCTTTGTGCAGGGCAAGCCAGCAAGGTCAGCGACGGCGGTGACTGTCCGGAGGGGGACCGTTTGGAAGTTCCTGGAAGGACCCCGTTGGCTGTGTGCCCGGTGGTCTGGAGCAGTGTTCCGAAAGACAGTCAGCACCAGGGCAGGGGCCTCTCGGACCCCGGCAAGGCTAGGAGTCGCCAAATTTGCCGAATCCGTCAGTGAAGGGGACGTAGATTCCCCCAACAACCAAGTCCCGATTGAAGGCAACAGTCCAACCTGTACAACAGAGGCACCGCCACCTCCAGGGCACCAGTCTCTGAGGGCCAGCGCCTGCGGGCAAAGTGTAGTGCTCCTCCGGCCCAGCTTGAAGCCGGGGAGCGGGTTACCGGTGGGGACCCATCGCAACCAACCGTACATACAGGTGCAAGGAAGAGGGACATCACCGTCACCTGCCGGGAAAGCAAAGCAGCCGTCTGTGGGACCGTCCTGCCAGCCGTTTGGTTTACCGTACAAACTGTGTCCAAGTCTCAGGCTGAGTGAGTACCATAGTGCCGCAAGGCACAGCGCTGCCCCCGCGTCCCTGCGCCCACCAGGCCCTGCACCTCACAAGCCATCACCGGGCCCCGGGATCACCAACCCCTACCCACGGAGGGGCAACACAACACCTGGCTGCTCCCCATCACCATCCCCGGGATCCCCGCATTGAGCAGCGGTGGTGCTACACATCACCACAACCGTGGGTGGCGTCACGGACATTATCCCAACACCCCAAACAACCCCCCTTTCACTCACGGGCAAGGAGTGCCGCTCGAGGAAACCCCCGGGATCCGGCCTACGGCTCGAGCCACCACTGAGCAGCCGGACCCGAGCAGAAGGGGTGAGCGCGGTGTGCTGACACCCTCCTCCCCGCCCGCGACAGGAGGACTGTCCACATGTACTGTTTCCCTTCATGTGTGAAGGCAAAAAGATACTGACAGTCAGGGTGTAGAGGCACAGAGAAAAATGCATTTGCCAAATCAATTACTGTAAAACATTTGGCGGTCTTTGGGATTTGTGACAGTAATGTATGTGGGTTTGGAACAATAGATGTTACACTCTCAGTGACAGCATTGACAGCTGTCAAATCATGCACCATTCTGTATGTATCAGGGGAACCTTTGGGCCCTTTTTTCTTGATTGGATACAAGGGAGTGTTACAGGGGGAGGACCTTTGTACTAGATCCCCTGCTTGCACATATTCTCTTATATCTCTGGTTAGGGCCATTGATTTGGCTGGGCTTAAGGGATACTGTTTTAAACAAGGAGGAGTGGAGCCTTCTTTTAATTTTATCATGACTGGGGGTATAGGAAGCCGACCAACATCAGTTTTTCCCTTTGCCCATACGATGATGTCTGGAACTTGTTGCATTGCTATGTCTTCACTAGTTCTGGTATCAGACACTCTCGCAGATTTGGACATGTACACCATTGCTGCAATCTTGCACAAGTGTTTGTCAGAGAGGGGACTTGTGACTGTAATACCTTCTGGGGTGTATTGTATGGTAGCCTGGATAGCACTTAATACATCAGCCCCCAGCAAATTCATAGGAGTATTTTCACTAACAATAAGCTTTGTGAGAATTTCCTGGCTATCTTGTAATCTAAACTTCATCTGTTTTGTCAAGGGAGTTTCAGACACCAATCCCCCCACCCCGACACACTCCACAGTCTCGTCAGTAATCATGTCTGGCTTTATCAGGTCTTTATGTACCACAGTTCCAGCTGCCCCAGCGTCAATTAAAAATTCTGCCTCTTTCCCCCCTGGCATTGTTATGGTCATCATAATTAAGGTAGGACCAGGTCCTGAGGGAACAAAAACAGGGTACACATTTGTCACTGGGTTGCCAGTTTCCTAGGTCAGAGGCAAATGAGCAGGGAAGGAAAGAGAAGAGTCAGTCTGCTCCCTCTCCTTTTTGGGGTTTTTGCACTGTCTGGCATAATATCCATTCTCTCCACAATTCCAGCACTGTATGGTCACTAGGTCACCTGGTGCCCCCCCTCTCTGCTTCCACTGTTTTCCTTGCGCACTAGCATACATAACTGGTCGCTTGCATTTTGTCAGTTCAACCCCCTTAGCTACTTGCAGAAGGTCTGTTGGGTCCATATTTCTCCACTCCAGTCTGGCTGTCTGTACTGCTTCTCGTAAAAACTTATTCATACCGTCAATGAATGTATTCACCAATATTTTGACATCAAGGTCGTTTCTTGCACTGTACCCCATGTCTGTCCACTTCAGCTGTAACCTCCCAAAGTACGTCTCTATACTCTCCTCTTTTTGCTGTGTCACGTCAGTCATCAGTACAGACTGCTCTGTTTGTTTCTTTGTAGCCCATCCTTTCAATGCCTCACAGTAAGTCATTCCAGACCTCTCAGACTGAACATCTATGATCCATGATTGATCCTTTATCATATCAGTATGTGATTTAATTATGTGTCTCAGCACGTCACCTGCCTTTGCAGTCACCAAACTATCGAGTTCTGCCCAAGTGCATTTATAAGTCACCTGTATTGTCTGTATTTGTCTGTAAAATGGGAAAGGTTGGTTTTCAGGGTCAGGTAACTGTTTCAACATAGCTAGCTGGTCAGAGGGGCTCCAGGGGTAATATTCCTGTGTCTGTTTGATTCTTGTGACCTTCATCGGTCGGGATGTATCTGATTTTTTTTGTACTGGTCCCAGGGCGTTCTTTCCTTTCCTCACTGTCAGAGTAATGTCCAGCTTCCTCCCCAAAACTCAATTCCTTCACTACCTCTGTCTCAGAGTCAGCGTCCTCTGTCATCACATGTGATCTGGTTCGAACAGGATTTAGTGCAATCCGCTTAGGGCGAGTAATATTACACGTAGCACAAGTACCTCTCCAGTCTGGGTTTTTCTGACTACAATGCTTACAAGTCCATTCATCTGGTCTGGGTTTCTGATTATGTGAAGGTGGGGCGGTAGCAGTCACAATTCCTGCTTTTGGTGCATTAAAACATTCATAATACACCTTGTCTCCCGCTGTGGTCTCTTTATATCCACAATGCTGCACCTCTTCAGCCACATGACACCATTAATTTACTTGTTGCTCTACTTTCTTGTCTTTTATCCAACTTCTCTTTTCTTCCCTGAATCTGTGCCATTTCTCAAAAGCCAAACATCCGTACTCTGGCATGTCTGCCTTTTTGAGTATTGGTCTGACATTTTTCACTGCTTCCTTGCACTATCTGTTTGGCTGTTTTGGATCCCGCTGGAGCCCCACACTGCACACTGAACATGGCTTCAACTTATTCCCACACTGCCCACCTTTCTGCAAATGCCCTCTCAGTGTCCCTGGACCTTGTCAAACAGGCAACACTCCTCAGGCAAGTCAGAATGGGCTCTCAAGGTGTAGCTGGAAGGCTAGTCAGCACTCTCACCCGCTACCCTTGCAGGGTGTATTGGGAAGGCTTTTTGAACAGCTCTCTTACCCAATAGACCAGGTGACTAAAGCAGGAAGGACCAGTTGTGATAGTCCTCTCACCTACTAGACCACCTCCATGTAAGTGGGAAGGCCACACTGCTCTCTAACCCACTTAGACCTGATGTGCAGTTGGGTACCCCATGCTGGTCCTTTACAAAGTATTCCAGCAACGAACGTAAACTAGAGTTAAACCAAACCAATCCTCAGAGCTGACTTCTTACAGAGGGCAGGAGACAGAAAATCGTGCAGCGCCTCACTTGCCCCCTCCCAACAGAATAACGACAGGACACACAGTTTGTTTAGCAAGAGTCTTATCTCAAAAGAATTCTTCGTCCAGACTCAGCTTTCCAAAACATCCAACTTTCCTAATACCCAGTGGTATACATAATCCCAGCAGAAAATGGAGACTACTTATATACCTTCACAGTGCTAATATTTTACTGAAAGGAAAAAAAATTACTTTGCTATACAACCTTCGTCTCCATTTTGAGGGGACGAAACATATGATATCTCACTATGAGGACAGATCACAGGACCAGTTGTCCACTCATTCATTGATTCCAGAAACTTATGTAACAATACACCTTCCAAGGATCAGTGAACCTCACATGTAAATAAAATTATCTAAACCGCTCTTGACACTGATGGAAAAAATACATATGTCAGGTATCCACTCAAATACTCTATATGTGAAATGTCACAGGGCATAGCCAACCAGAACATCTTTTCACAGTCCACAGTATGACCTATAACCATTAAACTTATACATACATATTATTACACCAAGTCCCTTATCTCAATTACTCGTCACTTTATGTTATTCAGAGGCTTCTCTAAAATATACAACAACTTACTGCCTGCCTACTTTATCTAGGCATTAGTATGAAACTACTTATGAACACATATCCCTAGACCAGTGTATTGCCCATCAAAGATGCAAAGATGGCCAAAGCAAAACACAAAACACAGCAAATGTAATTATATAGAGACTGTCCCAATTCCGTACTATGCAATCTATGCAATCAGTTAATGGACGGACAACAGATTATCTTATTACTCTATATTTCAACTCTCATTCAGACATGCATGAAAAAACAATACTCACTGGTGATGCCAGAGTTCTTGAACAGTGTGTACAGCCTTACCCAGAATATTCGGGAAGTCAGAGAGAGTGAAATAAAGTGTAAGAATAAAGCTTCTCACCTTGCTGCAGCTGAAATTTCACTGTCTCAAGAGTCCCCAAACCTTCTTCCGAATAGGCTGGTTGGCCACGGCTCCACGTTGGGCACCAAAAACTGTTGTAGCTGTTCTGTTTCAAAAGTCAGCTTATGGGATCACCAGTGAGGTCCTTTGAATTAGGCCTCTTCAGGCCTAATCAAGATCGAGCACTCGGAGAAAAGACCTGCATTCATGTGAGCATGATCAGTTTTCTGTTTATTCAGCCATTGCACAGATAATTTATACCATTTACAGATCAATGTGATATTGCAAAAAAAAGCTTTGAGTAGAAATTTACAAGTTGATCATATGACCTATAAGTTTAAGAAAAATAAAAATATAGAGTCATGCATATGAGATAAGAAGAACATCTAGCAGACAACAATAATCCTTGAGCTTGTTCCACTGCCTCGAAGGCCACACAATGGTTTTGAACTTACACCAGATATACTAATGGAACAATAAAGTATTTAAAATCAAGAAATATAGAAACTATTAACCCTTCTATATCACCACCATATTCTTTAAGTCATGTAAGAATTTAATAATAGTCCTTGGGAATTTGAACACAATTTCTTTCCTATGATTGAGCAAGCGATCAACACTATTCCACTTAGTAAGCTCCTCCTCAGGAAGATCAAATCTAATCTCCTTAATCAAATCTAATCAACATTAATCTCTGAAAGACAGAGATGCTTGAAGAATTCCAGCAAGTTAAACCTGTTGCTTTCTTTAAGTTGGTCTCCAGTCACAATATCAAAAAGGATGGTACAGTTAGGTCCAGAAATATTTGGACAGTGACACAAGTTTTGTTATTTTAGCTGTTTACAAAAACATGTTCAGAAATACAATTATATATATAATATGGGCTGAAAGTGCACACTCCCAGCTGCAATATGAGAGTTTTCACATCCAAATTGGAGAAAGGGTTTAGGAATCATAGCTCTGTAATGCATAGCCTCCTCTTTTTAAAGGGACCAAAAGTAATTGGACAAGGGACTCTAAGGGCTGCAATTAACTCTGAAGGCGTCTCCCTCGTTAACCTGTAATCAATGAACTAGTTAAAAGGTCTGGGGTTGATTACAGGTGTGTGGTTTTGCATTTGGAAGCTGTTGCTGTGACCAGACAACATGCGGTCTAAGGAACTCTCAATTGAGGTGAAGCAGAACATCCTGAGGCTGAAAAAAAAGAAAAAATCCATCAGAGAGATAGCAGACATGCTTGGAGTAGCAAAATCAACAGTCGGGTACATTCTGAGAAAAAAGGAATTGACTGGTGAGCTTGGGAACTCAAAAAGGCCTGGGCGTCCACGGATGACAACAGTGGTGGATGATCGCCGCATACTTTCTTTGGTGAAGAAGAACCCGTTCACAACATCAACTGAAGTCCAGAACACTCTCAGTGAAGTAGGTGTATCTGTCTCTAAGTCAACAGTAAAGAGAAGACTCCATGAAAGTAAATACAAAGGGTTCACATCTAGATGCAAACCATTCATCAATTCCAAAAATAGACAGGCCAGAGTTAAATTTGCAGAAAAACACCTCATGAAGCCAGCTCAGTTCTGGAAAAATATTCTATGGACAGATGAGAAAAAGATCAACCTGTGCCAGAATGATGGGAAGAAAAAAGTTTGGAGAAGAAAGGGAACGGCACATGATCCAAGGCACACCACATCCTCTGTAAAACATGGTGGAGGCAACGTGATGGCATGGGCATGCATGGCTTTCAATGGCACTGGGTCACTTGTGTTTATTGATGACATAACAGCAGACAAGAGTAGCTGGATGAATTCTGAAGTGTACCGGGATATACTTTCAGCCCAGATTCAGCCAAATGCCGCAAAGTTGATCGGACGGCGCTTCATAGTACAGATGGACAATGACCCTAAGCATACAGCCAAAGCTACCCAGGAGTTCATGAGTGCAAAAAAGTGGAACATTCTGCAATGGCCAAGTCAATCACCAGATCTTAACCCAATTGAGCATGCATTTCGCTTGCTCAAATCAAGACTTAAGACGGAAACACCCACAAACAAGCAAGACCTGAAGGCTGCGGCTGTAAAGGCCTGGCAAAGCATTAAGAAGGAGGCAACCCAGCGTTTGGTGATGTCCATGGGTTCCAGACTTAAGGCAGTGATTGCCTCCAAAGGATTCGCAACAAAAAATTGAAAATAAAAATATTTTGTTTGGGTTTGGTTTATTTGTCCAATTACTTTTGACCTCCTAAAATGTGGAGTGTTTGTAAAGAAATGTGTACAATTCCTACAATTTCTATCAGATATTTTTGTTCAAACCTTCAAATTAAACGTTACAATCTGCACTTGAATTCTGTTGTAGAGGTTTCATTTCAAATCCAATGTGGTGGCATGCAGAGCCGAACTCGCGAAAATTGTGTCACTGTCCAAATATTTCTGGACCTAATTGTATAATTGTTCTAAATTCAGCTCATCTCACTCACTCATACACCTAAAGACAGTTAAAGCTCTTATAACATACAATATGCATGCATAGCAGAGAATAAAAAAAGTTCTTTAAGAAATATCTTACTAACCTCCCAAATTTAAGTGAGATAGTTCCCTGAAGAAAGAAAGAGAATATGTAAGTATAACGCTCACCACTGGGGATGAGGCGACTAGTGGGATTGGACCCACTGGACCACAGGGGAAATCTCAGGCTTACCCTATAGTGGGTGGACCTTGAATAAGAGCCTGTTGTAAGACAGATTGCAAGGTGCCACTCCCAGGGCAGTAAGGCTGGGGCCACATGGGGACTACTGCGATCCCCTTGCATGAGACTCGGCTCGTGCTGGCAGTACAGCAGAGCCGAGTGTCATGCGTGTGTCCTTGCAACTGAGGTCCGTTCGTGCGAGCAGACCTCAGCTGCGGGGGGCGGGCCGGCACTCAGGAGGGGAGGGAGGGATTTCTCTCACTCTCTCCTGCGTAGCTGGCTATTGCCATTCTCGCCCTGCACTAGCGGTACACCGGTGTACCGCGAGTGCAGTGCGATTTTTCTCTCGCCCCATTCACTTGAATGTGTGCGAGAGAAAGTCTCGCATTACAATCGCAGCATGCTGCGATTGTTTTCTCGATACAAAACACTATGGTTTGGTTTAAATAAATTCCCAAACCAAAAAAAGCTATAGAAATCAATATCTCATTAAAATAATTTTTATTTCAAATATCAAAAAGTATATTAATACATACAATAATAAAATTTCCAAAGGAGTTCCACTTTAATACAACAAGGGACACGAGGGGTTAATAGGGAATATATATTAATTATACATATAAATAGATTTTAATAAATTATTTAATAATATATATCCCAATGAGTGATCAGTCTGTTCTATAAATAAATATGCACATAATTAGTGTATATATAAATAAGCATAAATATCTCTGGTTAAACTCACTTCAACCACGTGAACCAATTAGTTTAAATAAATAAATAGATAGAAAAATATAATAAGGTGTATATAAATAAATAAATAAACTGCACTACTTATAGAGTGCTTAGTTTTATATAATTATTCACCAAATTTGTAAAACAAGTACAGAAACATATATTCTATATAATATGGTTCACATCATTAAGGATTCCCCAGAGATACTCAGGCTCAACAATTCCATATAATCGCTCACCATGCATATGTTCTAACAGACCAGCAAATGCAGTATCTAGATCACCCAAAATTAAAAGCTTATTGCTAATTAAGTGCAATGTGCAGGATATACGCTACTCCCTGTTACAAGTGACGGACCAGCCGTATTCACCATAAACACATAGAAGGCATAGAAACCCGCACAGTACTTACTTTAACTCCCTCCACGTCCCATCACCCCAACATGTTTCGCCTTTTCTTCTTCGGGGGGCGATTAGGGCTGAGAAAATAATCGCTCATGTGTGCTGACACACAGGCTAATATTGGTCCGAGTGGAATGCGATGTTTTATCACACTCCACTCGCACTGTTTTTCTCGCCGTGTGGCTTAGGCCTATCTGGGACTGTGGCAGCTGAGCGGAGGAGTGAGACAGCATGACAGGTGGACACAGTTATACACAGGATGGAAACTGGCAGGAGAAACAGGGCAGAACATAAGGCACAGTATAAATGGGGAATGGGGACTAGCAGGGGCAGGTAAGGAACTTTCGGCACGGGTCATCAGACTCAGGTCCCCAGGTGTGGGACATCAGGCACAGGTGCAGCCAGGACAGGACATCTGGAGGAACACCAGTAATCAGGGTCCTACGACGGAACTCCGGTCAGAAAGGGCCAGGTCATCAGGCATGGATCACCAGGCATGGGACATCAGACACACAGAGGCAGCCAGGCAGACAGGTGCAAGTGAGTAGGGACACAGATGTAAGATACAGACTGGTATGGGCTCAGGTGCAGGATAAAGGATGGTACGAGTGAACAGACAAGACTGATCCAGAGAAAAAGACAGGACAAACACAGCAGAGCAGTACTGGTAGCACGCAGAATTGGTGCTGGAGGCTGGGAGACCAGAGCAGACAGGCAGGACCAACACACAGGCTAGAATCAGAATCCTTATGTACCTGGTGCCTCTCAGTGGTAGACTGACGAAACCTTTGCAAGGTGCACATGCTTCCTCATAAAGGGACATGAAGCATGTGTTTGCGCGCCCCCTAGACTTGGGACCAGGAAACCCCACGTCGCATGTGTGGCGCCCTAGGGCCTGGTCGCCACAACAGCATTGCCCCTCCAAGGGTGATGCTGAGCTTGGAGGTAATTGGGAGGTCTATTGGCCAGTAGGTACCAACACCCAACACCATCCTCTCTCAGGCCAGCAGGGGGAGCTCTGCACCTGGAGTTCCAGGGAGCATTCCTCAAGTCTGACCTGAGGGAGGAGTTAGTGGTCAGTCTGTAGAGAGAAAGCAGAGAAAGCAGACGCAGAGTAGTGCTGTCCTGCGGACTGGGGCCTGGAGCTGGAGTAGCTTGGCCCAGTGAAGCAGGAGGCGCAGAGAGGCACAGAAGAGACTCGGATATCGGAGTCTGTGGTTGCCAGGGTGTAAAATCCTTCCCTGGTAGCCGAATCCGGAGGGCAGGAGAGCTGCAAGCCCCCTGGCCCAGGAGCAATCTGAAGGTACAGCTGCATCCCAAGGGCCCGGTGTGGACTCCAGCAGAGAAGCACCAGAGAGGGCCTGCGCAGCCTACCACACAGAAAAAAGGGACGAACCACAGGTCCCAGCAGCAAGAGGGCCATTGCCAATCCAGAGAGCAGGGTCCTATAACAGTAAGGACAGAACAGGAGTAGGCCTCATACTCATCTGGCCAAAAAGATACCTCAGTTACTTCCAGGCCGGCCGGAGCCCTCTACCACCTGTAACGGTCTCCCAGGACTAACCGTTTGCCAAGTAAAAGAGGAGAAGGTAAAGAGACTACTGTTTGTGCCTGTTTCTTTCACTGCCTGTCGGCCCTGCACTGTATTATTCACACAACATCACACCATAGACTCTCACGAGCACCAACTGTTGCCCCGGGGTACCGCTCCACCTGTGGGGAGCAGGACCATCCAAGCTGCCATACCATCAGCCCCAGAGGCCCCATACAGCAGCGGCGGCTTAATAGCCGCAAACCTCAGGTGGCGTCACGACCACCATAAACTTTATTCACCAGCCATATTTAATTGACACCCACCAGGGCCACGGAGTCGGGCCCCGCCACCACTGACGACCCCCGGACTAGTCCGGCCCGGCACCGGGTGTCCCATAGCCCTGGGGTGGGCGAGTCAACTTTGGCGTCACGAACAGGATTTCGTGCCCGGTCCCACCGGGTACTGTGCGCCTGCAGAAACTGTGCTTAAAAGACTGTGTTACTGTTTGAAAACTGCCGCTGAGCGCAGGAAGAAGGGGGGCGTGCCCGAAAAAGAGTGCGAAGGGAGCGCGCCATCAGAGCAGAGCGCCGTTAACCCCGTGCGACCCAGAAGAGATTTTGAAAAGTGAACGGAGCCTGGTAAGGTTCACTAAGGGGGAGGAAGATATCCGACTCAGAGGGAGAGCAGGTGGCTGCCATAGCCCGAGACGCCGCAGCACCAGCCGAAGCAATCCCAGTCGCCGTCGCCCCAGGCCCCGCTGTAGCGCCAGTAATGCCGATCACAATGCCGTACATCCCGGGATCAGAATGGCTGCCACAGTACTCCGGGGAGTCACATACCCTGAGCGACTTCAGAGAAAGGCTGCACAGCTTGTTTAGAGTGTATCCTCTGACTGAGAGCCAGAAGGTGGGCATATTAATGGGGCAGCTAGCCGGCGCAGCCCTGGGGTGGGCGAGTCACATGTGCAAGGCCTGGTACCTAGGAGCAAACTGGAGACTGATACACAAGTGGCATCCATGGGGGGACAAGCCAAGAACTGCACCAGACATGAATGGCAATAAAGAGACACAGAGAATCATGCAATATGTAAGTAGCCACGGGGGGGGGTGGGGTGAGGGGGGGGTGTGAGCCAAGGACCACACTACATGTGGATGGCAATGAAGAGATGCAGAGGACCATGCAACATGTGGGCGGCCTTGCAGGTAAGCAGAGGACTGTGCAGCATGAGGATGGCCGTGCAGGAAAAAGGAGAGGGAAGGGACGTGTAGCTAGGATGCCGCAGAGCGCCGGCATGCTAGGAAACCAATGCTACAGTAAGTCAAAAAGCTTACTGCATTTGGGTTTTTTGTCCCTCCTTCTCTTTTTTTTTTTTTTTTTTTTTTTTTTTCAAATTCTGGAAAGTTTCCTGGTAACTCAGTCTGTGCCTCCGATAATGTTGAAGTAGTTTTCGCTACTTCAGCGATTTCAGAGAGTCTATCAGCGCTGGTGAGATAAAAGAAAGTTTATATTTTCAAACTTTCTGAAATCTCCAATCTCTGAAGAGTGGGCCCTTTATTATATACATATACAAATATATACAAATCATGCATAAATGTAGGTGTTTCTAAAATAGTAACAAATGTCAGAATACTTAACTGCATGGCAAGTGCAGGCACTCAATGGTTCTTTGTTTAAAGAGTACACTTTTGTAGTACATTTTTGCATGTGTTTTCCATTGCTTTCAATGGTGAAACACGTAGGCAAAAACAATGAAAAAATGTACATGCTGCAGATTATTATCTGCACCAAATCTGCAAGGAGAAAACTCAACAAGTGCACTACACTTCAGGTTTCTCTTTGACTTTGCTGGCATAAGGATTTGCTTGCAGTTTTCTGACAAAACTGCACTAAAAACGCATCAGAATCGCACTGCACAGCCTAAGTGTTCCATGGCTGGGATAAAATAAATAGAGAAACATAAATAAAATTAGTTAATAATCCAGTTTATATAATGAAAAATAGGAAATATATAATGATTAGTGATGAGCGAGCACTAAAATGCTTTAGTGCTCGTTACTCGAATCGAGAAAGTCTGACCCTCAGACCCTCTCGATTTGCGTAACAAGTATAATGGAAGTCTTTGGGGAACTCAAGTGTTTTTCCTGGCAGACCCGCTAGAGGGTAGGCGAAGACGCCTGGACGCCTCTCAAACACCCAGGTTGCTGCTGAGAAGTAAAAAAATTAATTAAAAAAAAGTGTTGTGCCCCCTTCATTTTTGATAACCAACCATGAAAAAGCACTCATATGGTGGCTGATATTATCAAGCTAGGAAGGTCCATGGTTATTGGGCCCTTCCCAATCTAAAAATAGCAGCCCACAGCCAACCCAGAATTAGTGTATCACATTTGCCCCGGCTCTTCACAATTGTTTTGGTGGCGTAGGAATCGGGGTAATATTTTTTGGAGTTAACGTCAGCTGTGAATTGTGAGCTTACATGAAGCTCAGGGGTTAGTAATAGAGAGGGGTCTATCAGGCACCCCCAATACTAACCCAGTGAGTGTAAATTAAAAAAAAAAAACAAAAAAAACCCACACACCCAACAAGAAAAAATAGTTTATTTGAATAAAGACTGCCCCATACTATCCCTTGCTAACGAATTTATGTAAAAAAAAAACCCACAAACAAAGCATTAAAATCATACGTAATTCATCGTGTAGTGGTCCCATGACGTCCCTGAATCAGTACTCCAGCCTATGGAGACTTGTTCAGAGAACGAAACTCAATAAGTCACTCCAGCTCAGCACCAGGCGCTGATGTCAGTAATTCAGTGACATCACCATGCGTGAGAAATTCTGGGTCCGTAGATGACCAGGCGTGACTCCAAAGGTCACTACCAGTCAGTGACAGATCCAGTATTTGTCACATCCTGCAAAATCACTGAGTTAATGGCTTCTGGCACTGATGTGTAGTAACATATGGAGTATCGTTCTTTGATCAAGGCTCTATAGGTTGGAGTACAGATTTGGGGAACTTCATGGGACCACTACACAATGAATTATGTCCGTTGGATCTTCATATTTTTTTTTCTAAGATATTGGTAAATGAGGGAGTCTTTATTCAAATAAACTATTTTTAAGGTTTTTTTTTAACCTTACACTGGATTAGTATTGGTGGTGTCTGATAGACACATATCCATTGCTAACCCCTAGTCTTGATGCTAGTTGACAATTAACAGCTGCCATCAATCCCAAAAAATATTACCCTGATTGTCACTGCACCAGGGCAATCAGGAAGAGCCAAGGTGAAGCCCCAGAGTTGGCGCAACTAATGGATTCTGGAGCGGCTGTATGCTAATATATTTAGGTTGGGAGGGACCTAATAACCATGAGCCTTCCCAGCTTGATAATATGTGCACGCAGCTGTCTGCTTTACCTTGACTGGTTATCGAAAAAAGGGTCGACTCCACACTATTTTTTTAATTATTTATTAAATTAAATCAGCCTAAAAACACCCTTTAGTGCCACATGAAACACACTAAAGGGTGCAAGTGTACAACCCTGCCTATATGCCTTCTCTAATCTAAGCCGTCCCTCCTACATCACCTCTCCCTGAACTGCACTGTGCTGAGCATCGCACCCGCAGATCACATAAGACCCCATTATGCGATGTTGCCAGCTAATCACAGTAATGCCAGCAACCAACATGGCTATGGCATTACCATGTATGGCAGGCAATCCCTGCATATTTATTGGCTGAAAATCAGCCACGAAACATGCAGGGCGCAAACTCAAGCATGGCGTTTGAGCACCCCTGAAACTCTGTTGAATATCGAGCGTGCAGAGCACACTGAAACCTGATCGAAATAATGAGCAGTGCTGAGCACGCTCACTCATCACTAATAATGATGCTGGCACTGCTCAAGATCTTTTTTCTGATGGCAATGCGCTGAATGTCACATCTGCTCAATGAGTTGGACTTCCACCTACTGTAAACAATATACACAATCTCACTCTAAAAAGTCTTGTGATTTGCCTTTATAGCAGATTGTTAACTTTTATGATGCCATAAAGTACATCCATTTATTAATCTAACCCATAAGTGTTTTTGAGTTCACAAACAAAAGAAAGACTATGGCATATTGAGCATTACAAAATATCAGTGTTCAGTTTTGATGGTCTGTGTTTAGATGTGATAGAGATTAATCTTTTGAATAAACCAGATATGCTAAGTAGAGTACATGTGATGGCCAAAAATGCAACAACACATTTTCAGTGTGGTTAACATGTCTCCAATTGACAAACCTAAACAAGTTAGTCAAAACAGACCTCCACAGTCAAAGGTCTTGATTTAGTGTAATTTCTTTTAAAATGTTTTGCTAAATAAATTTAATCTTGATGCTGAAAAAAGGGGGACGTAATAGTAAATCACAGGTAGGTACTCTGCTTTCAAATGTGGAAACTGCTCACTGTATAATTTTGAGTGTATACAGTAGTTGCATGACATGAACATTAATCCTGTCACGACCTATGAATATGTACAGTCATATGAAAAAGTTTGGGCACCCCTATTAATCTTAACCTTTTTTCTTTATAACAATTTGGGTTTTTGCAACAGCTATTTCCGTTTCATATATCTAATAACTGATGGACTCAGTAACATTTCTGGATTGAAATGAGGTTTATTGTACTAACAGAAAATGTGCAATCCGCATTTAAACAAAATTTGACCGGTGCAAAAGTATGGGCACCCTTATCAATTTCTTGATTTGAACACTCCTAACTACCTTTTACTGACTTATTAAACCACTAAAATGGTTTTGTAACCTCATTGAGCTTTGAACTTCATAGGCAGGTGTATCCAATCATGAGAAAAGGTATTTAAGGTGGCCACTTGCAAGTTGTTCTCCTATTTGAATCTCCTATGAAGAGTGGCATCATGGGCTCCTCAAAACAACTCTCAAATGACCTGAAAATAAAGATTATTCAACATACAGTAGTTGTTCAGGGGAAGGATACAAAAAGTTGTCTCAGAGATTTAAACTGTAAGTTTCCACTGTGAGGAATATAGTAAGGAAATGGAAGAACACAGGTACAGTTCTTGTTAAGCCCAGAAGTGGCAGGCCAAGAAAAATATCAGAAAGGCAGAGAAGAAGAATGGTGAGAACAGTCAAGGACAATCCACAGACCACCTCCAAACACCTGCAGCATCATCTTGCTGCAGATGGTGTCAATGTGCATCGGTCAACAATACAACGCACTTTACACAAGGAGAAGCTGTATGGGAGAGTGATGCAAAATAAGCCATTTCTGCAAGCACGCCACAAACAGAGTCGCCTGAGGTATGCAAAAACACATTTGGACAAGCCAGTTACATTTTGGAAGAAGGTCCTGTGGACTGATGAAACAAAGATTGAGTTGTTTGGTCATACAAAAAGGCGTTATGCATGGAGGAAAAAAAAAACACGGCATTCCAAGAAAAGCACTTGCTACCCACAGTAAAATTTGGTGGAGGTTCCATCATGCTTTGGGGCTGTGTGGCCAATGCCGGCACCGGGAATCTTGTTAAAGTTGAGGGTCGCATGGATTCAACTCAGTATCAGCAGATTCTTGACAATAATGTGCAAGAATCAGTGATGAAGTTAAAGTTACGCAGGGGATGGATATTTCAGCAAGACAATGATCCAAAACATCGCTCCAAATCTACTCAGGCATTCATGCAGAGGAACAATTACAATGTTCTGGAATGGCCATCCCAGTCCCCAGACCTGAATATCATTGAACATCTGTGGGATGATTTGAAGCGTGCTGTCCATGCTCGGCGACCATCAAACTTAACTGAACTGGAATTGTTTTGTAAACAGGAATGGTCAAATATACCTTCATCCAGGAACTCATTAAAAGCTACAGGAAGCGACTAGAGCAGGGG
Organism: Anomaloglossus baeobatrachus; assembly: GCF_048569485.1. Classification (NCBI taxonomy): domain Eukaryota; kingdom Metazoa; phylum Chordata; class Amphibia; order Anura; family Aromobatidae; genus Anomaloglossus; species Anomaloglossus baeobatrachus. The sequence continues at coordinate 128,673,715 of NC_134357.1, forward strand.
TCTCAAACTCGGCTGGGTGTATGGGCCGCACAGAGGAAAAAAAATAATTTGGGGGGCCGCATTCTTTGCAGGACAAAGTGACATTTTTATTGGTACCATATATTATATATATATTTTATTTATTTTTTTACACACCTTGGGATCACTGATTTTGAACATTTTCACTTGTTCATTATAGCAAACGTGCACATTCTTTGTTTAAATATAAACATTTTTTTTTATATTTTATTCCTTTCTTGTAACTAATAGTCTTACAATTAGCACTATATAGAAATTTTGACCAACATCTTTTAGTAATGTTCCCCATATTGTTGTAACGTGCCCATCCTTGTCCCCTTGTAGTATTGTGCCCCATCCCACAGTAATATGCCCATCCTTGTCCCCTTGTGGTATTGTGCCCCATCCCACAGTAATGTGCCCATCCTTGTCCCCTTGTAGTATTGTACCCCATCCTAGTCCCCATCCTACAGTAATGTGCCCACCTTGTAGTATTGTGCCCCATCCCACAGTAATGTGCCAATCTTTGTCCCCTTGTAGTATTGTACCCCATCCTAGCCCCCATCCTACAGTAATGTGCTCATCCTTGCCCCCATCCTATAATAATGTCCCCAGCCTTGTCCCCATTCTATAGTCATGTGCCCATCCTAGTCCCTACTCTATAGTAATGTCCCCAGCCTTGTCCCTATCCTATAGTAATGTCCCCAGCCTTGTCCCCATCCTATAGTAATGTGCCCACCTTGTCCCCATCCTATAGTAATGTCCCCAGCCTTGTCCCCATCCTATAGTAATGTCCCAGCCTTGTCCCCATTCTATAATAATGTCCCAGCCTTGTCCCTATCCTATAGTAATGTGCCCACCTTGTCCCCATCCTATAGTAATGTCCCCAGCCTTGTCCCCATTCTATTGTCATGTGCCCATCCTAGTCCCCATCCTATAGTAATAATGTCCCCATACTATAGTGATAATGTTCCCATCCAATAGTATTGTGCCCATCCTTGTAATATCCCCATCCTATAGTAATGTCCCCAGCCTTGTCCCCATCCTGTAGTAATGGGTCAGCACTGCTCCCCTCACCTTCCACAGACGCTGGAGTGAAGCTGAGGGGGAGTGGTCTGCGGCCCCAGATCCACAGTGATTGGAGGGATCGGTCACAAGGCTGGTCTCTCCTATCAGAGCTGGGGGCGGGTGAAACACAGGTCACCCAGCTCCAGCCAATGATCAGGGCTACAGCTGCACTGATCTTGGCTGGATTTCAATGTTTCAGCGATTTTCAATGGCTAAAACATTAGTGGCTGTGATTGGCTGACGAACGCCGCTCAGCCAATCACAGCCTTCGTAGGTCCGGGGAGGAGACACCAACCCTCCTGAGGTCAGGCAGAGGGCCCCTCCTCCCCGAATCAAAGGTATTAGCAGCGATCGTAGCCACCGGGGCTGCGATTTCGCCTTGACGTACTGGGTAAGTCATAACGTACCCAGTACGTCATAGGTCACTAAGGGGTTAACGTCACACACACACACACACACCATTATTCTCACCTGTCCAGCGCTCCCTCCACTACCTCATCTCTGCTTCGTGCGGCCCCCGGGCCCGTGCCCCCGTTCACTACCACGGCAGGTGCAGTGTCACTGTTAGTGATTTATGTGAGATGATTGTATTGCCGGCGCGAGAGCGCAGCGCCAGCAACACATTCATCTGACATAAAGTGCAGACAGTGGCTGCAGCCCCTGCACCTGCTGCGATAGTGAACAGGGGCACGGGCCTGGGGGCCGCACGGGCCTGGGGGCCGCACGGGCCTGGGGGCCGCACGGGCCTGGGGGCCGCACGAACTAGCCTGAGGTGCCGCATGTTTGAGACCCCTGGACTAGAGGCTGTTATTTTTGCAAAAGGAGGATCTACAAAATATTAATGTCACTTTTATGTTGAGGTGCCCATACTTTTGCACTGGTCAAATTTTGTTTAAATGCGGATTGCACATTTTTCTGTTAGTAATATTTCTGGATTGAAATGAGGTTTATTGTACTGAGTCCATCAGTTATTAGATATATGAAACTGAAATAGCTGTTGCAAAAACCCAAACTGTTATAAAGAAAAAAGGTTAACATTAATAGGGGTGCCCAAATTTTTTCATATGACTGTACATCATATGCCATGTCCCTGCCTATTTCCAAATTGTCTCTTCAGGGATGAAGGAGACAAACTCTAGTGCCACCTATTGGATGTGGCAATCCTAAAAGTCAAAAGTGACCCTTTGACAAGTCTTGTCATATGACTCAGAATTTATGCCAGATCTAGGATTTTTTTTTCCCCATTTTCCAGTAACTTTGTGGAGGAATGAAAGTCTAACGCTGGAACCTTACCACTGGTGTGGGTGGAGGCCGGCCATGACTTTGGTTTGGGAGGGAGGTGACCTCTGGTGAGAAGTGGGGAGTTGGGGACTGTTGGTGTTTATGTAGGGAGGTTGGGGGTGGGGGTAACCATTCCAGCCCGCGCTCCCTAGGAATAGTGACTTTATACTACCCCGTTACCTCCACCATGTTCTCGATTGGCAACCTCCTGGAGCGTTTGCGGGCTGAGGGAAGCCGTCACCCTCCTGGTTGGCTTGATGAGCAGCTCCGGGTGATCCTGGGAAGAAATGCGGTAGCGCGGGTACCTGACTCTCCTCTCCCAGGCGTCCGGCCTGCTCGCAGGACCCGGCCACCATTGCGGCTGTCTCCAGAGATGCCTGCGCGAACTCAGCGGTGGTGCAGAAGCCCCTCCGGGGACCCTCCAGATTCGGGGCCGCAGTGTGGCAGTGCAGGACGGACCCAGTCTGGGAGGAATTCATGAACACCACCTGAGGTCTGCGGCGGTTGGTAAGTCTCAGCCTCAGCAGAGGGCAGGGACAACCGCTGCCTATCAACTACAGCTCCAGAATTTTGTGGCGGGCTGCTCCGACAATGTGCCTGTCGGTCCACCTGGTCGTAATGCTTCTGAGGTCCCCAGGATGTCTTAGGGATCCCTCGCTGCGGATAGTGGGCTGGCCTCGGGGGCTTCTCCTTCTAATAATAATAATAATCATAATCTCGTGCCCGCACTTTTCCCTCTACCTCCACCATTATGCAGTTATGATCGGTGGTGTGCTGCTCCTCCCATCTATTTCCTGCTCCAGAGAAAGATGGCTATTAGGTAACGTGGTTGATATGGCCAGCGCTTGCGCATATCGGTGGAGGCAGAGGGAAAAGCGCGGGCACGAGATTATGGGCGGGTACTTGGATGGCGCTGCTGCTAACAATCACAGCACCGCCCAAAATCTCGCGCCTGCGCAATCACCTCACCAGCGTTCACGCTTTACACAGTGCTGTCCCGCGATAGTGCCACTGGGCATGCACGAGACCTCGGGCGCACAAAGTTCATGAGGGCAGCATCCTCATGTATGTAAATGAGCAATAGGGGATGGCGAACAGCGGCAGGAGGGCGAATAACGGACGAATTACAGCCCGCCCCCATGACCATAAAACCACATTAGCATACAAAAAGGTAAGAATTTATAAAGTGTTTATTTAGGTCTCAAAGGGGGCACAGTAGCAAGAGGAACCTTTCTAGAATGCAGCCGAGGAGCTGCAGAAGGAGATTCTTTTAGTTTAATTGTGAAAATTCTGCTGACAGGTTCCATTTAACTTCATGTGTACCTATGATATATGTGCAGACACACATGTGAACGAGGCCGTGGAGTTGCTGACAATCCCACCTTCATCTACAATCATCTTTACCTACAATCTTGATAGAATTCCTGAAGTAGACAGGCGATGAGGAGCTGCATAGTTAAGGGCCCGTCGCGGTGAAATGTGGAGAGTAAAAGATCAGGGGGCAAAACATCTGGGGTCAAGAGGTGGGGGCAAAACATCAGGAGTGAAACATCTGCGGGCAAAACATACGGGGGTGAAATGTGGGAAATGGGCGGGGGGTGAAAAATCCGGGGGAGAAACGCTGGGAGCGAAACATCCGGGGGCGAAATGCTGGGGGCGAAATATCCGGGGACAAACATTCCTCGGAACGAAATACGGGGGCGAATCATCCTGGGAATCATCCTGGGGGCGAAATGTGCGGGGACAAAATGTGCGGGGGCGTAATGTACTTGGGGCGAAATGCTGGGGGCGAAATGCTGGGGGCAAAACTTCCAAATCTTGGGTTCGGTAGGGGTTCCAGTTTGGTGGGGAAAGTAGATTCCCTCGGGGGCAGTGTGGTAGAAGTTTTATTGTGCATTAGGGAATTGCTGGCTCGCTTGAAAGGGAGTAGTTTGGTGCCTGGGCATGTGTCCGCTTGGCTGGGTCCTAGTGTCTCTGGGTCAGGGGTGGTGGCCAATGGACTGATTGGCTTGGGCAAGGAGGCCGAGCCGGTTTCGGTCCAGACAGAGAGGGAGAAGGATAAGCTTCATTTAGATGATAAAGCCCGAGGCGAGGTGTACGTCTGTTTTGAGAGTTTGCTCGGGTCTCACCTTAAGGCCGGAGTCACACTTGCGATTTAATCGCACAAGTGCAATGCGAGAAAATCTCGCATTGCACTCGGACCAATGTTAATCAATGAGGCAGCTCCGATCTGCTATTTTTTCTCAGCTCAAATCGGACTGAGAAAAAAAAAAAAATCGAAGCATGCTGTGATTTTTAGAGTTTCTTGCGCGAGTCAATCCAATGCAAGTCTATGGGTGCGAGAAAAAAAACGGATGTCACACGGATGGCACACACACCATCCTAGTGACATGCGTTTTTCTAAATACATTTATCGCATGTTGCAGAAAACCAGGGCCGCCATCAGGGCATTACTACTGTGCCTGGTGTAGGGGGCCCGGTGAAGAGAGGGGGCCTGGCCAGGCCTGGGGTAAATACTTATCTTTATTAAGCCCCCGGCAGGACGGGAACCTTCTCTTCACCAGGCCCCAGTCACAGAAGCAGCAGAGGGGCCCCGCAGTGTCGCTTCACTACCAGACATGACTAATTTGTATGCAAAGGGGCGGCGCATGCAAATTAGTCATGTGCTGGAGTGGAGGAAGGGTGATTGGAGCAGAGCAGGGCACGTCATCGCTGGGCCGTGCAGCAGGGTATGAGGTCATCACTCTGAGACCTCATTACACTCCTGAAACAGCGGCTGAGGTGGCGAGGACGCGACAGCCAGTGGGGACAGGTAAGCGCTGTGAGCCGAAGACGATCGCCGGGGGGCCCGCTGATCTCTGCTGGGGGGGCGCTGATCTCTGCCGGGGGGCGCTGATCTCTGCTGGGGGGAGGGCGCTGATCTCTGCTGGGGGGAGGGCGCTGATCTCTGCTGGGGGGAGGGCGCTGATCTCTGCTGGGGGGAGGGCGCTGATCTCTGCTGGGGGGAGGGCGCTGATCTCTGCTGGGGGGAGGGCGCTGATCTCTGCTGGGGGGAGGGCGCTGATCTCTTCCTGGGCCTGCTGATCTCTGCTGGGGGGAGCCACTGATCTCTGCCTGGGCCCGCTGATCTCTGATGGGGGGGCGCTGATATCTGCCCGGGCCCGCTGATCTCTGCTGGCGGGAGCCGCTGATCTCTGCCTGGGCCTGCTGATCTCTGCTGGGAGGGACACTGATCTCTGCCCGGGCCAGCTGATCTCTGCCCAGGCCCACTGATCTCTGCTGGGGGGAGCTGCTGATCTCTGCCTGGGCCTGCTGATCTCTGATGGGGGGCGCTGATCTCTGCCCGGGCCCGCTGATCTCTGATGGGGGGGCGCTGATCTCTGCCCGGGCCCACTGATCTCTGCTGGCGGGAGCCGCTGATCTCTGATGGGGGGGGCGCTGATCTCTGCCCAGGCCAGCTGATCTCTGCTGGGGGGAGCTGCTGATCTCTGCCTGGGCCTGCTGATGTCTGATGGGGGGGCGCTGATCTCTGCCCGGGCCCGCTGATCTCTGCTGGGGGGATGCTGATCTCTTCCCAGGGCCTCTGATCTCTGCTGGGGGGGCCGCTGATCTCTGCCCGTGGCCGCCCACCGACCGCAGGCCCGCCGACCCCAGCCCCTGTCTTGCATCAGCTAGATCAGGGATGGGGAACCTCCACCCCGTGGTCTCCTGCCTCCCTCTGCTGTGAGCCTCCTGCCTCCCCCTGCTGTGAGCCTCCTGCCTCCCCCTGCTGTGAGCCTCCTGCCTCCCCCTGCTGTGAGCCTCCTGCCACCCTTGCAGTGCTGTGTGCCACCTTCGCAGTGCTGAGTGCCACCCTCGCAGTGCTGTGTGCCTCCCTCCAGTGCTGTCTGTGCTCCATCAGTCCAGTCCTGTTGTTTGTGCCCCTCTAGTGTTGTCCGTGCCACCGCCAGTGCTGTCTGTGCCTAGCAGTACTGTCCAAGCCCTAGCCCCTCCTGTGATGTATATATATGCCCCCAGTCCCTCCTGCTGTGATGTGTGTATATGTCCCCAGCCCCTCCTGTGATATATACATATGCGCTCAGCCTCTCCTGTGAGTATGTGCCTTCAGCATCTCCTACATGATGTATATTATTTACCAATCTGTTGACTGCGCTCCAGACCAAGACAAACTTGGAAAAGCAGTTGTGAGAAGTAACATGATCAATATCACCGAACATCAAAGCCGCACCAAAGAGAAGCAGCTCCAGCCACCATAGTAAGGGTTAATTAATTAACTAACCAAATATATTAGGGTAATTTTCAAGCTGATAATTTTTTGCGGCCCCCGAAGGGTGGTAGAAACTTCCAAATAGCTCCTGGCAGAAAAAAGGTTCCCCACCCCTGGTCTAGGTGCACGGGAGGGTGCTTAAATGCATCACGGCTCACTGTTTACAGAAGACGCCGTGCAACGTTGGAGTCGGGGAGGGTGAGCAAAATAATGTTGGGTTTTTTTTTTGCAGCAGACAAATATGCCAGGAGGCCCCCTGAATGGGACATATATACTGGGAGGAGGACATATTCACCAGGAGGGGCAGAAACCAGGTTGGGAATATATATACCCGCATGTGCCCAGAAGGGGGATAAATAATAATAATTGCAAAATATATATATGGTCGCTCAGCTTTCCCAGAACTTCGTGGACCCGCCGATCCACCGCAAGCCGCTTGTGTGCGCCGTCAATTTTCGTGGACCCGCCGATCCACCGCAAACCGCTGCAAAACATTTTTTGTGTATCCGCCGATCCACAGCAAGCAGTCCATATCCACAGGAATATGTCCTAGGCCATTGCCCTTAGCAACCAGGCTGCGTTGCCCCTAGCAACCAGGCCATATACCCGCATTCTCCACCATAATGTGACGACCTGGGCCCTGAACGTCTTGGGGCACACGTCTGGCAGCAGGATCAAGACACACACGAGCACTTTGTCACTTAAACAATCTCGGTGATTTATTCAAATCCTCATAAACCACGCAGTGTAATGGGCCACAGCCACTCTCCCGCAGGACAATGTCTCACTGTCTGTTTAAACTGGCGATTCTTCATACAGTTCACTCTCTGGCATCAGCCAGTATAGTCCCCCTTTCTGGGGTGTTACCTGCCAGTAGGTTTGTGCAGGCTGTCAGTCTGCCTCCATCCAGTCCAGGGAGACTCTCACACTGGGCTCACCATCCCGGCCCTTGTACACGTTCCAATTCCTCAAAGCCTCAGTGGATTCTGCAGCTCTCTGACATTTCAGAGGCCTCACTAGCTCTGTATGCACAGGATCTCCTGCACATGTGCTCCAACCAAGATGGCTCCCACCAGCACACGGAGATCATGTGACAAACGACAACTCCACTAAATCCCATGAGACACACCTACGTATGGGAGGTATGTGGATAGTCAGTCCCGCCCATCACTTCTGACCATCCCATGAACCCAGCCCTGAATGTGTACAACAATCCTCATGGAACTACAAGTTCCAGAGAAACATTCCAGGTTCAGATCGCAGAGGATTTCCACCTCTGTGACACATACCGGCCATCTACCACATTGCCGGTTGCATCCTTACATAATATATATATATATATTATATATTATATATAGAGGCTCAATTGCACCAAACATAGATATACACCAAAAATAATTGTGCTATTTTTGGCGTATATCTATACCAGGAGCAAGACATATACACCATGAGTAGCCCAGAAAGGCGTCATATATACCAGAAGGACATATATATGTGTGTGTGTGTGTATATATATATATATATATATATATATATATATATATATATATTACATGTTTTTCCAAGTGGCAGTGAGACTGTAGGAGGTTTGATGGGTGGGGGCGGAGCTAGTGTGGAGCCTGGGCGGAGTCCAAAGGGGCCCAGAAAACTTTGCCAGTATGGGGCCCTGAAATTCCTAGTGGCGGCCCTGCAGAGTACACTGTAAATGAATGAGGTCTGTCGATGTCGGTAAATCTCTCTCTCTCTCTGTCGGTCGGTCTCTCTCTCTCGGTCTCTATCTCTCTCTGTCGGTCTTTCCCTCTCACCCCCTCTCTCATACTCACCGATCACCGGCGCGGTGCTGCACGGCTGTCACAAAGCTCCAGCGGCTTTTCCTCTTTTGAAAATGCCAGCCGCTCATTGTTTCAACTCGTATTCACTGCTTTCCCCGCCCACCGGCGCCTATGATTGGTTGCAGTCAGACATGCCCCCACGTTGAGTGACAGCTGTCTCACTGCAACAAATCACAGCTGCTGATGGGCGGGTCTATATCGTGCAGGAAAACAAATAAATAAATAATTTTAAAAAAACGGCGTGCGGTCCCCCCAATCTTCATACCAGCCAAGATAAAGCCATACGGCTGGAGGCTGGTATTCTCAGGATGGGGAGACCCACATTACGGGGAGCTCCCCACCCTAAAAATATCAGCCAGCAGCCGCCCGGAATTGCTGCATCCATTAGATGTGACAGTCCTGGGACTGTACCCGGCTCATCCCGAATTGCCCTGGTGTGGTGGCAATTGGGGTAATAAGGAGTTTGGCAGCAGCCCATAGCTGCCACTAAGTCTTAGGTTAATCATGGCAGGTGTCTCCCTGAGATACAGTCAGGGCCAGAAATATTTGGACAGTGACACAAGTTTTGTTATTTTAGCTGTTTACAAAAACATGTTCAGAAATACAATTATATATATAATATGGGCTGAAAGTGCACACTCCCAGCTGCAATATGAGAGTTTTCACATCCAAATCGGAGAAAGGGTTTATGAATCATAGCTCTGTAATGCATAGCCTCCTCTTTTTCAAGGGACCAAAAGTAATTGGACAAGGGACTCTAAGGGCTGCAATTAACTCTGAAGGCGTCTCCCTCGTTAACCTGTAATCAATGAAGTAGTTAAAAGGTCTGGGGTTGATTACAGGTGTGTGGTTTTGCATTTGGAAGCTGTTGCTGTGACCAGACAACATGCGGTCTAAGGAACTCTCAATTGAGGTGAAGCAGAACATCCTGAGGCTGAAAAAAAGAAAAATTCCATCAGAGAGATAGCAGACATGCTTGGAGTAGCAAAATCAACAGTCGGGTACATTCTGAGAAAAAAGGAATTGACTGGTGAGCTTGGGAACTCAAAAAGGCCTGGGCGTCCACGGATGACAACAGTGGTGGATGATCGCCGCATACTTTCTTTGGTGAAGAAGAACCCATTCACAACATCAACTGAAGTCCAGAACACTCTCAGTGAAGTAGGTGTATCTGTCTCTACGTCAACAGTAAAGAGAAGACTCCATGAAAGTAAATACAAAGGGTTCACATCTAGATGCAAACCATTCATCAATTCCAAAAATAGTCAGGCCAGAGTTAAATTTGCTGAAAAACACCTAATGAAGCCAGCTCAGTTCTGGAAAAGTATTCTATGGACAGATGAGACAAAGATCAACCTGTACCAGAATGATGGGAAGAAAAAAGTTTGGAGAAGAAAGGGAACGGCACATGATCCAAGGCACACCATTCTATGTTTATTGATGACATAACAGCAGACAAGAGTAGCCGGATGAATTCTGAAGTGTACCGGGATATACTTTCAGCCCAGATTCAGCCAAATGCCGCAAAGTTGATCGGACGGCGCTTCATAGTTCAGATGGACAATGACCCCAAGCATACAGCCAAAGCTACCCAGGAGTTTATGAGTGAAAAAAGTGGAACATTCTGCAATGGCCAAGTCAATCACCAGATCTTAACCCAATTGAGCATGCATTTCACTTGCTCAAATCCAGACTTAAGACGGAAAGACCCACAAACAAGCAAGACCTGAAGGCTGCGGCTGTAAAGGCCTGGCAAAGCATTAAGAAGGAGGAAACCCAGCGTTTGGTGATGTCCATGGGTTCCAGACTTAAGGCAGTGATTGCCTCCAAAGGATTCGCAACAAAATATTGAAAATAAAAATATTTTGTTTGGGTTTGGTTTATTTGTCCAATTACTTTTGACCTCCTAAAATGTGGAGTGTTTGTAAAGAAATGTGTACAATTCCTACAATTTCTATCAGATATTTTTGTTCAAACCTTCAAATTAAACATTACAATCTGCACTTGAATTCTGTTGTAGAGGTTTCATTTCAAATCCAATGTGGTGGCATGCAGAGCCCAACTCGCGAAAATTGTGTCACTGTCCAAATATTTCTGGACCTAACTGTACCTTTCATGATTAACCTGTAAATTAAAGAAAATAAACACAAACACCCAAAAGTCCTTTACTTGGAATAAATGACAAAAAAAAACAAAACACCCTGATTCACCACTTTATTAACATCCCCAAATACCCCTCCAGGTCTGACTTAATCCACAGAGGTCCCACAACGCTTACAGCTCTGCTACATCGGAAGCTGACAGATTGCGGCCACAGACCACGACCGCTCTCTGAGCTCCCCGCAGCAACTGAAGTGAGTCGCGCTATCAGCAATGACGTCACTCAGGTTACCTGCAGCCACAGATCTCAGATGGAGGACTTCAGCTGTGGCCGCTTTTAACCTCAGTGATGGCACCGCTGATCGCGCAGATCACTTCAGTCACTCAGGGGATTTGCGGTAACCGGTGAGACCTTCACCGGTGACCAAAAATCAGGCCCCAACACACAGACAGAGCCGCAGGATGACAATGAAGTCGGGTGAAGTTCATCCGAGTTCATTCTGATCGCGCGGCTCTGTCTGTGTCTGCTGTCCGTGGGCATGTAGCAGAGCTGAATGGCAGATGACATAGCTGCTGAGAATAAAAACGGATCACATACGAATCACACACAGATTGCACATTGACTACAATCTAGAGAAAAATCACAGAATCGCATTGCAGTTGCATTGCACACAGGTCAACACTCGAACAGAACTCATGCTACTTTCTAGCATGAGAATCGGTCCGATTTCCAAATCGCAAGTGTGACGCCGGCCTTAGAAGAAGGTCAGAGAGAAAATGTACATCGAAATGTTTTCCCTGTTGCCGTTGGAAAAGTTTAATTTGGATAAGCATAAGAAGGAGGATAGTAAAGGGGGCTTTACACACTACGACATCGCTAATGCGATCTCGTTGGGGTCACGGAATTCGTGACGCACATCCGGCCGCATTAGCGATGCCATTGCGTGTGACACCTATGAGCGATTTTGGATCGTTGCAAAAACGTGCAAAATCGCTCATCGGTGACATGGGGGTCCATTCTCGATTATCGTTACTGCAGCAGTAACGAAGTTGTTCCTCGTTCCTGCGGCAGCACACATCGGTACGTGTGACGCCGCAGGAACAAGTAAGCTCCCCTACCTGCCTCCCGGCCACAATGCGGAAGGAAGGAGGTGGGCGGGATGTTACGTCCCGCTCATCTCCGCCCCTCCGCTGCTATTGGGCGGCGGTTCAGTGACGCTGCTGTGACGTTGCTGTGACGCCGCACAGACCGCCCCCTTAGAAAGGAGGCGGTTCGCTGGTCACAGCGACGTCGCTAGGCAGATAAGTATGTGTGACTGCTCTGGGCGATGTTGTGCGCCACGTGCAGCGATTTGCCCGTGTTGCACAACAGATGGTGGTGTTTACCCAGACTAGCGATATCGGTACCGATATCACAGTGTGTAAAGTGGCCTTAAGAAGGAGGTCGAGGAAAAGCGTCCGTGGCACTTGATCCTGCAAATGTTTACTAACTGGTTGCAGGCGTTCATGATCTTGGCAAGCATCATAGGCGAGAAGGCACCGGAGAATTACTCATGTGAAGGCCTAGGCTAAGATATTAAGATATTTTTTGGTTTATCATAGGCATGTACAATTTTTTTTATATGATTGACTAAATAGTGTGATAAACAGGTGTTGTCTCCAATTCCAGATTTTAAATCAGTGTCAGGAGCACGTGGTCTTCAGTCAGGGGACTGATTGATCCTAAAAGGACAAGCGAGAATGAGCCATCCAGCCACAGAAATGTCAATAAGCTCGACGGCAGGGCAACATGGATTCACACATCGCATTGCAGAAGGGTCGACCCACCGAAGCTACACTGAGCGTCTTGCTTGTATTTATCCTTTTTAAAAGACCTGTACAGTCTCAGGTCACCATTGCCAAAACAGGTAGAAGAGAGGACTTAGAGAACCTTGAGACATGGGAAAGTCCAACTACAAAGGGTGAGGACTCATCTAGGAGTCCTTAGTCTCAAACCGGTGAAGAAAACCCTTTCCCCTCTCCGCCCATGCCTCAACGTTCAGTCAGGCATGTTTTCCCAACAGATCTCTTTTCCTCTCTTCCTAAGGGAACACAGTACCCTTAGTATTCGGAAATGGCAGAAATAAGTTTTTAGGGGGGACTGGCACCGTAAAAATTGAGTAACCTGAAATACTTAATTCAGCCATTTCACAGACCCAGATACGTAGTTTAGTTGATGTAGCCTAATATACATATTTATGAATGCTTTTGTTTTCTACTAACACATATATAAATATATTTGTTGATTTTCCTTAATACAAAATGCCAGCTGTTAACCCTCTAATCCCAGGAAAAGTTTTGGGAGAGCCCATCCCACCAGGCTGATGTCTCCCCGGCCTAGTCTGCTGAGCACTGGCAGTGACACGCGAGTTAATGTCTCGCCTCAGAAACCAATGTACCTGAAACAACTGAAGCAGAGAGTGGCTGCCATTCCAACCATTATGTCAGAAGGCTTCTCTGAGTCAGTGCCTCAAACTGTTCACATGAAGCCTCATCACGCTTTGACTTTTTATCAAGAGCAGATCACCAAGGTTCACGAGTCGGCTCTGGATAGACTAGCGCCAACCAAGTATCCTCCTTCTCATTTAACATCTGAAAAAGACCACAGACAATGTGTAGCAAATGTTTTTTGGTTATGTGCTGACCTCAAGATAAGATCTAGACTCGAACTTCCTTGGTCAGGACAATGTGCCCTAATGAAAGTAATAATGCCAATCCTAATAACCCCTGTAAATCATGGAGTTACCCTTGAACAGATAAAATAAGTATCCAAGGTAGAGCCAGAACCCGTAGAGCTGTGTCAAACAATGACCTATTGGAAGACCCCCATGTATATATTGATGTAATTGGAGTCCCAAGGGGGGGTCCCAGATGGGTATAAGGCCAGTGATGAAGTAGCAGCAGGATTTAAGTCCTTGCTTCCCATTATTACTGTGAATAAGAATGTTGCATGGATCAATTATCTTTAGTATAATCAACAGAGATTTGTTAATTACTCCAGAAACGCCTTAAGTAGGTTAGCTACTCAGTTGGGTCAGACTACTATGCTGGCTGACTAGAACCAGATGGCTCTGGATATGTTATTAGCAGAAAAAGGAGGTGTTTGTGCAATGATAGGAGAGGCCTGTTGTACTTATGTCCTAGATGAAACAGGCCCAAATGGTAAGGTTACCCAGGCCCGAAACAATTAAATTCCCTATCTAAAGAATTGAAAGAAAATTCAGGGGTAACTAACCAATCCTTGTGTTAAGGTGAACTCTTAATCAGAGATCACTAGTTGCCTACTGCCTGGTCTAAATGGTGTGGATCGAGTGCATGCTTGAAAAATGAGATCAGACACAGTCGGATATTCATCTTTCCTCGACAGAAGTCAGCCCATGCTCTGCCTTTATTACAACTGAGCTTGCTCTGATATAACCTTGCAAAGGGGCATGTCCGGATATGTTCATTGGTCAGTGGGTCGAACAATGTGTTAGTCCATGAGCTGATTGGTGGGCGTCATTGTAGGCGGGTCTATGACATCATTTGATGGATCCATGGTGATGGTGATGGGAGGGACGTCATCTGGTGGATCCATGCTGATGGTTTGGTCTGTGATGTCATCTGATCTTTGGGTTGGTCTCCTAGCTTGACCAGGGGTCTTCCCTTATATGGTATCTTCTTACACTTGGACATTCCTTGCATTCCAGGCAAGGTGTGGAGAAACAGGCAATGGCAGCCATCTTTATATATGTGTTATGTATATGATCTGAAACCTGAATTATGTAAGGCAAATCGACATATTTCCCACAATCCCTTGTCAAGAAGTTAATTAAGTATTTCATCTTATGGCTCTTCTCAACACTTTCATGACTAGTTTAGTTGGATGACTTCTCTGAAAGGGATACTAATTCAGATAGGGATTATAACCCTTCTAGTGTTTTTCTTTTGCTATAATTATTGTTTACCGTATTTTGCCTTGCTGTAAGAAGATTTGTAATAAGGGACAAACGAGGCTATAGCCATGGCAATCTTCCCTTCAGTGTTATATACAACAGAAGCCCCCTCCAAATCTGACACAATGGTTACCAAGCTCAACGACCCAAAGTCAAACTTAAGAGGTTGTTCTAGAAGGGGGCTACGAGGCTTGGATCCCCTCTGTGGGAACTGAGGTGAAGATATTAGGAAAGACCATGCTTAGCACACACCTACATACCATAGTTGTGGGATACTGTAGTCTCTGGGTAGCCCTCAAGGAGTAAGAAGACAGATAATCTTATTAAGGGGGACTGTGAAGGCCTAGGCTATGAATCGTTTGTCCGGTATAATAATATTATAATATAATAAGAATAATCTGTATTTTGAATGTTTTATGTATTGCTTTCTACATATATCTGACTGAAATGTTGCAAGGATTGTATATGTAAACAAACTATGCTTATGGCTAAGTAATGAGTTTGTAGTCTCATAAATAAGTAAACTGACGTTCTTCAAAAGAACAGGTTCTTGGAAAACCGGTTAGAAACATGAATAAGCAATATTCTTGAGTAGAGTCTCGTCTGTTCCCAGACAGACCTGAATGACTTAAAGGAATGTTGTTTTACAGGACTGTCCAAAAAGCTTTATAAAATTATATACTTTTGAATACACTGGCAGAAGGCCTCCACTTCTCCCAAATAGAGACACGTTTCTCTGTGTGGTCATTTTCCTGATTCATATACATCTGCTCAGTTCTGATTTGAAATCCAACTCCGTGCTCCTAAGAGAGACCCGGAGGTCTCCCCCAACAGTTGCATCTGTTTTGCTATATGGACTCCATCGGGGAGGCCTATAGGGTGTAAGGGGGGCAGGCAGGGTTACGGTATGATGAACAGTTTCATCAGCGGAAGGCCATTTGCCCCTCGATCCAGTGGGATCAGGAAGACATTGGCTTCTGGCTGTGGGTTATGGCTCCGACGCGTGACGGGCAGTCCTTTAATGGAGGGGCCGGTAATTCCGGCCAGTCAGGCAGTTTATCGGGGCTGCAGGGGTCTGGAGGCTCTTCCGGGCAATCTGCTTCACATAAGCCCTGGCTGTGTTGGCAATTTAACAAAGGCCAGTGCAAGTTTGGTGCCAACTGCTGGTTCAAGCATCTTTACTCGCACTGCAGAAGTTCCTCTCACGGCGCCATTAAGTATTTCATAAAAACTAAGGCCAAGCCAGGGACCGCTAATACCCAAGGGGGCAATGCCAGTGAGGCTTCACGTGATGCTCCCGTATCTAAAGTAGGTTTTTAGATCGACAGAAGGCCGATTTGTTGATCGCCGGTTTTGATGTCGGTTTTTGGATCCCTCCCCTGGGTTTTGAGATCCCGATAACCCTCAGGAATCATAAATCCACTTATCAATATCTGGGGGTGGTAAAGGAAAAATTATTGAAGGCCATATGGCTGGGCCCTTTGTTTCTCTACCTTTTCCGGACATGGTGGTTTCTCCCCTGGGGGTGGTGAATAAGAAGGAGCCGAACAAGTTTTGACTTATTCAGCACTTATCTTATCCTCGGGGCGGGACAATGAATGACGGTATCGATCCTGAGCTTAGTTCGGTGCTTTATACATCTTTTGATGAGGCGGCTCGGTGGGTGCGGGTATCTGTTAGGGGGGCGTTGATGGCCAAAACAAACGTCGAATCGTTGTTTCGCTTGTTGCCAGTTCATCCAGATCATGTACGTTTTCTCAGTTGTTATTGGGATGGAGTTTATTTTGTGGATATTTGCCTCCCCATGGGCTGTTCGCTGTTTGAGTCTTTTAGTACCTTTTTGGAGTGGGTCGTGAGGGACGATTCTGGGATTGAATCAGTTATTCACTACCTGGATGATTTTTTTCTGCGTTGGTCTCGCAGGACTCTAGTATTTCTCAGAACACTTTGGCGGTTTTGGAGTGGGTGGCGGGATGGTTTGGCGTTTCACTAGCCCCAGGAAAGATGGAAGGTCCCACAACGTATATTTCCTTTTTGGGTATTATTGATTCAGTACGCTGGGAATTCAGACTCCCCAATGATAAAGTGGTGTCATTGAGGGGTGAGGTTGCCAGAGCACTGAGAGTTAGGAAGGTTACGTTGCGGGAGGTCCAGTCCTTGCTGGGTAAACTTAACTTTGCTTGCAGGTGTGGCGCTCCCAAAGGCTTCAATCGTCACAGGGTATTGCATCTCACTTGAGGTGCAGTACTCATCCTGGGTAAGGAAGAGGTGAGAAACACCAGCAATTAACATTAACAAACCACACACAGTTAGGTGCTTTCTCACCGGGATTGGCCTAGGGTGGACAGGGGGTGGCCATCACGAGGCATGGGACTTTCCCGGGGGGGCGAGCACCACTTGGGGAAAAGGAAAGAGCATCTTCACACTTGAGCAGTTACCCCTGAGCACAGCTTGGGGTGGGGAGCACAGTCAGGACCTTGCTCCAGACACCACCTTACACTTCTGGGAGCACTACAAGACCCGTGCCTTGGAGCAGGCAGCTCAGCCCGGGCTCTGTACAGCTACATGGGATTCCAGGGTCTGCGGAGAGTGCAGGAAACACCTGCAGCCCATTCCACATTCCATACTCGGGATTGGAGGGACCCCGACCAAAAAGGACACACAGTGGGAACCTCTGAATTTTCCGGAATCGGCTGAGGCCCATTACGGCAGAAACCGGCACTCCATGGGCGGCTATCATTCAATGAGTAAAGACCTTGAACCGCAACCACTGTGTCAGCTTGTCCTTGCCGTCGCCCAGTGCTTCGGTGCCAACGGCCACTACCACTACCATCATCCTCCCCTGGAGCCTGGCTCTACCTGTGGGGAACTGAACCATCCAAGCTGCAACACCATCCACTCCAGAGGACCCACAGCAGTGACTAATCCCTGGCCGCACACCACAACTGGCGTCACGAGACTACTACTCCCAACATCCTCAACCCCTTCATCCTCATCATTCCACGATCTCCCACCATCCATTTCTTCGTGGACACCTTGGGGTCACGAAACCGGGCAGGGCCACCCGTGACATCCCCTGACCCTCACCGCCGGTAACAAGTAATCCCAAGGCTCTGTGGGGTGCTTCACTTGGCGTCACGAACAGGATAACATGCCCGCAACAACGGGTAATGTGTGCCTAACGGACTGTATGTTTATGGAGTGTTTGAGAAGCATTTGCTAAAAATGTCTGTCGCCATTACTCGGGCAGCATGGGAAAAGAAGGGGCATGCCATTGTGGGCAGAACCAAAAAAGAACGCGAAAGGGAGCCCCACTGCCGGAAACTAGCAGGAGACCCCGTGCCTCTAAGCCAGGAAGGGAAACCACTGGTCGAGGCACATCCAGCGAGGCAGGAGACCAAACCGTCCCTGTTGCCGCAGCATTAACACCAGCTCCGGTGATACCGTTTACCATGCCATACCTCCCAGGAGCTATACAATAGGATAAAGAGTTGCACACAAGTCACAATGTATATGGGAATGTTGAAAAGCAAAACTGCTATGGGAATACTAGACTGAAAAATACAATGAACTATCTGAAAAAGTGAAAAAATATGAAAAATGGAATATGCATAACTGCTATGAATAATAGAAATATAAGAGATGTTTAGCCATTGTATTGATCAATGCAAAAGAGCCCCAAAATCAACGCCAATCTCTATTTTTGGGGTCCCTAGCCTATATGTAACCTCACCTGCAGTTAAAAAACTTGCTCTATGGGAAACTTACTGTATGGGAAACAAAGGACCAAGCTATATATGTGAAGTGAAACAAATGGCTAAAGGGTGCTTTAAACGCTGCGACATCACTAGCGATTGCTAGCAATGTCACGAGCGATAGCACCCGCCCCCAGCGTTCGTGCGACATGTGGTGATCTCTGCCGTAGCAAACAATATCGCTACAGCAGCGTCACACGCACATACCTGTTTAGCGATGTCGCTGTTGTTGCCGAACAATCCCTCCTTCAAGGGGTAGGTGCGTTCGGCATCACAGCGACGTCACAGCGGCGTCACAAAACGGCCGCCCAATAGAAGAGGAGGGGAGGAGATGAGTAGCCGGAACATGCCGCCCACCTCCTTCCTTCTTCCGTTCCGATGGACGCAGGTAGGATGATGTTCGTTGTTCCTGCGGTGTCACACACAGAGATGTGTGGTGCCGCAGGAACGACGAACAACCTGCGGAATGAAACACCAATGACATTATGATTTGGAGCGACGTGTCAACAATCAATGATTTTTGCCGTTTTTGAGATCGTTGATCGTCGCTCCTAGCTGTGACACGCTGCGATGTCGCTAACGACGCCGGATATGCGTCACAAACACCGTGACCCCGACGATATATCGTTAGCGATGTCGCAGCGTGTAAAGCACCCTTATGGGTGGGGCAGGGTACTCAGACACAAAGTGCATACTAACTAAACAATGTATGTCTGGAACACCAATGGTGTGAACATGGTGCAAGACTCAAAAAACATAACTATACAATGCATTGATCAATAAAATGGCTAAACATCTCTTATATTTCTATTATTCATAACAGTTATGCATATTCCATTTTTCATGTTTTTCCACTTTTTCAGATAGTTCATTGTATTTTTCAGTCTAGTATTCCCATAGCAGTTTTGCTTTTCATCATTCCCCAATACATTGTGACTTGTGTGCAACTCTTTATCCTATTGTATAGTTATGTTTTTTGAGTCTTGCACCATGTTCACACCATTGGTGTTCCAGACATACATTCTTTAGTTAGTACCTCCCAGGAGCAACATGGCTACCCCAGTATTCCGGGGAGACATATACCCTGACTGACTTTAAGAAGAGACTGTACAGTTTATTCCAGGTGTATCCTATGACGGAGGACCAGAAAGCCAGCATCCTTATTGGCCAAGTGTCCGGGGCAGCTCAGCGAAAAGTCAAGTCCTGGCTGGAGACTGATAAAAGAGTGGTAAAGACATTTTGACTAAACTCAAGGAAATTTTCGACACCCGTGCAGAAGCTGAGATAAAGATGCGATTCTATGGATACAAGCAAAAGGTGCAGGACAGTATACGGGATTATGCTTTAAACCTTCAAGAAGTGATGAGAGCTGTCCGGCAAGTGGAACCAGAGAGGGTGACAGACAAGAACCACCTGCTAACCGACCAGTTCATCGAGGAGCTCCTGTCTAATGCCCACCGGACCCAGATGCGCATCGTGTCCATGCAAAATCCTAACCTTAGCTTTGCAGAGTTCAAAGATCGGGCCATCCGGGCGTTGCGTGAACCGGATCAATGCAGTGCCATGCTTCAGCAACCGGAGTTGATGCCAGCTACACTGGTGATGGTGGAAGCCAAGGAACAAACCTTGGGTAAGGACTCCATCAATGATTTGCGGCTCCAGATCCTGGAATTGATCAAAGGTATGGCTACTTTGACTAAAGCGGTGCAAACCAGGCCGGGGGCTCAGCAACCTGCAACTGGCTTCCAGTGCTGACAATCTTCCTTGGCAACGACGTGGAAGAAATCCACTGCCTCAGATTCCTGACCGTTATGATGCCAACAGGCAGCCAATCTGCCGACGCTGTGACAAGGTTGGACATTTTGCCTGAGGATGTCCCATGAGTATCCAGAGCCAGGGGGTTAGGACCAGCCCTCTGGTACTACCAGCAGCCAAGAAAGAGTAAATGTTTCCTTATGAAAAGAGTTTATATGTTGCAATTGATTACGCTGCCGATTTGAAATGTTTGAGTTGGTAATGCCTCCCATAAAAGGAAGATGGTTTACATGTTTTCTGCATAACAAAAACTGTGATGTACCATTTACGTTTTATTGCAGCCCGGGAGTGGTGCGATTTGCTGTGGGGGAATGTGGCGCCCCGAAGGCTTCAGTCGTCACAGGGTATTGCATCTCACTTAAGGTGCAGTACTCATCCCGGGTAAGGAAGAGGATCGTTGGTGTTTCTCACATTCACAACCACACACAGGTGCTTTCTCACCGGGATTGGCCTAGGGTGGACAGGGGGTGGCCATCACAAGGCATAGGACTTTCCTGGTCACTAGGACAACCACCTGGGGGGCGGGCACCACTTGGGGAAAAGAAAGGAGCATCTTCACACTGGAGCAGTTACCCCCGAGCACAGCTTGGGGTGAGGAGCACAGTCAGGACATCGGTCCAGGCATCACCTTACACTTCAGGGAGCACTACAAGACCCGAGCCTTGGAGCAGGCAGCTGAGGCCGGGCCCTCTACAGCTACAGGGGATTCCAGGGTCTGCGGAGAGTGCAGGAATCACCCGCAGCCCATATTCCATACTCGGGATTGGAGGGACCCCGACCAGAATGAACACACATTGGGAACACCGGTGGTGATCTCCGAATTATCTGGGGTCGGCTGAGGCAGAAAGCGGCACTCTGGCCACTACCACCACCATCATCCTTCCCTGGGGCCTGGCTCTACCTGTCGGCAGCCGAACCATCCAAGCTGCAACACCATTCGCCCCAAAGGACAGCACCCGCAGCAGCGGCTAATCCCTGGCCACACACCACAGGTGGTATCACGAGACTACTACTCCCAACATCCTCAACCCCTTAATCCTCATCATTCCACGATCTCCCACCATCCATCCCTTTATGGACACATCGGGGTCACGAAACTGAGCAGGGTCACCCGTGACACCCCCTGACCCCCACCGGCCTATTGACGAGTTTTCCCAAGGCCCCATGGGGTGCTTTACAGGATTATGCCCATGGGCAGGATTTTTTTTCTCGGCGGCTCGCTAACGCTACGGCCGGTGTGGCAGCTCCAAATCATTACGTTCGTCTGTCAGTGGACTTAAGGGCTGACTTAGCTGTTTAAGGAACTTTCCTAGGGAATTATAATGGTCGGTCAATGTTGATGGATCCCTTGGTGTGGAACACAGAGATGAATTTGTTTACGGACACGGCTGGTGGTTTCGGTTTTGGGGTTTACATTGGGGAGCAGTGGTGTGCGGCACGGTGGCCAGATGATTGGGTTGGAACCGGTTTGGTTAAAAATATTGCATTGTTGGAGGTTTTTCCAATCTTGGTGGCTGTGAAGTTGTGGGAGGGGGATCGGCTTTGCAACAGGAGGGTTCGTTTTCACTGTGACAACATGGGCGTGGTTTTGGCGGTAAACAATGTGTCGACTTCTTCTCCTCCGGTGGTCGAGGTTCTGTGGCAGCTGGTGTTGGAGTGTTTGTCAATTAACGCTTTCATTACTGCTAGCCATGTACCAGGTGTCCAGAATGCCATAGCTGATGCTATCTCATTTTCAGTAGGAACGTTTTTGGCTCCTTGCTCCGGATGCGGAGACGGTGGGCTTGGAATGCTCTCCCGAACTTTGGAGTGTTATGTCAGGTCCGTCGGACACTTGATCAGGGCATCTCTGGCTAATGCGACGTGGACCATATATCATCAGACGTGGTGGCAATTGGAGTGCTTGGTGGCTTTTTTTGGTCCTAGGAGGATAAGGAAGGAGTACTGTTGCTGTGGGTTAGTCAGTGGTTAGTGGAAGAGTGGTCACCATCAAAGGTGTGTTGAATGGTTGCTGGTTTGGCATTTGGTTTCAAGTTGTGGAACAGGCAGGATTTAATGAAGATGTTTTTGGTGAGGCAAGCTCTGAAGGGTTTCTGCCGGGGTTAGATACAGAAAGACAGGAGGAGGCCGGTGTCTTTTGTCTTGTTGGAGCGGTTGGGTTTGCAGTTGGAGTCGGTTTGTGAATCTCAGTTTGAGGTGGCACTGTTCCGTTTGGCTTTTTCGATTGGCTTTTTCGGCGCCTTGAGGATTGAGGAGCTGGTCTCTCCCAGCAGGTGAACCTCTGGGGGCATTTTGGCTTGGGATGTCATGGCTAATAGGCAAGAGATTGAGTTTTGGATTAAGAGGTCAAAGACTGATCAGGCTGGCATGGGCAGGAGAGTGGTTTTGGGGCTTATTGCTGAATCTTCAATGTGCCCGTTGTTGTGTTTGCAGAATTTTTGGCTTTGGGTACCGTGAGCGAATGGGTCTTTGCTGTGCCATGAGGATGGCTCCTTCCTGTCCAGCTTTCAGTTTGAGGCTGTTTTCTGAAGATGTGTGGAGGGGCTTGGCTTAGATCCTGCCCTTAACGCACCCCACTCCTTTCGGACTAGGGTGGCGACAGAGGCCGCTGTTTGTGTGGTTTGAGACCGGACATCATTCAGCGGATTGGCGGGTGGGTATCCCAGCATTAAAAGAGTTATATTCGGCCGTAGGTGTTTATTAATGAGTGCTGGTTAGGTTGGAGGGTGGCTGGCATATGTTGTGGTTAGTTGGAGGCCCTCCTGACTGTTTTTGTGTTTTGCTTTGTTTTATTTCAGTGATGGGTCCTTGCTTGGTTTGGATTTTTGGACATTCTTTCATACATTAGGCAGCGGTCCAAGCAGACATTCATTTGGAGGGTAGACAACTCGTTTTTTTCAGGAGTTTGACAATAATCAGGTGGCTGGGTTTTCGTGGTGCAGTCTGAAACCAAGTATTGTGGAAGGTACATCAAGCATCTCGCTTGGATAGGGCGCCGGATATCTTGGTTCTGCATATGGGGGGAAATGACTTGGGGGTTTTCCCTGTCAGGGATCTGATCAGGGACATGAAGCATGACCTCTTGAGACTTTGAGCATCTTTTCCAAGTCTTGTTACGGTCTGGTCGGAAATAGTCCCGCGACGGACATGGCGAAGGGCTTGGTCAGTGGAAAGAATCATTAAGGCCTGGATCAAGGTTAACAGGGCAATTTCCAAATTTGTGATGAGGAACGGTGGGGTGGCTGTTCGCCACTTTGATTTGGAGGCTTTAGAGGAGGATTTTTGGTTGGCTGATGGTGTTCACCTTAACGCGATGGGCATCGATCTATGGTCTTTGCGGATACAAGAGGGGATAGTGCTCTCATTGTGGCAGTTGGGGTGGCTCCTTGGAGTTGGTTTAAATTGGTCTCAGGGATTTCATGAAGTTATGGATGCCTTAATTTACCGGTTTAGTGGTGGTCTGGTGATTTGGGCAGAACCTCTTGCAATGGAATGCCTGCCGGGTCCTATTATTTGGTATTTGTGGATATTCCTCCCCTTCTGTTGGTATTGGTGTCCCCGAGCTGGTTGTTACGGGTAGGAGTAAAGGCCACGTCACACTAAGCAACATCGCTAGCAATATCGCTGCTAAGGAACAACTTTTGTGACGTAGCAGTGATGTTGCTAGTGATGTCGCTGTGTGTGACATCCAGCAACAACCTGGCCCCTGCTGTGAGGTCGCTGGTTGTTGCTGAATGCCCTGGACCATTTTTTAGTTGTTGCTCTCCCGCTGTGAAGCGCACATCGCTGTGTGTGACAGCGAGAGAGCAACAACTGAATGTGCAGGCAGCAGGAGCCGGCTTCTGCGGATGCTGGTAACCACGGTAAACATCGGGTAACCAAGAAGCCCTTACCTTGGTTACCCGATATTTACCTTCGTTACCAGCATCCCCACTCTCACGCTGTCAGTGCCGGCTCCCTGCTCTCTGCACACGTAGCCACAGTACACATCGGGTAATTAACCCGATGTGTACTGTGGCTAGGAGTGCAGGGAACAGGGAGCCGGCACTGGCAGTGAGAGAGCGGCGGACGCTGGTAACGAAGGTAAATATCAGGTAACCAAGGTAAGGGCTTGCTGGTTACCCGATGTTTACCGTGGTTACCAGCATCCGCAGAAGCCGGCTCCTGCTGCCTGCACACATAGCAGAGTACACATCGGGTAATTAACCCGATGTGTACTGTGGCTAGGTGTGCAGGGAGCCAGCGCTAAGCGGTGTGTGCTGGTAACCAAGGTAAATATCGGGTTGGTTACCTGATATTTACCTTAGTTACCAAGCGCAGCATCGCTTCCACGCGTCGCTGCTGGCTGGGGGCTGGTCACTGGTTGCTGGTGAGATCTGCCTGTGTGACAGCTCACCAGCAACCCATGTAGCGACGCTCCAGCGATCACTGCCAGGTCAGGTTGCTGGTGGGATCGCTGGAGCGTCGCTTAGTGTGACATCTCACCAGCGACCTCCTAGCAACTTACCAGCGATCCCTATCAGGTTGTATCATTGTTGGGATCGCTGGTAGGTTGTTTAGTGTGACTGGGCCTTTAGTGTGGTTCGGGGGGAGGTTATTGTTATTATTTGTAATCACTAGATTTATGAGCTTCGAGAACCCCACCCAATCTGAGTTATTTATGATTGTTTTCAATGTTGTTAAATAAAAGGCTGCTGTGGTCATTTCATCCAACTTGGTGTCCGTGTGTTATTTTATAGTTATTTGTGGGGTGGGGTTCTAAGGTTAAGTCATGCGGGGAAATGTCATTGTAGCATCGACTATACCAAAGTCATGGTGTCATTCAAAAGTCCAACTCGTCACGCAAAAAACAGGCCCTCATATGGCTATGTGGACAACAAAAAAAATAAAAGTTATGGCTCCTAGCAAAACGAGAGGAAAAAATGAAAACAATGGGAAATTGAACTGTCATTGGAGGATTAAAAGAGGTATGTAAAAGTTAAAACAACGCTGTAATTTTTAAAATCTTTGGGAGAGATTTGAAACAATATTTTAACCCCCTGCCTGACTAAAAGCCAAAAACAAGAATTGCAGATTTGGTAAGTGAAAATGCAAGGAAGAAATATGCAGCAACAGCCCCCAGGTTTCTCAGGAAACCTGCAATGGAAGGATTTGATTAAACGATTAGCCTTCACAGAACAAGCCGTAACCCTGGATCTCTCCTCAGATCCGTTCCCTTCCAATAACAAGATACTGGAGGCAATTCCAAATCTTGAGAATCCACAATCATCTGAGCCTCATACTCTGAACCCATATCATCGGAAACAGCAGGAAGGCGGAAAGGAGGGAATTTCGTACAGGCAATAAATACAAAATAAAGATGAAGTTCCAGTGGAATAATTACCTTACTGTTATAAGCAAACTCGGCAAGAGGTAAAAATGAGGACCAATACTCCTACTGAGCAGCAACAAAGCATCTTAAAATTTGTTCCAAAGACTGATTTGCTATCTGTGTTTGACCATTAGTTTCAGGGTGATAAGCAGAGGAAAATGATAATTCTATCCCCAATATTTTACAAAACACTCTCCAAAATTTGGAGACAAATTTCACCCCGCTATCAGAAACAATGAATAGAGGGATTCCATGCATTCTTAGCACAGGATTAATAAACAACTTGCAAAGCGTTTTGGCATTAGGTAGCCCTGATAACATAATTAAGTGGGATTGTTTACTGAATTGGTCATCTACCAACCAAAATCACAGTTTTGCCACCAGACAAAGGCGATTCAATAATGGAATCCATGGACAAGTGAGTCCAAAGTCTTTCTGGAATTGGAAAGGAGCCAATTCTGTGGATAGCAGGCTATTACAGACTTTAGTGGGTGCGCAAGTTGCACAAGCAGATAAAATCTTTAATATCATTGCGCTTCTATAACGACTACAAAAGTCTTGCAATGGCTTTCTGGGCAGTTGTCACCCCAGGATAACCACTCAATATGGAATGATGAAATTCCTTCAGACGTAAGAATTCAGGTACACTGGAACAAACAATTTGGACTCTGGGGTAGTGGAAGGAGCCAATGACTAGGCTTCATGGATTTCTGCTTCCAACTCCAAGGATACCATAGAAACCACAATACACTGAGGAAGAATGGAGGATGGAGGTTCTGGAGGAGAAATGGCTATGTGACAAAAGTGTCAGCCCTAACGTTCTTAGAGCCCAGCCTGAACTTTAACTGTAGGGTAAAAAAAAGGACCATCTGACTTGTTTTCTGGTCAACCATTTGGATGATTTAATACTAGATTTTTATGATCCGTCACAGCTAGTGATGAGCAAGTACTACCATGCTCAGTACTTGAAACAAGCAAGTCGGACGCTCGAATGGCCTCAACTCGAGTACTGAGTATAATAGAAGTCAATTGGAAACTCGAGCATTCCAGTGTCACACGATGTCTGACTGAAAACTTGCCTAGTGTCAGGACTACTTCTGATGCAGTCAGACACTCCAAACATTGCTGCTTTTGAGATGCACAGACAGGCTCGGACATCCACCAGCTGTGCTCTTGTAAGGGGTACTTTGCACACTACGACATCGCAAGCCGATGCTTGCGATGCCCAGTGAGATAGTCCCCGCCCCGTCGCAGCTGCGATATCTTGTGATCGCTGCCATAGTGAACATTGTCCCTACGGCAGCTTCACATGCACTCACCTGCCCTGCGACGTCGCTCTGGCCGGCGAACCGCCTCCTTACTAAGGGGGCGGGTCCTGCGGCGTCACAGCGACGTCACACGGCAGGCGGCCAATAGAAGCATAGGGGAGGAGATGAGCGGGACGTAAACATCCCGCCCACCTCCTTCCTTCCATATAGCCGGCGTGAGCTGCGGTGACGCAGGTAAGCTGATGTTACTCGCTCCTGCTGCTTCACACACAGCAATGTGTGCTGCCGCAGAGGAACGAGGAACAACATCGTACCGTCACTGCAGCGGCATTATGAAAATGTCGGACAATACACCAATGATACGATAATGACGCTTTTGCACTCGTTAATCGTATGATAAAGGATTTGCACACTACGATATCGACAGCGACGCCGGATGTGCGTCACTTTCGATTTGACCCCACCGACATCGCACCTGCGATATTGTAGTGTGCAAAGTACACATGGAATGCAATCAGATTTTACCCTGTAATCCACATCTACATTTCAAAGTCTGAACAGCTTGAAATCCCATAAAGACGTAACAGTTGCTACCCTCCCTTCTCATTGTGTAGTTATGTCCCCCTTCCTGGGCCACTTCCTGGTAAACATGTCCTCCATCCAGATACATATTTCCTACATTCTAATATATTTTTACCCTGATGGCCCCATCCTGGTAAATGTACCCCATCCTGGCATATTCCCCATTCTGGTAAATGTTCCTCATGCTGGTAAATATTCCCCCATCACGGCATTTACTCCATTCTTCCATGTTCATGTTTCCCCATCCTGGCATGTTTATGTACCCCCATCCTGGCATATTTTCCCCATCCTGGCATGTTTATGCTTCCAAGTTTCCCCCATGCTGCCATGTTTTCCCCATGCTGCCATGTTTCCCCCATCCTGGCATGTTTATGTACCCCCATCCTAGCATGTCTTCCCATCCTGGCATGTTCATGTTTCCCCATCCTGGCATGTTTCCCCATCCTGGCATGTTTATGTACCCCCATGCTGCCATGTTTCCCCATGCCGCCATGTTTCCCCCATCCTTGAATATTTTCCCCATGCTGCTATGTTTCCCTCATCCTTGCATGTTTCCCTGATCCTTGCATGTTTTCCACATGCTGCCATGTTTCCCCCATCCTTGCATGTTTCCCCAATCCTTGCATGTTTCCCCCATCCTTGCATGTTTTCCCCATGCTGCCAAGTTTGCCCCATGCTACCATGTTTCCCCCATCCTTGCATGTTTTCCCCATGCTGCTGTAGCACGCCTGAAGCCATTAGGGAGCTACAAGGTACTGCATCCACACAAGGATGCAGGGCCTAACCCCTAGGGACCCAGAAAACCGGTGACGGTAACACACAAACACTCAAGATAATCCCTGTTTTTCCCAAATTGTACCATTGTACAAGGCTAGGGTCGGACCAATGGATGGCCGCCTAGAGGTGGATCCAGTCCAGTCCACTAGACAACCAGGTGGGAGGGGTAGACAGTAGAGAGTCAGACAGTAGAGGAGAGACAGTGAAAGTGAGCAGACAGACTGACAGGAGTGAGCAGTGACCTGAGGGCCCAGGCGGTTAGTTGCCAGTGGAGTACGGTGGAGTACTCCCGGAACTACGCACCAACAGAGTACAGAATCCTAGGTCAGGGAAAAGCTTCAGGCAGACCTGATAAAATCTGCACAGTGAGGGGACCATCAAGGACCTCACTGACCTTGAAGTTCGGGACTCAGTAGCAATGGGAGAACCGAGTATAGGACCAGAGACTCCAACCCCACAGGGTTCACGCTACCGTCATACGGACTGCTGAAAGAAGACTACCTGGAGAGGACCCCCAGCTGTTTTACACCATGAGGACCCACCAACCAAAAGATAGGTTCAGGGGAAGAAGCCACCAGGTCTCTAAACCGGCACTGGGACTAAAGGGACCTGTGGTTAAGACCAGCCAGCCTCGGGTGACCAGTTACCAGCTTGCAGTGAGTAAAAAGAACCAGTTACACTGAAACTCCCATTGTGGCCTACCTTCTTTCAACACCCACCTGCATCGCCTATCCTCTCGGGCCTGGCGCTGCTTGCATAAGGCCTAACATCCAGGCTGCCACTAACACCAGCCCCAGTATAGAAAACTGTGCAGTGGCAGCTCCATCCTCATAGCCGCAACACCGCAATTGGCGTCACGTGTGAACTTTATTAAACAATCCTCTGTAAATATTCCCCTTTTCAAAAAGCACCCAGGGCACGGAACTGGGCAACGGCCACCAAAGTGACATTCCCCAGTTATACACCACCCGGGACTGAGTATCCCATAACCCTGGGTGACAAACTGCCATGTTTCCCCCATGCTGCCATATTTCCCCATCCTTGCATGTTTCCCCATCCTTGCATGTTTCCCAGTGCTGCCATTTTCCCCCCATCCTTGCATGTTTCCCCCATGCTGCCATGTTTCCCCCATGCTGCCATGTTTCCCCCATGCTGCCATGTTTCCCCCATCCTTGCATGCAAAAAAACTCACCTTCCAGCACCCGCTCCACCGCTGTGCGCTGCTGAGTCGTCTATTCCCGCGCGGCCACGACACGTCATTACGCCGGCGCCGCTTACTGATGCTCTTGCCATCTCCTAGGCAACAGGCCTGTGGCCTAGAAAAAAAACAAGGAGAAAATTGTAGAAAAAATACCCTGACTATAAATAAATAAATTGCAAGTGCTTAATAAACAGGGTACTTAGTATATACATTTTTGCAAAAAGGTAAGAAGCTGTCTCACCTCGTCACGGTGTACCCATCTGAGACAGTCCCTAACCTACTAAAGTTAAAAACATATTCTGTACCTGACTAGTGTCATGTCAAAACTTCAATATGGATGGTAAAGTGGTTAGCTGGGTCCCAGATTAAATACACAGCAAAAAGTGAGAAGCAGGTAATTGTTCAGCCTCAGTATCAGGAGGGCTGCACCCCCAACTTGCATTAAAGCAAGATAACAGACAAAAAAACCAAAAAACTGAGCTGTGACAAATGTTCAAAAAACATGCAACATTACAAGCATGTGAATTGCAGCCTCAAGACTAGAAAAAAAACCAGCACCCGCTCCACCGCTGTGCGCTGCTGAGTCGTCTATTCCCGCGCGGCCACGACACGTCATTACGCCGGCGCCGCTTACTGATGCTCTTGCCATCTCCTAGGCAACAGGCCTGTGGCCTAGCAGAGGAGAAGTGTCAGAGCGAGGAGAAATGTCTCATCTGCTCCAACACAACTTTGATCTGCCGGCGTGATCACACCGGCAGTTCAAAGCAGCTGGATGAGACGACACCGCGCGTGGCGACAGTAGGGGCTCTGCATGCCCAGTCTGGCACGCGTGCTATAGGTTCGCCATCACTGCCCTAGGCTGAGGGCCAGTTTAGGTTCCCCTGTTCCTAGTGATCCCTCCACACCCAGGAGGTCTGAGGGGCAGTAAAATCACTAAAATGCTCGAATTTCTCATCGACTTCCATTATGCTCAGTACACGGGATAAAAAGAAAAATTCACGGTACCGGCCGCGCTGCTAAGAATGGAGGTTGTAGATTATAATGAAGAAATAGGAAATTTATTAAACAAGATTCCCATATTCTGCATCTCCCTCTGGGAACTCACGGGGCTGCTGCAGCTAGAATTGGAACTTTCTAACGCTATACCAAGGGATTGATTCATCACCATCTCCGTGACCACGGGATCCTTTGACCCCGGAGGAGGAACTGCTTCCTGAACGCCGGTCTGACCGCTGTGTGATACACGTGGTGATGGTATCGATCATGTGAGCGGCCGCTGAAGCAAGGACTCCTGCGGGCATAACAGGACGGGGAATCCTGCGGGTGAGGAGCGGTAAATTCAAAACTCCCCTTCAGCACCATTAACAGCGTTGTACCTGCTGTACAACCACACCAGGTGAGTGTGTAATATTCACCTCTATTCACTGTGATTTTAAGGTTCCACACAGGAGCGCCCTCTCTTTCTTTCTTCATTATGCTCAGTACGCAAGTCAAGCCTGTCTGAGCATCCGACCTGCTCATTTTGAAAATAGAGCACCTGAACATGGTAGTGCTCACTAATTACTAGTCACAACTGTGGCTTGATGAATAGTTCCCTCCAAAACTGTCTCCATTCTTGAAAGGCTAATTTACCAACGAGCAACTCACAATTCCACACATGATAATTTCTATCAGCAGTTGAACATTTCCTAGAGAAAATAGGGACATGGCCGCAAGTTGGTCAACATTGTAGGGACATTGTAAAAATACAATCCCAACCCCAATTTCAGAAGCATCTACCTCCACAATGAAGGATTTCTGGAGAGTGGATTGGATAAGAACAAGACTGGACTTAAAACAATTTTTTAAATTTATTAAAGGCCCCAACAGCATCCGGTGACAAAAACCTAAGATCTGCCCTCTTACACATAGATAGGAACATCAAGGGAAAACCGGTATTTTTCGCCGCGCTTGTCACCACCCCAGAGACAGAAAATTAATACATCCAAGTCTTTATTAAGAATACTATATACAGATCAACGCGTTTCTGGGGTCACAGCCCTCTTCTTCAAGACAAAAATAGCACTGACAAGGATAATAAGCTACTATCCTTGTCAGTGCTACTTTTGTCCTGAAGAAGGGGGCTGTGACCCCAGAAACGCGTTGACCTGTATATAGCATTCTTAATAAAGACTTGGATGTATTAATTTTCCGTCTCTGGAGTGGTGACAAGCGCGGCGAAAAATACCGGTTTTCCCTTGATGTTTCTATCTGTCTGATTCTCCAGTGCTGTAGCTATCTCCACCAATAGATGCTCTTCCAGGTGTTGTGACCTTTCACAACCCCTACAGGTGAGTACATTCCTTCACCTCCTCACCTCTCATATACCGGGTACGACCCTATTGCGCCTCTTCGTCCACAGGTTCTCTTTTCTATTCTGCCCTCTTACATGTGAGATCTGTAAGATGTGAGATGATCTGAGAAAAACCCCTGGTAAATTGTCTGTAGTAATTGGCAAATCCTAGAAACAGTTAAGGGCACTTTGCACACTACGACATCGCAGGTGCGATGTCGGTGGGGTCAAATTGAAAGTGACGCACATCCGGCGTCGCAGGCGATATCCTAGTGTGTAAAGCCTTTTTGATACGATTAAATAGCGCAAAATCGTCGTAATCGTATCATCGGTGTAGCATCGGTCATTTCCATAATTTGGAAATGACCGATGTTACGATGTTGTTCCTCGTTCCAGCGGCAGCACACATCGCTGTGTGAAGCCACAGGAGCGAGGAACATCTCCTACCTGCGTCCTGCGGCTCACGCCAGCTATGCGGAAGGAAGGAGGTGGGCGGGATGTTTACGTTTATGTTTATGTTTCATCTCCGCCCCTCGGCTTCTATTGGCTGCCTGCCGTGTGACGTCGCTATGACGCCGCATGACCCGCCCCCTTAATAAGGAGGCGGGTCACCGGTCAGAGCGGCGTC
This sequence comes from Anomaloglossus baeobatrachus, assembly GCF_048569485.1. Taxonomy (NCBI): domain Eukaryota; kingdom Metazoa; phylum Chordata; class Amphibia; order Anura; family Aromobatidae; genus Anomaloglossus; species Anomaloglossus baeobatrachus. The sequence goes on from NC_134357.1 coordinate 128,705,963, forward strand.
GTAGGGCAGGTGAGTGCATGTGAAGCTGGCGTAGCGATAATGCTCGCTACGCCAGCAATCACAAGATATCGCAGCTGCGACGGGGGCGGGGACTATCGCGCTCGGCATTAGAGATGAGCGAACCGGTAACGGTTCGGCTCAAGCTTGGTTCGTCGAACGGAGGTTCGGAGAACCACTCGAACCCCATAGGAAACAATGGGAGGCAATCACAAACACATAAAAACACCTAGAAAACACCCTCAAAGGTGTCCAAAATGTGACAAACAACTCACAACACAATACAAACACATGGGAAAGTGACAAGGACATATAATCATGCGTAAACAAAACAGCGTTACGAGGAAAAAGAGGACGAGACACAGATATAGGCATGGCATGCCCTTCTAAAATCATGCAAAACACCGCAAGGGTTACTCCAAGCGGAGTCTCCCTTTTTTTTCCAAAAAATGGGCCACACAGACACCCCATCAGTGGCAGCACTTGTGCCCCAGTTGTACACTTCAGGCCTGAAACACACATCCGTGAAAACCACGTCCGTGTAAAACGGGCCGTTTTTCGGGTCCGTTTTCCGTTTTTTAGGTCCGTTTTTATGGTATGTGTGGCCTGCGTGTGTATCCCGTATGCTAGCTGTATGTGCGTGTGGAATGTCCGTGTGTGCGTGAGTGAAATAACTGACGTGTGTGTGTTGTCCGTGTGAAATGTACGTGTGTGATGCAAAATGTCGTTACTACATGTCGGAAGACAGAGTAGCGGGATGAGAATGAACTCGGGTGAACTTCACCCGACTTCATTGTCATGCCGCGGCTCTGTCTTTGTGCCGTGTACTGATTAGCGGTCACCTGTGAAGGATTCACCGGTGACCACTAATCCCCCGAGTGACAGAAGTGTCCCCCCTCTCTCATACTCACCGATCCCCGATCACTGGCGCTGCAGGGCATTCACACTGCTCCGGCGGCTTTTTCTAATTTGAAAAAGCCAGCCGCTCATTAAACAATCTCATATTCCCTGCTTTCTCCCCCCACCGGCACCTGTGATTGGTTGCAGTGAGACACGCCCACCACGCTGAGTGACAGCTGTCTCACTGCACCCAATCACAGCAGCCGGTGGGCGTGTCTATACTGTGCAGTGAAATAAATAAATAAATAATTAAAAAAAACGGCGTGCGGTCCCCCCATTTTAATACCAGTCAGATAAAGCCATACGGCTGAAGGCTGATATTCTCAGGATGGGGAGCTCCACGTTATGGGGAGCCCCCCACCCTAACAATATCAGTCAGCAGCCGCCCAGAATTGCCGCATACATTATATGCGACAGTTCTGGGACTGTACCCGGCTCTTCCCGATTTGCCCTGGTGCGTTGGCAAATCGGGGTAATAAGGAGTTATTGGCAGCCCATAGCTGCCAATAAGTCCTAGATTAATCATGTCAGGCGTCTCCCCGAGATACCTTCCATGATTAATCTGTAAGTGACAGTTAAAAAACACACACACACACACCTGAAAAAATCATTTATTAGAAATAAAAAACACAAATTCCCTCATTACCAATTTATTAACCCCGACAAAGCCCTCCATGTCCGGCGTAATCCACGGACCTCCAGCGTCGCTTCCAGCTCTGCTGCATGCAGGTGACAGGAGCTGCAGAAGACACTGCCGCTCCTGTCACCTCCACGCAGCAAATGAGGTGAGTAGCGCGATCAGCTGAGCTGTCACTGAGGTTACCCGCGGCCACCGCTGGATCCAGCGTTGGCCGCGAGTTACCTGACTGACAGCAGCTGATCGCGCTACTCATCTCATTAGCTGCGTGGAGGTGACCGGAGCGGCGGTGTATTCTGCTGCTCCTGTCACCTGCATGCAGCAGAGCTGGACGCGACGCTGGAGGTCCGTGGATTACGCCGGACATGGAGGGCTTTGTCGGGGTTAATAAATTGGTAATGAGGGAATTTGTTTGTGTTTTTTATTTCTAATAAATGATTTTTTCAGGTGTGTGTGTGTTTTTTAACTGTCACTTCCAGATTAATCATGGGAGGAATCTCGGGGAGACGCCTGACATGATTAATCTAGGACTTATTGGCAGCTATGGGCTGCCAATAACTCCTTATTACCCCGATTTGCCAACGCACCAGGGCAAATCGGGAAGAGCCGGGTACAGTCCCAGAACTGTCGCATATAATGTATGCGGCAATTCTGGGCGGCTGCTGACTGATATTGTTAGGCTGGGGGGCTCCCCATAACGTGGAGCTCCCCATCCTGAGAATACCAGCCTTCAGCCGTATGGCTTTATCTGGCTGGTATTAAAATGGGGGGGGGGACCGCACGCCGTTTTTTTTAATTATTTATTTATTTATTTCACTGCACAGTATAGACACGCCCACCGGCTGCTGTGATTGGGTGCAGTGAGACAGCTGTCACTCAGCGTGGTGGGCGTGTGTGACTGCAACCAATCACAGGCGCCGGTGGGCGGGTAAAGCAGGGAATACGAGATTGATTAATGGGCGGCCGGCTTTTTCAAAATAGTAAAAGCCGCCGAAGTTTTTATAACAGCCGTGCAGCGCCGCGCCGGAGATCGGGGAACGGTAAGTATGAGAGGGGGGGGGACTGACCGACAGAGAGCTAGAGGGACAGATAAGACAGAGAGCCCGACCGACAGACATAGAGACCGACCGACGGACTGAGGGAGAGAACGAAACAGAAAAAGAAAAAAGACCGACATCACATGAAAAAAGCACAAAACGTACAGGGAGCAAACAGACATGCGTCCGTGTTACTCGGACGTGCGCACAGACCCATTGACTTTCATTGGGTCCGTGCTGCGTGTTGCGTGCAGAAAACGGACATGCTGCCGTGCAAAACGCACACAGGTACGGATCACGGACACGGACAAACGGACATGCATCAAAAACGCACGTGGAGCTTTTATCATACAATAACATTGGTGCACGTTTGGCCGTGTCTCCAGTATACACGGAAACGGACCAAACACGCACGTGTTTCAGGGATGTGTGTTTCAGGCCTCACAGGTAGATTTGCATCAAGCACATTCAAAAATTCGCCATCCTTAACCATCCCCAAAATGGCACCGGGGTAGGTAGCAAAGTCTTTGCTGATCCCAGATCTGTTCATCTTGGATCATTTTTAGAAACACTGCAAGCAAGGGTTACTCCAAGCGGAGTCTCCCTTTTTTTCCAAAAATTGGGCCACACAGACACCCCATCAGTGGCAGCACTTGTGCCCCAGTTGTACACTTCACAGGTAGATTTTCATCAAGCACATTCAAAAATACGCCATCCTTAACTGTCCCCAGGATGACACCGGGGTAGGTAGACAAGTCTTTGCTGAACCATGACTTGTTCATCTTGGCTCCTTTTTAAAAACACAGCAAGGGTTACTCCAAGCAAAGTCTCCCTTTTTTCCAAAAATTGGGCCACACAGACACCTCCTTCAGTGGCAGCACTTGTGCCCCAGTTGTACACTTGACAGGTACATTAGCATCAAGCACATTCCAAATCCACAAGACTTTATTCTCCCCAGGATGACACAGGGGTAGTAAAGTCGTTGCGGATCCATGACTTGTTCATTTTGATGAACATTAGTCTGTCCACATGCTTATCTGTCAGCACACACCCAGCATCACTGAAGACACGTTCTGAGACAACGCTGGCAGCTGGACACGACAAGATCTCCAAGGCGTAAGTGGAGAGCTCAGGACATTTTTCAAGATTTGAAGCCCAAAATGAGCAAGGCTCCATTTACACAGTCATGGCATCGATGTTTATTTGGAGATACTCCTGTATCATCCTCTGCAGCCGTTGACTATGTGTCAGACTTGTTGTCTCTGGTGGCCTTGCAAAGGATGGTCTAAAAAAATTATGAAACGATTCAATAAAATTGCTGTTCCCAGCACCAGATACGGTGCTGCTGGTACGGTTAGGCTGTTGATGAAGACGTGACCGTCCCATGTTTGTCAAGTTACAACTGGGAGATTCACTCCGTGCACCACTGGGGTTTGGTGGAAAAGCCGAGCTAAGATTGAGTAACAGCTTCTGCTGATACTCCTGCATACGTGCGTCCCTTTCTATGGCTGGAATTATGTCACAAAATTTGGACTTGTTCCGGGGAGCTAATAGTGTGGCAACCCAGTAGTCATTGTCGCAGGCGGAGGGGACGCACTCGCCACGCTCGGGTCCGGGGCTTCTGCTGCTCGGTGGCTCGAGCGGTGGGCCGGACCCGGGGACTCGAGCAGCGCTCCTCACCCGTGAGTGAAAAGGGATGATTTGTTTGGGGAGATAGTTCGTGACGCCACCCACGGGACGTGGTGATGATGGCACCACCGCTGCTGGTGACTGGAATCCTGGGAGCGATGGTAGGGAGCAGCTAGGGTGTTGTCCCCCTCCGTAGGTAGGGGTTGGTGTTCCCGGGGCCCGGTGATGATGCGGGGAGGCTGGATAGCTGGGATGCAGGGTTGCAGGGGCAGCGCGGCGCGGTGCCGGATGGCACTGTTGTACTCACTCAGACAGAAAGTCACAAAGTCTCTGGTAAACCAAACGGCCGGATGGACGAGTCCCGCAGCCGGCTGCAGTGTTGTGCTCTCCCCGGACAGGTGATGGTGGCTGTCTTTCCCTGCACCTGTGTAGAATGTGTCGACTCCGATGGTTTCCCAATGGTAGTCCGCTCCCCGGCGTATTGGTACCGTAGGAGACCTTTTGCCCGCAGACGCTGGCCCTTGGATCTCTAGCCCGTGGCAGTGGCTATATATCCTCACGGTGTGGACTGTTGCTTTCTAGCGGGACTTGGGTGTTAGGAAGCCCCTGGGGTTCCGGTCACTCTCGGATTTGACCGTTGTCGGCGGCTCCAAGCCTAGTCGGGGTCCGATGGCCCTGCCTGTGTGCTTAGCTTCACTCTGCTCCCCGGTTTGGTACCGGTGGGCCACCGCCCGACCCCGGTCCTATGGTTCCGCAGAGATCCGCTAACTCCTGCAGACGGCCACCACCGTCTGCCGACCTTGCTGTCAGTGCCTGAGCTCCTACCCGGACACTTGCAGTTTCACTCCTCACACTTTCACCTCCAACACTGAACTCCAAAACAGAACTCACTGCTTTTCCCACCTCCAGGCCTGTGAACTCCTCGGTGGGTGGGGCCAACTACCTGGCTCCGCCCCACCTGGTGTGGACATCAGACCCTGGAGGGAGGCAACAAGGGTTTTTGGTTGACTGGTGTAACTATCCAGGGGAGGGGGTGTGTATGTTATGTCTGTGACTACCTGGCTAGTCCAGGGCGTCACATTATCATCACTTCTAATTTTGACAATCCAAGGGTCATGTTGTAGGTAGTGCAGCAAGAAGGCGCTCATGTGTCTTGCGCATCCATGCGGACCAAGTCCTTGCTGTGTTTGTGGCATAGAGGTGCTAACCGTTCTTTCTTCCTCTGACATTTCCCCCAACCTCTTTCAACTGAAATATGACCAAGGTCTCCCTCATCTGCTGAGTCTTCCATGTCCATGGACAGTTCATCTTCCATTTCTTCATGTTCTCCTGCACCTTCCTCAACATTTTGCCTGTTACCATGCGCCCTTGTTAATCCCTCTTCTCCATCGTCCCATGCCTGCCGCCTTGGTGATGATGAACGTCTGGACCTTAGTGATGTTGTTATCCCTTGCGCATATGAATCCTCATGTACTTCCTCCCCTTCCTGTTGAACCACCCCCTGACTCCGAATAATGTTTAGTGTGTGCTCCAGCATGAAAATGACAGGCATTGTCAGCGATAAACATATTCGTCGCCATGTCGAAACTGTGCAGAAGGGTGCATAGGTCTTTGATCTGAGACCACTCCATCAGGGTGATCTTCCCCACCTCTGCATCTCATTGGCCCAGGCTATATGTCATGACGTATTGCACAAGTGCTCGGTGGTGCTGCCTCAGTCGCTGTAACATGTGGAGAGTCGAATTCCAGTGTGTCGGCACATTGCATTTCAGGCGATAAACCGGCAGGCCGAAAGACTTCTGGAGCGATGCAAGTCACTCAGCTGCGGCGCTTGAACGGCGGAAGTGAGCAGACAGTTCTCATGCCCTGTGCAGAAGGCCATCTAGGCCGGGATAGGGTGTTAAAAATTGCTAGACAACAAGGTTCAACATGTGAGCCATACAAGGCACGTGTGTCACCTTGCCCAGGTGAAGGGCCGCACCCAGGTTTGCAGCATTGTCGCACACGGCCTTACCTGGCTGCAGGTTGAGTGGAGACAACCATTTATGAAACTCGGACAGCAGAGCTGCCCACAACTCAGCCGCTGTGTGACTCTTATTTCCAAGACATTTCAAGCTAAAGACCGCCTGATGCCGTTGCGCTCTGCTGCCAGCATAGTAAGGAGGTGTGCGTGATTCCTTGTGCGCAGTTACAATGCTGGTGGCCTGACCAGGCAAGCTTGGGGCAGAGGTGGAGGACCCAGTCGAGGTTGAGGAGGCAGAAGCATTGGAGGAAATCCTCTGTGTCCACCAGGCGGAAAGGCAGCATTTCCGTAGCCAAGAGCTTACAGAGGGATAAAGTCAACCTCTTAGCTTTGTCATGGGTCGGAGGAAATGGCCTTTTATTTGTCCACATCTGAGGGACAGAGATCTGGCTGCTGTGTGTAGACGGTGGTGAGTAGGGTGTCCCTGGAAAAATGCAGGTTTGTGAGGAAAGTGCAGGCGTAGACATGATGTTGCCTTCATCCAACGTTGGTGCTATCGATGTCTGAGAGAGCTGTACACCCGCACTTGTTTCCCCTTCCAAACCAACTGATGACCTACCAAGCAAACTGCCTGTTGCGGTTACAGTGGTGGAAGGGGGCGTGGAAAACCAGGTGTGACAGCTGTCCCCACAGTAATAGAAGATGAAGAGCGCGCAGATGCACTGGAAGGGGCAGGTGGTGGTTGGGCCGCTACGCTAGGCCGCATTGCAGCACAGTGAGATTCCCACTGGGAATTATGCTTGGTATTCATGTGACGATTCATGGAAGAAGTTGTCAAACTGGTGAGCTTTTTACCTCTACTTATAGATTCCCGACAAATTTTACAGATCAGATGATTTTGCAAGGTCAAAAAGGACCAGGCTAGGCAAGGCTTAGAGGACATGCGACCTGCAGAGCCACCCCGAATTGTGCTCAGAGGCAGAGTGGTGGCTGAGGATGCAGTTGTAGACGTGCTACAAGTACTCCGACTCTGTCCAGGAAGGTAAGGTAACTTCATCGTCAGTTGCATCCTCCTTCACCGCTTCTGTTGACCTCCTCAAGTGCCTGACTGTGGGTTGACACTAAGTGGGATCTAGAACTTCATCATCAAGCGTTGTGTTTGCACTTCCCTCGCCCTCAGACCTAGCCTCTTCCTGCCCTGACCGAATATTTAAGTTGTCATCCCAATCTGGTATCTGCGTCTCATCGTCATCAGTATTTTCCTCATTGTCTCCACCAACAGGTGTTACAGTTTGGGAATGAGGGTCTACATTATGCTCAGAAACTTGGTCATCAGGGCCTGAATCTGAGTCACAAAGGTTCTGGGCATCACTGCAGACCATTTCCTGGTCTGTACTCACTGTAGCTTGGGAGCAGACCTGATTCCCAGGCTATAGTGTGACTGAACAGCTCTGCAGACTCAGCCATCTCTGGTACACCATACTGTGCAGGGCGGGTGGAGACTTGATAGCTGGGAGAAAGCAATTGTGATTGAGATGACAACTCAGAGGACTGGGGTTTTTTTGATGCGGTACTTGAGGCGGAGGAGAGGGCACTTGTTGGAGCACAAGAGATCCTTTCAAGCATGTTCTTTTTTTGTGCATCATCTACCTTTCTTAAAGTTTTTCGGGTCCGTAAAAAAGGGAGCACATCAGATTGTCCATGGAAAGTAGTAGACATCTTACTTTTGCTGGAAGATGGCTTATCTTCAGCAGATGTTAATGTAGCTTTGCCACCTTCCCCACGGACACAAACTTTTTTTCCTTTTCCAACACGCCTGTTCCCCTTTCCACCAGCATCTGTCCTTTTGCCACTCATTTTGTTAGCGACAAGATTAGTCACTTAAAATGTGGTAGCTAAAATTGAGAGGTGGTGTAGATTGCAGAGGTCGTCTAACTTAATTGACAGCTGAAGAACCAACACTGACTATCCCTGACAATGCAACTATGGCCCTAAAACTGGCAGCACTGTTTGCTATAAAAATAGAGTAGCAAAATGTGCATGAGGGTTTAATGCAGAGGTGCTGGAAAATGCTTGGCACCGGTGGGATACAAAATTAGTATAGCAGCCACTGTTTGGATGCCACTTATATTCAGTACTGTTTGCTATAAAAATAGCGTAGCAAAATGTGCATGAGGGTTTAATGCAGAGGTTCTGGAAAATGCTTGGCACCGGTGGGACACAAAATTAGTATAGCAGCCACTGTTTGGATGCCACTTATATTCAGCACTGTTTGTTGCAAAAATAGCGTAGCAAAATGTGCATCAGGGTTGATAGAGACTTGTATGATTGATTCAACAGTGAGTAACTTTCCCGGCCTGACCGAGTGCGCCGGCCCCTGCCATTATCATCCCCTGCACAGAGACATTGGGCCCCGGGGCATCCATCCCTGCCCACGGAGGGGTTAACATCCAGCCGCCAGCCCATCGCTCCTGGGAGCCCCACAACAGCAGCGGTGGTGCTACATCTCACCACACACCGTGGTTGGCGTCACAGACAGTTTTAAACAATCCCCATACAAATATGTCCTCCTTTTATTCAGAGTGTCCGCGTGACCCCCGGGTCCGGTAGAGTCCCTCGAGCCATACCGCAGATCCGGATCCGAGCAGCACGGCTGCTGGCACAAGGGCGGCACACCTCGAAACTTGGCGTCACAAACAGCATTCCTACCCATTCACCTATTTGGTGGAAGTGCGCCTTGTTTTGAACAGTCAGCGGTGCTCCGCGGCAACGTTTTTGAAAATCGCCATTTTAGCCGCCATTTTTAGGCGCGAAAAAGGACAACCCAGCGTCTTCTTCCCCGAGAAAGGGCGTGAAGTTGAAGCCCCGCCCCCTGGTAACAAGGCCGGAAGGTAAACCCTGAGGCCAAAAACGAAACCAACAAACCACGTTTAGAAACTGCTCCCGAAAAACCAGCTGGGAGAAGCGGGAGGATGTCCGCGCCCAATAATGATGGTGGGGCAGCGCCCACCACTGGAGCATCGGCGCCCACGAACAAAGCGTTTGGCGAAGAAGCCGCGGCTCTGCTCCGGTCGCTGGAGCGGCGGGGCCTGTGGTTCCGGCAGTCACCCAAGTTATGCCAATCAACTTACCTTTCGTGCCCGGCGCTGCCTGGTTGCGGCAGTATGATAGCCAACCCGATGCCCTGCAGGTATTCAAGAAGAAAATATGCACTGTTCTTGATATGTACGCCATGGCCGGCAAGCAGCGCGCATCGGTGGTGTTGGGGCAGCTGACCGGCGCCACTGAGCAGGAGGTAGAGACTTGGGCCGACACCGATAGGGCCTCAGTAACTGCCATTTTTGACAAATTGCAAGTCGCCTTCGAATCCCGCACGGAAGCGGAGTTGCGGATACAGTTTTACCATTGCCTACAGCGTCCTCAGGACAGAATCCGGGACTACACCCTGAGGCTGCAGAATGCTTTGCGTACACTGAGACAGACGAAATTGAGACCAATAAGATGCTAGTGGAGCAGTTCTTATAGGGGCTGGGGTCCGCTGAAGATCGCAAACAGCTGCGGCTGTGGGGCCTGGAGCATCCAGACTTGGACTTCGCGGTCCTAAAGGACCGGGCCATTAAGGCCTTACAAATATCTGAAACTGGTGCCCCCGAACCGCCGCCATGGCCGGCTGACACTGCTCCTGTCTCAGTGGCACCCCCCTTATTAGCCCTACCAGCACCTCCAGTCGTGTCTGGGGCTCCTGAGGACCTATCATCACAAGTACAGTGCCTGAGCCAGGACGTCGCAAGGATCCTTTCAACCCTCCAGCTACCACCGAAGGCCAAGCCAGCCGAGAAGATCCAGCTCGCCGACAGCCCCGAGGACGTCCCCTGGATGCAATGGAGAAGGAACAGCAACAACAACAACCAGTATGGACAGCCCCTTTGCTACACGTGCAACAAGACTGGTCACTATTCCCGCTGGTATCCTTTAAACGAGCAACCCCTGGGGCCAGGGGCCAATCCTCAGGAATAGATTCTCAAGGCCCAGCTGACTGGCGTGATCGGTATGTCGGAGGTCACCCTATCATCTCCCTTGCTATAGACGGTATCCCGATGTCCGCCCTTCTAGACACCGGCTCGCAGGTAACGACTATGCCTTATGTACTATACAAACGTTACTGGTCTGACACTGAACTCACCCCACCTGATGCTAGCTTGACCATCATAGCGGCTAACGGACTCCCTCTGACCTAAGTCGGGTTTAAGGAAGTATCTTTAAAGGTGGGGCGAGTGGAGCTGAAGCAGCAAGGACTCATTGTGGTGCAGTATGACCCTAGTGATCGCAACCCAAGAATGGTCCTAAGGACAAATGTAATTGAGAACTGCATGGGAGAGGTACTGCATTTGCTACAGCAACTGTCTGCCATGGCAGGAGTGGGCCAGCAGAGGACTCTGCAATGAGAAATTCAGGCCCTCCTGCAGCGGCAACAGGTGAACATGTCAGGTGGAGAGATTGGCAGTGTGCGGGTGATGGATGTAGCGCCTCTAGTGGTGAATCCGCGGAATGAAATGATCTGGTGCAGGGCAGCAGTAGGTCCTAGAGGACAGGATTACCCGGCAGTGGTGGAACCTCTGGCTTCGGAGCACTGGCCCACAGTAATGACAGCCAGAGGGGTGATTGATGTCCGGAAGGGGAGAGTGATGAATTGCGGAGAGGAAGAGGTTAGGCTACCCCGCTACACCATCATTGCTAAACTCTTTACAGTAGACATTGATGCCATCCAGGTAGCAACCTCCACAGTCACCGCATCACAGTCAGACAGTGACAGTCCACCAAAGCAGTTAGAGGAGTGGTGTCAAGAGTTACACATAGGCACGGACTCCACGCCCGCACATCACAAGGGAGGAGTGTACAGGGTACTGCAGGAGTACGAGCAGGTATTCAGCAAACACCCGCTAGATTTCGGAAGGTTTAAGGGGGTCCAACACCACATCCCTACCACCCATCAAGGAGAGGTATAGGTCGATTCCACCTACACATTACCAGTGTACCAAAGACATGTTGAGGAACATGAAGGAGGCAGGGGTCATCCATGATAGTTGTAGTCCCTGAGCAGCTCTGTTGGTTCTCATAAAGAAGAAAGACGGCACCATGAGAATGTGTGTGGATTACCGGAAGTTTAACCAGATAGCGCACAAGGACGCTTACCCTCTCCCACGTATTGAAGAATTGTTGGCTGCACTGAAAACAGAAGAAAGAGGTGATCCACACTATTATGGGGGATTTTCCAGCTGATTGGCCTATGTAGAATGGAGCGGTGATTGTTCCCATTATAATGTTCCCACAACCCGTGGAAGATGCAGAGCCAGAAAGGTCTAGCAGCAGCATGCCAACCTCAGTGCCCAGGGATGCACCTACACCACGGCCCCGTAGGTCCTTACCAGCTATACCTGACATTAGGGAAGCAGAAACCGTAGTTCACTCTCCCCCACCAGTCCTAAGTGAAGATAGAGGGCTCAGAAGGTCTACACGCCCTAACTTAGGTCAGCCACCACTCAGGTACAGGGAAACTGCAATCTAATGAGTGGTGTCTGCTTGTTGTGTAAATATGTATGTAAATGAATACCAATCAACTGAATATTTCACCTGATTAAAAGCCAAGGTGGTTAAGGTAGCGGTTCCCGGCTACCCCAGTTAAAGTTAAACCCAGTTACCGTTTTACCGTTTAAATATATGGACCATGGTTTTGGACTGGAAAGCCAACCCAAAAACTTTTGGCCCTTGTAAATACCTCCCGACCACCCTTTTTGTCCCGCAGCAGTCTCTGGAGAGGCTGATTGGAGGAAGGGCCTGCGGTAGAGTCGGCCGAGGCCCAGTCACAGCTAAAACCAGTGACTACCCTCCAGGCCAGGAGTCCCAAGACTTGGAGTCCTTGAGATAGACTGCCGGGTAAGGAACATTTTACCCGGCCCGTGTGGGCGTCGTTTAATATTTTTCATAGTTTATTATTTTTCATATAGAAAATGTTAGTGAATAAGTGCCTAATCAACCAGTTTTAATGAAATGAGTGAAAATTAGCTAATTTGCAAGGAAAATTGTTAAAAAGTGTACAACCGGTACATGGACTCCGTTGAAGTTTTAATATATTTAGTAAAAATGGACCACGGTCACAGGACTGGCGTGACCAACACAAACTTGTGTCTTGTATAATAGTTGCACCTCCTGTGCCAACCAGAGTCGTCTAAAAGACAACACCCGGGACCTTAACCTGATCACGGACCCGCGGATAGGTTTCCAGGGGGTCAGGTTGTTTGGGTGGCGGGTTGTTGGGACCGGGACGCTGGAACTGGACTGTCGCAGGAAGAGGCTGCAACTGAGTAGGTTGAGCCTCCGTTACCATAGAAACCGGTAGAGTCCCACCGTTTGGCGACGAACTCTTAACAATTTTAGTAACGTTTAAGTGACTTGCCTCTCCTTTGTGGGATGGAACCCGTTGAATAAAAGTGTTTTAACCCGTTATATTTTTCCCCTTTTTCTACAGTTGAGAGCAAAACAAAAATAAACCTCTGGTGTCCTGTAGCTCGGGGACGAGCTACGTTTAACCAAGGGGGAATGTGATGCCCTGGCCTATCAGGTTATCAAAGGGTATTGTGCAATCTGCCCTTCTGCACGGTATTCACCCTCCTTGGTTACGAGTCCTGGTCCTTTGGTGTTGCTAACAGCTGAGCCAATCAAAATCCTAGGAACACTTTATTGTTACGAGGGGGACCCGGGGAAGCGTGCCAAGATGGGAAATGGACAGCTTCCGCCGGTCAAGGTCCACTGTGCGGTGTAAGGGACCGCTGCTATGGTCAGGAAAGAGTGAGCGGGTTGCTGCTAGTGATCGTCTGGAATGTCACAGACGATCTATGTACACCGGTCCGCCCTAACCCGTGAGGGTTGTATGGCTCGGGGCTTCTCGTACGGTGTACCTGTTGCACGGGGACGCACAGAGGTGCCTACACACGTGTGCCAGCGGGAGTCACAGGAATATGGCACGGGGGTAGCACAGAGGTGCCCACGCACGTGTGCTTCAGAAACCAAGTGAGTCCGACAGAGACTCGAGGAGCTCACCTGGGACAGGAACACAGCCTGCTAAACGGGATACTGCCGGAGCAGCAAGGCAGGGGCAAGACCTGCAAACTAGGTGCTGCCTGAGCAGCAAGGGCAAAGCCCACAAAAGACAATAATGCCTAAGCAGTGGCGTGGCAGCACGCTGCCAGACATCCAAACATAGAAGGACGGTCACGCACCGCCATGATGGCAGGGGGAGCTTTTAAGGAGGTGTAGCTCCACCCAAGGGCGGGCGCGAGACAGGCGTGACCCAATCAGGATTCGTGACGTCCTGGCCCAGCCAGTCAGGATTCAGCACATCACCAGCCTCGTCATCGGGCCGTGTGATATCAGTGAGCGAATCAGAAGACGTCACGTGGAGCACATGCTCATCTTCCTGCCTCTGGGTCATAAAGGCGGGATCCCCGGTTTCACAATGTGCAGAGACATGGGAAGTCTTGCTGCTTCCCTGAGCATCTATTCTTTGCACACTGCGCAACCTCCCAGAGCCTCCGTGATGCTGAGCAGGAGAGCTCGTGGCAAGCAAGGGATGGGAGACCGCTCCATTCCTTGCAAGAGGAGAACCACTAGGTGTCACCCTTCTGCTGTGTCTCTGAGAAGGCAACTCCTGCAGTCTCCCAGACCTTTGGCGCTGTTGAGCAGGAGGGCTCGTGGCAGACAAGGAATGGGGTACCACCTCATTCCTTGCAATAAGAGAGCCACGACGTGTAACACTTTATACTTTACCCACCAGACACACCATTGGGGGGCCTGAAGGGAATAGGGCCGCCCACTTGGGGGGTTGGTAAGGGAAAAGTGAAGAAAGTGACGGTTGATCAGTGGGGAGTGAAAGGTGAGGTGGTGGAGTGGTGACCCTCGTGAGGAGAGGTCAGGGAGCAGGGCTCAAGTAGTTACTAGGTGGCAGACGTTGGTCTGGGCCTGATAGGAGCTGGAACCCCGGTCGCAGGGGATTATGTCAAAGGGTACGGACTGCCGAGGAGGGCAGCTGGCAGCCTTGAGCTATCACCGGGCAGGGGCCAGGGCACGACAAGGTACGTGGACCCTAGGCCGGGAAGTAGCTTCATGCATCCTGGTAATTTACCCAACAAGAGTGAAGACTTCAAGTGTCATCCCCAACCCGCTCCAAAATCGGGGTACTAGCGCACTCTTCTCCTACCCCCAATGGCACGCCAACTACCCAACGGGCCCCAGGACACCCAAACCCCCTACCCACAGAGGGGTTAAACATCCCCCTGCTTCAACATCGTTACCGGGCTCCCCAACAGCAGTGGTGGTCTCTCACATTACCACGCATCATGGGTGGCGTCACGAACTTTCAATCCCCCTGTACATACTCCCCTTTTTCTTTTAACATTCGAGAGTCCGCGCGGACCCCCCGGGTCTGGAGAGCCCTCGAGCCACAGCGGCTTCGGATCCGAGCGGCTTGGCTGCTATCGCGGGGGCGGTACACTGAAGCACCTTTATTCTCAAAATCGGTGTTAGGGACTCAAAGTTGAACCATCAGTGACCATTATGTAATGATCCACAGTATGTAGTGTCAGGCTGGGGTATTTTAAATCCCCTATTGACCATGAGACATTTTTCTGATGTGGGAGCTGAAACTAAGCAGAAAAAGACGCCCTGGCAAAAACCAGGTAGTCACACAGATTAGACCCCCGCACAACACCGCTCCCACACAGGGTTAAAGCAGCCGACAAAACCCTAGTCACCCCCCCAGGGAAGGACAGGCACACCAGTGGGCAGGACCAGGCGGAAATTAAATGCCCACCTAGGGGTCTGGAGAGCCCGGGGCGGGAAAACAAGTGAGTTAAGTTTGGAGGAGTGAAAGGAGAAGCTGACAGTTGACGGGGTCGAAGCCCTGACACATTGGCTAGGTGGCAGACGGTGGTCACTGCCAGCAGGAGACGGGAAGACGGCTCGGCAGATCCGAGGTGGACCAGGGCAGGGTTTTAGTCCGTCGGTATCGGCACCGGAGAACCGACCCGGAAACCGTGCACACCAGGTGGTACTCGGACCCTGAAACCAGGCACCGACGGCCTAGCTACTTAACCGATTGAGGGCAGGATTCCAGGTCCTGTCCCAACGTAAGTCCCAAAAAGTAGAAAACCACCCACAGAGAGGGATAGGGCATCCGCCAGGGCCCGGTAGATCCCACGGGTCAGCGTCTGACGGGCACGACTCCCAACCATAGGACCGGGAGCGGACTCCTGCGTTAAACACCGAGAAGTCTACACAAGAAAACACAAAGTGCAGAGGAAAGGGGTTTTGACCATCAGCCCGGGTGTGGGACCAGATATACTTGTCTGCGGCAGCCGGCCAGCATCACCTTGGTTTACCAAAAGACTTGTGTGATTGATTCAACAGTGAGTAACTTTCCGGGCCTGACCGGGTGCGCCGGCCCCTGCCATTATCATCCCCTGCACAGAGACATTGGGCCCCGGGGCATCCATCCCTGCCCACGGAGGGGTTAACATCCAGCTGCCAGCCCATCGCCCCTGGGAGCCCCACAACAGCAGCGGTGGTGCTACATCTCACCACACACCGTGGTTGGCGTCACAGACAGTTTTAAATAATCCCCGTAGAAATACGTCTCCCTTTTATTCAGAGTGTCCGCGTGACCCCCAGGTCCGGTAGAGTCCCTCAAGCCATACCGCAGATCCGGATCCGAGCAGCACGGCTGCTGGCACAGGGGCGGCACACCTCGAAACTTGGCGTCACAAACAGGATTCCTACCCATTCACCTATTTGGTGGAAGTGCGCCTTGTTTTGGACAGTCAGCGGTGCTCCTCGGCAAAGTTTTTGAAAATCGCCATTTTAGCCGCCATTTTTAGGCGCGAAAAAGGACAACCCAGCGTCTTCTTCGCCGAGAAAGGGCGTGAAGTTGAAGCCCCGCCCCCTGGTAACAATGCCGGAAGGTAAACCCTGAGGCCAAAAACGAAACTAACAAACCACGTTTAGAGACTGCTCCCGAAAAACCAGCTGGGAGAAGCGGGAGGATGTCCGCGCCCAATAATGATTGTGGGGCAGCGCCCGCCGCTGGAGCGTCGGCGCCCGCGAACAAAGCGTTTGGCGAAGAAGCCGCGGCTCCTGCTCCGGTCGCTGGAGCGGCGGGGCCTGAGGTTCCGTCAGTCACCCAAGTTATACCAATCACCTTACCTTACGTGCCCGGCGCTGCCTGGTTGCGGCAGTATGATAGCCATGCGATGCCCTGCAGGTATTCAAGAAGAAAATATGCACTGTTCTTGATATGTACGCCATGACCAGCAAGCAGCGCGCATCGGTGGTGTTGGGGCAGCTGACCGGCGCCGCTGAGCAGGAGGTAGAGACTTGGGCCGACACCGACAGGGCCTCAGTAACTTCCGTTTTTGACAAATTGCAAGTCGCCTTCGAAACCCGCACAGAAGCGGAGTTGCGGATGCAGTTTTACCATTGCCTACAGCGTCCTCAGGACAGCATCCGTGACTACGCCCTGAGGCTGCAGACTGCTTTGCGTACACTGAGACAGACGAAATTGAGACCAATAAGATGCTGGTGGAGCAGTTCTAATAGGGGCTGGGCTCCGCTGAAGATCGCAAACAGCTGCGGCTGTGGGGCCTGGAGCATCCAGACTTGGACTTCGCGGTCCTAAAGGACCGGGCCATTAAGGCCTTACAAATATCAGAAACTGGTGCCCCCGAACTGCCGCCATGGCCGGCTGACACTGCTCCTGTCTCAGTGGTGCCCCCCTTATTAGCCCTACCGGGACCTCCAGTTGTGTCTGGGGCTCCTGAGGACCTATCATCACAAGTACAGCGCCTGAGCCAGGACGTCGCCAGGATCCTTGCAACCCTCCAGCTACCGCCGAAGGCCAAGCCAGCCGAGAAGATCCAGCTTGCCGACAGCCCCCTGGATGCAAAGGAGAAGGAACAGCAACAACAACAACCAGTATGGACAGCCCCTTTGCTACAAGTGCAACAAGACTGGTCACTATTCCCGCCGGTATCCTTTAAACGAGCAACCCCTGGGGCCAGGGGCCAATCCTCAGGAATAGATTCTCAAGGCCCAGCTGACTGGCGTGATCGATATGTCGGAGGTCACCCTATCATCTCCCTTGCTATAGACGGTATCCCGATGCCCGCCCTTCTAGACACCAGCTCGCAGGTAACGACTATGCCTTATGTACTATACAAACGTTACTGATCTGACACTGAACTCACCCCACCTGATGCCAGCTTGACTATCATAGCGGCTAACGGACTCCCTCTGACCTATGTCGGGTTTAAGGAAGTATCTTTAAAGGTGGGGCGAGTGGAGCTGAGGCAGCAAGGACTCATTGTGGTGCAGTATGACCCTAGTGATCGCAACCCAAGAATGGTCCTAAGGACAAATGTAATTGAGAACTGCATGGGAGAGGTACTGCATTTGCTACAGCAACTGTCTGCCACGGCAGGAGTGGGCCGGCAGAGGGCTCTGCAATGAGAAATTCGGGCCCTCCTGCAGCGGCAACAGGTGAACATGTCAGGTGGAGAGATTGGAAGTGTGCGGGTGATGGATGTAGCGCCTCTAGTGGTGAATCCGCGGAATGACATGATCTGGTGCAGGGCAGCAGTAGGTCCTAGAGGACAGGATTACCCGACATTGGTGGAACCTCTGCCTTCGGAGCACTGGCCCACAGTAATGACAGCCAGAGGGGTGATTGATGGCAGGAAGGGGAGAGTGCCCGTGAGAGTGATGAATTGCGGAGAGGAAGAGGTTAGGCTACCCCGCTACGCCATCATTGCTAAACTCTTTACAGTAGACATTGATGCCATCCAGGTAGCAACCTCCACAGTCACCGCATCACAGTCAAACAGTGACAGTCCACCGAAGCAGTTAGAGGAGTGGTGTCAAGAGTTACACATAGGCACAGACTCCACGCCCGCACATCACAAGGGAGGGGTGTACAGGGTACTGCAGGAGTACGAGCAGGTATTCAGCAAACACCCGCTAGATTTCGGAAGGTTTAAGGGGGTCCAACACCACAGTGTACACCACCAGTGTACCAAAGACATGTTGAGGAACATGAAGGAGGCAGGGGTCATCCATAATAGTTGTAGTCCCTGAGCAGCTCTGTTGGTTCTGGTAAAGAAGAAAGACGGCACCATGAGAATGTGTGTGGATTACCGGAAGATTAACCAGATAACGCACAAGGACGCCTACCCTCTCCCACATATTAAATAATTGTTGGCTGCACTGAAAACAGCAAACTATTTCTCTACGCTTGACCTTACTAGTGGCTACTGGCAGGTGTCGGTCGTGGAAGAGGACCGGGAGAAAACTGCTTTCACCACCCCAATGGGTCTCTGCGAGTTCAACAACATGCCTTTTTGGTTGTGTAATGCCCCGGGAACCTTCCAGCGGCTAATGGAGTGCTGTTTGGGACACCGCAATTTCGAAACTGTCCTGAGATATTTGGATGACGTCATTGTCTATTCCAAGACGTACGAGGCACATTTGGAGCACCTTGCCGAGGTGTTCGAAGCTCTCTCCAAGTACGGGATGAAACTGAAGCCCCACAAGTGCCATTTGCTGAAGCCTAAAGTACAGTACCTTGGGCATGTGGTGAGTGCCGAAGGTGTGGCGCTGGATCTGGAGAAAATTACAGCCATCCAGGGCTAGCCAAGGTCCACCACAATCAAGGAAGTGAGACAGTTCCTGGGCCTGGTGGGTTATTACCGTCGCTTCATCAAGGCCTACACCAAGATGGCCACCCCCATGCAGGACCTCATGGTGGGGCAAACCAGGAATGGCAAGACTCCTGGCCCCCGTTCACCTGGGGTGAAGAAAAGGAAAACTCCTTTCAGCAGCTGAAGTCGGTTTTGACTGGAGAAGAGATCCTAGCCTACCCCGACTATGGCCTCCCGTTCATTCTATACACAGATGCCAGTAATGAAGGCCTGGGAGCTGTCCTGTCCCAGAAGCAGAATGGCAGTGAGAGGGTGATTGATTATGCAAACAGGAAACTTCGGCCGACGGAGAGGAATCCCGAGAATTATAGCTCTTTCAAATTGGAATTCCTGGCCCTCGTCTTTGGGCGATAACCGAAAGGTTCAAGCATTACCTGGCTTCCGCAAAGTTTACTGCCTACACAGAAAATAACCCTCTAACTCACCTGGATACAGCGAAGCTTAGGGCCCTGGAACAGTGGTGGGTGGCTCGGTTGGTGAATTATGACTTTACCATCAAGTACAGGGCCGGCCGTAAGAACACCAATGCAGATGCGTTGTCTCAGATGCCGCACCTACCTGATGAAGGGCTGGATGAAGACGAGCTAGAAGAACTTGAGCTGCCTGCATTCCATCAACCTGACAGTGTGAAAAACGCCAGGCCATTCAGTGGCCAGCAAGAGGCGGCCTTCATCCTCTTGCCCCACCATGGTTGGCAGGTGGCCCAAGATGAAGACCCCGCAGTTCAGCTAGTCAAGACGCTAATCTCCCAGGCCCAGTCCAGGATGGAGCCCAATGCCCCTGCAGAAGTACAGCAGCTGTGGAGAGAAAGAGACCGTTTGTACCTGCGCCAGGGCAAATTGTACCGAGGGCTGATTAATCATAAGACACCCGAGAAGGTCTGTCAGATTGTGGTGCCGCAAGCGTATGTGTCCATGGGTTTGAAAGCTTACCATGATGGAGCAGGACACTTTGGTTGGAAGAAGTTGGAGATGCTGCTGTGGCGCCCCAGGACCTGGTCGCCACAACAGCATTGCCCTTCCAAAGGGTTAATGCTGAGCCTGGAGGTAATGGGGAGGTCCATTGGCCAGCAAGTTTAACATCCACCGCGGTTCTCCCTCCGGCCAGCAGGGGGAGCTCTGAACCTGGAATTCCAGGGAGCCTTCCTCAAGTCTGACCTGAGAGAGGAAGTAGAGTTCAGTCTGCAGGGAGAAGTGATAGTGAGCAGACGCAGAGTGTGCTGTCCTGTGGATCTGGGGCCTAGAGCTAGAGCAGCTTGGCCCAGGGAAGCAGGAGTAGCAGAGAGGCAGCGAAGAGACTCGGACATCGGAGTCTGTGGCCACCAGGGCTTAAAATACTCCCTGGTAGCCGAATCCGAAGGGCAGGAGAGCTGCAAGCACCTGGCCCATAAACAGCCCGAAGGTACAGCTGCAGCATCAGGGCCCGGTGTGGACTCCAGCAGAGAAGCACCAAAGAGGGCCTGCGCAGCCTACTACAGAGGGAAAGGGACGTACCATCGGTCCCAGCAGCAAAGAGGGCCATTGCTGGATTCCATGAAGCAGGGTCCTATCATAACAAAGAAAAGCACAGGAGTAGGCCTCATACTCAGCTGGCCAGAAAGATCACCCCAAGTACTTCCAGGCCGACCGGATCCCCATCACCACCTGTGACGGTCTCCCAGGATTAGACGGTTCCTAAAGTAAAAGAGGAGAAGGTAAAGAGACTGTTGTTTGTGCCTGATTCTTTCATTGCCTGTCGGCCCTGCACCGTGTTAGCCACACAACACCATAGACTTTCACGAGCACTAACAGTGTTCCCGGGGTTCCGCTCCACCTGTGGGGAGCAGTACCACCATTGCTGCCATAACATCACCCCGGAGGCCTCACACAGCAGCAGCGGCTTAATAGCCACAGACCACAGGTGGTGTCACGAAACATATACTTTAATTGCTCCCAAGTCACCAGCCCTATTACAACTGACACCCACCAGGGCCACGGAGCCGGGCCCCGCCACCACTGACGATCCCCGGACTAGTCCGGCCCGGCACCGGGTGTCCAATAGCTCTGGGGTGGGCGAGTCAATTTTTGGCGTCACGAACAGGATTTCGTGCCCGGTCCCACCGGGTACTGTGTGCCTGCAGAAACTGTGCTTAAAAGACTGTGTTACTGTCTGCAAACGGCCGCCACCATTAGCCTCGCCGAGTGCAGGAAGAAGAGGGGCGTGCCCGAAAAAGAGCGCGAAGGGAGCGCGCCATCAGAGCAGAGCGCCGTTAACCCCGCGCTACTCGGAAGAGATTGTAAAAAGAAAGCGGAGCCTGGTAAGGTTCACTAAGGGGGAGGAAGATGTCCGACACCGAGGGAGAGCCGGTGGCTGTAGTAGTTCAAGACGCAGCAGCGCCGGCCGATGTAATCCCAGTCGCCGTCGCCCTGGCCCCCGCTGTAGCGCCGGTAATGCCGATCACAATGCCGTACATCCCGGGAGCAGAATGGCTGCCGCAGTACTCCGGGGAGTCCCATACCCTGAGCGACTTCAGAGAAAGCCGGCACAGCTTGTTCATAGTGTATCCGCTGACTGAGAGCCAGAAGGTGGGCATATTGATGGGGCAGTTAGCCAGCGCGGCCCAGCGTGAAGTGAAGTCCTGGCCTGATACAGATAAAGGGACAGCAACCCAGATACTGGCCAAGTTAAAAAGTACTTTTGACACCCGCACCGCAGCAGAAATAAAGATGAGGTTCTTTGGGTGCAAACAACGGGCCACAGACAGCATAAGGGACTATGCCTTAAACTTGCAAGAGGCCCTGAAAGCAGTTAAACAGGTGGACCCAGAGAGTGTACGTGAAGAAGACAAACTCCTAACTGAGCAGTTCATAGAGGGGCTCCTGTCAGACGCCCACAGGACCCAGCTGCGTATTATGGTCCTGCAGAACCCTGCTCTGGACTTTGCAAAGTTTAAGGACCAGGCCATCCGGGTACTGAGAGAATCTACACCGAGTGACCCAGTACCCCTCCGGCCTCTTGCTATCACGTACCCAGGGGTGGTGCCTGCAACACGAGCCGCTGCAGGGGCTGAGGCGCAGTCCCTGGATAAGGATCCCAATGCAGAGCTCATACAGCAGGTCCAGGAGCTGACCAAGACTGTAGCTGCCCTTGCTAGGACCGTACAGTCTCTACAAGTGACCCCACCACCTGCAAGAATCGAGTTGGCCTCCAGCCCAGATGACGTCTCATGGATGCGACAGAGGAGGATTCCGCCGACCCGAGGAAAAGACACAGACCGGTATGATTCAACGGGACAACCAATCTGCCGCCGCTGCAGTCAGGCGGGCCATATTGCAAGACACTGTCCTTTAAATGGGCCGAGCCTGGGGCCAGGAGCCAACCCCCAGGTGTAAGGAAGCCCGGCTCAACCCCCAGTCGCAGCAAGTATGTGGGAGGACGCCCGGTCCTTCCTATTGTGCTGGATGGGATCCCGTTGAATGCCCTCCTGGATACGGGGTCCCAGGTAACAACCATCCCTTATAAACTGTACAAAAGATATTGGGCTGATTCAGACATTGACCATGGCCCAGATGATGATTTAACAATTGTGGCCAGTAATGATCAGCCCTTACCTCAAATTGGGTATAAAGAAGTAACCATTAAAGTGGGGCGGGTAGAATTGCCATGTCAGGGAATGATAATTGTAGATATTGATTGCAAAGAATCTGACCCACTGCTAACCATTGGTACAAATGTGATAGAAAATTGTATTGCCGACTTGATAATTTTGTTGCAACAGGCGTCTGAAACTGCCAGCTCCGGGCAGCAGCGTGCCCTACAGAGGGAGATCAGAGCCCTGATGAGGAGGCAGCAGGTAGAGCTGGCCGGAGGAGAAATTGGCAGTGTGAGGGTAAGTGACCCCCTCCCCATTGCAATACCCCCAAGAAGTGAAATGTTGATATGGTGTCGGGCAGCAATACGCCTCAAGTTTCAGGATTACCATGCCTTGGTAGAACCGGTGTATTCAGACAGTAGGCCTGGAGTCCTGATAGCCAGAGGGGTAGCAGACGTTCGCAAGGGGAGAGTGCCCGTCCGTGTCCTGAATTGTGGGGAGGAGGAAGCCAAATTGCCCCAGTACGCCACCGTAGCAAAACTGTACACTGTCAGCAACAATACCATCAAAGCAGTGGAACCCTTGATCCCGTCCGACCAGGCGGAAGACAATGGCTCCAAGGGGCAGCTGGAAGACTGGTGCCAAAAATTACATGTGGGCACCGACTCCACCCCCTCACACCAAAAGCATGGGGTTTACCGGGTGGTACAGGAGTACGAGCGGGTCTTCAGCAAACACCCCCTAGATTTTGGGCAGGTAAAAGGGGTTAAACATCAAATCCCCACGGGTGATCATCATCCCATTAAAGAGATATACCGCCCTGTACCCCCAGCACAGTATCGGCGTGCCAAAGAAATGCTACGGGAAATGAAGGAGGCTGGGGTTATCAGAGATAGTTGTAGCCCCTGGGCAGCTCCACTAGGGCTCGTAAAGAAAAAAGATGGTACAATGAGAATGTGCGTAGATTACAGGCAAATTAACCGCATTACACATAAAGATGCTTATCCACTACCCAGAATAGAGGAGTCACTAACAGCCTTAAAGTCAGCTAACTATTTCTCCACCTTGGATCTCACCAGTGGGTATTGGCAGGTTCCCGTGGCAGAGGCGGACAAGGAGAAGACTGCATTCACGACACCAATGGGCCTCTGCGAGTTCAACTGTATGCCATTCGGGCTCTGCAACGCCCCAGGGACATTCCAAAGGTTGATGGAGTGCTGCTTAGGCCACCACAACTTTGAAACCATGCTGTTGTACCTGGATGACGTCATAGTCTACTCCAAGACTTATGAAGACCACCTGAGGCACTTAGCAGAAGTGTTTGAGTCCTTGTCGAAATATAGCCTGAAGATAAAGCTGTCCAAATGTCACCTCTTGAAGCCAAAGGTACAGTACCTGGGTCATGTGGTCAGCGCAGAAGGTGTGGCACCTGATCCGGAGAAAGTCACCGTAATCAAGGACTGGCCAAGACCCACCACGGTAAAGGAGGTGCGGCAGTTCCTTGGGCTGGTGGGCTACTACAGAAGGTTCATTGATGGTTTCACAAAGATAGCAGCGCCCCTTCAAGATCTCTTGGTGGGCCAGCCAAAGCAGGCTAAGAAGCAGAGCCCTCCATTTGAATGGAGCAGCCAACTGGAAACATCCTTTGTCCGGCTGAAAGGGGCTCTCACGGGAGAAGAAATTCTGGCCTACCCTGACTACAGCCAGCCGTTTGTACTGTATACAGACGCCAGCAACGTGGGACTGGGAGCAGTTCTGTCCCAGGTGCAGGGAGGCAGAGAGAAGGTGATAGCTTACGCCAGTAGGAAGCTTCGGCCCACAGAAAGGAATCCAGAAAACTACAGTTCCTTCAAGCTGGAGTTCCTCGCTATTGTTTGGGCAGTGACTGAACGTTTCAAGCACTATCTGGCATCGGCCAAATTCACCATCTTCACGGACAACAATCCGTTGACACATCTGGCAACAGCCAAGTTAGGTGCGTTGGAACAGCGATGGATGGCCCGGCTGTCTAACTTTGACTTTACCATCAAGTACCGGGCTGGCAAGAAGAATAACAATGCTGATGCGCTGTCCAGAATGCCTCACTTACCCGAGTCTGGAGAAGACCTGGATGAACTCGAAGAGATAGAGTTACCGGCTTTCCATATCCAAGGTGTTTCCCAGTGTGAGCATGCTGTAGGAGTGAAGCGCTCGAGCCAGCACGAGGTCTCGGTCAACCCGTTACTCCACCATAATTGGGAAGAGACACAGAACGGTGACCCGGCCGTGCGATTGGTCAAAGAAAAGCTAGCACAAGCTGAGATCCACCTTGGCCCAGATGCTACAGAAGAAGCCCAGCAGCTGTGGAAGGAGCGGGGACGACTGTTCACCTACCAAGGCAAGCTCTGCAAGAGATATGTCAACTGGCGAACGAATGAACTCGTCTGGCAGATAGTGGTCCCACAGAGGGATGCTCCAATGGTCCTAGCCGCTTACCATGATAACGCAGGACACTTCGGGTGGAAGAAGTTGGAGACCCTACTCCGCGATCGGTTCTACTGGGTGCACATGAGAAAGACAGTCGAGAAGTGGTGCCGAGACTGTGGTCCGTGTAACCTGAGGCGGAAAGATGATGCCAGCCAGAGGTCTCCCCTACAGCCAATTGTCACGAAGCAGCCCCTGGAGTTGGTGGCCCTGGACCGCGTGAAGTTAACACCAAGCCGGTCAGGCTATGTTTACGCCCTCACCATTGTGGACCATTACTCTCGTTTCCTGGTAGTAGTGCCTGTGAAGGACCAGACAGCCAGAACAGCAGCTAGAGCATTTCAGGCATACTTTTGTCGACCTCACGGTTACCCTGAGAGGGTACTGACTGATCAAGGTCCTGCATTCGAGGCAGAAGTGTTCCAAGAGTTCTGTAACATGTACGGTTGTAAGAAAATCAGAACAACACCGTACAACCCCCAAACCAATGGATTGTGCGAGAAGATGAACCATGTGGTCATTGATATGCTCAAGACTCTACCTCTGGAAGAAAGAAACCAATGGCCGGAGAAGTTACCAGATCTGGTAGACCTGTACAACCATATCCCAGTAAATTCGACCAACTGCAGCCCTGCTTACCTGATGCGAGCAAGACCTGGCAAGTTACCTGTAGACTTTGAGATGGGGACTGTGTCACCTGAAGCGGTTCAGGAGATAGAAGATTGGGATACAGAGCGACAACAGCAGTACCGCAAGGTCCAGGAATGCATAGAAAGGAGCCTGTCCCAAGCAAGAACGAGACAAGAGCAGCATTACAATCAAACAGCCCCAGCAACTCCCTTAGCACCTGGAGAACAGGTCCTCAAGAAAAAGTGGAGGGTGCATAAATTAGATGATCAGTGGGAGAATGAACCCTACACCATTATTCCCTCCAACTTTGACAATAGTAAGGTATGCCTCATAAGCAAAGATGAAGGCAAGACCTATCAAGCAGTTTCTCGAGACCGCCTGAAAGCGTGCCCCGAACGGTGCAGAATCCAAAAAGAAGTAGAAGAAGTACAAGAAAGTCCTCAAAGTCAAGAAAAAGAGGAAGAGATGATCCAAACAATCCTTGGAAAATTCCCCAAAACTTGGACCCGAATAAACAATGCCATAGTGGTACCAGTGTTGACGTTCCCGCAGTTGGTCGAGCCAGAAACAGAAGAGGTTCCAGATCCACCTAAAGAACCGTCCGCTCCAACACGAGATGACACGCCAGCAGTGGAACAGGAGAATCAACCCCCTGTCGGTGGTGAACCTGTCATACACTTGGCGACTCTTAGACCACATAGGCAGTCATCACGCATACCTATCAGGGTTAGGCCTACCTGTAGTGCTGAGGTAGAAGACACACCAAGTAGTCAGGGACAAACACCAGAGCTACGCAGGTCTCAACGCAGCACTCGGGGACAGCCCCCTCCAAGGTATAGAGAGTAAAAAGACAGAGTACTTATTAGAATGTAAATAGTTATGTGAAATGTCTGTAATGTTGTGTATAACATGTTTTTCTTTTTTGATTGAGAAAATGGACAATTGAGCCACTGGACTATGGGTGGCCAACACCTAGCTGTACATAGTTAGCACCAGTGTGCTCAGCACCCCTGAAGGAAAACCCGTCCGGCGTGCATAGAGTGGGGTCATCAATGCTCTGACGCACGCCCAGAGCCTACGTTGGGGGTTTTATCGCGGCGGGTCCCCCATGGAGCAGTGTAATGGACACCCGGCAGGGAGCCACGCTGGACTCTTATAGTTGTTTAAGGTTGTAACATGTTTTGTTTTGTTTCTACAGTCCGGGAGTACTGAATTTAACTAAGGGGGAGTGTGGCGCCCCAGGACCTGGTCGCCACAACAGCATTGCCCTTCCAAAGGGTTAATGCTGAGCCTGGAGGTAATGGGAAGGTCCATTGGCCAGCAAGTTTAACATCCACCGCGGTTCTCCCTCCGGCCAGCAGGGGGAGCTCTGAACCTGGAATTCCAGGGAGCCTTCCTCAAGTCTGACCTGAGGGAGGAAGTAGAGTTCAGTCTGCAGGGAGAAGTGATAGTGAGCAGACGCAGAGTGTGCTGTCCTGTGGATCTGGGGCCTAGAGCTAGAGCAGCTTGGCCCAGGGAAGCAGGAGTAGCAGAGAGGCAGCGAAGAGACTCGGACATCAGAGTCTGTGGCCACAAGGGCTTAAAATACTCCCTGGTAGCCGAATCCGAAGGGCAGGAGAGCTGCATGCACCTGACCCATAAACAGCCCGAAGGTACAGCTGCAGCATCAGGGCCCGGTGTGGACTCCAGCAGAGAAGCACCAGAGAGGGCCTGCGCAGCCTACTACAGAGGGAAAGGGACGTACCATCGGTCCCAGCAGCAGAGAGGGCCATTGCTGGATTCAGAGAAGCAGGGTCCTATCATAACAAAGAAAAGCACAGGAGTAGGCCTCATACTCAGCTGGCCAGAAAGATCACCCCAAGTACTTCCAGGCCGACCGGATCCCCATCACCACCTGTGACGGTCTCCCAGGACTAGACGGTTCCTAAAGTAAAAGAGGAGAAGGTAAAGAGACTGTTGTTTGTGCCTGATTCTTTCATTGCCTGTCGGCCCTGCACCGTGTTAGCCACACAACACCATAGACTTTCACGAGCACTAACAGTGTTCCCGGGGTTCCGTTCCACCTGTGGGGAGCAGTACCACCATTGCTGCCATAACATCACCCCGGAGGCCTCACACAGCAGCGGCGGCTTAATAGCCGCAGACCACAGGGGGCGTCACGAAACATATACTTTAATTTCTCCCAAGTCACCAGCCCTATTACAACTGACACCCACCAGGGCCACGGAGCCAGGCCCTGCCACCACTGACGATCCCCGGACTAGTCCGGCCCGGCACCGGGTGTCCCATAGCCCTGGGGTGGGCGAGTCACTGCTGAGAGAACGGTTCTACTGGATCGGAATGAGAGAATCTATCGAGGCATGGTGTAGGGATTGTGGTCCCTGTGTGTTAAGAAGAAGGGATGGAACCAGCCAGAAAGCCCCGTTCCAGCCAATTAACACCCACCAGCCACTGAAACTTGTCGCTCTAGACCACGTCAAGCTCACACCAAGCCGGAACGGCTACACTTACGCCCTCACCATCGTAGATCACTACTCCAGGATCATGGTGGTGGTACCCGTCAAGGATCTCATGGCTCGCACTGCAGTAAAGGTCTTTCAAGCATACTTCTGCTGGCCGCATGGTTACCCGGAGAAGGTGCTCACTGACCAAGGCCCGGCCTTTGAAGCGGAAATCTTTCAGGAGTTCTGCAGTTTGTATGGGTTTAAGAAGATCCGTACCACCCCATATCACGCCCATACCATTGGGATGTGCGAGAAGATGAACCACTTGGTCCTCAACCTCCTCAAGACATTACCTCTCGAAGAGTGGAACCAGTGGCCTGAGAAACTACCTGATCTGGTAGACATGTACAATAACATCCCCAGCAGCTCCACTAAATGCACACCCGCGTACCTAATGAGGGCAAGGCCCGGAAGACTGCCAGTAGATCTGGAGTTGGACGTAGAAGCGCCTGAGGCCGTCCCGTAAACTACGGGCTGGGATGCCAAGCGTCGGAGGCAGTACCGGCAGATCCAGGTTTATGTGGAGGGGAACGTGCGCCAGAGCAGAGAGAGACAAGAGCAGCATTTCAATAGACGAGACTAGGCTGCTCCCTTTGGACCTGGTGATGTAGTATTGAAAAGGAAGAGAAGACTGCACAAATTGGATAACCAGTGGGAGAGGACTCCGTACGTTATCCAACCCACTGGTCGGGAAGATCAGAAAACGTACCTTGTCAGTCGTGACCAAGGGAAGACTACAACCAATGTTTCCAGGGACCACCTGAAGAAGTGTCCAGAGCCCCTGAAGAAGGTGGAGAAGGTTCCCGCTCCCACGCCGGGCGTGGAAAAGAAGAAAGCGGTGATCCACACTATTATGGGGGATTTTCTAGCTGATTGGCCTATGTAGAATGGAGCGGTGATTGTTCCCGTTATAATGTTCCCACAACCCGTGGAAGATGCAGAGCCAGAAAGGTCTAACAGCAGCATGCCAACCCCATCGCCAAGGGATGCACTTACACCATGGCCCCGTAGGTCCTTACCAGCTATACCTGACATTAGGGAAGCAGAAACCATAGTTCACTCTCCCCCACCAGTCCTAAGTGAAGATAGAGGGCTCAGAAGGTCTACACACCCTAACTTGGGTCAGCCACCACTCAGGTACAGGGAAACTGCAATCTAGTGAGTGGTGTCTGCTTGTTGTGTAAATATGTATGTAAATGAATACCAATCAACCGAATATTTCACCTGGTTTTACCGTTTAAATATATGGACCATGGTTTTGGACTGGAAGCCAACCCAAAAACTTTTGGGCCTTGTAAATACCTCCCGACCACCCTTTTTGTCCTGCAGCAGTCTCTGGAGAGGCTGATTGGAGGAAGGGCCTGCGGTAGAGTTGGCCGAGGCCCAGTCACAGCTAAAACCATTAACTACCCTCCAGGCCAGGGGTCCCCAGACTTGGAGCCCTTGAGATAGACTGTCGGGTAAGGAACATTTTACCCGGCCCGTGTGGGTGTCACCCAAACCAGTTCCTGGACTTGGGAAAAGGGGTGCCAACCAGTTCTTAGAGGTGGCACCAGGGTCAGGTTTGTTTGGGTGGGCGCAGCAAGAGGGTGGTCCGGTCCATCCCGTCACGTTAAAGTTCAAGATATGTGCCTCCCGTAAGGGAAGAAAAGGTATATATGTTATTATAATTGTAACCTGTTTTTACCTTTTTCACAGTTCAGGTTAAAATAAAAGGTGGTGGTCGGACGGTCTGTATTATATCAAGGGGGAATGTGACGCCCTGGCAAAAACCAGGTAGTCACACAGATTAGGCCCCTGCACAACACCGCTCCCACACAGGGTTAAAGCAGCCGACAAAACCCTAGTCAACCACCCCCAGGGAAGGAAAGGCACACCAGTTGGCGAGACCAAGCGGAAAGGAAATGCCCACCTAGGGGTCTGGAGAGCCCGGGGCGGGAAAACAAGTGAGTTAAGTTTGGAGGAATGAAAGGAGAAGCTGACAGGTGTCAGGGTCGGAGCCCTGACACATTGGCTAGGTGGCAGACGCTGGTCACCGCCAGCAGGAGAAGGGAAGACGGCTCGGCAGATCCGAGGTGGACCAGGGCAGGGTTGTAGCCCGCCGGTACCGGCACCGGAAAACCGACCGGGAAACCGTGCACACTAGGGGGTACTCGGACCCTGAAGCCAGGCACCGACGGCCTAGCTAATTAACCGATTGAGGGCAGGATTCTAGGTCCTGTCCCAACCTAAGTCCCAAAAAGTAGACAACCACCCACAGAGAGGGATAGGGCATCCGCCAGGGCCCGTAGATCTCACGGGTCAGCATCTGACGGGCACGGCTCCCAACCATAGGACCGGGAGCGGACTCCTGCGTTACACTCCGGGAAGTCTACACAAGAAAACACAAAGTGCAGAGGAAAGGGGTTTTGACCATCAGCCCGGGTGTGGGACCAGATACACCAATCTGCGGCAGCCGGCCAGCATCACCTTGGTTTACCAAAAGACTTGTGTGATTGATTCAACAGTGAGTAACTTTCCCGGCCTGACCGGGTGAGCCGGCCCCTGCCGTTATCATCCCCTGCACAGAGACATTGGGCCCCGTGCATCCATCCCTGCCCACGGAGGGGTTAACATCCAGCTGCCAGCTCATCGCCCCTGGGAGCCCCACAACAGCAGCGGTGGTGCTACATCTCACCACAAACCGTGGGTGGCGTCACAGACAGTTTTCAACAATCCCCGTACAAATAAGTCCCCCTTTTATTCGGAGTGTCCGCGTGACCCCCGGGTCCGGTAGAGTCCTTCGAGCCATACCGCAGATCCAGATCCGAGCAGCACGGCTGCTGGCACGGGCGCGGCAAGAAACACCAAATTTTTGAGGAGTTTTGGATTTTTGAGTAGGATTTAGAGTTTCCAAAAAATTCTGTGTCCACATACCTTTAAAGTTGTTTTTTTTCTCCAGGTATAACATACATTTCTGTAGTCACTTTATGTGGCTGCAGATTGCTGAATCTTGACAATGTACAGAAGAAGTATATCTCGTGATATGGAGGGCATTTGGACTAATTAGAAATGGAAAATCCTGCCTTTTGCTCAGTTTTGGCATGTTCCTTTTACGATGTAAGGCCCTAGGCCCCCCTTCAAGAACCAGTTTTGTGCATGATCTCAACTGAAAAAGTAGTAGGAATTGTATTCTATGTGTAGCTCTAGCATGCTTTATATCTAAAGTTTACATTATGGCCTTTGTCTGAAATTTTTTTTCTTTGTAAACAAAACTATTAAGAGTCATTGTGATACTTTCAAGCAATGTAATCAGTAAAGCTCTGTTTGCTCTAGCGGCTTGGCTTCCGTTTATTATTGCTGTACCTGATACATTTTCATAGAACCCTCTGAACCTTATTAACTTCATCTTGCAGTTACAAATACTGTAAACCTTGATGGGAGCCCATAGTCCATGTGTAAACATAGCCTAACATCTAGTGTCGCGGGCGGAGGAGGGGGCGACGCGCTCTCCCTCTGCTGCTCGGGTCCGGCTGCCGCGGCTGCTGCGGCCTGCTGCTGCTTGGTGGCTCGAGCGATGAGCCGGATCCCGGGGACTCTAGCGGCGCTCCTCGCCCGTGAGTGAAAAGGGGGGTTGTTGGGTGTGGGGATGGTTTATTGTCCGTGACGCCACCCACGGTTGTGGTGATTTGTTGGCACCACCGCTGCTCTGTATGGGGATCCCGGGAAGGATGGTATGGAGCAGCCAGTTGTTGTGTTGCCCCTCCGTGGGTAGGGGTTGGTGATCCCGGGGCCCAGTGATGAGATGGGAGATGCAGGGCTTGGTGGGCGCAGGGACGCGGGGGCAGCGCGGTGCCTTGCGGCACTATGGTACTCACTCAGCCTGAGACGTTGACACAGTTTACGGTAAACCACACGGCTGGAAAGACGGTTCCCACGGACGGCTGCACTTGCTCTCCCAGTAGGTAACGGTGATGTCCCTTTGACCTGCACCTAGTGTTTCTGTGTTGGTAGCGATGGGTTCCCACCGGTAACCCGCTCCCCGGCTTGGATATGGGCCGGAGGAGCCCTGCTTTGCCCGCAGACGCTGGCCCCGAGGAACTGGTGCCCTGGCGGTGGCGGTGTTCCTCCTTAATGGTTGGACTTTTGCCTTCAGTCGGGACTTGGTTGTTGGGGGATCGATGTCCCCTTCACTGACGGATTTGGCAAATTATGGTGACTCCTAGCCTTGCCGGGGTCCGAGAGGCCCCTGCCCTGGTGCTGACTGTCCTTCGTATACTGCTCCAGACCGCCGGGCCACTACCCGTCCGCGGTCCTTCCAGCAACCTCCGAGCAGTCCCCCTCCAGACGATCACCGCTGTTGCTGACCTTGCTGACACTGTCCTGCACTTAGCCGGACCAACTTCAGGTCTTTCTACGCTCACTTTTACTCTTTTCTTCTTTGCTCCACTACCACTTCACTTTCACTTAGCTCCTCTACCACTTCCTTCTACTTCACTCCCCTAGCTTAACTGAGCTCGTTCTTCCCGCCTCCAGAGCTGTGAACTCCTCGGTGGGCGGAGCCAACCGCCTGGCCCACCCCCTGGTGTGAACATCAGCCCCTGGAGGAAGGCAACAAGGATTTTAGTGGCTTTGGTGTTCCTAACTGGGATGTATGGTGTGGTGGTGTGATGACCTGTGACCCCTGGCTTGCCCAGGGCGTCACATTCCCCCTTAGCAAAATGCAGACCGTCCGCGGGCTGCCCGTCCAACACCGGTTTTATTTTCTGAAAATGTAAAAAGGTAACATATAAAGCATAACATCATCCCACACGGGAGGCACATTTCTTAAACGTTACTAAACGGTTTTACGGGTACGGTTTCCGCTCTCTCCCACCCAAGCAACCTGGCCCTGATGCTGCCCCTAAAACCCAGGCAGCACCCCTTGACCCACAGTCCAGCACAAGTTACCCGAGCGGGATCTGTCCTTCCCCTCCAGAGGGTAGCCACCGATTCCTTTGGTGGCTGGGCCCCAGCCTGCTCTGCTGAGGGCCCTCCCTCCAACCTGCCTCTCCGGAGGCGGCAACTGCGGAAAACGGTACGGTAAAACAACATATTTACAAGCCACTTAACGTTTGTGGTTGCCCTGCAAGTTCACGGGCTTGTCCATGGATAGTTCCCATGCTAACTTGTTAAACGGTCCCCACGGGGACAACGGTGCCGGCTCCGGCCGGTTCAATCACTGTTAATCAGGTGAAGTACACGGTAATCATCATTTTTCATCATTCTTAAAACTTTTTAAACTTTCAAACACTTTTAAACATGAACTCACACAGACTTCCTGACCCCCCTCTTTAAAGGACAGTCTCCCTGTACCTATGTGGGGGTCTACCTAGGTTGGGACGGGTGGACCTTCGGGGTCCGGTGTCAGTGGGGCTATGCAGTGGGGCAGAGGGAACAACCGGTTCCTCTTCCCTTCTATCGTGTGGGGCAGGCGGAGGCATAGGGGAGCTGGGTACAGGTTCATCCCTGGGCACTGGCACTGGTTCTGGCTCACGGTCGACCGCTTCCACCACTTCTTCATCCACAGGTTGTGGGAACAGTATCACTGGAAGAATCACCGCGCCGTTCTGTGTAGGCCAGTCTGCTGGGAAGTCACCCATCACAGTGTGGATCACCTCTTTTTCCTTCTCTGCTGGTAGAGGAACTGGTTCGTCTGCCGTTGCTCTCAATGCTGGTGGGCACCTTTTCAGATGGTCCCGGGAAACCGTGGCCAAAGTGCCCCCTTGGTCACGACTGATTTGGTAGGCCTTCCCATCTTCCCACCCTGTGGGTTGTATGACGTATGGGATTGGTTCCCATTGATCATCCAACTTGTGGGTCTTCCTCTTCCGCTTTAACACCACATCTCCTGGCTGGAAAGGGCCCGCAGACGCTTTCTGGTTGAATCGCTGCTCTTGCTGTTCTCAACTTCGACTTAGGTTCTTCTCCACATATTCCTGAATCTGCCGGTATTGTGCTCTCCGCCGAGTTTCCCATTCAGCTGTCGAAGGGAGTGCTTCCAGGGACTCCAACCCTATTTCCAGGTCCACCGGCAGGCGGCCGGGACGAGCCCTCATTAGGTATGCTGGTGTGCACTTTGTCGAGCTGGACGGGATATTGTTGTACATATCGACCAAGTCGGGTAGCTTCTCCAGCCACAGGTTCCGCTCTTCCAGCGGTAACGTCTTGAGGAGTCCCAGGACCAAGTGGTTCATCTTCTCACACATGCCGTTGGTCTGGGCATGGTAAGGGGTGGTCCGGATCTCCTTACAGCCGTACAACTGGCAAAACTCGTGGAACACCTCCGCTTCAAAAGCCGGGCCTTGGTCAGTAAGCACTTTTTCTGGATATCCATGTGGGCGGCAGAAATAAGCCTGGAACGCTCGAGCAGCAGTTCTGCCAGTTAGGTCCTTGGCAGGGACAACCACCATGAATCTTGAATAGTGGTCTACGATGGTCAACGCGAAGGCGTACCCACTTCGGCTGGGGGTGAGCTTGACATGGTCTAGGGCGACCAGTTCCAGCGGCTGATGTGTGATGATTGGGTGCAGGGGTGCCCTCTGGCTGGTCTCGTCCTTCCTCCTCAGCGTGCAAGGGCCACACTCCCGGCACCAGGCTTCTACCGACTCCCGCATCCCACTCCAGTAGAACCGCTCTCTCAACAGCATCTCCAGCTTTTTCCACCCGAAGTGCCCGGCACCATCATGGTATGCCCGCAAAACAGTATCCACATCAGCTTGGGGAATAACCAACTGGCAGATTTTCTCATGAGTCTTCGGGTTCATCAGCTCACGGTACAGCTTCCCTTGATGTAGATACAGCCGCTTCCGTTCTTTCCACAAGCGCTGGGCTTCAGCCGGGGCGGCAGGGTCTATCCCAACAGCACCTTGTTCCACCAGGGTCTTGACGAGGCGGACAGCTGGTGCCTGGTTTTGAGCTTCCTGCCACTCTTGACTGGGCCGTGGGTCCAAGTCCACCCGTTGTTGGTGTACCTGTATCCTCTCGTTTGAGGGCCGGTGAAATGCAGGCAACTCGATCTCCTCGAGGTCATCATCCTCGCACCCTTCTTCTGACAAATGGGGCATTCAGGAGAGTGCATCAGCATTAATGTTGACACGACCAGCACGGTACTTGATGGTGAAGTCATAGTTGGCTAGCCGGGCCACCCACCGCTGCTCCAACGCGCCCAACTTGGCCGTATCAAGGTGAGTCAACGGATTGTTGTCCGTGAAAGCGGTGAATTTTGCTGCGGCCAAGTAGTGACGGAACCTCTCCGTGATAGCCCATACCAATGCCAGAAGCTCGGGCTTGAAGGAGCTGTAATTCTCCGGATTCCTTTCAGTTGGCCGAAGCTCCCGGCTAGCATAAGCAATCACTTTCTCTTTCCCATCCTGGACCTGGGACAGGACTGCTCCTAGCCCCACATTGCTGGCATCTGTGTAGAGGATGAACGGACAGCCATA
Source organism: Anomaloglossus baeobatrachus (assembly GCF_048569485.1). NCBI lineage: Eukaryota > Metazoa > Chordata > Amphibia > Anura > Aromobatidae > Anomaloglossus > Anomaloglossus baeobatrachus. The sequence continues at coordinate 128,741,560 of NC_134357.1, forward strand.
GTCGGGATACGCCAGGACCTCTTCTCCGGTCAAGGCCGCTTTCAGCTGGCAGAAGGATTCCTCATGCTTTTCTTCCCACACCAGTGGGGCTCCGATGGGTCTACCACCTTTGGTCTGTCCCACGAGGAGATCTTGCATGGGGTCAGCCATCTTCGTGTACCCTTTAATAAAGCGTCGGTAGTACCCCACCAGACCCAGAAACTGCCTTACTTCCCTCACAGTGGTTGGTCTTGGCCAGCCCTGGATGGCAGTGATCTTCTCAGGGTTAGGGGCAACACCTTCTGCACTCACCACGTGCCCTAGGTACTGCACTCTGGGTTTCAGCAGGTGGCACTTAGAGGGCTTCAACTTCATCCCGTATTTGGCAAGGGACACAAACACTTCGGCCAGGTGCTCCAGATGGGCTTCATACGTCTGGGAGTAAACAATCACATCATCCAAGTACAATAGGACGGTCTCGAAGTTTAGGTGTCCCAGACAGCACTCCATCAGCCGTTGGAAGGTTCCTGGGGCATTGCACAGCCCGAACGGCATACTATTAAATTCACAGAGCCCCATCGGGGTGGTGAAGGCGGTTTTCTCCCGATCTTCCGGGGCCACGGCCACTTGCCAGTACCCACTGGTGAGGTCAAGGGTAGAGAAGTAATTTGCAGTTCTCAGCGCGGCCAAAGACTCTTCAATCCGGGGCAGTGCCTAGGCATCTTTATGGGTTATCTGATTAATCTTCCGGTAGTCCACACACATCCGCATGGTACCATCCTTCTTCTTGACCAGTACCAACGGAGCGGCCCAGGGACTACAGCTGTCCCGAATAACCCCTGCCTCCTTCATATTCCTCAACATATCTTTGGCACACTGATAATGTGCAGGGGGAATAGGCCTGTACCTCTCTTTGATAGGGGGGTGTTCCCCGGTGGGGATATGGTGTTGAACCCCCTTGATCTGCCCGAAGTCTAGTGGGTGTTTGCTGAAAACCTGTTCGTACTCCCGCACCACCCTGTATACCCCTGCTTTGTGATGTGTAGGGGTATCGTCAGTGCCCACGTGTAGCTGTTGGTGCCACTCATTTACCTCCCCTTGCAGCGGGGAAGTGCTGGTAGTAGGTGGGGGGACGGAGGGACTGGCTTCATGGATGGTGTGGGGATCTAGGGTGAGGAGCTTGGCAATGGTGGCATACCGGGGAAGCCTGACTTCTTCCTCCCCACAGTTCAACACCCTCATGGGCACTCTCCCCTTCTTCACGTCTACCACCCCTCGGGCGGCCATTACCGTGGGCCAGTGCTCAGAGGGTATGGGCTCCATCATGGCAGGGTAGTCACGCCCCTGAGGCCCTACCGCTGCTCTACACCAGATCATCATCTCACTCCTAGGGGGCACAAGCAACGGGGCCACATCCATCACTCTCACTCCACCAATCTCTCCTCCTGTTGAGTTTACATGCTGGCGGTACATCAAGGCTCGGATCTCTTGCTGCACAGCTCTCTGTCGGCTCCCCGCCGCTGTGGCGGCCAGCTGCTGCAGGAGGGCTAACACATCACCCATACAGTGCTCCATCACATTGGTTCCTAGCACTATCTTCGGGTTATCATCACTGGGTTCATTCATGATCACAATCATACCCTGGTGTTGCAGTTCAGCTTGCCCTACCGTCATAGCCACCTGTTTATACCCCACTTGGGTCAATGGGAGTCCATTGGCAGCAATTAGCGTTATACTAGTATCTGGGGATGCCAGCTCGTCTATCCCCCAATACCGCTGGTACAACGTATAAGGTATGGTAGTTACCTGGGATCCAGTGTCCAAGAGAGCCATCACCGGTATGCCGTCCACAACCACGGGAATGATGGGTCGCGCCCCGATATACCGGTCCCCGCCAGTCCGGGGGGCCACGGGGTACTACTCCTGAGGGTTGGCCCGGGGCCCCAGGGGTTGCTCGTTTAACGGGCACTCTCGGATGTAATGCCCAGGCTTACGGCACTTGTAGCAGATGGGAGGCCTGCCCCGCGGGTTGCTATTACTTCTCCGCTGCATCCAGGGGACATCTTCAGGGCTGTCGGCAAGCTGTATCGGTGCTGAAGGCTGAGATCAGGTCAACGGTTGGAGTGCAGCAAGAATCTTGGCGAGGGTCTCCGTCCATGTGACGGACCTGGGCTGCCAGTTCCTCCATAGTGCTGCATGGGGCTGCAGGTGTTGGAGAGGTTGGTAGGGCAGGGGCCACCACCATGGGAGCTGTCTCGATGGGCCACGGGGCTGGCTCCAGGGCTTCTGAGGCTGGGGGCTGTAGTGCTTTAATGGCCCGTTCCTTTAACACAGCAAAGTCCACATCAGGGTGTTCCAGGGCCCACAGCCGGAGTTGTTTACGATCTTCAGGGGACCTCATCCCCTGCGCAATTGCTCTACTAACATCTTGTTGCTATCCGCCTCATTAATAGGGTTCACCCGCTTCAGCGTGCGGAGGGCGGTTTGCAGACGTAAAGCATAGTCCCGAATGCTATCCACAGCCCGTTGCCGGCACTGGTAAAACTGCATCCTCAGCTCAGCTTCAGTCCGGGTCTCAAAGGCAGTCTGTAGCTTCTCAAAGATGGTGGCTACAGAGAGCCGGTCCCCCTCGGCCCAGGTCTCCGCTTCCTGCTCAGCCGCACCGGTTAACTGGCCTAGCACTATCGCTGCACGTTGCTTATCAGTCAGGGGGTACAGTTCTAGCAACGGGTTAAGCTTTTTCCCGGAAGGCCTGTAAGGCATCCGGTTTCCCGTCATACTGCGGTAGCCAGGCAGCTCCGGGCGCATAGGGCAAGGAGAACGGCATGACCTGAGCGAGCGCGGGGGGCCGCGGCACCTCCCGCCAGTGCGGCCGGGACCTGGGTAGGCCCATTCCCATCCGCGGGTGCCACTGCGGCTGCGACCACCGCTCCTCCAGCGGCTCCGTCGGGGCGCAGACATCTTGCTTCCGTCCCCCTTAGCTTCTTTCCGGCCCCTCCTTTATTGGGGCGGAGTTTTGGCCTTCGCGCCTCTGCTACTCAAGAAGACGCTCGAGCGGGAACTTTTCGCGCCAAAGATGGCGACTTCTGGAAATTTCAGCCGGATACCTCCGGCGGTTACAAGGCACACCTCTACCCAACGGCAGAGCGGTAAGATCCTCTTCACATCGCCAAGTTGTCGCGGGCGGAGGAGGGGGCGCCGCGCTCTCCCTCTGCTGCTCGGGTCCGGCTGCCGCGGCTGGTGCGGCCTGCTGCTGCTCGGTGGCTCGAGCGATGAGCCGGATCCCGGGGACTCTAGCGGCGCTCCTCGCCCGTGAGTGAAGAGGGGGGTTGTTGGGTGTGGGGATGGTTTATTGTCCGTGACGCCACCCACGGTTGTGGTGATTTATTGGCACCACCGCTGCTCTGTATGGGGATCCCGGGAAGCATGGTATGGAGCAGCCAGTTGTTGTGTTGCCCCTCCGTGGGTAGGGGTTGGTGATCCCGGGGCCCAGTGATGAGATGGGAGATGCACGGCTTGGTGGACGCAGGGACGCGGGGGCAGCGCGGTGCCTTGCGGCACTGTGGTACTCACTCAGCCTGAGACGTAGACACAGTTTTACGGTAAACCACACGGCTAGAAAGACGGTTCCCACGGACTGCTGCACTTGCTCTCCCAGTAGGTAACGGTGATGTCCCTTTGACCTGCACCTAGTGTTTCTGTGTTGGTAGCGATGGGTTCCCACCGGTAACCCGCTCCCCGGCTTGGATATGGGCTGGAGGAGCCCTGCTTTGCCCGCAGACGCTGACCCCGAGGAACTGGTGCCCTGGCGGTGGCGGTGTTCCTCCTTAATGGTTGGACTTTTGCCTTCAGTCGGGACTTGGTTGTTGGGGGATCGACGTCCCCTTCACTGACGGATTTGGCAAATTATGGCGACTCCCAGCCTTGCCGGGGTCCGAGAGGCCCCTGCCCTGGTGCTGACTGTCCTTCGTATACTGCTCCAGACCGCCGGGCCACTACCCGTCCGCGGTCCTTCCAGCAACCTCCGAGCAGTCCCCCTCCAGACGATCACCGCTGTTGCTGACCTTGCTGACACTGTCCTGCACTTAGCCGGACCCACTTCAGGTCTTTCTACGCTCACTTTTACTCTTTTCTTCTTTGCTCCACTACCACTTCACTTTCACTTAGCTCCTCTACCACTTCCTTCTACTTCACTCCCCTAGCTTAACTGAGCTCGTTCTTCCCGCCTCCAGAGCTGTGAACTCCTCGGTGGGTGGAGCCAACCGCCTGGCCCACCCCCTGGTGTGAACATCAGCCCCTGGAGGAAGGCAACAAGGATTTTAGTAACTTTGGTGTTCCTAACTGGGATGTAGGGTGTGGTGGTGTGATGACCTGTGACCCCTGGCTTGCCCAGGGCGTCACACTAGTGCTAGGCATTATAAAAATTATGTATGCTATTTATACCATAGTGCCTTTTAAATGTATTATGTAATAATCCTATTAATTCTTCTAATAATCCTATAATGATTAAGAAAAACTTCATTACAGTATGAATGGAAATATGTAAATAATATAGTATTGCTATAATTTAGCGTACAATTTACTCTTTACAATGTTGGGTAAAATAAAAAAAAATATAAAAAAAATCAGCATAGAAACCAACTTATGGTTGAACCTTGGAACTATTCCATATCAGTTATTGCTACTGACAGGTGACACTCACTGTACAGCCACATCATCACATATAGATAAACTGCATCACACCACCATTACATAAGTATGTGCAGAACTTTCAACAGTCAGGCACTATTGTACACCTTTTTTGTTAACCAAATACAGTTTATTCAGGAGATATAAGGGATCAGACACATAACAGATACAAGAAATTAACAAGCTTTGAAGTCCAATAAATCCTTACTGTCAACGAATGTAAAGATTTAACAAAAAAAAGAAAAAAAAAACACCAGCTAACTGCTAATAGTAATGTATCCGCTGCTTCAAGGCAATCACCCGACAATTTCGCTCCGTACCTGGACAGAAGTTCATTGATAGAGAAATATCAAAGAGAAAAAGAAGGTCCAGCAAGACTGTACCCTTTGAATTCTGGATATAATCTATTATATCAAGCTGAGTGTATGTATGTATGTGTGTATGTCTGCTAAAGGAATTCACACAGTCTCATGTACAATCACGAAATTTTGCACAGACACTGCATTTGACTCAGGGAACGTCATAGACTATGTTTTGTGGGAAAATTTTAAACCTGTGCTTTACAGTTATTCCCCAAAAAACCTGCCTCCATTAAAGTCAATGGATCTGGGAGCCACAGTGCAGCCAGAACTTCAGAAGAATGCGCAGCCACACCCTTAAATGGAATGTTGGCATGTCATAATTCAGCCAGGGAAAGAGACAATCTGTAGAAGGCGGATCCCAGCACAAAGACGTCCAAAAATTTCAGAAGTGTGTATAAAACTTCACATTTATTCAGAAAATATAAACAGCATAAAAATAATTCCTCCGATCAACACGTTTCAGACGCGATCGTCCTTAGTCATGATCATCATTGGATACAACTAGAAAGCATTTAAATAGTGTGTAGCAAAAGGAAATGACAACCTTTTTTTAAGCTGTTTTGATTTTCTGAATAAATGTGAAGTTTAATACACACTTCTGAAATTTTTGGACGTCTTTGTGCCGGGATCCGCTTTCTACTGATTGTCTCCAGCCTTCTTTATCCAGGAGCACCGTCCAGATTCTCCTCTAAAAATTTCCCCTATTGTGGTGGCTGATATTCACTTTTTACCATTGGATTGGGCTTTTTCCTTATTTTTTCGTGCTCCCATTGTTCTATCATTTTTTCATTATGGAGGAGAATCTTTCCAACACTAATGACGACTTTTTTAATGTTAATAACACCACCAGATTTTTTCTTTGGAAAACTCAATACATGAAACTCTTAAGGGTGCTTTACATGCTGCGACATCGCTAACGATATATCGTTGGGGTCACGGGGTTTGTGACGCACATCCGGCGTCGTTAGCGACATCGCAGCGTGTAACACCTATGAGCGACCTTAAACAATCGCAAAAGAGGCAAAAATCGGTCTGTGAAACGTCGCTCATTTACCAAAAATCGTTTTCTGGTCAGTAGCGAGGTTGTTTGTCGTTCTTGCGGCCGCACACATCGCTATGTGTGACACCGCAAGAACAACGAACATCTCCTTACCTGCTTCCACCGGCAATGAGGAAGGTAGGAGGTGGGTGGGATATTCTGCCCGCTCATCTCCGCCCCTCCTATGCTATTGGGCGGCCGCTTAGTGACGCCGCAGTGACGTTGCTATGACGCCGAACGCACCTCCCCCTTGAAGAGGGATTGTTTGGCGGTCACAGCGACGTCGCTGAAAAGGTATGTTGGTGATCACTGCCGTAGCGATAATGTTCACTATGGCAGTGATCACCAAATGTCGCACGAACGACGGGGGCGGGTGCTATCGCGTACGACATCGCTAGCTATCCCTAGCGATGTCGCAGCATGTAAAGCACCCTTTAGTCCGGACCTCAAGGAATCTATGTTTTCACTTGAAAAGCTGATGACTAGCTGGCTAAAAACCTGGTGGGATTCCACTACTTTGCAAGCCTATGTTTCAAATAATATGATCCCACGTGGTCTTCGCATTAAAAAAAGACCTACCACCGTATATGATGATGAATTTATTAAATTATGGGACGATATTTTGTCTAATTGCTCTGCCAAACTCATAGAACTTATTTTGAAATATGAGAATAAGAAACTGGACACTTTGGAACAAGACATCAAGCAAATTTAATCTAATGTCAAATTGCATGCATCTTCTGCAGCGTTTATAGCCTCGCAAAACAGGATTAATGAAAATCTACAGAAAATATGAGTCCATCACTAAACTAGAGTAAATTCAAATGGGAAACTCAAGATTATGCCTCTAATCACATCTATGATTGGCATTTGTTTAGAGAGCATGGTAAATCTCCAAAATCCATTTTGAAATCTGGCAAACATAATTTCTCTGAAACTAAAGTAAGTTTCAGTTCCACAGATGTTGACTTTAGTGAAATTAATACCGACTTATCAGATGGTGAAGTTGCTGGGACCTCGCATAATTCCTCGGTTTTTTACCTCAGACCAACAAAAATCATTTCAAGCAGCAAAAATATTCAAAATAACGAGGTGGGCCAGGGGAAAACATAACCGGCGGAGGACATCGTTATTACACATGCAACAACAAATAGAATCCTGTGACATGTTGTCGGTTATTAATTTGTCAGCTACTATTGTCAATCAGGATGAACTCAACTTACTTGCCAGAGGTTTGAATTTTGCCCCCACGCAAAAATTTAACTTATTTTCTACCATTGTGGATGTAAATCGATTTATTCGAAATGTTACCCTGAAAAATCTTTTTTTTGATTCTGAACATGAGGTTTCCTCCTTCCAGCGCAAAAAATTTGTTCCTAATTTTGAACTTTCCACATTTAGGGAACAGTTATTTCTCGACGATCTTGAGTCATTCGCAGAGAATGATTATAAAAATCCAGAGTTATCGGATTTTTCTTTTCAAAAACGTCATAATGAAATTTTTCCTCCCCCCATTGAGACCAATCGTTTCAGGAGTCGATTCACTCCTGGAACGATTGGGTGAATGGGTTGATGACAGATTACAGCCACTCACACAATGTTCTCATAGTTATATTCAGGATTCAAAACATATTGTTAATGTAATGAATACAGTTCGATGGTCTTCAAATTATGTATGGATTACGTGTGATGTCACTTCATTATACTCCTCAATACCCCATTCTTTGGCATTGATGTCTATTAGGGAGTATATGAACAGATATACACATTACTCTGGCCAACTCCAAAGTTTCATTTTGGATGCTATTTGGTTTTAGTTGCAAAATAATCGTTTGCCGCGGAGAGGTCATGCTAAAACAAAAAATCGTTCTCTTCTAATTAGCGGTGTTGATCCTCGTTCCTGTGGCACCACACATCGCTGTGTGTGACATCGCAGGAGCGACGAACATCTCCTTACCTGCCTCCACCGGCTATGCGGAAGGAAGGGGGTGGGCGGGATGTTTATGCCCCGCTCATCTCCGCCCCTCCGCTTCTATTGGACGGCTGCCATGTGACGTCGCTGTGACGCTGCACGACCTGCCCCCTTAGAAAGGAGGCGGATCGCCAGCCAGAGCGACTTTGCAGAGCAGGTAAATGCATGTGACAGGGGTAAGCGAAGTTGTGCGCAACAGGCAGCGATGTGCCCGTGTCGCACAACCGAAGGGGGCGGGTACGATCACTTGCGATCTCGCTAACGAGATCGCAGCATGTAAAGCCCGCTTTACTATCCAGGGCAATGCCGGGTATACAACTAGTGTAATATATACAGTAAAAAATACTATATGTAATTATGTGGCTCTTCCAGTATAGTTGGGGAAAACATGTTTAGGGGCTTCCATGCTGAGCTCCCAGTGCTTATCCTTTAACAGTCCCACATCTGTTTTCCACTTGAATCTCAATGGGAAGGGCACTAGGGACTTAATTGAGGCCTGTGATCTACAGGGTAGAGTGATAATGGCCGCCAATGGCTCCATAGCAATAGTATTTAACATCAGAGATAGTGGGCATCCCTATCAAATAAGTATGACAAGTATAATTAAAGGGAACCTGTCACTGGATGTTTATAATACTCACCTAACGGTCAGTGCTGAGCAGACTGGTCGGATGGGCATCTCCGTTCTCCGGGTCCGCACCTCCTCTTTCGGCCATCTTTGTCCTCCTTCTTCTGAAGCTAGTGTTGATGACGCGTTCTACGTCATCTACACTAGTCAACATTGAGGTCCTGCGCAGGCGTATTACAATACTTTGATCTGCCCTTCTCCCGCTGAGGGGCGGGCCAGTGCTAAGGAGGGGTGGGCTGGTGGTGAGGAGGAGAGGGAGGGATTTATCTCTCTCTCTCTTCCGTATCTGGCTATTGCCATTCTCGCCCTGCACTCGCGGTACACCGGTGTACTGCGAGTGCAGTGCGATCTTTCTCTCACCCAATAGACTTGAATGGGTGCGAGAGAAAGAGTCTTGTTTTCTCTGTCCGATTGGGGCTGAGAAAATAATCGCTCATAGGTGCTGACTAGAGATGAGCGATGTTCGAGGTTCGCCAATTTCATGTTCGAGTGATTTTGGGGGGTGTGTCATTCGACGAACTCGAACGATTTGGTAAAAGTTCGGTAGTTCGAGTTACGTTCGAGAACGGTTCGATCAACAAAAAGCGTAGCTAGTTACTAGCTGGCTTCTCACTGTAATAGTGTGAGTCACTGTGAATCATGATATTATCAATATTCAGCATATAGGCATATAGTGTGCGGGGGGGACGGTGTTTAGATCAGTGCTGCTGCTGAGTGCTGAAAGAATGCCGATCGCCATTTTTTTTTTCTCACCGTGCGTACAGTGGGGCGGGCCAGGCTGTCAGCAAATCACAGACACACACAGCAAAGTGGATTTTTGCCAGACAAGCAAGGGCATGTGTCATAGGCTGTGCATGTCACATGTCTTTGCTCAATAAGATCCGGCCATTTTCCCCATCGCCGCCATTATCTCTCTGCTGCGGGTGGGTGACAGTCAATGTTCCCGCTCCCGCTGCTGCTGCTGTGTGCGCTATAGACATACAGTGTAATTTACACAGTGCTTTAGGGATTAGGGACTACTTATAATTTCAGCCCTTTTCAGAGCTGCATTACAGCCATTCATAGGCATTGTTGCTAGGCAGGTCCGTGCCAACGCTATGCAGGGCTTTAGATAACAGCGTCTGGCTACATCAGCTCAGGCAATTCCTTGGTGCATTTTTTCATTGGCAGGGATAGAAACTGAGGCTTCCTTTGCTGTCCTGCTACCTACAGCACCTGTGCATTCTACACACCTGCCCATTTTTGCTACGCAATTTTTATAGCAAACAGTACTGACACTTAGTGGCATACTTAAAGTGTCTGGGATACTAACTTAGTGTTCCTCTGTTGCCAAGCAAGGTACACCACCTCTGAATTCTACACACCTGCCCATTAGTGCTACGCAATTTTAATAGCAAACAGTGCTGACACTTAAGGTGGCTTTACACGCTACGATATTGTTAGCAATTGCTAGCGATATTGTATGCAAAAGCACCCGCCCCCGTCGTTCCTGCGATTGTGTGTGATCGCTGCCGTAGCGAACATTATCGCTACGGCAGCGTCACACGCACTTACCTGATCGGCACCGACGCTGTGACTGCCGAACAATGCCTCCTTCAAGGGGGAGGGACGTTCAGCATCACAGCGACGTCACCGCGACGTCACTAAGCGGCCGGCCAATCAAAGTGGAGGGACGGAGCTGAGCGTGATGTAAACAACCCGCCCACCTCTTCCTTCCGCATTGTGGCCGGCGGCAGGTAAGGAGACGTTCCTCGCTCCTGTGGTGTCACACACAGCGATGTGTGCTGCCGCAAGAGCGACGAACCACAACGAAAAACAACCCTTACCGATTTTTGAGTTTGGGACGACCTCTCCATGGTGAACGATTTTCACCATTTTTGAGGTCGCTTAAAGTCGATGGCACGTGTCACACGCTGCGATATCGTTAATGATGCCGGATGTGCGTCACTAACAACGTGACCCCCACGATAAAACATTAACGATATCGTAGCGTGTAAAGCCCCCTTTAGTGGCATACTAAAAGTGTCTGGGATACTAACTTAGTATTCCTCTGGTGCCAAGCAAGGTACACCACCTCTGCATTCTACACACCTGTCCATTTTTGCTACGCAATTTTAATAGCAAACAGTGCTGACACTTAGTGGCATACTAAAAGTGTCTGGGATACTAACTTAGTGTTCATCTGGTGCCACGTAAGGTACACCACCTCTGCATTTTACACACCTGCCCATTTTTGCTACGCAATTTTAATTTCAAAAAGTGCTGACACTTTTAGGGGCATAGTAAAATTGTCAGGGATACTACCTTAGGGTTCCTGTCCTGTCAAGCAAGGTACACCACATGTGCATTCTACACTCCTCTCCATTTCTGCTACACAATTTTTAACTGCAGGTAATCCAGCCAATCTGTGATGACGGTGCAGGCGTGGATATAATGTTGCATTCATCCAAAGGTGGTTCTCTTGATGTCTGAGAGAGCTCAATACGAGCAGCTTTTTCCACTTCAAAAACAACTGACGACCTGCCAATCATACTGCCTGTAGCGGGAAAGGGGTGGAAGGTCAGCGTCAAAAAACATGTGTGACTGCTGTCCCCACAGTCACAGAGGATGAAGAGCACGCAGATGCACTTGATGGGGCAGACTGTGGTTGCACAGCCCCGCTAGGCCGCATTGTAGCACAGTGAACTTCCCATTGCGGCTTATGATTAATTTAAAGTTGTGTACAGGGTGGGCTCCCCAGTATACAGCAAAACCACATACTAAGAAAAGGACTCTAGACAGTTGGGTTGATAAATGATTGTTTAACTTTCCAAAAAGAAACAATAAGAGCCATGCATAAAACTGAAAGAATAAAAGAATCTATTCACAATTCCAAAAGCCTACACCCCTATGCTGCAACACTCGTAATGGTGATTTATACCCCCTTCTCACCAACTTTTGCCTAACCAAGGGACTGTCTAAACAGTTGCCTGCTACCTGGTAATCCCTCTGCGTAGCAGGAGTAATTGTGTGTGTGTGTGTGTGTGTGTGTGTGTGTGTGTGTGCGTGTGTGTGCGAACACGATTTACCAGTGTCGCATCACAAGAGTTTACAACTTATCTACCTAAACATAGACAAAACCCATTACCCCCCTGAATACCCTTGTTAGCTGAAGCCTCACAGATAAGGCAGATGATACAGTAACAGTGTGAAGGCAAACCACACAGCTCAGCAACACAGTCCTGGAAATCTTGTAAAGCAACAGTCAATGTAAACATGTGTCGCTGTCCCTCTATGATTTTAACTGTAACTGACAAATTGACAGAGCAGAGGCATCAAGTCTTATTGTCTATATAGTCGGCCTAAGCAGAACAGATATATGTTTTGCTAAGAAAACAAAGTGTTGCGTGCACGCATTACTGTCTGGTCCCAGGCTACCGTACCCGGGTACTGTGGTGTCCAGTTGACATCAATACAGAGTTTACGATCCTCTCACGATAAACAGTATAGACAACACCAGAAGAACGTCGGTCTCTGGCACAGGATGCTGCTCACAGGCGTTACGGTCCTCCTCACCAAACTCCAACACGAGTCCCCTCATAATTCACCAAAGTGTTTCCGCGGTGGCTCCTTGCTATAACGCACACCTTTAGCTTTTCCTTCACTTCACAGACAGCACCTCCTCCCCTCTCCAAGTCCACAGCTGAAGACCGTTTTGCTATTGCTATAGTGACCAAACAGTCTAAGGCAGATGCAAAAAAAAGCAGCCCCCTGTGGGTAGTCTGCAACAATGCATGCAATGAACGGCAACGGCATGTTGCATTCACAGTGGATAAAGCTCATCAATACACCATCATGCTATAACTTCATATCCATGTGACAGTTCGTAGACGAAGTACTCAAAGTAGTGAGTTTTTGGCTTCTACTTAGAGATTGGTGACAAATCTTACAGATGACATGACTTGGGTGATCTTTTGTGATGTAAAAAAAGCCCCAGGTTAGGCAAGGCTTACAGCCCATGCGACCTGCAGAGCCACCACGACTTCTGCTCAGAGGCAGAGTTGTGGCTGAGGATTCAGTTGTTGACGTGCTTCCAGTACTTTGTCTCTGTCCAGGAAGACGCAACGTAACCTCGTCGTCAGTAGCCTCCTCCTCCACCTCCTCTGCTGACCTCATCGACTGGCTGACTTTGGTTTGAAAGTAAGTGGGATCTCCAACCTCATCATCACCCTATGTGTTTTCACTCCCCTTGTCCTGACTCCTCCGAGCCAACTTCTTCCTGCCCTGACCGAATAGTAAAGTTGTCATTCCAATCAGGTATCTGAGTCTTCTCAGCATGTTCCCCATTGTCTCCACCAGGATGATTTACAGTTTGGGAATGAGGGTGTACATTATGATCAGCACCTTCTTCATCGGGTCCTGGATCCGACTTACAAAGCTTCTGGGCATCAGTGCAGATCATTTTGTTGTCTGTACTCACTGCAGCTTTGGAGCAGACCTCTGATTCCCAGGCTATTGTGTGACTGAACAGCTCTGCAGACTCAACCATCTCTGTTACCCCATATTCAGCAGGGCTGGTGGAAACTTGTGAGCTGATTGGAAGCAACTGCTATTGGGTTGACGCCACAGAGGAATGGAGTATTTGGGATATTGAAGTTGAGGTGGAGGAGAGGCCACTTGATGGAGCACTGGAGATCCATTGAAGCACCTGCTCATTTGTTGCCTCATCTACATTTGGTAGCAATGGTCGTGTCCCTGAAAAAAGGGATCATATCAGATTATCCAAGGGAAGAAGTATACCTCTTATTTGGCTGGTAGTTGGTGTTACGAATCGGTGCCGCCGTAGACGCAAGCAGCCAGCCGCGGTTCCAGTTGCGCCCAGGCGTCAGCTGCCATTTTTGTCCGTCCCTCGGGTTGTCTAGCTGGCTGCTTCCTCATCCACGTCTAAGTGTGGAGAGACAGCTAGTGTGCATGCGTGTGCCGATGTACCACAGACACAGCCTAAGTACAGCGTTTTGCCTAGTGAACATGCTCAGCATGACTGTGCCAGTCCTGAGGCTAAGTCCTCAGTTTGTGCTACTGTGCATTCTCCCACACTTAGTGCAAAAAGCCTCTTTGCACAGGTACTTGGACTCCGTGCCGTGTCTAAGTCCTGTGCTGGGCCTAGAGAGCATGCAGAAGCTGTTTTCTGAGACTGTTTTAAGGCAAATGAGCATGCTCAGGCACTTACTGCATCATAGGCTAGGTCCATAAAGGAACTCAATGGCCATGTCCGTGAGGTGTCATTCCATGATAGTCCAGAGGGCATCAGGTGTCCCGATGATGTGGCCACTCCGGACTGGCTCGCAAAGGCCCGTCCCTATGATTTGGCACCTCATCAATGTTCATCAGACGATGACTAGTGAGGTGTTTGGGGTGTGTCTGCCATGAGGTCATCATTGAAGTGGCGGTTCTGGATAGGCCGCTGGTTATGTCACTGATGATGTGGCACTCTGCTTTTGGTTCATGGAGGTGCATTGTGGTCCACCCTGGGTTGGGCGGACAAAGGTTAGAAAAGGAGCTGGAGACAACAAGGAGGTGTGCAGTCTTCTATTATGCTCAGACAGAGCACACCTCCATGTGTTGAACCCATTGCGGCTTTAGGCCAGAGGTAGGCAGGGATAGGGCGTCGGTGCAGGACGCCACCACACTTGGTAACGCAGAACGGTTACGACCAGCTCCTGTCCTACCAGTCCTGCTACTGCAGCACAGTGGCATTAACTGGGCTGCTGCTGCTGCACCTGCTGTCCACAGGTGTGCCCCCTACACACACGGACAGCATACCCAATGGCCCCTGTGTTGTTAACAGGGAGTTCCTGGGCTGGGTGAGTGTATAGACCCTGTGACGTTAACAGGGTTCCCAGTCTCCAGATCCGATTGTCGTCTAACTCGGTTCAGGCTACTATTTGTTTCAGAGCCACCCAGCTCAGTATCCTCCGCCTAATCTTCAGGTTGCCAGCATCTCCTTTTCCATCTAGGAGCATGGTGGACCCCGACTGGCAATTGGGATATATTATACCACCTTATCCAAATCTGCCAGTCCCCCCGTAACCGATGGTGTTTCTTCAGCAGATGTTACTGTTGCTTAACCACCAAACCCACGGACACAAACTTTTTTCCCCTTTCTAACACACCTGTTCCCCTTTCCACCAGCATCTGGCCTTTTTCCACCGATTTTGTATATGACCAAATTTGCAACTCTGCAGGGACACCCTACTCAACGCCGTCTCAGCACAGCATCCACCCCTCGGTCCCTCAGATGTGGACAAGTGAAAGACCATTTCCTCCTAGCCATGACAAAGCGTTGAGATTCACTCTGTGCAGCAGTGGTGTTTAGTGGAAAAGCCGATCTTAGATTGCGTACCAGCTTCTGCTGATACTCCTGCATACGTGCGTCCCTTTCTATGGCAGGACTTATTTTGCCAAATTTTGTCTTGTACCGGGGATCTAAGAGTGTGGCCACCCAGTAGTCAGCATTCCTTCAAATTCGGACAATCCGAGGGTCATATTGTAGGTAGTGCAGCAAGAAGGCGCTCATGTGTCTTGTGCATCCAGGAGGACCAAGTCCTTGCTGTGTTGGTGGCGGAGAGGTGAGAATCATGCTTCCTTCCTCTGCCCTCTCCCCGCAACCCCAATTCTGCACAACAGAAGTGTGATCAAGCTCTCCCTCATCTACTGAGTCTTCCATGCCCATCGCCAGTTTGTCCTCCATTTCTTCATGGGCTCCTGCACCTTCCTCAACAGTTTGGCTGATACTATGCGCCCTTGTTAATAACTCTCCCCCACCGTCCCATGCCTGCTGCCTTGGTGCTGCTGAACGAGTGGACCTTGTAGATCTTGTTATCCCTTCCACATATGACTCCTCCTGTACTTCCTCCCCTTCCTCTTGTCCCACCACCTGACTCTGAATAATGTTTAGAGTGTGCTCCAGCATGTAGATGACTGGAATTGTCATAATGATAATGGTATTGTCAGCGCTTAACATCTTCGTCGCCATTTCTAAACTGTGAAGAAGGGTGCATAGGTACTTGATCTGAGACCACTCCAGCAGCATGATCTTCCCCACCTCTGGATCTTGTTAGCCCAGGCTAATGTATTGCATAGTGAAAACGTATTGTAGCAGGGCTCGCCGGTGCTGCCACAGGCACTGCAACATGTGCAGATTCAACTTCCTGCGTGTCGGCAAATCGCATTGCAGGCGGTGAACAGGCAGACCGAAAGACTTCTGGAGCGATGCAAGTTGTTCATCTGCTGGGTGTGAACGGTGGAAGTGAGCACATAGCGAGTGTACTCTCTGCAGAAGGCCTTGTAGGCCGGGATAGTGGTTTAAAAATTGCTGGACAACCAGGTGCAACACGGGAGCCATACAAGGCACGTGTGTCACATTGTCCCGGCGAAGGGCCGCACCCAGGTTTGCATCATTGTCGCACACGGCCTTCCCTGGCTGCTGGTTAAGTGGAGATAACCATTGATGAAACTCGGTCTCCAGAGCTAACCATCCACAACTCCTCAGCGGTGTGACTCACATTTCCCATACATTTCAAAGTAAAGATTTGATGACGTTGAGCTCTGCTGCCAGCATAGTAAGGAGGTGTGCGGGATTCCTTGTGCACAGTTACAACGCGGGTGGCCTTACCAGACAGGTTTTGAGTGGAGGTTGAGGACCTAGACGAGGTTGAGGAGGCAGAAGCAGTGTGGGAACTTCTACATACAGAGGAAGGATTGACACACAACTCGTGGGGACGACAAGACTTGTACAACAGACCCTTCTCCATCTCTCACCATAGTTACCTAGTGCCCAGTCAGCGACATGTAACGCCCCTGTCCATGCTTACTGGTCCAAGTATCTGTGGTGAAATGCACCCTGTCACACACAGAGTTTCTCAAGGAAGCGGTGATGTTGTGTGCAACATGCTGGTGTAGCGCGGGCACGCCTTTCTTGGAGAAGGAGTGGCGACTGGGCATAGGCTCTAGGTGCACTGCGATGGGCATAAGGTCTCGAAAATCCTCTGTGTAAAAAGGGTGGAAAGGCAGCATTTCTCCAACAGCTTGCAAATGCTGAAAGTCAACCTCTTAGGCATGTCATGCCCTTCTAAAATCATGTAAAACACAGCAAGGGGACTTCAACCACAGTCTCCCTCGTTTCCAAAAATTCGGCCACACACACCACTTCACTGGCATCAGTTGTCCCACAGTTGCAAACTTAAAAAGATGATTTGCATGAAGCACTCTCAAATTTTCACCAGCCTTTCGCCTCCCCTGGATGACACAGGGGTAGAAAAGTTCTTGCGGATCCATGACTTACTCATCTTGGGTCATTTTTCAAAAAAAGGAGACTCCAACGATAGTCTCCCTCGTTTCCAAAAATTGGGCCACAAACATACCACTTCACTGGCATCAGTTGTCCCCAGTTTCAAACTTAAAAAGATGATTTGCATGAAGCACTCTCAAAAATACACCAGCCTTTCGCCTTCCCTGAATGACACAAGGGTAGAAAAGTCCTCTGTGATCCATGTCCACATTTTCACTGGACAGACGCGTGCGCTTATCTGTCAGCACACACCCAGCAGCACTGAAGACACGTTCCGAGAGAACGCTGGCTGCGGGACACGACAAGATCCCCAAGGCGTAAGTGGCGAGCTCTGGCAATTTATCCAGATTTGAAGCCCAAAATGAGCAAGGCTTAAGTTGCACAGTAATGGCATTGATGTTCACTTGCAGATACTCCGATATCTGAGTCTCCTCCTCTCTTTACTCGTCCAGCTCTTTTGTTTTCGCATGAGTAATATATGTCCTTGTCACTTTCCCATGTGTTTGTGGTGTCTTGGGAGTTGTTTGTCACCTTTTGGACACCTTTGAAGGTGTTTTCTATATGTTTTTATGTGTTTGTGTTTGCCTGCCTGTTTTCAATGGAGTTCGAGTGGTTCGTCGAACGGTTCGTCGAATGTTCGTCGAACGGAGCCTCCGTTTGATGAACCGAACCGAACTCGAACGCTAGGGGGTGGCTCATCTCTAGTGCTGACACATAGGTTAATATTGGTCTGAGTGGAATGCGATGTTTTATCGCATTCCACTCGGTCCGATTTTCATGCCGTGTGTCTTAGGCCTAACAGTCTCTATTCTTGCCTACTTAAGCACAGATATCTTTCACCAACAGGAGTTGAGTTGGCCCCCAAGGTTAAATTCTAAGACCCCTGCTGTTCTCCATCTACACCTATGCCTGGAACAGCTCATAGAGTCCATCGGCCTTCAGTATCATGTCTTTGCTTTTGATACACAGATCTACCTCTTTGGACTTGATATCACAAACCAAAATCCCACAATGTCTGTCTGCTATTTCATCCTTCTTTTCTGCTTGATTTCCAAAACTGAACATGGACAAAACAGAATTCGTTATCTTTCCCCATCTCACTCTACCACTCCACCTGACCTATCCATCAAAGACAATGGCTTTGATGGGTGCGTTATGGAAGCAAGGTCACTTCTAGGGGGATATCCCTTGACTCTGCACTCTCTGTCATGCCACATATCACGCCCTTTTTACTTCTTGCCAACGTCAACTCAAAAATATTTCCCATATCCGTACATGCCTTGACCAAGAACCTACAAAAACAATAGTGAATGCCTTCATCATCTCCCACCTCGCCTACTGCAACTTCCATGCTTTCTGGCTTCCCTTCTATCACTTTCTCACCCTTATAATCTGTTCTAACTCTGTTGCCTGACTAATTCACCTATCCCCCCGCTATTCCCCAGCCTCTCCTGTCTGCCAATCATTTCACTGGCTTCCTATTACTCCATTTCAAAACACTATCCTTGACATACAAAGCCATCCACAACTTGTCTCCTCCATACATCTGTGATTTAGTCTCCCGTTACTCAGGCCCGTTTCACACGTCAATGAAAAACACTGACATTTTTCACTGGCGTGTAAAACACGCACATGCCCCTCCGTGTGCCGTGAATTACGGCACACGTGGGTTGTCTAAGTGCAATCCGGGCTCCGTTCTCCGTGGCCCGTGATTGCGCTTAGAGATTAACTCACCTGTGCGCGCTCCCGCTCTCCATGGTGCTGAACGCTCCCGCGGTGCAGCATCCGGCCGGCGCTGACCCCCGCAGCAGCTGCTTCCAGGTCGGCTGTGTCGTGCATCATGAATATGCGCGACAGTAATGAGTCAGCTCAGAAGCAGCAGGCTGCACGGGCTGCAGAAGACATCACTGGAGCCGGGTGAGTAAAAATGATTTTTATTTTAAAAGCACGTTTTTTTCTGGCACGTGTTTCACGGACCACACCACTGCGTGGTCTGTGAGACATCAGTGATGCCAGAAAAAAATGGACATGTCTCATTGCGGAAATCACGGACACGCGGGTACGCCGCACGGAGACACGTGCAGTGAAAAATCACTGATGTGTGAGCAGACCCATTCATTATAATGGGTCTGCGTATGTCAGTGATTCTGGTACGTTTAAAAAAAAAGCACAAACGTACCAGAATCACTGACGTGTGAAAGGGGCCTTACCTGTACTCAACCTCCCATCTTCATAAGATCTCCTTCTCTCCTCTCCTCTTATCTCCTCTTCCCACAATTGCATCCCAAGCCTCACCCATAAACTGGAACGCTCTGCTTCAACATATCAGACTCTCGCCTACTGTGAAAATTTTCAAAAGGAACCTGAAGACCCACCTCTTCTGAAAGCCTACAACTTGTAGGAACGCTCAGTCCACTGTACCACCAAACAACCAGATAAATCTCTACCCTCACCTACTGTATTCCCACCCATCCCCTAAAGACAGTGAGCCCTCGCGGGCAGGGTGCTCTATCCTCCTGTACCAGTCCGTGCCTTGCATTGTTCATGATTATTGTACTTGTCTATGTATGCCTTTTTTTAGGTAAAGTGCCATGAAATAAATGGATCTATAATGCTAAATAATAATAATAATTGAATAGGAACAGCATGGAGAAGATGCCTGGATGCACCCCTGAAACACAGGTCATTTCTGGGAACAATATTGTCAGAGTATTACGCCACTTTGATATGCAGTCCCCAGTTGTGTGCTTCATATTGGCTAGTTTTAAAAATAGAGGCTCCTGCACATTGTTGTTTTTTTTGTTTTTTTTAAAATTATTTCAATAAATACTTAAAAAAATGAAGTGGGCTCTTGCCGTTTCTGATCACCAGTGCAGATAACGCAGGCAGTTTGGGACTGGTTTTCTCAGGGCGGGAAGGTCCATGGTTATTGGGACCTTCCCAACCTAAAAATAGCAGCCTGCATCCGCACGACAATTGGCACAACCATTAGATACACCAATTGTGGTTCCTTTTCCAGCTCATCCAGATTGTGCTGGTGCAGGGGCAATCAGAGTAATATATTGGGTTGATCTAAGCTGTGATTTGTCAAAAATCACAGCTGTCATCAAGCCCTGGGCTGGTAATAGAGAGATGTCTGTGAGAAAAAAAAACAACACAAGCACACAATAATACTTTATTTTAAAAATAAGTATATATATATATATATATATATATATATATATATGTATATATCTATATCTATATATATATATATATATACAGTTAGGTCCAGAAATATTTGGACAGTGACACAAGTTTTGTTATTTTAGCTGTTTACAAAAACATGTTCAGAAATACAATTATATACAGTTAGGTCCAGAAATATTTGGACAGTGACACAATTTTCGCGAGTTGGGCTCTGCATGCCACCACATTGGATTTGAAATGAAACCTCCACAACAGAATTCAAGTGCAGATTGTAACGTTTAATTTGAAGGTTTGAACAAAAATATCTGATAGAAATTGTAGGAATTGTACACATTTCTTTACAAACACTTCACATTTTAGGAGGTCAAAAGTAATTGGACAAATAAACCAAACCCAAACAAAATATTTTTATTTTCAATATTTTGTTGTGAATCCTTTGGAGGCAATCACTGCCTTAAGTCTGGAACCCATGGACATCACCAAATGCTGGGTTTCCTCCTTCTTAATGCTTTGCCAGGCCTTTACAGCCGCAGCTTTCAGGTCTTGCTTGTTTGTGGGTCTTTCCGTCTTAAGTCTGGATTTGAGCAAGTGAAATGCATGCTCAATTGGGTTAAGATCTGGTGATTGACTTGGCCATTGCAGAATGTTCCACTTTTTTGCACTCATGAACTCCTGGGTAGCTTTGGCTGTATGCTTGGGGTCATTGTCCATCTGTACTATGAAGCGCCGTCCGATCGACTTTGCGGCATTTGGCTGAATCTGGGCTGAAAGTATAACCCGGTACACTTCAGAATTCATCCGGCTACTCTTGTCTGCTGTTATGTCATCAATAAACACAAGTGACCCAGTGCCATTGAAAGCCATGCATGCCCATGCCATCACGTTGCCTCCACCATGTTTTACAGAGGATGTGGTGGGCCTTGGATCATGTGCCGTTCCCTTTCTTCTCCAAACTTTTTTCTGTTGTAAAGGCTGTAAAGGCCTGGCAAAGCATTAAGAAGGAGGAAACCCAGTGTTTGGTGATGTCCATGGGTTCCAGACTTAAGGCAGTGATTGCCTCCAAAGGATTCGCAACAAAATATTGAAAATAAAAATGTTTTGTTTGGGTTTGGTTTATTTGTCCAATTACTTTTGACCTCCTAAAATGTGGAGTGTTTGTAAAGAAATGTGTACAATTCCTACAATTTCTATCAGATATTTTTGTTCAAACCTTCAAATTAAACGTTACAATCTGCACTTGAATTCTGTTGTAGAGGTTTCATTTCAAATCCAATGTGGTGGCATGCAGAGCCCAACTCGCGAATATTGTGTCACTGTCCAAATATTTCTGGACCTAACTGTATATATATATATATATATATATATATATAATTGCCTTATTCTGTCTGTCTGTCTTGCTTCAAAATGACGTCATTACAGAGACAACCGTCGCATTGGTCGCTCGGCTCAGCTCGACCCCGCCCCCCGCACACGTTGGCCGCTCGGCCCCGCCCCCCGCACACATTGGGCACGTATACACCTCCCCCCGCACACATTGGGCATCTATTAGACACCTCCCCCCCAGAAATGCTCCACCTATTAGACACCTCCCCACCAGGACTACTCCACCTATTATACTCCTCTCCCCCAGGACTACTCCTCCTATTATACTCCTCTCCTCCAGGACTACTCCTCCTATTATACTCCTCACCTCCAGGACTACTTTTCCTATTATACTCCTCTCTCCCCAGGACTACTCCTCCTATTATATTCCTCTCTTCCCAGGAGTACTCCTCCTATTATGTTCCTCTCCCCCCAGGACTACTCCTCCCATTAGACATCTCTCCCCCAGGACTACTCCACCTATTAGACACCTCTCCCCCAGGACTACTCCACCTATTAGACACCTCCCCCCAGGACTACTCCTCCTATTATCCTCCTCTCCCCCCAGGACTACTCCCCCTATTATCCTCCTCTCCCCCCAGGACTACTCCTCCTATTATACTCCTATCTCCCCAGGACTACTCCTCCTTTTATACTCCTCTCTCCCCAGGACTACTCCTCCTATTATACTCCTCTCCCCCAGGACTACTCCTCCTATTATACTCCTCTCTCCCCATGACTACTCCT
Organism: Anomaloglossus baeobatrachus; assembly: GCF_048569485.1. Taxonomy (NCBI): domain Eukaryota; kingdom Metazoa; phylum Chordata; class Amphibia; order Anura; family Aromobatidae; genus Anomaloglossus; species Anomaloglossus baeobatrachus. The sequence goes on from NC_134357.1 coordinate 128,763,856, forward strand.
CCTATTATACTCCTCACCTCCAGGACTACTTTTCCTATTATACTCCTCACCTCCAGGACTACTGCTCCTATTATACTCCTCTCTCCCCAGGACTTCTCCTCCTATTATATTCCTCTCTTCCCAGGAGTACTCCTCCTATTATATTCCTCTCCCCCCAAGACTACTCCTCCTATTATACTCCTCTCCCCCCAGGTCTACTCCTCCTATTATACTCATCTCTGCCCAGGACTACTCCTCCTATTATACTCCTCCTATTATAGTCCTCCTATTATACTCCTCTCTGAGGGGTGCGCAGCATGGGGGATGGAGCACGATGGAGGGTGCACAGCATGGGGGGATGAAGCACAATGGGGGGTGCGCAGCATTGGGGGATGAAGCACGATGGGGGGTGCGCAGCATGGGGGGATGAAACACGATGGGGGGTGCGCAGCATGGGGGGATGAAGCACATTAGGGGTGTGCAGCATGGGGGATGGAGCACGATGGGGGTGCGCAGCATGGGGGATGAAGCACAATGGAGGTGCGCAGCATGGGGGATGGAGCACGATGGAGGTGCGCAGCATGAGGGATAGAGCATGATGGGGGGTGCGCAGCATGTGGGATGGAGCACGATGGGGGATGTGCAGCATGGGGGATGGAGCACGATGGGGGTGCACACCTCCCCCCAAAACACACACACACCGCCACACACGCACCACACAACACACCACACACACACTGGGAACCACAAACGCCGCCCCAAAACAGACACCCACACACACAGACAACGCCGCACACACACAACACCGAACACACAAACACCGTGGCACACACAAATATATGCACACACCGCGCAACACACACACACTGCACAAAACATACCTCCCCCCAAAACACACACAAACCGCGCAACACACACAACACCACACACACACAACGCTGCAGACACACAGTGCTCCACAAACAACGCAACACACACAACGCAACACACAAACAACACCGCACTCACACACCCCCACACCCAGATAACACTCAGAACATTAACAGCGCCCTACACAAACACTTGGCAACTACACACAACATTATCTATATATATATAACAAAAATCAAACATTTACTACACAATAAATTCTAGAATACCGATGCGCTGGAATCGGGCCACCTTCTAGTATATATATATATATATATATATAAATATATATATATATATATATATATATATATAAACATACCCTCTTTCACCAATTTATAAATTCCCAAAACACCGCCCAGGTCTCACGTACAAGCCACAATGATCCCTGCACTGCTACATCTGGAGGCCATGGTGAGCGGTGACATGAGAACACATAACGCTCACCATGACCTCCGGGACACACTGAGAGCAACTTGGGAGCTGCCAGAAATTACCTCAGGTGAAATTAGTGCCATACTGTCTGACTGCATGTCACAGCGGTAGCACAGTCCAACAGTCCAGGAATGAGTTCACCTGAGGTCACAGCTGGCGGCTCACACAGATAGTACCATGAGAACCACCAGAAGTGATCTCAGGGGAAGTCAGTCCCGGACTGTCAGACTGCATGTCATGGCGGCAGCGCAGTCTGACAGTCTGGCACTGAGTTCACCTGAGGTCACAGCTAGCAACTGACACAGAAGGTACCGTGAGAAGTATCAGAAGTGAACTTTAATGATGCATTAAAAAAGGGAGTCTTTAATTGAGCCTTTTAGGTTCCTGGAGTTCCTACCTATAGGGACAAATAGGGGCTATGATACTGAATAAATTTGAGATGTTTTGAAAAATGTATTTCCATGTTTTCCTAATTTACATATCATTAACATTAAAACTATTGTCATGCAAAGCAGGGAAATTTGTGATACAAACAATTACCCAGGCATCAAGAGCCATCTGCACCTGTTGTAGTATCTCAAAAGCCAATAATTAAATGGATAAGAGACACGTTACAGTGTGAATATATTTTATTATTGACCAGTAATTATACTTTACGCTGATGACCTCAAGGAAGAGTTTTGCTGTCATTAGATTAGATATATCGCTATCTGCTAAAGTCTGCAGCTAACATAAAGATAATTTTTTTCTACATTTTAAAGGCACATTTTTCTTTCACCAGGTTTACAAATAGAGAAATGACACATGAACAATGTTAAAAAACACAGTCAAATTGTATAATAATAAATACTATCAGCAAAGCTGCCATACATGTGTAAGGATCCCAGGGGGCACCCACATGTTGTATTGGAAAATGCAGACTGCGAGGCTTTGCTGTATGCATTGGCAGTAGAGGGTACCGTATATGTTTTATTACAATACAATGCATACAGCTGCAAAAGTTGGATGTATATGTAGCACCCACGGGGCAGGGGTTAAATACTTGTTGCTGGGCCAGTGATTTCAGCGCTGGGATGTCATGGGTGGCCCTGCCTGGCTTTGTGGCCCCGAGGTGTACACCATAAGGGGATGTGGATGATGGTAGGATGATGAGGATGCTGGGAATAGTAGTCTCGTGACGCCACCTACGGTATGCGGCCATGGATTAGACGCCGCTGTGGTCGCTGTCCTCTCGGGCGGATGGTGTCGCAGCTAGGATGGTTCAGCTTTCCACAAGGGAAACTGGGCCCCAGGGAGGATGATGGCGATAGTAGTGGTGGCCGTTGGCGCTGGAGCGCGGGGCGCCAGCGCTGGCTATCAAGGGCTGACTCAGTGGTTGCGGTTCAAGGTCTTTACTCACTGTCCGTAGATTGCCCACAGGTGCTGGTCTCCGCCGTGATGGGCTCCAGCCGATCCCGGATAAGTTAGAGGTATTTGAAAGTGTCCTTTCCCAAGGGTTGCCCCTTTAGAAGTGAGAAACCCGGGCTGAGCTTCCTGCTCCAAGCCTCAGGCTCCATGAAGAAGAAAGAAGAAAGTGGTGTCGTGTTGTCAGAACTGAAGTCCCGACTTGACTGAAGATTGTGTAAAGGTTGCTCCTACTTCTACCCCAAGTGGTTCCCGCCCCCCAGGTTGTTGTCCTAGTGACCAGGAAAGTCTCATGCCTTGTGATGGCCACCCCCCAGCCTACCCTAGTCCAGCCCCCCGTGAGAAAGTACCTAAGTTGTATGTTAAGTAAAATGTGGAAACACCGGTGATTAACCCCCTCCTTACCCAAGATGAATACTGCACCTTAAGTGAGGTGCAGTACACTGTGGCAACTGAAGCCTTAGGTGCGCCACATTGCCCCACGGCAAATGACAGCACTCCCGGGCTGCAATAAAATAACAATGGTCTACCGCATTTTGTTATGCATTAAACAGTTAAACAATCTTCCCTTTATGGGAGACATTTTCAATCAAGCATTTCAAATGTTAAGCAATTACCGGTCAGCAGTGTTCAAATGCAAAAAAAAATAAATCAACATTTGCATAAGAAAACATTTACTCTTTCTTGACTGCTGGTGGTACCAGAGGGCTGGTCCCAGCCCCCTGGCTCTGAGCACTCAAAGGACATCCCCGGGCAAAGTGTTGCAAACCTTGTTGCAGCATCGGCAGATCAGCTGCCCGTGAGCATCGTACCGGTCGGGGTAGAGGGTTTCTTCCACATCACCGCCAAGGGAGGTCGTTAGCACTAGAAGCCAGTTTAATGGTTACAGGTTGCTGAGCCCCCAGTCTGGTTTGCACCGCCTTGGTCAAAGTCGCCATACCTTTGATCAATTCCATTGTCTGAAGCTGCAGTTCATTGATGAAGTCTTCACCCAAGGTTTGTTTCTTGGCTTCCATTGGTGTAGCTGGCACCAACTCCAGTTGCTGAAGCATGGCACTGCAGTGATCTGGTTCACGTAATGCTCGGATGGCCCGATCTTTGAACTCTGCAAAGCTGAGGTTAGGGTTCTGCATGGACACAATACGCAGCTGGGTTCGGTGGGCATCGGACAGGAGCCCCTCGATAAACTGGTCAGTCAGCAGGCGGTGACCGTCTGTCACCCCCTCCAGTTCCATCTGCCGAACAGCTCTCATTGCCTCTTGAAGGTTCAAGGCATAATCCCAAATACTGTCCTGCACCTTTGGCTTACATCCATAGAATCACATTTTAGCTCAGCCTCAGTACGGGTGTCGAAAGTTTCCTTTAGTTTAGTCAAAATGTCCTTTGCCACTCTTTTATCGGTCTCCGGCCAGGACTTGACTTCTCGCCGAGCTGTCGTAGTAAGTTGGCCAATAAGGATGCTGGCTTTCTGGTCCTCCGTAATAGGGTACACCCAGAATAAACTGTATAGTCTCTCCTTGAAATCAGCCAGGGAATATGCCTCCCCGGAATACTGGGGTAGCCATGTTGCTCCTGGGAGGTACGGCATGGTGAAGGGTATCACTGAAGCTGCTGCTACGCTATAGGAACAGCCTCTGCTTCCTCATCAGTGGACATGTCCTTGCAGGCACGGGGTTTCTTGCTGGTTTTCGGCAGCAGGGTTTTTTCTTGCACTTTTTCTGGGCTCCACCTACGCTTTCGTGCTCTTGTTAGGTTCCACCCACGATGGCACACCCCTTCTTTTCCCGCGTGGAATAGTCAATGGCGACTTTCCTTTTAGGAAATCAAATTTAACACAGTTCTGTAAGGCGCACAGTACCCATTGTTGCTGGCACGTAATCCTGTTCATGACACCAAACTGTAGCACCCACAGGGCAGGGGTTAAATACTGATGTCAAGTCTGGGATGTCACGGGTGCTTGGCTTCGTGGCTCTGAGGTGTACACCATAAGGGGATGTGGATGATGGTGGGATGATGAGGATGTTGGGAATAGTAGTTGTCTCATGACGCCACTTACGGTTTGCGGTCAGGGATTAGCCGATGCTGCGGTCGCTGTCCTCTGGGGTGTCGCAGCTAGGATGGTTCAGCTTCCCACAAGTGAAACTAGGCCCCAGAATGATGGAGGTAGTAGTGGTTGCTGTTGGCGCTGGAGCGCGGGGCGCCGGCACCGGAAATGAAGGGCTGACTCAGTAGTGGTTTCGGTTCAAGGTCTTTACTTACTGTCCATGGGTTGCCTGGAGGTGCCGATCTCTGCCGTGATGGGTTCCAGCCGATCCTGGATAAGTTAGAGGTAACCACTGGTGTTTGAAAGTGTCCTTTCCTAAGCGTTGCCCCTTTAGAACTGAGGAACCCGGGCTGAGCTTCCTGCACCAAGCCTCAGGCTCCGTGAAGAAGAAGAAAGAAAGTGGTGTTGCCAGAACTGTGGTCTCGACTTGACTGAAGATTGTGTAAAGGTTGATCCTATTTCTACCCCAAGTGGTGCCCACACCCCAGGTGGTTGTCCTAGTGACAGGGAAAGTCCCATGCCTCGTGATGGCCACCCCCCCCAGCCTACCCTAGTCCAGCCCTCAGTGAGAAGGTACCTAAGCTGTATGTTAAGTGATAAATAGTGCACCTTAAGTGAGGTGCAGTACCCTGTGGCGACTGAAGCCTCAGGGGCGCATCACAGTTACACATGTAGGAAGAATTTCCCAATGTACATTACATAAAACACATGCCTTAAGAGGAGTCTGTCGCTCCCAAAACTCAAATTAAACCACTTATACAGTCACTTAGGGTGCATATAAAAATCATACCTGTAGTTTAGAGTTCCCAGAAAAAAAAACATTTAATTAATTACATATGGAAAGTAGGGATTCTTTATGAACCCTAAGATCAGTGGTCACACTGTCCTAACTCTTCTCTCTGCAGCAGCCACTTGCAAAACAACGGATCACACAGTAGCAGCGTCATGGGTGGCAGGGGATAACAGGTGACTGTAGCTCCTAATCTGGCCATCAGGCTAGGGGAGCCTTAGCTGTCCCTGATTCAAGAGATACGTCTAATGGTGACAATGTCTTGGCTTCCTTCCTACCCCTGCTCCTGACCAGCCCTGATCTAGTACCCCTTTCCTCCCTACCCAAGGTGGGAGGGTGGGACAGGAGCGTGTAAACACCAACAGTGAGAGATAAACAGGGGAAATCAAAACTCTATCACACACCCCACTCACACAGCAAAGACATGTGATAAGGAGGAAAACTAAAGCAGGCAGGAAATAACCAGATGGCAGGAGAAATTTCACTGTACACCAACAACACACAGTAAATCCCAAGACTGGAAAACAACAGGAAACAGGCCAGTATAGCAGAAAGCTATTGTCAGCAAAGGAAGACAAATTCCTCCATCTTAAAAAGGTGGGGCGTACCTGTGATAGGTCTCCCACAACATGTGATCAAAATGGTAACTAGCAGGCTAGCAGAAAATAACTCCTGCTAGTCTGATCACTAATGAGCGCACAGCTGGTCAATGTCCGAGCCTGCCTGTACAACTCAGAAGCACCAAAAAAACTATACTGAGGAGTGTCAGAGTCTGTGGTCTGAACAGTGTCTGATGCAAAATGCCGTGTGACAAGCAAGAAGCCAATGGAAACAGGAGAGAAAGAGCAGATCACCCATTTAATGCCAGAAACCATGATTAGAACAAATATATAAATAAATCAAATCTCTAGAAAGTGGGTGCATTTCCATGGAATTATTTGTTTGTATTGGCACAACAAAAACAAGAAAACATGTAGCATATTGCGAAAGAACTAAAGCCCCATACTCTCTAGATACATGTAGGCCAAACCAACATCCAGCAGATGATAGTTTGGCAGACATGCTTGCTCGACTGACAACTCTCATGGTGGCTTATCTCTTGCTGAATGAAAGTATCGTTTGTTCAAAATTGGACATTCCCAGATCCTTAACTTCTTCAACAATCGTCTGTCTGGAACCCCCGCACATATAGGACTGTCGGGTGAACTTATTGATATTGGTAGATTCGACCGACACTAGTATAATGTGTATGGAGGGCTTAAGTCTCTTTTCACATCTGCAATGTGGTCTTCTGCTTACAATAGAAGTAAGGGGGTAACTGTCTGTAGGAGCCGGCTACACAGAGTTTGTAGTCTCTTACCATGGAAACTCAATGTTTACTGGAGTTGTAGACACAAAATACTAATAATGTACTTTCATCAAAACAGTGCACAACGATTCTTATCTCTGGAGGCTTCTATCACAACAAGGATACTGTTTGGTGACATGTCTCTATAGTGACCAGAAGCCAGGTACAACACTTAGACCAGTGATGTCTCATCATGGTTGCTACTCACAGGGAGTATATTCACACATAAGCCTGGGTCCAGAGATCAATCACTTCCACAGCACCTTGGGATATGTGTATTAACAGCAGTTAGATGGTTACAAGTACAGCACGGTGACCCTAGATTTATTACACACAAAGAACTATCAGGTTTCTCAAGCAGTTTTATTATCATATATTGTAAAAAGATGGTGACATATGCAATACAGTCCTCTAGTTATTGTTTGTGCAAATACTTTACGCTTACTGGGCAAATTATAGAAAAGTCATAAAAAATTGTAACGCCCCCGTGCGAGCAGCCAAGCTGCTGCCACCACTCGGGTCCGGATCCGTGGTGGCTCGAGGGGTCTCCGGACCCGGGGTTCGCGCGGCCACTCGATTAAAAGGAGGGGGGGAGATATGTACAGTGGGATTTTGTAATGGAAAGTTTGTGACGCCACCCACGGTGCGTGGTAATATGAGGGACCACTGCTGCCGTTGGGGAGCCTGGTGACGATGGTGTGGCAGCCTGATGTTTAACCCCTCCGTGGGTAGGGGGTTGGTGTCCAGGGGACCGTTGGTGTTGGATGGTGGTGTTTGGGTGCCGTTGGGGATAGGTCCAGAGGGGGTTTCCAATGTACTCACTCAGTTCCGAGCACCACCGTAGTCTGCGGGGAGCACGCCTGGATCTGTGCCCTTCATGTTATTGTTGGTCTGTGGCCCTATTCCTGGCACTTTTAGTCTCACTTGGACCCGTTGGTATGAAACTCTCCGGGTCCCGCTCACCCATATGGCTAACGGAGTGAGCTTGCTCTTAGGGTCCACGCGTAGGATTTCTTTAGACTGTAGTGGGAAAGTCCTATCCCATCGGTGCGCTAGTTCCCCGATTTTGGAGTGGGTTGGAAATGACACTTGAAGTCTTCACCCCCGTCAGGTAAATTACCGGAATGCGTGAAGCTACTTTCCGGCCTGTGGTCCACGTACCCCGTCGTGCCCTGACCCCTGCCCGGTGATAGCTCAAGGCCGCCGGCTGCCCTCCTCGGCAGCCGTGCCCCTTGACACTGTCCCCTGCGACCGGGTTCCAGCTCCTACCAGGCCCAGACCAACATCTGCCACCTAGTATACAGGAGCTCTCCTCCGTGGCCTCTCCTCACGAGAGCCACTTCACCTCCTCTCTCCTTCACTCTCGACTCTCAACTCTCAACTCTCAACTGTCACTGTCCTCACTTTCTCCTCACCAACCACCCATGTGGGCGGCCCTATTCCCTTCAGGCCCCCCCAATGGTGTGTCTGGTAAGTTCAAGTGGGAAATGTTCCTAGGATTTTCATTGGACTAGCTGTTAACAACACCAGAGGACTGGGATCCGTTAACCAAGGAGGGTGGATACTGTGCAGAAGGGCAGGTTGCACAATACCCTGTGACGACCTGATAGGCCAGGGCGTCACAAAATCATTAAAGACTTTTAGGCTATGTGCACACGCTGAGTATTTGATGCAGAAATTTTCTGCAACAATTCAGCATCTTCTGTCAGAAAAACGCACCAAAAACAAAGTGTGTTTTTGCTGCATTTGTGCTGCGTTTTTGGCTCGTTTTTTCCTTGTGTTTTTCATAATGAAATCAATGGGTGGAAGGGCTGAAAAAAAGCAGGGAAAAATGCGCCAAGAATTGACATGTTACAGAAATTATTTTCTGCACCAAATCTGCAAGGAAACAATAAGCAACATGAGCACACTTCACAATTCCCATTGACTTTCCTGGCGTAAGGATATGCATGCAGTTTTGTAACAAAACTTTACCAAAAAACGCAGTAAAAAATGCCCATGGCCTTACAGTGTTTGTAGTTATCCCAGATGATCAATAATCTGCAATCCTTCGTTATAATTTGCATAATATATTAACTCTTAACTGGTGATGTGGGGCTCCCTATACCCCAGTGTTTAGAAATCTCAAATTTTTACAGAAAATGCAAAGATCACGTTTGTTTTAATCGTTATCTTATTGGCGATTGATTACACATGAGTATACCAAATTTTTGACACTCACAAGTATCGGAAAATATAATAAATTGATGATTCATACCAGCATGTTCCAATGAATGCCAGCTGAACAAAATTTCCCTGGGGTGTTGCAAACCCCACCTCACCAGTTGAGGGTTAATTGTGCATTTCAATAAGGATATACCACACTGACTTGTCATATGCTACTCATTTACACATGAATCACTTGTGACGCCCTGGCAAAACCAGGTTGTCACAGAGACTGCACAAATCTTCCAGGTGCAGGACTCCATCCTCCTTGGCATACCAACACAAACCTACACCCAGGTACACAACATCAGCCAGCAAAGCCTAGTCACCCCCCATAACATTAGGGACACAGCAGTGGGCGGGGTCAAGCGGATGGTGACACCCACCTAGGGGTCCTGAGGTGTTCTGGGAGGGAACACAACAGTCTGAGTCAGACAGTGAAGCAGTCTAAGTGAGGAGTTGAGTGTGGAGTGACAGGATAGTCAGGGGTTGGAGCCTCTGGACTACCGGACTACTGACTAGGGGGCAGTCGGCAGACAGGACCACAGGCGACGGAGATCCTGTCGCGGGAGACCTTAAGTGGACCGGGGCAGGGTTGTTGCCCGCCGGAGCCGACAGCGGGAATCCAGTCCAGAGACTATGCACAGTCAGGGTGCCTGGACCCTAGGGCGAAGACTGCTTCAAGCCCCTTGTCATTTAGCTAGCCGGGGACAAGTCTCCACGTCTTGTCCCACTAGTAAGCCCAGAGAGTGAGACGGAAGCCCAACAAGGGGGATAGGGCTCCGCAATTGCCTGCTAAGATCCCACGGGTCAGTTATCGCGGGCCACAGCTCCCAATATACAGAATCACCGGGAGTGGACTTCCCCGTTTCAAGCTGAGTAGTCAAACTGAAGACACAAACACTAAGTGCAGGAGATAACGACCCCTGTTTGCTGTACCAGGGTGTGGGACCCGAATATACCTGCCGGAGGTCACCGGTCACTGGCAATTTGGTTTACTATTTGGACTCCGTGTGAATTTCTCTGGAACTGTGAGTACACCATTACCACCCGGTCCAGTCCTGCAGAACATGCTCCGCAGCATCCTTTCCCGTACACCTGGGCCCCGGGACAACACCTCCCTTAGCCGTGGAGGGGATACCATCAGCCCCGGGCGTCCCATACCAAGGCAGCGGCGGTGTCACTAAACATCACCGCAACCCACGGGTAGCGTCACTGACAAACTCTTCCCCTGTAAATACCCCCTTTTTTTATTGTTGTAGGCACCGGGCCGCTGCACGAGCCCCAGATCCATCTGCCACTCGAGGCCCAGCCACAATTCCGGATCCAAGCGCATCGGGTAGCCTTCCCTGACGTGGTCAGTCACCCCTGCCCACAACACACTCGTCTGAACGAGCCCTAAGGCACATGATCACTAAAGTCAATGATTGGTCACATAACTCATTGACTCATGACTCATTGTAATATAATATACGTGTAATGCTTACAGGTGTGAGCGGGGAGTGGACCCACTGGACCACAGCACACAGACTACCTGAGGTGTGTGACTATGGGTCAAACCAGGTTTTCACCAGAACCTCTGATGGTTAAATTTGGCTGCAGGTGGAAACCAGGTGCCACTCAGGGTGTCTGGTGCTGCGACAGCTGACCACAGGGGAATGGTCCCGTACAATCTCTTATGAGGCAGGTGCAGCCGGGACGGCTGATGCGGTGGTCCCAGCCAATATGTACGATGCAGCTTCGGCCGGGACAGCAGATTTGACCAAAATGGTACCATGCAACAGCGGCCAGGACAACAGGCTTGGATGATATAGTATGATGCAGCAGCGGCGGGGACAGCAAGCTTGGCTGATATCGTACATATATCAATCTGAATAAGGGCAGAGAGTGACTGGGTCCTGACTATGGGCACACAACCATGGGACGCATTATAGATGAAATGCCCAGCTCAGTGAAAAGGAGTCCACACCCTATTTGTACTGATTACAAGTGACCCAGTCATTCACTGCCCTTATTCAGCTTGAGGTCTGTTTTGACACATGGTAAGGTTTTCATACTAGAGAGTGTTAGGTACCATCCCTATTTGGGTACACCTTGTTGCGGTGGGATGGCTTTACGTTTTTTTGATCAAAAATAGTGTTTACTAGGCACCCTATGTTTATTTATATGCATTATGCTTTTATTTAGTTACAGCAGGGTATACGTCTATATTATTTTCATCTTAAGTTTTCTTTATCTTATCGCCAGTGTGAACGTGCAGCTTATAAGTTGCATGTATGCCAACTCATGCTCTGGCTCATTTTTTGGGATTTTGACCTCCCTTAAGGGGAAGGAGCCTTAAGGCGCGCTGGCCCTTTAAGAAAAGGTGTGCGCACCCTAAGAGTGCTCCCAGGAGACCTGTGTGACGTCAAGGACCGGGGACAGGGCAGCCAATGCTGAGTATCTGGTAGGGTGAGTGTGACGGTGTTCCCGCCAGAGAAGAGGGGCAGGAAAGTGCGGGGATGCTGGTAAGGGTGATACAATAGGCAAGTGATAGTTATTTTATTATTTTTACTTCTTTTCTGCACTTACTGACTGATTGGATCATTAACAATAATTAGCTCTAATGTCAATTGTCAGGTTAAAATAGACGTATGGATCTCCATTTAGTGTTAGAATCAGTCCTATTAGTTTGCGAGGATACTTTGCTTTCATTGTACTTTAGTCATTGATTATGACATTCTCCATTCTGTCAGGTGATGTCAGCATAAAAGAGTAAAATGTACTGAAGTAATGCCAGACCAGGAATGGAATATGAAGCAAGTCTTCATCTTTATATTCTGACATTCAGGGCCATACAGTAGACAGTATTGTGTAATTACTAACGTTTTGTAACTGCTACCGGCTTATCTCTACACATGATGCTATAGGTGAGGAGACTGCAGGCTGTGCTTAGTAAAGGGGTGGGAACCCGTAGTGTTGATACTGGTTAAACAGGCTTTTCCTACACTGGTACTGTTTCATTGAAGAAGTAGCCAGGACTGAGCACACTTGTGTTCACTTCCACCATAGACATGGAAGAGCATAATGTTTCAGTCTTTCTTCTGCAGGAATATGATTTTGAAAAAAGATTTGATGACCAAGAAGCCATTCAATGGATGCAGGAGAACTGGTGAGTGATAAGAGAGATGGATCACAATTATTCGCTCTGCTATGACTTATTTACATTTTCTTTTTATTTTAATGAAGTACCCTACAAATATCTGTTGTATATGTTAAAACAACAAGAGGTAGCAAAGCTAAATTTGGTATTTGATGGTTGAGCTCGTTAAGTCTTATCTAAGACCAAATAGTGTGACTGAGCTTTTCTGGGTTCCCCTACAGATGCTTATAAAATTATATTATACGTTTGTGTTTTTAAAACACCCATCCACTGACTTGTTCTGATCCCAAATGGATAGGTTACTACAGAAAGAAAATACTACTCCCTAATTTCCAATTCCATTGATCAAACTCTTAAGAATGGAGTGGACAAGATTACTCTGGGTGATATCACCAACTGTGTCAATCCGATCCATTTGGTAAAGTAGACAGATGTCAGCAGAATGTTAGAGTATCTAAATACTATGTCCCCGTAACGCTGCTTAAATGATGTGGAACTCTAAGTCATCCAGGTGGGATCAAGTCATCAAGGTGTGATTGAGATGAGAAGGAAAACCTGTATATTCAGCCTTGACATTAACCTGATGTAATAGTCACACTGGACTTTCAATATATATGAGGCCAGCATGTGAAGTGGAGTGTATAGAGATGAGGGAATCTGAACTGTAAAAGTCGTTGTTCGCACCTAACACTGGTTATCCAGGGCTCAAACCAGCTCATAGTCTTTTAAAATAGACTGTGTGCTCCTGAAGGCTCGGTGCTCTGCCCAGTGAAAGCTGCTTGGAGTCTCTGAATGGCTCTCACTGGGGGTCAAATTTTTTTTTCATATGCTGTTTCCCCCAGAAATTCTCTATTTATGGCTGGCTGTATGCGGGCGGAGAACCGAACTGCCCAATCTTTGACTTCCATTATGCTTGTTACTCAAGCCAGTTAGCTTGGATGCCCATTGACATATGGGGTTCGGGAACAAGTTCAAGTCAATTCTGGATCCCAAAACAAACTTTTAACTAAACTCTGGCTGATGTCTGCGAACCCGAACATTCACGGGTCTGCTTAGCTCTAGTAGTGAGGATTTGTTTCAAATACCACATATCAGCATTCAAAGAACATTCAAAGCAGTATTTGATCTGGACTTTATAGTGGATTAAAAATCCACCTGAAAAACATCTGTATGAAATAAGTCTTTGAAATCATTTCACTCCAAAATAAAGTCACTAGTAAGTATTTTGGAAGAATTGATCTCTTCTGTCCTGTTGTAGAAACAAAAAAATCTACTAAATTCTCTAATTTTACCTTTATTTGAACAAGACATTTTATGTGTGAGATGAGCCCATGAATAGTGATAGGCGGAGTCGCAGATACCCGGGATTGGCGAGTCCAACCGGGTTACAAAAAAAATCTGGTTTGGGCCCGGAGTTGATCCCGGATATCTGGCCAGAAGCTGGTCGCAATACTAGTCAAACTGTCAGCTTCAGGCAGAGAATGAGCTGCGGCAATGAGCGGTGACGTCACTCCGGATATCTGTGGTCACAGCTGGAGGTTCCCACGCTCCTCCACCTGCGATCACAGGTAACCTCACCTGAGGTCACTCAGGTCAATGAGGTCACCTGAAGTCAGGTTACTTGCAATCACAGGTGGAGGACTTTCACAGTCCAGGTCCGCCCATCACTACACATGACATCCCCATAAAAAGATGTTGTCTAGCTTACTAGAGTCCTAAATAGCAGGGAAATATATCTTGTATATCTGCATGCGTAGATGAAAGCTGGGAAACAATTCTTATAGTAGCAATGCTGACCATAATGCTGCTCACTGACACTCTTCTAAAGAATAAATTTACTGTAAGAAAGAACCGAATAAACTTTTGTAAAACTTGACATCTGAGGACAGCAAATGGAATTATAATTGGAAATGATTTTTTTTAATGTTAAGATGGACCCACAAGGGTGACATACATACATTTAAAGTGAACTTGAAGGTGCAATATGCACCCAGAACCATGAGCAGTTCTGAGTGCCTATTAGTAATTCCTGCCTAACAGTGTCTGTATATACTAGCATAGATAACGAGATCTTTAGAAAAAGTATTTCTAAAGATCGTTTATTATATGGTAATGAGGCCAGCGACTAACCGCAAGGGTGTTAGTTCACTTTGCTGGTCGGCTCACATGGCATGTTAGCACGCACCTCTGGGTGTACTAACATGCTAATGAATGTGCAGCGACGCTGCACATACCTCACTCTTCATGGCGGTCGGCAGAAGATGGATGCACACTGGGCATGATCCGGAGTCCCCGGGGCTTCCGATCATGAGCACTAAACTGATGATGGGTGTAACCTTCCCGGCTTCAGTGGGGTACAGTGCGCAGGACCAGAAGTGCTGGGGACTCCAAATTATACGCAGAAGTGCATCCATCCACCACAGGCCGCCATGAACAGTGAGGTACAGTACAGACCAAAAGTTTGGACCCACCTTCTCATTCTAAGAGTTTTCTTTATTTTCATGACTCTAAAAATTGTAGATTCACATTGAAGACATCAAAACTATGAATGAAAACATGTGGAATGAAATACTTAAAAAAGTGTGAAACAACTGAAAATGTCTTATATTCTAGGTTCTTCAAAGTAGCCACCTTTTGCTTTGATTACTGCTTTGCACACTCTTGGCATTCTCTTGATGAGCTTCAAGAGGTAGTCATCGGAAATGGTCTTCTAACAGTCTTGAAGGAGTTCCCAGAGATGCTTAGCACTTGTTGGCCCTTTTGCCTTCACTCTGCGGTCCAGCTCACCCCAAACCATCTCGATTGGGTTCAGGTCTGGTGACTGTGGAGGCCAGGTCATCTGGCGTAGCACCCCATCACTCTCCTTCTTAGTAAAATAGCCCTTACACAGCCTGCAGGTGTGTTTGGGGTCGTTGACCTGTTGAAAAATAATTGATGGTCCAACAAAACGCAAACCGGATAGAATAGCATGCCGCTGCAAGATGTTGTGGCAGCTATGTTGGTTTAGTATGCCTTCAATTTTGAATAAATCCCCAACAGTGTCATCAGCAAAGCACCCCACACCGTCACACCTCCTCCTCCATGCTTCACGGTGGGAACCAGGCATGTAAAGTCCATCCGTTCACCTTTTCTACAAAGACACGGTGGTTGGATCCAAAGATCTCAAATTTGGACTCATCAGACCAAAGCACAGATTTCCACTGGTCTAATGTCCATTCCTTGTGTTCTTTAGCCCAAACAAGTCTCTTCTGCTTGTTGCCTGTCCTTAGCAGTGGTTTCCTAGTAGCTATTTTTCCATGAAGGCCTGCTGCACAAAGTCTCCTCTTAACAGTTGTTCTAGAGATGAGAAGGTGTGTCCAAACTTTTGGTCTGTACTATATGTGCGATGTCACTACGCATTCATTAGCATGTTAGTACGTCCACAGTGGCGTGTTAATGCTACGTGGGCCGACTAGCCAAGGGAACTAACACCCTTGTGACTGGTCGCTGGCCTCATTAGCATAAAATAAACAATCTTTAGAAATACTTTTTGTAAAGATCCCTTTATCTATGCTTGTGTATACAGGGACAGTTAGGCAGGGATTAGCAATATACACTCAGAACTGCTCGTGGTTCATGGTACATATTGCACCTGACAGGTTCCCTTTAAGTAATTATTTTGCTCCTTGCATGAAGATCTTGTAATTAATAATTTCATGAAGTCAGCATGACTGTCACATGGCATCATAGAAGGAATAAGTAAACTTTGGGTGTGTAAAAGAGGGTGTGAAAGATCATTTGCAGTAACTTCAGAGGTGGATACACAGGTCTGTTTCATCTAAGGATGAATTATTCAATCTCTACTGCTAGGTTTTGACATAATTGTACATTGCAGTAATGTATGTCGTTATGTGTCTACAGATATTTGCACAATATTTACAAATCATTCATCTTACTTAATATTTTTTAATGCAGGTCCATCACCTTATAATATGAGAATGACTAAATAGTTAGGACTTATATTTACTTATCTTTATGTCTATGAATTATGTGACTTGGGGATTGTCCATGGTATTGTATCTGTACCTAGCCATAGCTGCACCGACAGTGGGGAAATAAGTATTGAATACACCACCAATTATCTAAATAAATATATTTCTTAAGATAGTATTGACATAAATTTGTTACCAGATGTTAGTAACAACAAATCGGCAAATAAATCAAACCATAGACGTCCATAAATATAGTGATGTGTAAAAATGAAAAATGACACAGGAAAAAGATTTAATATGCTTACTGAAATGTATTTAATACTTCATACAAAAACATTTGTTTGCTGAAAACAGCTTCAACACACCTCCTGAATGGAGAAACTAGTCACATGCATTGCTCAGGTGTGATTTTGGCCCATTCTACCCCCAAACACTCTTCAAATCCTGAAGGTTCCTTGCCCTCCTTCTATGAATGCTTAGCTTTGGTTCCTTCCATAAATGCTCTATTGGATTCAGGTCAGATGATTGCTTGGGCCATTCTAAAGTTTTTGTTTCTCTGAAACTAATTGAGAATTTCCTTGGCTGGGTATCTTTCCTTGGCTTGATCATTGTGTTGCTGAAATGTCCACCCTGGTTTCATCTTCATCATCCTAGTAGATGGCAGCAGATTTTGCCAAGAATGTCTCAGTACATTTGTCCATTCATCTTTCCTTCAATTAAATGAAGTTTGCCAGTGCCGTATATGAAAAACTAGCCCCACACCATGATGTTCCTATCTCCAAACTTCATTGTTGGTATGGTGTTTTTGAGGTGATATTCAGTGACTTTGAACCTCCAAACATAGTGTGTAATATGGCATCCAAAGAGTTAACTTTTGGTCTTATCTGACCGGACTATATTTTTCCAGTAATTCACAGGCTTGTCTAAATGTTGTTGAACAAACTAGGAGCCCTAAAAATAGATATAATTGTGCCATAAAATACATAATATGTATATGATGAATTGAAAAAGCATTAGAAATCCAGTGTCTCCAACTTGTGGATGCTCACCTACTGGAAGTCTACAATTTCCAGCATGTTACACACAGCATGTTGCTAGAATTGTCATTATACGAAAACTACAAACCAAAAGGTTGAAGACCACTGCCATTGATATTATTGAAGAACTTTGCTTTTTTTACACATGAAAAATGTATGAAATGCAACATTCTCCTCAACCATTTTATGATAATATAAAGTGACACTTTTCAGTAAACTCCTCACTGACAAATTCCAAACACACCCATATTACAGAGAAAGCTGGGGAATATTCTGGAGCCTTAGTCTTCTCGGTACAAAGGTCTTTTCTACAATGCAATAGTAATTTAGATTTTCACAGTCTAATTTGCCTATTTAAATGTGTACACAGCAGCTTTCACCAGGGGCGGACAGTTACAGCAAAAGAATTCTATGCAGGACATATGTCTGTGCCCCTATCATGCATATATAAAATATGTATAATCATATATATAAACATGTACACATTAAGCATGAATACATATATACTTTGTACACACATATATTTGCTAATTAGACGTGCATGCAGTCATGGCCGAAAGTGTTGGCACCCTTAAGATTGTTCCATAAAATGAAGCCATTCTCCCGGAAAATTATTGCAATTGGACGTTTTGTTATATACCTTTTATTTCCTTTGTGTGTGTTAGAACAACACAAAAAAAACTGAGAAAAAAGGCAAATTGGGCATAGTCTAGCTTTTTCATGTCAGTAGTGGGGTCCTCCTGAGTCTCCTGCCATAACTTTTCATTTAATTCATATGTCTACAGATAGGTTGCACTGATATTAATGCACCCTGAGTCTGCAGGATAGCTTGAATTTCTTTGGAACTTGATTGGGGCTGCTTAGCCACCATCCAGACTACCCTGCGTTGCAACTTTCATCAATTTTTATCTGCCATCGATGTTCAGAGATATTAGCTACAGTGCTATGGGTTGTAAACTTCTTGATTATGTTGTGCACCATGCACAAAGGAACATCAAGATCTCTGGAGATGCACTTGTAAACTTGAGATTGTTATATGTTTTACCAATTTTGGTTCTCAAGTCCTCAGACAGTTCTCTTCTCCTATTTCTGTTCTCCATGCTTAGTGTGGCACACAGAGACACACAATACAAAGATTGAGTCAATTTTTCCCCTTTTTATCTGGTTTCAGGTGTGATTTTCATAGTTCCCATACCTGTTACTTGCCACAGGTGAGTTTGAACGTGTATAACATGCTTGTAACAAAGTTGTTTAACCACAATTTTGGAAAAGTTCCAACAATTTTGTCAGGCTTATTCTTGGGGTTTTGTGTGAAACTATGTCCAATTTCTCTTTTTTTCCTCTGTTTTTTTTGTGTTGTCCCAATACACACAATAAATAAATGTGTTTATGACAAAAGATATGTAATTCTAATAATTTTCTGGCAGAAATGCTTCATTTTCTGTAAAAATTGTAAGGATGTCAACAAACATGAATATTCATATTGCATGCACATTTACAAATCCATATATCTATTATGCATACATATACCAATTATGAATGTATATAGTATATACACATTATATATACACAAGCTTAAATAAAATACGTGCATACACATTAAACATGCACATACAGATTACACACATATGTACATGTATACTCATTGTGCATTCTTCCATTATATATGCATGAACAGACACATTAAAGGGGTTGTCTGGTGTAAAATGACATGTCTGTGGTGACTGCAGACTTGTGACACACACACTGGAGGCTGTGAGAATGAAAATATTAGGCACATATATACACATTATTCACATTATACACACACACACACACACACACACACACACGCACTCTGTAGCGCCTGCCTGGCACCACAGACTCAGAATGGCTGTAAAGGAAAGGCTAAAGGAAAGCCGCTCACAAAGCAGGACCCCAAGAACCCTGAAACCCTTTAATCCCTATACAGGGATTTGGAATTACACAGGACCCCAGAAATCACTACTTGTGGTAAACTGCAGTCCGATGACAGCAGTAGTAAGGCAGGGTCAAACCAGGATATGCAGAACAGGGACAAATGCAGGCAGACAAGGACGTAATCAGGTAACAAGGCAAAGGTCAAATCCGGATTGGGTAGCAAGGTACAAAAACGGCAGGCAGGACAGTAGTCACAGAACAGGCAGAGGTCAAATACAGGGATCACTATACAAAACAGAACGGGAACCAGGAAGCAGGAATTTCAAACTATCTCTGGCAGTGATCAACAGACAGGAGGGGGAATTAGATGGGTGTGGTGTCTTCCCATTGCCTGTAGCTGATTGGTGGTAACTTCAGCTGGAAGACACACACCACCTACAGTCAGCCAGTGGTACTGCAGGTCCCAAGGAAACCCAGCTTGGTGGATGAGTGGAGCTTGCACCCACCAGAGCCACTGGCACCGACTCCTCTCCTATCACCAGCATTATCCACAATGGGAACTCGACGCCACCTGGTGATCGAAGTAGAATTCGCAGGACCAGACCCTAATGGGGACGTGACACACATACACACACACACACGCACACACACACACACACACCAATATAATAGACAAAATTACAATATATACATCATAGACTATGGACTCTGCAATGAGCTGGTCTGTCCCAGAGGAAAAAAGCAGCACGGAGGAGCCTCCCTAACCTGTAACTATTAGGCTATGTGCCCACGCTAGAATGTCCCTGCGGATTTTTTTGCCTGAAAATCCGCGACTTTCGCGGCAAATCCGCACCCGCGGATTTGCCGCGGATTTACCGCGGATTTGCCGCGGATTTTGATGCGGATTTTTTTTTTTTTTTTTTCCCCATTCAAAGCCAAAAATCCGCACCAAATCTGCACCAAACAATTGACATGCTGCAGATTTTTCCGGATCAAAATCCGCGGCAAATCCGCCGCGGAAAAATCCGCAGCATGGGCACAGCATTTCCAAACTGCCATTGAAATGGCTTGGAAGTGCTGCTGCTGCAGATTTTCGGCAAATCCGTGGTAAATCCGCGGCAAAATCCGCGGTAAATCCGCGGTAAATCCTGTAGCGTGGGCACATAGCCTTACCAGACTTCCCACTTGATGAGCTAAATAAGATCAATTTTTCTGTCTAACACAGTTCTAAATTTGTATTGTACATCTACATGATGAGCTACACCAGCAGGAAGCTCTTGCTTCAGCAATGGGTGAGCTGTGCCGTGTATTGTAAGCAGCCAACCTGGCTTTGCAGCACATAATGCTTCTGAATGGCACTACTTTCCATTCATGATCAGCACAGTTTTAGTCTCCCTCCATCATAGTCCCTTGTGATGATGAACCTGTTACACAGATGATCTGTCCGCCCCTGGTTTTCACTGGCAATGTGTAAGTGTATATACCAGGTGTATATACAAGATGACCTGCACAATTATCTGTTCATTGATCTGACTGACAGCAGACAGTTGTTTCCCTATTCTATGTACAGACTCCATAGCTATTGTTGAAAAAGGGGCAGTTTTTGTGCAGTTTTCATAATCTTTTTGCCCCTAATGAATTATGATTACACCTTATACCTTTAGTTACATAGTTAAGACGTTCATAAAAATGCCGAAAACATGGTTCCTCATTGTCTCCTGTCACAGTGGATTTTAAATTACACTTTATGATTTTAAATTAAAGATGCGTTAAAAGATTCACACTACCCTGGTGCAGTTTTTACTTCAGTACTATGTAACAGCCAGACTTGGGCATTGCGAATTTCCTTGGCTGGCACTTGAATGCCAGCACCATAGGGGCCCCTGCAAAAACTAGTTCCCTTCGATGTCATGATAGTGCATGAAGCCTAGACACTAGGCATCGCATCTCATATCGTTCCATGAGGTCATAAGGTGTCACAATTTAATTGCTGACCAAGGAAATTAGCACTGCCCTCGAATGGCGGCCACAGAGTCCCGAGGTGGACACCAGGCAAATTTAGGGCATATTTTTTATTTTAAAAATGCATGGTTAATAAAGTAGGTGATCATGGAGCAGTAAGTTACCAGGTCACCATTAGACCTCATGTAGATGGCTGTGTCATGGATTGTGCATTACACATTCATTGTATGTGCCATCAACAAACGTTTATAGGCCCATACTATAAATCCATAGCTTCAATTTTACATGCAGAGGTTTTCTCATGGATTCACATGATTATTGCTTTCTTTTTAGAGCAGAACTTGGTGCCTGATTGGGGCACCGGTACCGCAGCACATGCACTGTCTATAGACACTTTGCATGTGCATAGAAACGTCTGGTGATGTAACATAATTACAAATAAAAATATTCAAGTTAAAATAATCAGATTGTTGCAGTCGTGAACAGCGGTGACTTACAGGAACAGGTCCACCTCAAGAACGCAATAGAGAATCATCCCTGCAGGGCAAATCTTGTTAAATGATAGATTCCTTCACAGATTTTTTTTTTCCTGGTAAAGAATGTCATGCATTTCATACCTCTGTGCAGTGGCGTAACTAGAGTTTGATGGGCCCCGGTCAAAAGTTCAGACCTGGGCCCCCCCTCCACATACACTGACACTTGAGGTACGGGATAATGATGCTGACACTTGGCTCTTATCCACAGCACCCAGATTTCCCATGATCTGAAATCCCTCTATCAGCACCCTGCTTTCCTATGTTCTGATATCCATCTTGTCCTCGGCACACTGCTTCCCCATGCTCTGCTGTACATCTTTCCCTCAGCACCTAGCTTTCCCATATCAGAGCATGGGAAAGCTGGGTGCTGAGAGAAGATGTATAGCAGAGCATGGGAAAGCTGGGTGCTGAGGGAAAGAGCCTTTTTCCCTCAGCACACAACGTTCCCATCCCCTGATTGTATCTTTGTCCCCCCTTGTATATAGTTCTCCAAATACAATAATGGCCCCAACATTGCCTTCCAAATAGTATAAAGGGTCCCATATAACCCTTCATATATTAGAATACACTTCCATAGTCCTCCATGTATTATATAATGCATTTCCCATAGTTCTCCATGTATTATAATTCACCCCATAGTACTCAATATATAACACTGCACCACATAGTCCTCCATATATTATAATGCACCCCCATAATCCTCCATGTATAAAGTAGCCCTTCAATTATTATTATGAATTTCTCATAGTTCTCCATATATTATACTGCACCACATAGTCCTCCATATAGTATAATGCAGCCCTATAGTCCTCCATGTATAAAGTAGCCTCTCCAGGCCTCCATGTATAATAATGCAGCCTCCCCAGACCTCCATGTATAATGCACCCTCTCCAGGCCTCCATGTATAATAATGCAGCCTCCCCAGACCTCCATGTATAATACAGCCTCTCCAGGCCTCCATGTATAATAATGCAGCCTCCCCAGACCTCCATGTATAATGCAGCCTCTCCAGGCCTCCATGTATAATGCAGCCTCCCCAGGCCTCCATGTATAATGCAGTATCTCCAGGCCTCCATGTATAATACAGCCTATCCAGGCCTCCATGTATAATGCAGCCTCTCCAGGCCTCCATGTATAATAATGCAGCCTCTACAGGCCTCCATGTATAATAACACAAACTCCCCAGACCTCAATGTATAATAATGCAGCCTCCCCAGACCTCCATGTATAATGCAGCTTTTCCAGGCCTCCATGTATAATAATGCAACCTCCCAAGACCTCCATGTATAATGCAGCCTCTCCAGGCCTCCATGTATAATAATGCAGCCTCCCCAGACCTCCATGTATAATGCAGCCTCTCCAGGCCTCCATGTATAATAATGCAGCCTTCCCAGACCTCCATGTATAATGCAGCCTCTCCAGGCCTGCATGTATAATAATGCAGTCTCCCAAGACATCCATGTATAATGCAGCCTCTCCAGGCCTCCATGTATAATAATGCAGCCTCCCCAGACTTCCATGTATGATGCAGCATCCCCAGGCCTCCATGTATAATAATGCAGCCTCCCCAGACCTCCATGTACAATACAGCCTCTCCAGGCCTCCATGTATGATGCAGCCTCCCCAGGCCTCCATGTATAATAATGCAGCCTCCCCAGACCTCCATGTATAATGCAGCCTCTCCAGGCCTCCATGTATAATGCAGCCTCTCCAGGCCTCCATGTATAATGCAGCCTCCCCAGACCTCCATGTATAATGTAGCCTCTCCAGGCCTCCATGTATAATAATGCAGCCTCCCCAGACCTCCATGTATAATGCACCCTCTCCAGGCCTCCATGTATAATAATGCAGCTTCCCCAGACCTCCATGTATAATACAGCCTCCCCAGGCCTCCATGTATAATGCAGTATCTCCAGGCCTCCATGTATAATACAGCCTATCCAGGCCTCCATGTATAATGCAGCCTCTCCAGGCCTCCATGTATAATAATGCAGCCTCCCCAGACCTCCATGTATAATGCAGCCTCTCCAGGCCTCCATGTATAATAATGCAGCCTCCCCAGACCTCCATGTATAATGCAGCCTCTCCAGGCCTCCATGTATAATACAGCCTCTCCAGGCCTCCATGTATAATAATGCAGCCTCCCCAGACCTCCATGTATAATGCACCCTCACCAGGCCTCCATGTATAATAATGCAGCCTCCCCAGACCTCCATGTATAATGCAGCCTCTCCAGGCCTCCATGTATAATAATGCAGCCTTCCCAGACCTCCATGTATAATGCAGCCTCTCCAGGCCTCCATGTATAATACAGCCTCTCCAGGCCTCCATGTATAATAATGCAGCCTCCCAAGACCTCCATGTATAATGCAGCCTCTCCAGGCCTCCATGTATAATGCAGCCTCTCCAGGCCTCCATGTATAATAATGCAGCCTCCCCAGACCTCCATGTATAATGCAGCCTCTCCAGGCCTCCATGTATAATAATGCAGCCTCCCCAGGCCTCTATTTATAATAATGCAGCCTCCCCAGGCCTCCATGTATAATAATGCAGCCTCCCCAGACCTCCATGTATAATACAGCCTCTCCAGGCCTCCATGTATAATGCAGTATCTCCAGGCCTCCATGTATAATACAGCCTATCCAGGCCTCCATGTATAATGCAGCCTCTCCAGGCCTCCATGTATAATGCAGCCTCCCCAGACCTCCATGTATAATGTAGCCTCTCCAGGCCTCCATGTATAATAATGCAGCCTCCCCAGACCTCCATGTATAATGCACCCTCTCCAGGCCTCCATGTATAATAATGCAGCCTCCCCAGACCTCCATGTATAATACAGCCTCCCCAGGCCTCCATGTATAATGCAGTATCTCCAGGCCTCCATGTATAATACAGCCTATCCAGGCCTCCATGTATAATGCAGCCTCTCCAGGCCTCCATGTATAATAATGCAGCCTCCCCAGACCTCCATGTATAATGCAGCCTCTCCAGGCCTCCATGTATAATAATGCAGCCTCCCCAGACCTCCATGTATAATGCAGCCTCTCCAGGCCTCCATGTATAATACAGCCTCTCCAGGCCTCCATGTATAATAATGCAGCCTCCCCAGACCTCCATGTATAATGCACCCTCACCAGGCCTCCATGTATAATAATGCAGCCTCCCCAGACCTCCATGTATAATGCAGCCTCTCCAGGCCTCCATGTATAATAATGCAGCCTTCCCAGACCTCCATGTATAATGCAGCCTCTCCAGGCCTCCATGTATAATACAGCCTCTCCAGGCCTCCATGTATAATAATGCAGCCTCCCAAGACCTCCATGTATAATGCAGCCTCTCCAGGCCTCCATGTATAATGCAGCCTCTCCAGGCCTCCATGTATAATAATGCAGCCTCCCCAGACCTCCATGTATAATGCAGCCTCTCCAGGCCTCCATGTATAATAATGCAGCCTCCCCAGGCCTCTATTTATAATAATGCAGCCTCCCCAGGCCTCCATGTATAATAATGCAGCCTCCCCAGACCTCCATGTATAATGCAGCCTCTCCAGGCCTCCATGTATAATGCAGTATCTCCAGGCCTCCATGTATAATACAGCCTATCCAGGCCTCCATGTATAATGCAGCCTCTCCAGGCCTCCATGTATAATAATGCAGCCTCCCCAGACCTCCATGTATAATGCAGCCTCTCCAGGCCTCCATGTATAATAATGCAGCCTCCCCAGACCTCCATGTATAATGCAGCCTCTCCAGGCCTCCATGTATAATACAGCCTCTCCAGGCCTCCATGTATAATAATGCAGCCTCCCCAGACCTCCATGTATAATGCACCCTCACCAGGCCTCCATGTATAATAATGCAGCCTCCCCAGACCTCCATGTATAATGCAGCCTCTCCAGGCCTCCATGTATAATAATGCAGCCTTCCCAGACCTCCATGTATAATGCAGCCTCTCCAGGCCTCCATGTATAATACAGCCTCTCCAGGCCTCCATGTATAATAATGCAGCCTTCCAAGACCTCCATGTATAATGCAGCCTCTCCAGGCCTCCATGTATAATGCAGCCTCTCCAGGCCTCCATGTATAATAATGCAGCCTCCCCAGACCTCCATGTATAATGCAGCCTCTCCAGGCCTCCATGTATAATAATGCAGCCTCCCCAGGCCTCTATTTATAATAATGCAGCCTCCCCAGGCCTCCATGTATAATAATGCAGCCTCCCCAGACCTCCATGTATAATGCAGCCTCTCCAGGCCTCCATGTATAATGCAGCCTCTCCAGGCCTCCATGTATAATGCAGCCTCTCCAGGCCTCCATGTATAATGCAGCCTTTTCAGGCCTCCATGTATAATGCAGCCTCTCCAGGCCTCCATGTATAATAATGCAGCCTCCCCAGACCTCCATGTATAATGCAGCCTCTCCAGGCCTCCATGTATAATGCAGCCTCTCCAGGCCTCCATGTATAATGCAGCCTTTTCAGGCCTCCATGTATAATGCAGTCTCTCCAGGCCTCCATGTATAATAATGCAGCCTCCCCAGACCTCCATGTATAATACAGCCTCTCCAGGCCTCCATGTATAATAATGCAGCCTCCCCAGACCTCCATGTATAATGCCGCCTCTCCAGGCCTCCATGTATAATAATGCAGCCTCCCCAGACCTCCATGTATAATGCAGCCTCTCCAGGCCTCCATGCATAATACAGCCTCTCCAGGCCTTCATGTATAATAATGCAGCCTCCCCAGACCTCCATGTATAATGCAGCCTCTCCAGGCCTCCATGTATAATAATGCAGCCTCCCCAGACCTCCATGTATAATGCAGCCTCTCCAGGCCTCCATGTATAATAATGCAGCCTCCCCAGACCTCCATGTATAATGCAGCTTCTCCAGGCCTCCATGTATAATACAGCCTCTCCAGGCCTCCATGTATAATAATGCAGCCTCCCCAGACCTCCATGTATAATGCACCCTCACCAGGCCTCCATGTATAATAATGCAGCCTCCCCAGACCTCCATGTATAATGCAGCCTCTCCAGGCCTCCATGTATAATAATGCAGCCTACCCAGACCTCCATGTATAATGCAGCCTCTCCAGGCCTCCATGTATAATAATGCAGCCTTCCCAGACTTCCATGTATAATTCAGCCTCTCCAGGTCTCCACGTATAATAATGCAGCCTCCCCAGACCTCCATGTATAATGCAGCCTCTCCATGCCTCCATGTATAATGCAGCCTCTCCAGGCCTCCATGTATAATAATGCAGCCTCCCCAGACCTCCATGTATAATACAGCCTCTCCAGGCCTTCATGTATAATAATGCAGCCTCCCCAGACCTCCATGTATAATGCAGCCTCTCCAGGCCTCCATGTATAATAATGCAGCCTCCCCAGGCCTCCATGTATAATAATGCAGCCTCCCCAGGCCTCCATGTATAATAATGCAGCCTCCCCAGACCTCTATGTATAATGCAGCCTCTCCAGGCCTCCATGTATAATGTAGCCTCTCCAGACCTCCATGTATAATGCAGCCTCTCCAGGCCTCCATGTATAATGCAGCCTTTTCAGGCCTCCATGTATAATGCAGCCTCTCCAGGCCTCCATGTATAATGCAGCCTCTCCAGGCCTCCATGTATAATGGAACACCCCAGGCCTCCATGTATAATGCAGCCTGTCAAGACCTCCATGTATAATGCAGCCTCTCCAGGCCTCCATGTATAATAATGCAGCCTCCCAAGACCTCCATGTATAATAATGCAGCCTCCCCAGACCTCCATGTATAATGCAGCCTCTCCAGGCCTCCATGTATAATGCAGCCTCTCCAGGCCTCCATGTATAATGCAGCCTCTCCAGGCCTCCATGTATAATGCAGCCTCTCCAGGCCTCCATGTGTAATGGAACACCCCAGGCCTCCATGTATAATGCAGCCTGTCCAGACCTCCATGTATAATGCAGCCTCTCCAGGCCTCCATGTATAATAATGCAGCCTCCCAAGACCTCCATGTATAATAATGCAGCCTCCCCAGACCTCCATGTATAATGCAGCCTCTCCAGGCCTCCATGTATAATGCAGCCTCTCCAGGCCTCCATGTATAATGCAGCCTCTCCAGGCCTCCATGTATAATAATGCAGCCTCTCCAGGCCTCCATGTATAATAATGCAGCCTCTCCAGTCCTCCATGTTTAATGCAGCCTCTCCAGGCCTCCATGTATAATGCAGCCTCTCCAGGCCTCCATGTTTAATGCAGCCTCTCCAGGCCTTCATGTATAATGCAGCCTCTCCAGGCCTCCATGTATAATGCAGCCTCTCCAGGCCTCCATGTTTAATGCAGCCTCTCCAGGCCTCCATGTATAATGTAGCCTCTCCAGGCCTCTAGGTATAATGCAGCCTTCCCAAGCCTCTGACCACCGTATACTCTCTAATTTATATTAAAAAAAAACACAAGTATTCACCCTCTCTCTTCCTTCCACCGCTGCTGTCCTCACCTCTCTCCTCGTTCCCCAGCCGCTGCTCTGTCCTCACCGCTTTCCTCTTCCACTGCTGCTCGTCCTCCCCTCTCCTCGTTCTCCCGGTGCTGCGGTCGGCGTCCTCCCGTCCTGCGCTCTGTGCACTCAGCACAGCAGTCGCACGGGAGTGACGTCACCGCGCAGGCACAGGGGGAGAATGATGATGCATAGTGCGGCACCAGCCGCGCTATGCTACATTATTATTGTGCGCGGTGACGAGGGAGCCGCCGCAGCTGCTGACACCAGGCAGGGGGCCCCGGTACCGCCGCTGACACCAGACAGGGGGGCATCGGGTTATATAGCGGCCGCGTGGTCTGTGACAGATCAGCGCAGCTCCTCTCTCACTGACAGGAGCTGGCTGCTGATCTGCCTGGTGGCCGCCGGGCCCCTAAGCTCCCGGGCCCGGTCGCAATGGCGACCGCTGTGACCGCGGTAGTTACGCCCCTGCTTCTGTGCAAACATTTGTTCTATTCGCATGCATTCTTCGAACTAAAAAGTCTGTGCAACAACACATTGTAGCAAAACGCTATACTTAGAACAATTGTCTTTAAAGAACTGAAGAGGCCCAAAAATACATCTTCTTAAGTATAAAAAAAAACGAAAAAAAAACCAAAACATGAATCTGCAATATTTAATATTTTCCTATTACTTAAAGGGAACAAATCACCAGGATTTTCGTATATAACCTAAAGCCAGTGCTATACTGGCACTATCAGGCTGATTCTCTACATACAGTCATATGAAAAAGTTTGGGCACCCCTATTAATGTTAATCTTTTTTCTTTATAACAATTTGGGTTTTTGCAACAGCTATTTCAGTTTCATATATCTAATAACTGATGGACTGAGTAATATTTCTGGATTGAAATGAGGTTTATTATACTAACAGAAAATGTGCAATCCGCATTTAAACAAAATTTGACCGGTGCAAAAGTATGGGCACCCTTATCAATTTCTTGATTTGAACACTCCTAACTACTTTTTACTGACTTACTAAAGCATTAAATTGGTTTTGTAACCTCATTGAGCTTTGAACTTCATAGGCAGGTGTATCCAATCATGAGAAAAGGTATTTAAGGTGGCCACTTGCAAGTTGTTCTCCTATTTGAATCTCCTATGAAGAGTGGCATCATGGGCTCCTCAAAACAACTCTCAAATGATCTGAAAACAAAGATTATTCAACATAGTTGTTCAGGGGAAGGATACAAAAAGTTGTCTCAGAGATTTAAATTGTCAGTTTCCACTGTGGGGAACATAGTAAGGAAATGGAAGACCACAGGTACAGTTCTTATTAAGCCCAGAAGTGGCAGGCCAAGAAAAATATCAGAAAGGCAGAGAAGAAGAATGGTGAGAACAGTCAAGGACAATCCACAGACCATCTCCAAATACCTGCAGCATCATCTTGCTGCAGATGGTGTCAATGTGCATCGGTCAACAATACAGCGCACGTTGCACAAGGAGAAGCTGTATGGGAGAGTGATGCGAAAGAAGCTGTTTCTGCAAGCACGCCACAAACAGAGTCGCCTGAGGTATGCAAAAGCACATTTGGACAAGCCAGTTACATTTTGGAAGAAGGTCATGTGGACTGATGAAACAAAGATTGAGTTGTTTGGTCATACAAAAAGGCGTTATGCATGGAGGCAAAAAAACCCACGGCATTCCAAGAAAAGCACTTGCTACCCACAGTAAAATTTGGTGGAGGTTCCATCATGCTTTGGGGCTGTGTGGCCAATGTCGGCTCCGGGAATCTTGTTAAAGTTGAGGGTCGCATGGATTCAACTCAGTATCAGCAGATTCTTGGCAATAATGTGCAAGAATCAGTGACGAAGTTGAAGTTACGCAGGGGATGGATATTTCAGCAAGACAATGATCCAAAACACCGCTCCAAATCTACTCAGGCATTCATGAAGAGGAACAATTACAATGTTCTGGAATGGCCATCCTAGTCCCCAGACCTGAATATCATTGAAAATCTGTGGGATGATTTGAAGCATGCTGTCCATGCTCGGCGACCATCAAACTTAACTGAACTGGAATTGTTTTGTAAACAGGAATGGTCAAATATACCCTCATCCAGGAACTCATTAAAAGCTACAGGAAGCGACTAGAGGCTGATATTTTTGCAAAAGGAGGATCTACAAAATATTAATGTCACTTTTATGTTGAGGTGCCCATACTTTTGCACCAGTCAAATTTTGTTTAAATGCGGATTGCACATTTTCTGTTAGTACAATAAACCTCATTTCAATCCAGAAATATTACTGAGTCCATCAGTTAATAGCTATATGAACCTGAAATAGCTGTTGCAAAAACCTAAATTGTTATAAAGAAAAAAGGTTAACATTAATAGGGGTGCCCAAACTTTTTCATATGACTGTACTTGTAGTGGTCAGCTCAGATGTTTAGGTTTGAAATCCAAGAGAGTAAAGTTTATAAAATCGACAGCTTCTTGAGTGACAGCAAAAGAGGATCAGATAATATCTGGGGGGGGGGGGTATTCATAGTTATCCCCTCTCCCTGTTAGAATTAGCATAAGTATTATACCATCGATTTACTTTTTGCCTTCCAGGACCTTTACTGAGGTCATATATGACACCCCTGAACTAGTCAGGGTGTCACAGGGTACTACATCCACTTTATCTTTTGGTGCAGGACTCAACCCTCATGGTTCTCATGGTTCTGGGATCCTAACTTTAGTATTGCTCCATCAGCATGCCAATCCTAGTCACACCTCACACCACACTCTGTCAGGCACACCAGTGGGCGGTCTAGCTGGAAAAGGGCCACTCGCCTAGGGGTCAGGCAGACTGGTGGGATGGAGGAAGTCAGAGAATGGAAGTCGAGAGCAAAGATTAGACTGTTCATTTGTAGCTCCCAAAGAGTGAGGAGCTGGGAGTTGGAGCTCCCTGGGGACTTTTGGCTAGGTCGCAGACTGTGGTCTGTGAATGGAGGAGTCGGAGACCCAGTCGCAGGGTATTGGAAAAAGGTGCCAGGCTTAGTTTTGGGGAACCGGACCGACCGAGCATGGCGGGGTACTGGACCCTAGATCAGGAGTAGATTCACGCAACCGGATAATTAACCTGTGGAGGATAGTTTCTTTATGGACTTTCCCCAAGAGCTCAGAGATTGAAGGTATCAACACAACGAGGGGGATAGGGCTTTCCAGCTTATCCGGTTCACTGAAATCCCAAGTGTCAGCCATCGAGAGCACAGCTTCACTACCTAACAGTGGGGAGCGGGGCCCCAACAGCTTCAAGCATAGGGGTCACAACAGACACTAAAATACAGTGCATGGAGGCAAGGTACAGACCATCAGCAAAACCAAAGGGAGCAGACTCCCGGATGAGCTCCCCTGAAGTGGCATCGGCACCCAGAGACTTGGTTTACCTTTGTGTCAGAGTCTGCTTTGCAGTCGCAGCACTACCAACACTGCCTGAGTGAGTACGCTGTCCTCCCCTGCTTCCAATCTGCACCATGCTCCCCTACACGTCCACCATCCAGAGTCCCGGGGCCTCCCCTACCCGTGGAGGGAACGTCATCTGGCTGCCCCACTCCATCTCCCCTGGGTACTCCCATCAGCAGTAGCGGTACTCCCTTTACCACGAACCACGGGTGGCGTCACAAACTCTTATCCCCTGTAAACACCCCCTTTTCATTTGAAGTGGCCGTGAGCCCCTGGGTCCGAAGACTCTCAAGCCTCAGCAGCAACCCCCGGATCCAAGCGGTTCAACCACTGCAGGGGCGGCACACATCCCCATGTGACCAGAAGGGGCGGGGCCTCAGCCAACAAAGCTGATACCAGGAAACAACATTTTTCTGTTGGCTGAGGCCCCACCCCTTCTGGTCACATGGGTACAATGATCTTATAAAATCTACACTTAGCAGCCCAGTAAGTGACACACCATGGGAATCAGTGACTCTGTCCCTACATCATGCGGCTCCCAGATTAGGTATCAAACCATGGTGACAGATTCCCTTTAATGCCTTTTCTTTCTTTTGAATCTGCTCCTTCGGCTTGAATTGAGACATTTTACTAATTACATAAAGAAATTATATATATATATATATATATATATATATATATATATACCGTGTTTCCCTGAAAATAAGACAGTGTCTTATATTAATTTTTTCTCCCAAAGATGCGCTAGGTCTTGTTTTCAGGGGATGTCTTATTTTTCCATGAAGAAGAATTCATATTTATTGTTGAACAAAAAAATGAACATTTCTTATATACTGTACAGTAGTTTTCATCACAAACCAGCATAAACAGTCAAACTGTGAATCATATCAAGAATTTCTTGTTACTGCCATTATTTCCATGTACAACATGCCCTGGTGTTCTGGTGTTCTGTTCGGCGGGCATGCTTCCAAACAAAAACTTTGCTAGGTCTTACTTTCAAGGGAGGCCTTATATTTAGCAATTCAGCAAAACCTCTACTAGGTCTTATTTTTAGGGGATGTTTTATTTTAGGGGACACAGGGTGTGTGTATATATATATATATATATATATATATATATATATATACATACATACATACAGTATATATATATATATATATATATATACACACACACACAGTATATAAAGTGTGGAATGAAATACAAAAAAGTGAGAAACAACTGAAAATATGTCTTATATTCTAGGTTCTTCAAAGTAGCCACCTTTTGTTTTGATTACTGCTTTGCACACTCTTGGCATTCTCTTGATGAGCTTCAAGAGGTAGTCACCGTAAATTTACGTCACAGGTGTGCCCTGTCAGGTTTAATAAGTGGGATTTCTTGCCTTATAAATGGGGTTGGGACCATCAGTTGCGTTGTGCAGAAGTCTGGTGGATACACAGCTGATAGTCCTACTGAATAGACTGTTAGAATTTGTATTATGGCAAGAAAAAAGCAGCTAAGTAAAGAAAAACGAGTGGCCATCATTACTTTAAGAAATGAAGGTCAGTCAGTCCGAAAAATTGGGAAAACTTTGAAAGTGTCTCCAAGTGCAGTGGCAAAAACCATCAAACACTACAAAGAAACTGGCTCACATGAGTACCGCCCCAGGAAAGGAAGACCAAGAGTCACCTCTGCAGCGGAGGATATGTTTATCCGAGTCACCAGCCTCTGAAATCGCAGGATAACAGCAGCTTAGATTAGAGATCAGATCAATGCCACAGAGAGTTCTAGGACACATCTCTAGAAGAACTGTTAAGAGGAGACTTTGGGCAGCAGGCCGTCATGGTAAAATAGCTGCTAGGAAACCACTGCTAAGGACAGGCAACAAGAAGAAGAGATTTGTTTGGGCTAAAGAACACAAGGAATGGACATTAGACCAGTGGAAATCTGTGCTTTGGTCTGATGAGTCTAAATTTGAGATCTTTGGATCCAACCACAGTGTCTTTGTGTGACTCAGAAAAAGTGAACGGATGGACTCTACATGCCTGGTTCTCACAGTGAACAATGGAGGAGGAGGTGTGATGGTGTGGGGGTGCTTTGCTGGTGACACTGTTGGGAATTTATTCAAAATTGAAGGCATACAGAACCAGCATGGCTACCACAGCATCTTGCAGCGGCATGCTATTCCATCCGGTTTGCGTTTAGTTGGACCATCATTTATTTTTCAACAGGACAATGACCCCAAACACACCTCTAGGCTGTGTAAGGGCTATTTGACTAAGAAGGAGAGTGATGGGGTGCTACGCCAGATTACCTGGGCTCCATAGTCACCAGACCTGAACCCAATCGAGATGGTTTGGGGTGAGCTAGACCACAGAGTGAAGGCAAAATGGCCAACAAGTGCTAAGGATCTCTGGGAACTCCTTCAAGACTGTTGGAAGACCATTTCCGGTGAGTACCTCATGAAGCTCATCAAGAGAATACCAAGAGTGTGCAAAGCAGTAATCAAAGCAAAAGGTGGCTACTTTGAAGAACCTAGAATATAAGACATATTTTTAGTTGTTTTACACTTTTTTGTTAAGTATTTCATTCCACATGAGTTAATTCACAGTTTTGATGCCTTCAATGTGAATCTACTATTTTCAGAGTCATGAAAATAAAGAAAACTCTTTTAGTGAGAAAGTGTGTCCAAACTTTTGGTCTGTACTGTGTGTGTGTGTTTGTGTGTATACATATATATATATATAATAAAGATAGACTCTTAGGCTATGTGCGCATGTTGCGTATTTGCATGCAATTACGCTGCGATCTGCACCGCAGCGTAACTGCATGCGTCCTGCGTCCCCAGCATAATCTATGAATATTATGCAGGAGACGTGCGCACGTGGCGTATTAGAGCGCAGCGCTTCGGCTGCTGCCCGAAGCGCGCGTTCTAAGAAGTGACATGTCACTTATTCCGTGCGCTCCCCATGCAGTCCCCGCTCTGTCTATGGTAGGGGCTGCACTCAGAGCGCATGGAATCACCTTTTTTTTTTTCATTATGGACTGTTTCTGCAGTGATTTGAAGCGCACATGTGCTGTTAAAATCGCTGCAGAAATTTCTGCAGGGACAGAACGCTACGTGCGCACATAGCCTTAGGCTTTTTCTTATAGGTGTTCCTTCCTGGTCCGATACAATTGAATAGTCTCACACCCACACCTCATCTGAGCTGCATTTTGCTTGTGGTCTTCTAATTGCGCATTCTCACGGATACTCCCAAATAATTATCAGGTTTCTTTATTTTGTTTTGTTTTTTCATACTATCTTTAGTCTGCAGACAAATTATCTGTTAGGATTATAATTCTGCATACATAATTAATCCATATATTCTAGGTAAGTGAAATAGATTATATTAAAGGGAACTTGTCACCCATTTTTACTTCCCCAAAGTGGCCCCACTGTGTTCTAGCTCATATTTATCTCTTTGTAAATATTTTTTAATTGTTTTTGCCATTTGGGTTTTGCACTGCAAAGCTGAGTTTTTGACCAAAGTTCTGCAACAAAAAAGCTGCAGTTTGAACTGCATAGTGCGGTCTAGAAACCCAAATTCCCATAGACTTTGCTTGAAAAGCAGAACACATCCATTTTGGCATTAAACGCTGTAGTTGAAAAAGCAGCAAAAAAGCACATAAAAAGCAGGTAAAAAACAAAGTGCGGTCGCACCCTAAGGCCATGTGCGCACTAGACAGTGACTTTTTCTTAAGGAAAATTCGGACCCTCTTAAAGAATCCCGCACCCGTTTTAAAAAACCGCAATGAAATCCGCATGCGGTTTTACCGCGGATTTTCTGCAGGTTGGTCCCTGGGGATTTGTACCATTATCTATGGCAAAAACTGTAGGTACCTGCAGAAAAGAAGTGACATGCTCATTAATTCCGCAGCGGAAAATCCGCGGGTAAATCCGCGGATATAAAAAACGCAATGTGTGCACAGCATTTTAAAACCCCTAGGATTGGGGAATCATTGGGGAATGACTGCAGCAATGTTAGACACATTTTCTGCAGCAAATCCGTGGCAAAATCTGTGGTAAATCCGCAGCGTGTGGACATAGCCTAAAGGGGGCTTTACATGCAGCGGGATCGCTAGCGATGTTGCTGGTGAAAGCACCTGCCCCCGTTGTTTGTGCTTCACGGGCAAATCGCTGCCCCGGCGCACAATATCGTTAGTCCCCATCACATGGACTTTCCTGCCTAGCGGCGTCGCTGTGGCCGGCGAACCGCCTCCTTTCTAAGGGGGCGGTTCGTGCGGCGTCACAGCGACGTCATACGGCAGGCGTCCAAAAGAAGCGGAGGGGCGGAGAGCAGCCGAAAGAATGTGACACCCACCTCGTTGCCGGAGGACGCAGGTAAGGTGTTGTTCGTCGTTCCTGGGGTGTCACACGTAGCGATGTGTGCTGCCTCAGGAACGATGAACAACCTGCATCCAGCACCATCAACGATATTTGGGATTAGAATGACGTGTCAACGATCAACGATAAGGTGAGTATTTTTGATCGTAAGCGGTCGTTCGTATGTGTCACGCGTAACAACGTCGCTAACGAGGACGGATGTGCGTCACGAATTCTGGGAC
Organism: Anomaloglossus baeobatrachus; assembly: GCF_048569485.1. Classification (NCBI taxonomy): domain Eukaryota; kingdom Metazoa; phylum Chordata; class Amphibia; order Anura; family Aromobatidae; genus Anomaloglossus; species Anomaloglossus baeobatrachus. Next base: position 128,800,010 of record NC_134357.1, read on the forward strand.
CCCCAACGACATCTTGTTAGCGATGTTGTTGCGTGTAACGGGGCCTTTAGGCTATGCGCGCACTAGAAAATGGACCTTTCTTAAGAAATATCCGCACCCTCTGGCAGAATACCGCACTTACCGCACCTGCGTTTTTGCCGCGGTTTTGCCGCGTTTTTTCCGTGGGTTGGTCTCTGCGGTTGTTTACCATTATCTATGACAAAAACCGCAGGTACCTGCAGAAAAGAAGTGACATGCTCATTCTTTTTGCTGCAGAAATTCTGCAGCAAAACCTGTAGGGGAAAAAAACGCAGTGTGCGTACACCATTTGTTTTACCATAGGTTTTGCTGGGGAATGACTGCAGAAAGGCTCTGAACATTTTCTGCAGCAATTCACGTGCGCACAGGGCCTAACAGTTTGCTCCATGTTTAAAACTATCCTTCAATCCAGTATGTTGTGCTGGAGATTGAGTCGAACACGCTCTGCTTTACTATTATAATTTCTATGTGTCCAGGTTACCTTTTTGCTGCTTTTGATGTATGAATTGTATTTTGATTCAATTCTTGCTTTGACAACTGTAACCATGCTTCTTCTCATTTCAGGAGTAAGTCCATCTTTTTCTCACTTCTATACGCCGCTCTGATATTTGGAGGCCAGCATTTTATGAAAGAAAGGAAACGGTTTGAACTGCGGCGGCCTCTTGTCCTTTGGTCTTTCGCTCTTGCAATATTCAGGTGAACTCTTCTTTAAATATTATTTTTCATGATTATTTACAGTATTACAATTTAATGATGGTACTTCCTGCAAGGCCATGTCTATGAGAGGCTTGTAGTATATACAGCATATTATGGAACTGTCGTTACTGTCCTAGGACCCTTTTGACTAAATATATACTAATTTCTAGAGATCTTCTTTGGATTTAGTTGGTTGCAGGGCAAAAATAGTGATTTTTGTTTTTTACAAAAGCCCTACTTTTAAGTTAGTACAGAGCTGCAAAATTTTCATGCACTGCCGTATAGCTTCAGTTGGGCTGCATATGTGCGGACATATTCAATACATACTGTATATGGGGAAACTACCTCTTTACCTATGGAGTCCAATAGAGCATGTGTACTGCTGGCTTCAATGCGCTATCCTGCCTCTCCCCTGCAGCAGTGACTTTGACATACTGATCACCGTGGCCATCTGTGTGCCTCTTTCCCTCTCCACAGTCGCCCACATGCTCTCTTGCTACCTCCTGCTCCTGGGGCCTGTGCACACCGCACATGTCGCGGGCGGGGAGGACGCCGCCGCTGCGCTCGCTAACGCTCGGGTCTGGCGCTGCTGCGGCTACTGCTTGGTGGCTCGAGCGGTGGGCCGGATCCGGGGACTCGAGCGGCGCTCCTCGCCCGTGAGTGAAAAGGGGGGTTGGTTTGTTTGGGGATTTAGTCCGTGACGCCACCCACGGGTTGTGGTGAAGATGGGCACCACCGCTGCTGGTTACGGGGATCCCGGGAGCGATGGTAGGGAGCAGCTGGGATGTTGTTTTCCCCCCTCCGTGGGTAGGGGTTGGTGGTCCCTGGGCCCGATGATGTGACGGGGAGGCAGGGTTGGTGAGGTGCAGGGTTGCAGGGACAGCGCGGCACGGTGCCGGATGGCACGGGTGTACTCACTCAGTAAGAGATGCACAAAATCGTCGGTAAATCAAACGGCTGGATGGATGGGTCCCGCAGCCGGCTGCAGTGTCTCTCCCCGGACAGGTGATGGCGGCTGTCTTTCCCTGCACTTTTGTGTACTGTTTGACTACGATGGGTCCCCAACGGTAGTCCGCTCCCCGGTGTATGCATGCCGGAGGAGCCCGTTTGCCCGCAGGCACTGGCCCTTGGGTCTCTAGCCTTAGGCGGTAGCTGTAGACCCTCACGGTGCGGACGGTTGCCTTCTAATGGGTCTTTGGCTGTTAGGAAACCCCTGGGGTTCCTGTCACACTCGGATTTGACTGTTGACGGCGACTCCAAGCCTAGTCGGGGATCGATGGCCCTGCCTGTGTGTGCTGGCTTCACTTCGCTCCCCGGTCGGTACCGGCGGGCCACCGCCCGACCCCGGTCCTACGGTTCCGCGTTGATTCACCACTCCTGCAGACAGCCACCACCATCTGCCAACTTTGTTGTCAGTGCCTGGGCCACAAACCCAGACACTCTCCACTTCACTCCTCTCACTTCTACCTCCTGGACTAAACTGTCACTTTTCCCGCCTCCAGGCCTGTGAACTCCTTGGTGGGTGGGGCCAACCGCTTGGCTCCGCCCTACCTGGTGTGGACATCAGACCCTGGAGGGAGGCAACAAGGGTTTTGTGTTTGGCTAATGTTGCTGTCTAGTGGGGGTGGGGGTGTATGTATGTTACCTGTGACGACCTGGCTAGTCCAGGGCGCCACACACAGGTTTCCCATGAGTGTGCTTGGGGCGTGCACACTCCTTCCCTCTTAAAAGGTGAGCACACAATTTCCCATAAGTGCCTCTCTGCCTATGGCTGAGAGGCACTAGGTACATAAGCATCCTCCCCTTAGGGAATGTGCCTGTGCAATATGTTTAGTTAGTCAGTTACTCTCTTGCTAGCTAGTTGTCAGGTTCTGTTGATCCCGTGCCGTTACCTGTACCCGTTAACCCGCACCTATCTCCTTGTATCTACTGTATCCTCCGTACCTGCCTGCACCAGCCATCCTGTCTGCATCACCCATCCCATCTGCACTGCCTGCACTAGAGACTCTACCTGTCCGTACGTGAGCCCATCCCTGACTTGGGGATCAGCTACCACAGTCCCGGACACTGCCCTGGGAGTGTCACCTGGCATCTACCAACAGCAAAGTCCATCCTCACCATCTGGGGCTCTGGTGTATACCCGGTAGGCACTTAGATAAGCCCGTCCCGTGTCAAGGTAAGCCCGGGTCCCCCCTGTGGTCCAATGGGTCTACTCTTGCTTGCCGCAACCTTGGCAAGTGTAACAGTATGCTTCATTTTTTGTGTTATGTAAGATTTTTGTGAACAATTTAATCTTAATCAGAATTTGAAAATTCAGTAGATAATTAAAGGAGGACAGAGGCACAGTAGAAGCCTGGCAGTCTACTTCAAGTCATTCCCAAAAAATGCTTGTGTTATTTGAGAATGTCGTTCTGTATCATGACTGTTCTCTGCACATTTTGTTTCACAATTTATTGTTTTACAGTAGTGCTCTCAGATGAAAGAAACAAGTAAATAATTCAGTAGTGTTCTCCATTCTACAGTACAACATATGTTGTTTGCAACAATGATGGTGAAGTCTTTTGTAGCAATGGTATCTGAGGAATAAGTACTGTTAACTCCTCACAATCAGTATTACCTTCATACAGTATGATGTAATGCTCACGAGATAACGACTCCATCCATTATATTGCACAAATATCTTAAAATGCTTGAAAGGTCAAAGAACGCCGGCATATGTGCACTACAATACTTTGATCAGCCCTCAGCAGAGACAAGTGCGTTTGCGCAGGAGTGCAAAGGAGGACACTGTGTGGATGACGTAGGATGCATCATCCACATGGAGCAGGGAAGGAGGATGGTGATCCCAAGATGATAGGAGGCTTAGTGTGGTGGCCATAGTTTATAGGGGACAAATCTGGTGACAGGTTCCCTTAAAGCTTAATAATAAACTTTGTTATACAGTAGGTGAACAAATCTGAATGGTTGATGTAACTCTCGCTATTTCTATTCTGTTTTCAGCATCATTGGGGCGGTCCGCACTGGCTGGTACATGTTTAACATACTCCTCTCCAATGGTTTCAAGCAATCGATTTGTGACCGTGGATTTTATAATGCACCTGTAAGCAAATTTTGGGCATATGCGTTTGTCGTTAGTAAAGTTCCTGAGCTTGGTAAGTCAATGTCAGCATTAGAATTAACTCTCTCAGTCCATCAGACCTTCTTTTAATCAAGCAAATCTTTTTTCAATGAAAAGATATATGCAGATGGAAATGCTAGTATGTCTGTGCCTATACATGCTGAACTTTGGTGAACCACCACTCCCGGCTTTTATGCTGGTGACTGCACAGTATTCTCAAGGCTATGTACAATGGGGGTATGCAAGCTATATTAGTCACATTCCTTCCTTACATAGGTCAAATGTGAAGGAAAAATATGCCATGGTCATAGTAGCCACAAAGGTCACCACCCTGACTATAGTTAGGAGCTTTGGAAGAGATTACACTACAGTATTTGTACTGAAGACAGAAAGCGTTATATCATTTGATGCCTGAGGAAGCAAACTGCTATATCATGGGAAACCTGTTTCTGTGGAATGCAGAAGAACCAGTCACTCAAAACCACTGCTCTTATCAAAACTGGCGTTGATCTAGGGGAAAATAGGGAAAAAAAATTGTATTTAAAAAAGCTTTTCTTACCTCTTCCATCTTTGTGTACAGTAGACATTTAAAAAATTTTTATTGTACACAATTGTGATTTCACTATATTATTGGAAATACTAAAAGAGGTTTTCCCCAAAAGTAAGTTATACCTTGCTGATTGCTGTGGGTCCGAATGCTGGGAACCCCAGCGATTCTGAGAACCAAGCTTTTGAACCCAGGAACCAGAATCTTCAACTATGTTCTGATTGGAGCAGAGGTCCTCATGCACGGCCTCTGCTACATTCATAGTCTTTTGCACTGCCGAGTACAGGGCTCGTCTTTTTGAGGCAATCCCACAGACAATGAATGGTGGAGAGGCTGCGCATGTGCACCTCTGTTTTATACAGGATGGGGTGTTCTAGGATAAGGGATAATTTACTTTTTTAACAATAAGCCTTTAAGCAGATCTGATCTATTTTTAGCGAGGCGCAAACAGGGGTTTTGATGTACAATTACAGTATAATCTCCCGCCTCGACTACTGCAACATCCTCCTCTGTGGTCTCCCTGCTTACACGATCGCCCCTCTCCAGTCCATCCTTAACTCTGCTGCCCGAATGATCCACCTCTCTCCTCAATACCACCCCACTTCTCCTCTCTGCAAATCCCTCCATTGGCTCCCAATCTTCTATCGTATCCAATTCAAACTACCAACACTGACCTACAAAGCCATCCATAATCTATCTCCAACGTATATCTCTGAACTAATCTCTCGCTATACTCCAAAACATAATCTCCGGTCCTCCCAAGATCTCCTTCTCTCCTCCTCTCTCATTCGTTCCTCACGCAACCGACTCCAAGACTTCTCCCGAGCATCCCCAGTCTCCTGGAACTCGCTGCCTCAACACGTCAGACAATCTACAACACTTGCAAACTTCAAACGGGACTTGAAAACTCATCTGTTCAGAACTGCCTATAATCTTCAATGACCCCACCACCTTGCGGAGCTGCCGCCCCACCACCCTGCAGAGCTGCCGCCCCACCACCCTGCAGAGCCGCCACCCCACCACCGTGCGGAGCTGCCGGCCTACCTACACCCCACCTACTGTCTCCTCCCCAAAACCCTTTAGAATGTGAACCCGCAAGGGCAGGGCCCTCTTCCCTCTGTACTAGTCTGTCTATTGTAACTTGTAGATGTACTCTGTATGTAACCCCCTCTCATGTACAGCACCATAGAATCAATGGTGCTCTATAAATAAATAATAATAATACTATATGTATATCAAAGCACTTTGTGCTATAGTAGCTCTTCAGCATAACTGGACTGATACAGCTTTAGCTCTCCAAATACATTAATATGCTTTGGGCAGCCATGACTCTCTATGCATATTTAGTAGCTAATGACCATGGCATACGTGAAAGGCCTAGAGCCGACTTGAAAATATTCTCATCCAGTGGTTTAGCCATCACAATTTGTCCCTTCTTAAAGTCACTCATAATCTTCGAGAACTGACTTTCACTCACTTACTTCCTAATACATCTGTGATGCTCAACACTATGTGGCGTAGTGTGATGCAAGTCACTAGGTGGCGCTAGATACTACTTGCATGCAGTGTGAACCGAGAGGTAGTCAAACAAGCCAGGATCAGGAACCAAGAGAAAACGACAGGACACAGGGAGCAGGCAGAGACGATATTAAAATACAGGCCAAAGGTCAGGAAGGATACCAGGAGAGTATAGGTTACAGGGAGCAGGAGGAGACGTGGTCAGGAGAATGTCCAAGGTTAGAATCCAGGAAGTAATGACAAATTCAGGGGGGGCGGGCAGAGCAAAGTCAATTACTGTCCAGGGTCAAGAAGCCAAGATCAGATATCTGTACATAAGCCAAGAGCACCTGCTGTGGAACCAGGAAATACGACTGGCGACGTTCCGGGGGAGCATGCTTCCTAATGAAGCAGAGCAATCACGCCCAACAAGGAGAATCTGTCAAAGCCCCTCCCAGCACCAGTGTAGGACCCAGTGCTGAGAAACAACCCATCCACAGGAGCTCAAGACAAACAGCAGAGCATCTAAACCTGCAAAACACTCTGCACGACATAACAAGCAAGTACTAGCTCTGCAGAAGAGCATGGCAGAACATAACAGAGTACAAGATGCTCCGCACAGCGGAACTGTGACAACATCACACCCCATGACTGGAAGAAGTTTTCATGAGATTATAAATGGTGTTTACTTCTTCAGTTTGGTTTTAACATTCTGGCTGGTCATTGTATATATCAGCTAATCCTGCAAATATGGTCTAAGCAGTTAAATAGAAACTGGGGTATAATTATCAGGTGATACCTCCACTATAATTCTTTCACCAAGTATGACATGTCCATTATTACATTTCATGCTGCTATTTTACAGACTGCCCTGCAAGCATAGTAAATGGAATGAAATGTGAATGTGTTATATAATATATTTTATACCAAGGACCTACATTAAAGACCTTCTCTATGTTTCTTTACAGGTGACACTTTGTTCATTGTTCTGCGCAAGCAAAAGCTGATCTTCCTTCACTGGTACCATCACATCACAGTGCTGCTCTACACATGGTTCACATATAAGGATACAGTCTCCGGAGGAGGATGGTTCATGACCATGAACTTCACTGTCCATGCCTTCATGTACTCTTATTACACTCTACGTGCTGCAAAAATTCAAGTGCCACGTTCATGTGCCATGTTCATCACAATCACTCAGATCTTGCAAATGGTAATGGGCACTTTCGTCAATGTCCTGGTATATAAGTGGATGCAGAGCGGGACAGGGACATGCTCAAGTACTATGGAGAACATTTTCTGGTCTACAATAATGTATACAAGTTACCTGATCCTTTTCTGTAGCTTCTTCTATAACTCTTACATGCAAAGCTCCAAAAAAAGGAAGGATGATTGACACGAATTCAAATTATTCTTACCACCTAACATTTCCTAATGTAAAATGTGACCAGGGACTACATATTATATTAATATACATGAGCAATTTGTCAAGTGTTTATTGCCAATATTACTCTTAACTTAACGGAAACCTGTCACCAGTTTTTGAGCCTATGAACACCACCTTTAATGGTTCCTTTACTGCACACCACAAACGTGTCTATCAGAGCCTGACTTCCCTAAATACCCCCAAAATACCATTTGATATGCTCCTGTGCTGTAAGTAAATTAGGTTTGTCCGGTCTGATGGGCATCCTAGCTGCAGCATCTGTCCCTCCTCTCTGCTCCTAATTACTTCCTCCTGCTTTGATTTGATGTGGAGGACGTGTCCTTTGTCATCCACATGGTGAACCTGAGATTTGGCACCTGCGCAGTAGCCCGCACAGGCACACTCCGCTCTGCCCTACTACCCTACTGCATACACGACATAGAATATCACTGCACAGTAGCCCCGTAGAACCCGCACAGGTGCACTCCGCTCTGCCCTACTGCATACACAGCATAGAATATCACTGCACAAGCTATGAGCAATGTGATTGCGATGTTATTGTGATTACGCCGCTCGGCGCATGTGCAGTGAGGTTCTATACCCTGTTCACAGAATGAGGCTACTGCGCAAGATCTCGGTTCACTATGTGGATGATGAAGGATATGTCATCCACATCACTCAAAGCAGGAGGATGCGAGTAACAGCAGAGAGGAGGCACAGACACCGCATCAAGGATGCCCAGCAGACTGGACCACCCTAACGTACATACAATGCTGTAGCATATCAAATGGTACTTTGGGGAGTATAACTGGGAAGTCAGTAGCTGATAGACACATTTGTGGAATGCATCAAAGGAACAGTTAAAAGGGAGTGGCATTTGTTCATATGCTCAAAAACGAATGACAGGTTTAAAGAGAACATGTCATCAGGATTTTATAGCCCAAACAAGTGACATATAAGTAGAGGTCCTTTAATTCTGAGTAATTCTATACCTTCCTCGTCAAAATCAGTTTTGCTGTTTTAAAGAAAGCCATAGGTGAAATTGTATGCTAATGAGTTACAAGTGCACTGGGAGGGCTCTGCAGTTACAGCTCTCCTGCCTGTCTGCCTATTCCTCATCCGCTGCCTGCCTCTGACTCACAGGTCACTGAAACATGAGGGACCTAGAGACAGGAGGCAGGCAGCGGATGAGAAATAGGCAAAGAGGCAGGAGAGCGGTACGTTCAAAGTGCACCTACTGTATGTATTCATTGTTTCCTAGTTTTTAAGGTTGAAAGTAGATATATGTCCATCAACTTCAACATATAGCCTAATTTGTTGATCCAAAAGAAGGCAAAAACCCCATGAAGCAGTTGTTAATTGCCAAATATTAGGGGAGAAATTCCCTCCAGACTTCACTCAGTCATACGAGTTTCCGGGATCAATGTTCCTTCACAAAATTTAGTATCCATCGCCTGTAATATTATATCTTTCAACCAAGGCATATAGAAGTCTGCCAGCTTGGTGTATTAGCACCATGTTGACAGGTGCAACATAAAGGGAACATGTGGGTTAGATCTTGCTGTCTATTCCCACCCCTGTCTGCCTGCCTAGCTTTCCTCCCTCTGTCGCCATCATAGATATTAATTGCAACGCACACAAACAAGGGCGGGAATAGATATCAAGACACGGATCACATATTCCCCTCCTGTTGTACCTGTCAATCAAATAACAGTGCATTGCTGGAACTTTACTTGCACATATTTCTGAAATAAAACATCTAATCTCAGAACACAAGGTATGCTTACATTCAGCATCCTAGTGCCAGTATAGCACTGGCTTTACTTTATATATGAAAATCCTGCTGGTTGGTTCCGTTTAGAAGGCAGAAGTGATAAAGTGTCTCAATTCCAATCTATATTTGTAGTTGCCAGAAATATTCTTCCCTTCTATAGAAAAATAAGTCTGTAATATAACTCCCAACAAACAATGCCACAAAGGTATACTGCTATAGAAAGATCACAAGGTCAGATGAAGAAATGACTGAGTATAATCCGCCCCCGTTCAGGTCACCGCTCACCTGATTGGGATATGCTAAGAGCATAACACCTATTACATGTGATAACCGTGGTATAAGTAGTTGTCAAAGATTCTGCTGCTGTTTTTCCCACCGGTGACCAGATGGACTGTTATGCTGACTATGAGGAATTATGGAGAAAAGCTGGGATTATTAAACTGTACTGTAATTCCAACACACAGGGACCAAGTTAATTCCATAAAATTCAAGCCATCTACATGTTATGGTGCCCAAATAGTCCCTTCTTCAGGACAAAAACACCATAATCAGTAACTAGTGTTTTTAAACCTGAAGCAGGGACTATTCCAGCCCTGTAATGTGTAAACGACTCAACACCATTAATATTATGAAAGTCAATTTTATACAATGAATGTTGTCCCGATGTGTTGGAGCTGCAGCATTTGTTAATATTCACAGTTTTCCTCTATAATTTTTAGTACAGAGATATATGGATAAACAATGTACCTTTGTGGGAGCCCTATTGTTCTCCCTTACAGTGGTCTAACTTGAAGCTCATAGGCCACAATGCAAAATCTACAACAAGGCCCCTAAATATCATTGGTCTTCTCATAGGCCAAAGGGACTTCTGGATTTCCTCACAGTCCAGAGCCTAGGAGCAACTGCAACCACTGTCCCTATTATAGTTATGTCCCTGCATAAAAGCTTTAATATATCTGTGTGAATGAGCTTAAAGTTTTATAAGTTAAGTTCTGTTCAAATTAGCCTTTTTAAATCTATTATTCTACTTTTGAGATAGGAGCAGAACAACAAAATTAAGGGCAATGTCAGAATATACTGTATATCTTTTATGTCAGACATCAGTGGTTCCCAATGGAACTATAATGTGAAAAGAGCCTTAAGCCTAATATCTACTGTACCCATTCCTGGAACACATCAATGACAAAGCTGCTTGACATCATCAATAATGGAATGTCTATTATGTGAAAGTTCAGCTTTATGCAGTAGAGCGTGACTTATGCAGTATTACTCCAGCATGTAACCAATGAGAAGCCATAATTTACAAATACTAATACATTTTTTTAATGATACATTTTTGTCCACTTTTTGTACTTTTACACTTATTGTCTAATAACATTGTTATGTATCAATTTAAGTGCTATATTGAATTGAGATAACCGTTTTAGTGACCATATGAACGCTATGGTGGTTGTAGCAATGGTGCTGGTCAATGGTGGATACATAGACAGAAGAGGGCCCCTGTGCAAGAACAATTTATGGGCCCTTTGTAGTCCAATAGCTCACCATATTGCACAAGTTTTACTGCTTTGGAAGTGGAAATGGGCCCCCTCACCTCTTGCGGCCCTGTGTGCCTCCACAGGTTGCAGCAATGATATGTCCACCTCTGGAAATGGAGGATTAAAGTGAAATTCCTGGGCCATGGGGCAATTTATTTACCAAATGCCATATCCTAGGCTTCACAAGCCAATATCACACTGTGTAGTATTTTATAAGCAAAGCGTATTAATTTGTATAGTAAGAGCTCCATGTGCGAATGTGATACTCAATCACAGACTCTTTATGGCACTAATTTCTAGCACTACAGCACCAGAGTCCATGTACAACTGCAACCTTTGTGCCTTACTTCACCACATTGGGGAAAGGCTATATGCACTGAATGTCGACTTCTATCTGTGGCTTTGCATCTCTTGTCTCACTTTTTTTCTATACTCAGTGAAGTGAAAATTGATATCCGTTTATGTCCTCTTTTCTTGTGGTTTTTGAAGGTGTGTTTTGTAGACGTAAAGAGAACACTAATTTATTGCAACTTTGGATAACGTGCTGCTAATTCAATTTGTTTATTTTAAGCATATTTATTTTAGTGTTAGATATGAAATGGTGCCTATGACTAAAAAAAAATAAACTTTTAATCCAATTTTGCACATTTGACCTTCACATTCCAAGAATGGCCAAGATATCAGAGGCAGAGACAGCAGCGCCGGAGACAGGTAAGTATAAAAATTCTTCATTTTTATGTGACCTGTGTTTTCTCCGGTATGTGTCACACTTATGTCACATAGATCACATCAGTGTGCGGTCTGTGTGACACCCGTGCTGCCGGAGAAAAACGGACACACAATCCTTGTGAAAACATGGACATGTGCGCAGACTCATTCATTTTAATAGGTCTACTTGTGTCCATGTCTCCGGTACATGTGAAAATGGATGTCACACGTACCGTAGACACGGATCTCATAACGAGGCTTAACTTAACGGTGAATTCTCATTAACGAAAACCTCTTTCATAATGGATCGGCTGACATCCAGCCACTTCACCTGACCACAGAATTCCTCCATGACATTCATATGCCTTAATAGACAGGGGTTTCCCTTTTAAATTTTAACTCTCAAAGAAATTGAAAAGTCGAAATAGCTTCCTTGGCATTAAGACAGTCCCATTTACTACACTTGCCCTCTTTTTCCCACATACTACCAATTCAAAAAAATGGTTTTAAAAGAAATCGAAGATCTTGAAGTCACTTATAGAGATCTATAATAAAAATAATGTACTTGAATAGATAGAATACAGTAGAAAGATGAATGGTGTCCCAGTGCCCAGTGAAAATTCTCCGTTGGTATCCTGAACACAGCAATCCTTGAATGAAGATATGGGTTCTTTCATGATCAGCATATTCTAATACCATGTTGTGACTTATCCCGTTTTCTGATAAAGGATCATCAATATATTGAAAAATGAATTTGATAAGGTTGTTCTGTGTCATGTAAATTGTGTATATACAGCATAGAAACAAATTTATTTTTTGATTGGGGACTAATGCACAAATCTGTTGTACAAACAAGTGACATTTATATTTGTGTTAATAATTTAAAATAAAATGAGGTTTTTTTTATATTTCCCAGCTTTGTGTCGTGTGTAATAATTCTTTTAATGGAAGTAGTCAATATACACTTCCTTAGGCCTAAAACACACTTCCGCATAAAAAACGTACGTGTCTCACGTTCCGTTTTTCGGGTCCGTCTTCCGTTTTTAATGGGCGTTTCTCCGATACGTGTGACATCCGTGTGATGGCGTATGCTTGTCATGTGTACGTGTCTACGGTCTGTGTTGGTGTCAAATACGTACGTGTGGTGTCCGTGTGGCTTCCGTTTTTAACGATCCGTTTTCCATTACAAATTACGTTCTTAATGCATCATCATGAGATACTGATGTGTTTAATTGGTCAATTACCTCCCATCATTGTTTTTTTGGGTTAGACATTATTTAAACTCATTTTATCTGGGCTCTTTCACTCATTATACAATCTCCAAAATGTCTCTATCAAATGAAGCAACAGTGTATTTGCTATATTAGTTGATATCTAGGAGATTTGGTGTTAGGCGACATATGCTAGAATATAACCCAACTTTGGAAAAAAGGATGTGGATCCACCCCCTGGTTATGCTTCGGAAATCGCATGGACATTTTCACACTCTATGGTGAAATGAGAAAATTTCCAACAAAATTCCATGGCTACTGCCGTATAACCATAACGTCCTTTGATACCATCCTGGCCCTTGTCCGTCACCATCTGCAACATCAGGACACCTGTATGCGTCTCAGCATCTCCCCAGAGGAACGCTTGTTGGTTACTTTACGGTATGTATTTTATTGCCTAATCATACTTGCAAAAAATTGCTTTATAATGTTGATTTATTTTGACACATTCAGTAAAGACCCATATGTAAATGCATAATCCTATTTTTTGGATATTTCATTTAAAAATAACCATATATCATAATGTCAGTGTAATGACATGGTTTGTGTCATCAGTCATACCTTTCTGCCATTTCATGGAAAAATTCAAAGAAAGTCAAGATCAGATCAAACTTGTTTTTTTAACATAAATTATTTCAAGTTTCCAATATGGAAAATAATGCATTTCCATTGTGTTGGTTTATTAAATGCATACAACAAACGTAAAGAAATGTATGTATCCAGACATTGTAATTCACATTTTAGTAAAAAAAACATGTTCAAAATAAGTAATACACATACTAATATCATGTCCTTATTCTTAGGCATAACTGTTTTATGTTCAAGGGGGAGACATATCTGCAAACACAAGGGACTGCAATGGGGGCATCTTGTGCCCCCTCGTATGCAAACTTGTTTTTGGGAGCCTGGGAGCGTCAGATCTTCCAGACTGAGCCAGATGAATCCGTGTACCTGGTCCAAAATTGGATCAGGTACATAGATGACATCTGGTTCATCTGGGAGGGTTCAGTTGAACAATTGGAACTATTTATGGGCCGGCTGAACATGAACAATCAAAACATCTATCTGACCTATAAATATGGACGTGAGGTCGAGTTCTTGGACATAAGAATCCAGGCGTCTCCCAATGGGGACATCAGCACTGATGTCTATAGAAAAAAGACCTCCACTAACACTCTGCTACACGCCCAATCCTGCCATCCTATAGCCACGATTAGGGGCATACCCACGTCGCAATTTTTAAGAGCAAAACGTATTTGCTCCTCTACAGACAGCTTTCAATCACAAGCTGAAGACCTGACTAACCGGTTTCTAAATAGAGGCTACAGTAAGAAATGCATTAAACGGGGCTATAGAAGGGCACTCAAAACTCCGAGGGAGAAGTTACTCTATCCCCAACCAACAGAAATTCAGACAGAACAACCTGTCAGACTAATTACCACTTTTAACAGCCGGTGGCATGATCTGCATTCAATCCTCCAGAAACATTGGAGTGTCCTTATGGTTGACCCAATTTTGAGAAAGTGTCTACCTGATCGCCCTTTGATCACAGCACGACGGTCAAAAAACTTGAAAGACCTTTTGGTCCAAAGCTGTTATCAAAATTATCAAAAGAAGCCCCAAATGCAACTTTCCCCTGGGTTTTTCCCTTGTGGATTATGTAAGGGGTGCCTCAATATGGTTAAGTCTAAAACATTTTCTAGTTTGAAAAACTCAAAAGAGTATACCATCAGACCACACCTGACCTGTTCATCAAAAAATGTGATCTATCAAGCGGAATGTGGATGTGGCAAATATTATGTCGGCCTTACTAGTCGAGAGCTAAAAATTCGGGTACGCGAGCATGTCCGAGACATAGAAAAGTCGAAAACAGCACAGGACACGGAACATCTCAAAACCCTACCAAGGCATTATAAGGCATACCATGATTCCAACCCTACTTCTTTAAAAATTAAAGCCATTGATCAAGTAAAAATGGATTTGAGAGGTGGTGACCTGGGCACTGTCTTAAGCAAACTAGAAAGCAGGTGGATTTATACATTGGGTACAGTTGCTCCCGCAGGATTGAACGAGCATTTTGGATTTAGCTCCTTTTTGTAGGTTGTATGGGATTAATGTTAATTTTTAATCCAATTTTAATGTTTTAATCTGGTTTATGTGCAGGTTGGGTATGGAACTAGGAATCATTAAGCTGATTGACAATTTATAGTAGTGTAATTGTAAGAATTGGTATTTACATTTTGTTTTTTTGTTCAAAGATTTATAGATACCTGGTCCATCTACTCATATGATGATAAATTGGGACTGTGAGGAAGTAACCATAATTGAATAAAGAGAATCCATGATGATAAATTGGGATTACGAGGAAGTAACCATACTTCGAATAAAGAATATCTATGAAAAATCCTACATCAAGAACAACATTCCCTCTGTACTATTTTGCATGAATTGGAGTTACATATGGGCACAGTAATATAAATAACTGTCTTGGTTTATTGTGGTTTTGTATGAATAACAAGGTGGTGCGTGGAGTCTCGGCGGAGTCCGGGTGCTCCTTCCTCGCCCGGTCCATAAGGACCAGGTGTGGATGGCGGCTCCGGTGTCCCCCGGGACTACCACGCCGGTTGAACCTTGCTGGTGCAGTGGGTTGTTGCTGCCATTTGGGGACGCCCAATATGGCTGCACCACCTTCACTGCATAGACTTAGAATTGTTAAACATTATTTATGATTTAGTGGTATATCATTAATATTCGGGGGTAGATGTAGTTCAGTATAGAATGGGGTTCCTTTTGATGTAATGTAAATGCGATCTGGATATGAGGAACGGGCCTTGGGAATTGGCTGGTATCCTGGCATATCGGATTTTTGTAGATATGTGAATTAAGGCTATCTGATGATGAGTGCTATTGCCATACTAATCGACTCTGTGATCTTATTTGGTTTGCCATGTTTTGGCCTACACCTACCAACTAGTTGTTCTTGGTGCAGTAGAGATGCGTGTCATGCCCGGTAACGTGGGATAAATAGATTGATTTTAACACTGATGCTAGGTAGCTGTGTGGTGTCATCATAACAATGTACGCTTCACCCACTGACGTGGAGGTGAGTGGCGGACCTTACCGGAAGCGGTGCGTTGCATCCTGTGGCTGGGATATGCCGGACTAGGGTCTGTCCCTTACCAGCGTCTGTTGTGGTGGGACGATACTATAGCGATACATTGTTTATCTGATGACGTATAGGTGCTGGGTGATCTTTACTATTACTATTAACAAACGTCACGTCCGGTGACGTGGTTGATCCGGCCCCCTCCACTAAACGTCTTCGGGATTGTTGTTCTCTGTTGCTAAGAGCATATGGGCGCGCTGGATTTGGTCTGTGCCTCACCAGTGTCTGCTGTGATGGGACGATGCTATGGCAACATACTGTTTACTCAATGATGTATAGGTGCCGGATGGCTCCTACTTTAAATAAACGTCACGTTCTGTGACGCGGTTGATCCTGCCCCCTTTACTAGCGTCTTTGGTTTGTGATGTTTGTCGTTGCTAAGCGACGTGTCTTAAGGCATTAGCATACTATGACGCAGTGGATTCGGCCCCCTTATTAGCATCATTGGACACAGTGTGGGACGACACTATAGCAGTATACTGTTTATCCGATGACATACAGGTGCCGGGTGGCTTTCATTTTAAATATACGTCACATTCTGTGACACGACTGACCTTGCCCCTTCCACTAGCGTCTTCAGTTCTGATGTGTACTGTTGTTAAGAGGCGTGTCACATGGCACGAGTATACTATGACGCGGCTGACTCGGCCCCTTTATTAGCGTCATCAGACACAGCGTCCTGTGTTGCTAAGAGACACGTCCCATCATGGGAAGCACATTATGCTATCACAGGCGGTTCGGTTAAAGAGTAATCACCTGGGGTGTGTGCAGCCGCCCACATCTTTGAGCACAATTATGTCATTGACTGACATTTGATCCTTCCTATAGCAAGTTTGCACAGACTTGCAGGAAGTCCATCCTTTCCCAATTAGGACTTATTCAGTACACTATATATACCTGACCTGCACACAGTCCACCATACGTCCCCTGAAGAAGAGGTGAAACGCGCGTAGGGACTGGTGGTTGCCTGGACTTGCTGTGAAGTGGTTAGTAACCATGGCTTTATAACTGTGATAAACTGTGGGCTGTGAGTGTGTTAGCCGGTACTATTCCTGGCTAATTAACCAAGGCTTTGGCCGTATTACAACTATGCTATGGACTTGACATATAGATAATGTGATCATATTGGTAATATTTGAAGTAGGGTACATTACCTCCAAATAGTTTTCTGTAGGAAATCTCAGTGTGTGCTTACGTGTAAACCACTGTATTACATCCTTGTTATAATTAAAAACGATGATATTTTGTATGTATGTCATGTTGCTAACTGTCCACAAGTACTGTTATTGTTACTGACCTAATCCAGCAGTTCAGTTAACCCCTTGAGGACTTACTTGCTGTATTTTAATGTATTCATAATTAAGATTATTTTTATTTAAAAAGGATTTATACCACATTCTCTCTGTGTATAATATCATGTCCTTGTCATTTGTAGTTTCCTTGCAACTGGACAATCCATCAGCAGTCTTCATTTTGAATTTTTATTGGGAAGATCATCAATTGGCATAATAATACTGCACACCTGCACTGTGCTATGGGAAACCCTTAAGCATCATGTCATGCAACAGCCTACATCACAGGATTGGATGCGCATTTCAGAAGATTTTTATGAGAAAACAACCTTTCCTAATTGTATTGGCGCCGTAGACGGCAAACACATTAGAGTGAAGAAACCACCGAACTCTGCTTCTAGATATTTTAATTTTCACAAGTTTTTTTCTGTAGTAATTCTTGCTTTGGTTGACACTAATTACTGTTTTATTTTTGTTGATATTGGGGCCTATGGCAGTGCCTCTGATGCACGAATTTTCAGAAGTTCACGCTTATCACGTTGATTAAAGTCAGACAATCTAAATTTGCCAGCACCAAGGCCTCTATCTGGTACAAATGGACCTAATGCACCATTTGTCATGGTAGCAGATCAGGGGTTTGCCTTGTCTAGGCATTTGATGCGTCCATATCCAGTGGACAAGATAGATCAAAAGCCCAATTTAATAGCACCTTGGCCAGAGCACGTTGCTATGTTGAACGAGCCTTTGGCATTTTGGCTTCAAGATGGCGCATTTATCAAACCACCATCCAGCTCCAACCAACCATTGTCAAGGCTGTCATGAAAGCTACAGTAATTTTACATAATTACTGTAGATTAAATGAAAGCAATGACGATGATTTCGAAGATTTGCCAGGCCTTAATGCCGCATTAGTAGGTAATGGAAGTGTAAGAACCAACTTGGCCACATCTGATCTCCAAGTTAGGAATCAGTTTAAAGATTATTTTAGTTTAAATCTGCATAGTAACGTATAATATTTACATTTCAAAGTACTAATAACAGTAGGTTACATATTCACAAACACATATGTATTGCAAAAGGGAAAATGACCATACATATATAGATATATATTCTAATTTGTAATATGGCTTTGATATGTGATTCAAAAACCTTTGGGTTTGTTTTTTTGTTTGAGGTTACAAATTTTTATGTATTTGTGGATTGTCACTCCAAGATTTATACAGTAATAAACTTGATTTTCCACAGTTGTAATGAATAAAATCTAATTTTATGTTTTAGTTAACTAAGTATGCATGTTACCTTTTGCAAAACACCCTGTATTTTCAACATATGTTAATAGTTTGTTCTGAGACATAATCACAGACAACACACCATACTGTATTATGCCATAATGTCACGCAAACATAATTTGTTTGACACTATGGGAATACAAGTAAGGGACCAGAACTTATGCAAATACTGCATATTGGCTGGGGTTTTTTTTTTATAGATAAAGGTGTATAAATGTAAATGTAGTTGGTTATGTGCGTGCATAATTTTACAGAACACAGGTTTTTTTTGGATGGTCAAAACCTCATGTCAAGAGCCAGCCAACATCTTACAATGCAGGTCATGTTGTAGAAGTGATAGAACAACGTACAAGTAAAATCCGACCCATTGCTAAGAAATACAAACCCTTACATATGGATTTTGTACTATTTAACATTTATGAATGTTTACATACATGTTGAACATTGTAAACATTGATCAATGTTGTTGTTAAATTTGTAAATAAAGTTATGTGTCAACTAAATCCTCTAGGCTAGTGATGCTTTCCTGTGTAGTGTCCATGGCATTGTCACCTACTGAATATGTTGGCTGCACAACACTAGATGTTGTAGTAAGTGACTGAATAGTGTTTCCACTAGTGACTGTTGTGCTTGGCGCAAACATTGCTATCGTTGTTGGAACAGATTGTTGACCTAGTGTAGATGGTAGATATTGTTGCGACGGTACAGGCTGAGGATGTGTGTATGTGAAGTTGGTTGGGTAAGGCTGACTTTGAAAGTACTGTTGCTGTTGATTATGTTGAATATGGTATGATGCTGGTTGATGTATCATTTGTGGGAGTCTATGAACATTACTTACATTACTTTGATAGGTAATAGAGGTTTGCAAAGGTGTCTGTTGTGGCCCTTGATGGTAAAAAGATGGCTGTTGTGATGGCATTTGTGAAAATAATGTACCTGATTGTTGAGGTAGACTTGTAGGCCTATTTTGTGTTTCATTTATCAAAGAAGAAGATGGCCACTGTATATGTGTTTGTGGCAGTACAGTATTTTGTTGTGAATTAGATGTCTGTTCATCAGTTTGGGTTTCCATAGTGTGTTGTGTAGTGTTTGTGTGTGGGCCACGTGGATTAGCTCTCCATTGCTCTATCACTTCAAAAACATATATCGGCTCAGGATCACGTTGGGATGCAGAAATCAGTGTGATTATAGATGCCCTCAACCTGTCCTGCCTATCAGGTGCAAACAATGCAAGAGAGGGAGAGAGGGAGCGACAAAATCTCTCTCCACCACTCTCTGGTATTAGTGAACTCATCATGTGTATTATTCTGGTATCAATGATCTCTGGCAGGGAACGTAAATCCTCATAACACCTATGTCTGCGACAACGGAAAGTTTGTGCTAGTGACCGCAGGTTATGTGTTGTTGTTCTAAGCTGTGTGCCTGCATGTGTTTGTGGACTACTCTCGCCAATAACTGGTGATGGGCCACTTTGTAGCCCTGTAGACTGGCCTGTGATTTGGGTAGTGGATTGACTGGTTCCCAAACCCAAATCTGATGACACTTCATCTGCTTCTGGCTGGATGGTGTTCTGGGTTGTGGGTTGTTGATAGGGGGTAGGCTCCATCTCAGATGCTGATGTAGCTATTGCTGACAACACTGCGGACTGCACCTCTTCACTGTCCTCAAGATTATCCTCGGTACTGTTTGAGTAGATGGTAAAATTAATGAATAATACAATAATAATTACAACATCCATAAAATTACATCATTCAAACTTACTTTGGAACCTCCATAATTGGCATAAGGTAGCCGAGTCTATCATAGTGAATATATTTTTTCTTTTTGGAAGCAGCAGCAGAGGTAGCAACAGGGTTAAACTCACGGCGGAATTGGTCTCTTGCAGACCGCCAACGCCGATTCACCAAATCCACTGTAAGAAAAGAGCAAAATTATAATGTTTTAATTGTTTCTTCTAAAGAAAAATTTCAAACAAACAAATTGCAGCAAATTCTAACAAAAAGCTCAAAATAAAAAAAACAAACAAGTGTGTAACCACAAAATCACATGTCAGGCATAATTTGAAAGTAAGAACCCGCCATGAGCAACCCAACAGACCCCTGTTTGTTAAAAATAAAGAGACATTACAAAATCATGTTTTATTTATGTTAAAATAAACGAATAAAGCATAAATAAAAAAGAAAAATTATAATAACCACTACTACATGCATTGCCATATGTTCAACATTTAGTCTATGCATACTTTCAAACTAACAAATTAACAACTCTAGCAGTCATATTTTGGCCTACCATAGTGTATATGGATGTAGCTTACACAACAAAACTATATAGGTCTGTAATGATGTGGACATCTAGGCCAGTTGGTTTTACAACCTGAAATGTCTGTGTGAAGTGCATTAAATGCATGATATGTCATATTTCCATGTAAACAGCTTAAACAATTGAGAAAACTACTAGCAAACCAAAAATATTCACACTTTACTGTATGTGTGTCTCCAGTGTAGCTCAAAATGACTCAGGACCATTAATACATGCCTAATATTCTGTTTAAATATGTAGACATTCTGCCTATTGATTTTGGTAATGATAGAAGCTATGAAAATGTCTGTACTCACCATATTTGGCTTTCCTTCCAGGGGTGCATTGAGACCATCCATTCCTGGGGTATACTTGTTCAGCCACAGACATCCAGGCTCTCTCCACCATCAACCTGTTGTGGTATCCATCCACACGTGTGTCCCATAACTCTGGATGCCTCTCTACTTCCCCAATCAGCCTCTCTATATCTATCCTTGGAGCCATTCTGAATATATGTGGGGTTCAGAGTGCTCAGTTTGCCCCAGCAGTGAGAGGAAAGGTGCCCAGCTGCCGTCTAGCTTGCAAATGAGACAGGATATGAGTCTTTGGCGCCAGAATTAATTACCTTAAAATGACCTGATAGATTGGTAACAAGTGTAGCTGATGTTTGGATTAAAACCGCACATGCACGGTACGTGTAGCACACGAACATGCTACGTGTGCCGTCTGTGCAGGCACGGACCCATTGACTGTAGCGGTTCCGTGCCTGAGTGATCCCAGAGAAAAACGGACATGTCGAGCGTGTTTGAAAACGCATACACTTACAAACGACACGGACACACGTTCCGTGTGGTTTTACGTGTGTGTGTCTGCTACCATAGGGTAGCATTGGTCTACATGTGTCCGTGCCGCCGGTACGTGCAAAAACGTACCTAGCACGTACAGGCGGCACGGATGTGTGTCGGAGGCCTTAGACAATAAAGAAGATTCTCTCCACAAGGTGGTCAGGCTTGTGTTGTGCCCGTCACAGCAACCAAGTCCTCCCTTTCCTGCCCTGCTCTGATCTCAGAAGATGATAAGTATCGGGGTTTATCTTGTCTGAATCTCTTATACACTGGCACTCTCAGTTCGGCCAATGATGTATGTGTTTTGAATGTTTAATTGAGGAGAGGGGCAAAAGCAGCTGTCGGGCATCTCTTGTGGTGACTTATTGTCCTGGTAAAACAGAGTAAACCTTGAAATTTAACTTCCAATTCTTTGATTCCTGAAGGCCCTCAGTGCACATTAAATGGTCAGCCAGTCTAAATAAACGGTCTCCTCTAGGCACAAGGTATGATTAAATTCTTAACCTCATATCACCACCAGGGATGCTTACATTAACCCCTTTCCTACCCTAGACCACCATGGATAATTACAGTAACCTCTATTATGTCCTAGACTACCTGTGATATCCATATTAAACTTTGACTGCCGTAGAACACCAGGGACACTAAAAGGACTCCTTACAGTCCTAGACTACCAGGATGCTGACATAAATATCATCACTGCCCTAGACCACAATGAATTATGACATTAATTCCCTTACTGTCTTACACCACTAGGGATGTTGACAAATAACCCTTATTGCCCTAAACCAGCAGGTCATTATCAATGTAGTAAGCTCCTTTTCAGTTCCAGTATCTATGTAGTAATCGTGGTTCGTTCTTGTGCCTATGGTTCATTTGGTTCAGCTTCTATATCTATGTAGTCAGCTTTCTTCTATTGCAGTATCTATGTAGGCGGTAAGCTTGGTTTTGCTCTCAGATCTTTGCAGCAAGCTCTGTTCTGTTCCCATATCTATGTACCAGCCACCAGTGGCGTACCGTCAATGGTGGCAGACCATGCAATCGCTATGGGACTTGTGAGTTGGTGGGGGGGGGGCTGGTGCAGCACTAACACTAGGCCCCACCCCACTGGTATTGCAAGGAATGATGAAAGAGGGAGCGGTCCGATCCCTCCTATATCATTCTCCTGCTACATCTGAGCTTTTACATTTCAGTGGCGTGGACACGATCATGTCACAACAGCATGCCCGCTATGCCAAGATGTGCAGAGCTGCAGAGAGACCAGAGCAGTGGGGGACCAAGAAGAGGTGAGCATTTCTTTTTTTTAATCAATGAAAACATTGTTTGGCCGATTATACTGTTTGAAGGGCTATGGGACTGCATTATACTATATAGAAGGCAATGTGGGGGCATTATACTATATGATCGACTATGTGGGGCCCATTATACTTTATGAAGGCCTATGTATGGCGCATTATACTATATGAATGGCAATGCAGGGCCCATTATACTGTATGGAGGACTATGCAGTGCCCATTATACTGTATAGAGGACTAATCAGGTTTGGCGCCCCTGCGTCAGGAGCAGTATTCATCTCGGGTAAGGAGGGGGTTAACCACTGGTGTTTTTTTCACATTTCACCTTACATACAGCTTAGGTACCCTCCCACCGGGGACTGGACCAGAGTAAGCTGGGGTGTGGCCATCATGATGCATAGGACTTTCCCGGTCACTAAGACAACCACCTGCGGGCGGGCACCACTTGGTGTAGAAATAGGAGCAACTCTTACACAAACTTCAGTCAAGTTGGGACTTCAGTTCTGGCAGCACGACACCACTCTTCTTCTTCTTTTTCTTCACGGAGCCTGTGGCTTGGAGCGGGAAGCTCAGCCCGGGTTCCTCACTTTTGGAGGAACATCTGTGGCGCCCTGGACAAGCCAGGGGCCACAGGTAACAACACACACACACACCCACCCCCAGCAGTTCACAGCAGACATCCCCAGTGAGACCTGATTTCTTCCCTCGGGTTTAGACAGACACACCAGGTGGGCGGAGTCAAGCAGATAGGCACGCTCACTGAGGAGTCTAGCTGGCCTGAGGCAAAAACCAGCTCAGACAAGTCCAGGCAGAGGAAGAGAGAGGAGGTCTGCAGAGAGGCAGACGGAGATTGGGGCCTAGGTTGGAGCCTAGGTCCCTCGTGTAGCCAGTGAGGCAGATGGTAGTGGCCGTCTGTGGGAGCCGGGAAGAGAGTCTTGGTGGAACCGTAGGTAGCCGGGGCTATGCGGTGGCCCACCGGTACCGAAAAGGGGAGCCAGCTGGAATTCGGAGCGCAGGAGGAGCGTACAAGAAGGTGCAGGAAAGGACTTACACTACCAACCTGGGGTCAGGGGAAAAACACCACAGCCGCCTGTGGGACCCGTCCATCCAGCCGTTTGTTTGACCAGAGACTCCATGTAAATTACTGGCTGAGTGAGTACCACCGTGCCGTGCGGCACAGCGCTGCCCCCGCGACCCTGCACCTCACCAGGCCCCGTAACCCGCCTGCATCCCCAACCCTCACTCGGGCCCCGGGACAACCAACCCCCCTACCCACGGAGGGGAGAACCAACATCCAAGCTGCTCCCTGTCATCGCTCCCGGGATCCCCGTCCAGAGCAGCGGTGGTGTCACAACTTCACCACAACCGTGGCTGGCGTCACGGACAATATCCCTAAACCAAACCACCCCCTTTCACTCATGGGCGGGGAGCGCTGCTCGAGTCCCCAGGATCCTACCCATCGCTCGAGCCACCACCGAGCAGCAGCAGCAGCGGCAGCCGGACCTGAGCAGTGGGTGAGCGCAGCGTCCCCTCCTCCGCCCGTGACAACTTAGCATCACGAACAGGATCTTACCGCTCTGCCATCTGGTAGAGTTGCGCCTTGTGACCGCCGGAGGTGTCCGGCCGAAAATTTTGAGAAGCCGCCATTTTGGGCGCGAAAAGTCCCCGCTCGAGCGTCTCCTCGAGCAGTGGAGGCGCGAAAGCCGAAACCCCGACCCTGTAGAGGAGGAGCCGAAAAAAGACTAAGGGGGACGGATGGCGTCTGGCCGCATGTAAGCCGCGGCTATAAAGGCAGGGACGCCAGGACTCTGCAGCCATACTTGGTTCCTGGAAAGCACCGCTGCACGAGATGTCCCGTCCGTCCGGCACCGCTGAAACCTCAGTGCCATGCCGCGGCCAACGCCCCGACCGACCCGTTACCCCTGTCACCGGTACCGGGGCTCGCAGCATCTGTGAGGGAGGGCCCAGACCTGGAGTCCCCGGGCCTTATCTTTGTCACCGCCCTGCCACCGGTCCCGGCTTCCATCCCAACTGCACCGCCGATGACGACGGCCCTGGCAGTCCGCCCGGCCGCAACGGAGATGACGACGGCTCCGGCGGTCCGCCCTGCCGCAACGGCAGCGAAGTACCCGTCCCGTTAACAAATCTGGGCCCGTTCTTGGACTGGGGTCAAGGGGTGCTGCCCACTTCTTAGGGGCAGCATCAGGGCCAGGTTGTTTGGGTGGGTGACTGAAGGACCCGTTCCGTTGCCATTATTAAAAGTGTTTTATTGTTGTTGCAACGGTTGAAGGGATATGCCTCCCGTTATGGGAAGATTGATGCAAATGCTTATGTTTTAATGTTTATTGTGTTTTACCCCTTTTCTACAGTTAACAAAAATAAAACCGGTGATGGACGGGCAGCCTGCGGACTGTCTGCATTTTACTAAGGGGGAATGTGGCGCCCTGGACAAGCCAGGGGCCACAGGTAACAACACACACACCCCCACCCCCAGCAGTTCACAGCAGACATCCCCAGTGAGACCTGATTTCTTCCCTCGGGTTCAGACAGACACACCAGGTGGGCGGAGTCAAGCAGATAGGCACGCCCACCGAGGAGTCTAGATGGCCTGAGGCAAAAACCAGCTCAGACAAGTCCAGGCTGAGGAAGAGAGAGGAGGTGTGCAGAGAGGCAGACACAGACTGGGGCCTAGGTTGGAGCCTAAGTCCCTCATGTAGGTGAGGCAGATGGTAGTGGCCGTCTGTGGGAGCCAGGAAGACAGTCTTGGTGGAACCGTAGGTAGCCGGGGCTGGGTGGTGGCCCACCTGTACCGAACCGGGGAGCCAGCTGGAAACCGGAGCGCAGGAGGAGCGCAGGAGGAGCGTACAAGAAGGTGCAGGAAAGGACTTACACTACCAGCCTGGGGTCAGGGGAAAAACACCGTAGCCGCCTGTGGGACCCGTCCATCCAGCCGTTTGTTTGACCAGAGACTCCAAGTAAATTACTGGCTGAGTGAGTACCACCGTGCCGTGCGGCACAGCGCTACCCCCGCGACCCTGCACCTCACCAGGCCCCGTAACCCGCCTGTCATCCCCAACCCTCACTCGGGCCCCGGGACAACCAACCCCCCTACCCATGGAGAGGAGAACCAACATCCAAGCTGCTCCCTGTCATCGCTCCCGGGATCCCCGTCCAGAGCAGCGGTGGTGTCACAACTTCACCACAACCGTGGGTGACGTCACGGACAATATCCCTAAACCAAACCACCCCCTTTCACGCACGGGCGAGGAGCGTCGCTCGAGTCCCCGGGATCCGGCCCATCGCTCGAGCCACCACCGAGCAGCAGCAGCAGCCGGACCCGAGCAGTGGGTGAGCGCGTCCCCTCCTCCGCCCACAACACATCCCTTGGGAGAGGACACTTTCCATATACCGGTGACTACCTCTAACTTATCTGGGATCGGCTGGAGCCCATCACAGCAGAGACTCTGCTCCCATTTCTACCCAAAATGGTGCCTGCCACCAGGTTGTTGTCCTAGTGATTGGGAAAGACCCATGCATCATGATGGCCACCCATCAGCCTACCCTAGTCCTGTCCCCGGTGGGATGGTACCTAAGCTGTAGGTAAGGTGAAATGTGAAAACACCGGTGTTAACCCGCTCCTTACCTGAGATGAATACTGCACCTCAAGTGAGGAGCAGTAAACTGTGGTGACTGAAGCTGCAGGGACTACACAGACTCATTATACTGTATGGAGATGTAAGCTGAGCCCATTATATTGTATGTAGGGCTATGCATGGCCCATTATACTATATATCATGCTATGTCTGGGTCATTATACTGTTGGGAGGGCTAGTGGGGGCCATTATACTGTGTAGAGGGTTGTGTTGAGTCATCATACTGCCTGTAGGGGTGTGGGGGCCATTTTACTGTTTGGATTCCCATTATAATGTATGGAGGGCTGTGTTGAGGTCACAGTTGGGGCCTCATACTGTGTTAAGGGTCAAAATTATTTGCTGGGGGCTTAGGGTAAGGTCATTATACTGTGTGTGTGTGTGTGTGTGTGTGTGTGTGTGTGTGTGTGTGTGTGTGTGTGTGTGTGTGTGTAGAAGAATTCACTGTGGGGGTATCATTATGTGTGTGAGGGGGCTCATCATACATTATGGGGGCAATGAGAGGGTAATCTAGGAGCCTCAATAGGGGGAAAATTACATTGCAGGTGCTGTAAAGTTGTGAGATATTTTCTGTGGCCCTGCGATTTCTTCTGTGACCCTGACAAATATTATTTTTTGGGTTGGGGCTCTAATGAGAACTTCTGCTTTGGGGCCACATAATTTCTACGTACTCCCCTGCCAGCCACTATTATTTTTAAAGCTTATTACCTATTTTGTTTTACTGCAGCGGCCAGTGGGCTAAGGGCGGCTTTGCACGTTGCAACATCGCACGTGCGATGTCGGTGGGGTCAAATCGAAAGTGACGCACTTCCGGCGTCACTTTCGAGATCGTAGTGTGTAAATGCTAGATGATACGATTAACGAGCGCAAAAGTGTCGTTATCGTATCATCGTTGCAGGCTCCGACTTTTTCATAATTATGCTGCAGCGACAGGTACGATGTAGTTCCTTGCTCCGGCTGCACACATCACTGTGTATGAAGCCGCAGGAGCGAGGAACATCAGCTTACCTGCCGCCGCCGGCTATGCGGAAGGAAGGAGGTGGGTGGGATGTTTACATCCTACTCATCTCCGCCCCTCCGCCGCTATTGGCCGCCTGCCGTGTGACGTCGCTATGACGCCGCACGACCCGCCCCCTTAGGAAGGAGGCGGGTCGCCGGCCAGAGCGAAGGTCGTAGGGCAGGTGAATGCATGTGAAGCTGGCGTAGCGATAATTTTCGCTACGCCAGCTATCACAAGATATCGTACCTGCGACGGGGGCGGGGACTATCGCGTGCGACATCGCAGCATCGGCTTGCGATGTCGCAATGTGCAAAGCCCGCCTAAGGATGGGCTGCTTCAATTTGAGGGCCACTGCCTTGTGATTTTCCCCAAGCTAAAATGTACCAGCCAGCCCCTGAATGCCGTAGACCTCCAGGAATTTTGACATTAATTACTTCAAGAAACAAGATTATGATATGTATTGGCTTAGACCTCTGCACGATCTAGAAAAGCATTGAAGGTTTTCTCATCACATAAATTGATGGAGCTCTACGATCCTTGGAAAGTTCTCACATTCATCATTATTTAAACTAAATGTCTTGCTTGGTTTCCCACATGTGTTCAACACACTGACCTATCCCGACATGTAAACGGCCACACCTGACATACAGACAGCCACGGCCTTTTACTGGTGCGTCCCACCCCTTTACTTCAAAACCGGTTATACTTGTCAGTATGTGGAATGTGAAATGAACAAAGCAGAAAAAGGGAAAAGTAACAAGCTGGTATAAAAGAAAAGTATGCATATTATATGATAATATCAAACTATAAATATGGAGAAAATAACTGAAACACCTAATAGGTCAGACTGGTAAATAAGTAACTTTGGGAAAGGGTATGTGGACTTTGCAGTGTTAAAGTGAATGGAGACTAATTTTAAAAGTAGCAAATGGTTAAACTTTCCAACTGTAAAACATTGACATAATGCATATCCAATTGTAGACGCCATTTATCCGGTGTGGAATGTCAAATTCCAGTTTAATCTTTACAAACAAACAAAAGATTATACAAGTCAATATTGGGCAGCTCCTTCACATTACAATTAATATCCTAACCACCTACATGAAGCTGTCATCATGGAGATAGAAACCGATCCTGCTATTCTTGTCAATGGAAAGCAGGTGTGATCGCAGGTGTGTCACAATTCCTGGCACTTTGCCTGAGCCAAAACTGTTCAAAGTTCCTTGCTCTTTATGTAATAAAAAAAAAATTGAGGAACATCAAATAAGGAAGATGAAATACTCACACAGTCATCATAAATACATAGTCATACACACTACGCAACACCCTGTGAAAGGTTACTCACGTGATCACACAGATATAGTTTCTTATAACTTATTCATTATGTATTTCCTCTGTTGTTTCTTAGAGGAATTTATTAATAAATTAACGACCGAGTTTTACAAGTTGGGGGAGTAACCTTCGACACCCTGGCACTGACCAATCAGTGCTGACAATTCCAGACTGTAGGGACACACACTTATGACAATGGGAATGGCATCAATTTCTTCATACATATCTAAAAGGAACACCAAATGATTAGCGTAAGACGAAATTCATATCTGGCTTTTTTCTCACAAAAACAAAAAACACAACAGATATCCATTAATGTTCTGGATCCAATTTTCACCCTTTTTTTGGTACGTTTTCACTTTTACCATTCATGTGTCCTTCACTTTTCATTTATAAGAAAAAAAGCGATAGAGATTTCTTAAGATTCTCCTAGAATTCATCAATGAAAAACAGGAAGTCCTCCGATGAAAAAAGGATTATCTTTGTGTGCTGTCCTTTTTTTATTTCTTTTTTATAGGTGTGCACCCATTCACTTTAATGCAAATATGACCAAGCTCGGTCATACCTTGTGGGTTTTCTTTCATTGATCATTAGTTTTGAGAAAAAAACAAACAAAAACAAAACAAAAATCGGACACAGAATAGAAACTGAATCAAATATGTACTCTCTCTTTGCAAAATCAAAAAACACAGATCAAGTACATTAAACTGCATTAAATTATGTGAATGGACCCTTACATAGAGTTTTAAGAAAACTCTCATCAGAATTGTAATTTTATGGGGAATGTAGAAATTTAATAAAATTTACAGTATATCAAAAAAGTGAGTACACCCATCACATTTTTGAAAATATTTTATTATATCTTTTTATGGAACAACACTGAACAACAACAACAAAAACAACAAGACACAGCTGACATCTGCTGATCATCTTGCCGACACCACACGGTGAATGTCAACAAGGGGTTAAGAGTCTAAGTGGTTGTGTGCCGCCCCTGCAGCGGTCGAACCGTTCTGATCTGGGTTTACTGTGGCGCGAGGGTCTCCAGACCCGGGAACTTGCGGACACTCGAAAATAAAAAGGGGGGCTATTTACAGGGTAGAGATTATTGTTCGTGACGCCACCCGTGGTTCGCGGTAAATGGGACTACCGCCGCTGCCGATTAGAGTACCCTAGTGGAGATGGAGCGAGGCAGCCAGATGACGTTTTCCTCCACGGGATGGATAGGCCCCGAGACTTTGGATGGTAGAGGTGCAGGGATGCGGGGTGCAGGCCGCGCGACAGTCAGGACACAGGGGGAAATGCTTGCAGCGTACTCACACAGGCCGTGTGGGTGTTGGTGCAACCATCAATCAGACTTTGACACTTAAGTAAACCAAGTCTCTGAGTGCCAATGCCTTTCTGGGGGGGAAGGAGCTCGTCCAGGAATCTGCTCCCTTTGATGTTGCTGGTGGTCCTGATCTGCCTCCTTGCACTTAATTGTAAATGTTCTAAGTGACCCCTTGGCTTGAAGCTTTCGGGGTCCCGCTCCCTATACTCAGATAGGGGAGCTGTGCTCTCGATGGCTGACTTTTGGGATTTCAGTGGGTCGCATGGGTTGGAAAGCCCTATCCCCCTCATTGTGTTGGTGCCTTCGATCTCTGAGCTCTTGGGGACAGTTCGTAAAGAGACTATCCTCCACAGGTTAGTTATCAGGTTGCGTGAAGCTACTGCCTGATCTAGGGTCCAGTAACTCGCCGTGCTCGGTACCAGTCCGATTATTAGATATTCCGGTGCCGACCGTTCTCCAAAACTAAGCCTGGCACATTTCTCCAATACCCTGAGACCAGATTTCCAACTCCTCCAGTCCCAGACAACCATCTGCGACCTAGCCAATGTCTCCCAGGGAGCTGCAACTCCCCTAGCTCCTCAGTCTCAGAGGGCTACCACTCAACTCTTCTCCCAGCTCCCCAGGAGCTGCCACTTCAGCTACGCTCGCACTGAAAGCCGACACTGAACTGACCAAGTCCCTCCCACCAGTCTGCCTGACCCCCTAGGCGGGTGGCCCTATTGTGCCGCCCCCGTGCCAGCGGCCGGGCTGCTCAGATCCGGATCCGCAGTGGCTCGAGGGGTCTCCGGACCCGGGAGTTGTGCGGACACTCAAATAAAAAGGGGCGTAATATGTACAGGGGATTGTTGTAGACACTTCGTGACGCCACCCACGGTGTGTGGTAAGGTGGAGTACCACCGCTGCTGTTGGGGAGCGCCCGGGTGCGATGGAAGGGCAGCTGAATGTTAACCCCTCCGTTGGTAGGGGGTGGATGCCCTTGGTCTCAGTGTCCAGGATGCGGGGAATGATGTAGGCCAGAGGTGGCGCATCAGGAAGGACCGGGGGATGTTGATGTACTCACTGTTGAATAATTGCACACAAGTCTGTTGGTAAACCAAGGTTTCAGTGGCCGGCTGCCGCGTCCGGGTGTACTCGGGTCCCACACCCGGCTGGTGTACCGATGTCCCTTCCTCCGGCACTCTGTAACTTTCTCAATTCTGGACAATCCCGTATGGAATGGGGAAGTCCGCTCCCGGTGCTGTTGTGGTTGGGAGTCGTGCCCGCGAAAAATGACCCTTGGGATTTCAGTGGGTGTTTGCGGATACCCTATCCCCCACGGTGGGCTGCTGTTTTGCTCTTTCTGGGCTCACACTTTGGAACAACGTCTGGAACCTTTCCCCCGGCCTAGTTAATTAGAGAAGGGGCTTGCAACCGTCTTCTAACTAGGGTCCAGGTACCCCGCCTGTGCACGGTTTACGGACCGGATCTCCGCCGTCGGTATCGGCAGGCTCCAACTCTGTCCCGGTCCACTTTGGATTTCCCGCGACCGGGCTCCCGCCGCCTTTGGACACGGTCCACTGCTTGCCACCTAGCCAGTAGACCAGGGCCACTACCCTGGCTGCCCTTCATTAGGCTCAGCTTTCCTCTCCTTACTACTGAGAATCTGAACTTCAACTACTATGTTCCCACCCCCGGATCCTCAAGTCCCCTAGGTGGGCGCTCCCAATCTGTCTGGTCCTGCCCACTAGTGTGTCCTTCCTACCCTGAGGGGGGTGGCTAGGATTTTGTGGCAGATGGTACCTGATGTGAGATGGTGTTAAGTCGGGTGAATTGTTCCTCTGTGACTACCTGGCAGCGCCAGGGCGTCACACTATTCCAGCTTGACCACCCACTGGTGAGCCTGACAGGGTGTGGTGTAAGGTGACTAGGATTTGGATGCTGATAGAAGCAACACCAAAGGTTAGGATCCCAGAACCATGGAGGGTGG
This sequence comes from Anomaloglossus baeobatrachus, assembly GCF_048569485.1. NCBI lineage: Eukaryota > Metazoa > Chordata > Amphibia > Anura > Aromobatidae > Anomaloglossus > Anomaloglossus baeobatrachus. The sequence goes on from NC_134357.1 coordinate 128,832,066, forward strand.
GTTCTGCACCATAAGAAAAAGGAATGCAGTGCCCCATTGATCAGTGGCCTGCTCCTCCTCTCTGTAGGTGCACTCCGGCTGCTCCACAGCCGGGACAAGGTACTTGGGAGCGGCTGGCGCCGTAGCTGGGGTAGACTCCTGGTCGGGTGCCGCCTCCTTTGCAGCCGTGCGGACTGCCGGAGCCGACGTCATCACCGTTGCAGCCGGGCGGAGTGCCGGAGCCGACGTCATCACTGGTGCAGCCAGACTCGGGGCCAGGGAAGACATCATCGGGGTTGCAGCCTGGCTCGGGGCCGGACGGGATGTCATCAGGATTGCGGCCTGGTTCGGGGCTGGACGGGATGTCATCAGAATTGCGGCCTGGCTCGGGGCCGGGACGGGCGCTGGATCGGTGGTACAGGCGAGGCCCGAGGTCCCTGTTGCTGGGTCCTCCTCTTTAGACAAGACGGGTTCCGCTACTGCAGCTTAGGGTAGCGGATCGATCGGGGCACTGGCTGCGGACACGGGTGGTGAGGGAGGCGACGTGGCGGACGGGGGCAGGCCGGACCCCTCAGCCGGGACGGCCGGTTCCTGGGGAACATTGGGGCGAGGGTCACTGCTTACCCGGTCCTCCGAGGCCATCTCCATCTCGCCTGCCCGGAAAGCTGCAGCTAGGCCCTTCATCTCGGTCGTCCACCTTGTCAGGATGAAGTGAGCCTGGGCCTAGATTCGTCGGCACATCCTCTCCGTCTGCTCCTCAATCCAGTCGGCGGTCCCGGGAATGGTACCCTCCACACGCTAGTTGCCGGACCGCTGAGACATCCTGTCGCTCTTGTGTCCAGGAACGGGATTTGGCAAAGTCCTGGTGTCCCTGCCCTTTATCTTCTCGTATCACATGCCGCTCTTCCTGCCCTCCCCTCTGGTTTTTCGACATCAGTCTCGCAGGACCCACTGTCCTTTGCAACCTCCTGCTTTTTGCTTCCGTCCGTCTTCCCAGGGAGCGGGGCTTCAACTTTGCGCCTTTTTTCGGGGAAGAAGATGGTGCTGTTGCTTTGGCGCCAAAAATGGCGGGCAAGATAGCGGCAGTTCAAAATTTTCAAAAGTTCACGGAATTCAAAGCAAGGCGCACATCATCTACAGATGAAGTAGGTATCCTGTTTGTGACGGCAGGTTCGGGTTGTTGAGGGCAGGGGCCACTGCTGCTGCCGCTTCTAGGGCTGCTCGAATCCGGGTTACTGCTGCGGCTCGAGTGGTGACCGGACCCGGGCTCTCACGGCCACCCGTCCTCACAACTGTCGGAAATCGGATATTTACAGGGGAGGTGTTGTGTCTGTGACGCCACCCGTGGGTGGCGGTGAGGTATGGTGGCACCGCCGATGCCTGCTTATGGGGCACCCGGGGCTGATGGAGCGGGGCAGCAAGATGGAATCCCCTCCATGGGTAGGGGAGGTGTAGTCCCGGGGCCCGGTGTCGGTACACGGGAGTGATGGCTGCTGGAGGTGGCGCACCGGTTTGGACCGGGGGTCAATGGTGTACTCACAGTTCAGTAATTTCACACAAGTCCAGTGGTAAACCAAGTTGCCAGTGACCGGCTGCCGTTGGAGGGTGTATTCGGGTCTCGCACCCAGGTTAATGAACAGGTGTCCCTTCCTCCTGCACTCTGTGTTTGTCTTTCCTTTTGGACGACTTTGCATGGAATGGAGAAGTCCACTCCCGGTTCTGTGTGTGGTTGGGAGCTGTGGCCCGCGAAAGCTGACCCCTGGGATCTCAGTGGGTTCTGACAGACACCCTATCCCCCACGTTGGGCTTCCATTTCGCTCTATCTGGACATCTAATGGGACAAAGTATGGAACCTTGTCCCCGGCTGGTTAATTGGAGAGGGGCTTGCAACCTTCCTCGCCCTAGTGTCCAGGCACCCCGACAGTGCACAGCCTCCTGACCAGATTCCCGTTGTCGGCACCGGTGGGCTACAACCCTGCCCCGGTCCACTTAAGGTTTCCCGCGACCGGATCTCCATCGCCCGTGGCCCTGTTAACTGTTTGCCACCTAGCCAGGTAGTCCAGGGGCTCCTACCCCTGACTACACTGCACACGTCACTCCACTCACTTCAACTGTCCAAACTCAACTGAACTTGAACTCGAACAACCACTTAGACTCTTAACCCCTTGTTGACATTCACCGTGCGGGTTTCTGGTGGTAACAAGGAGGATGGACAGTTTTGTGACTACCTGGTTTTACCAGGGCGTCACAAATACACCAAACCCCAAATTTTCATTAAGACCTTTCAGGGCCAAAGTGTCCAATCTGAATATCCATTTACTTTCCATCTGGGCTAATAATTTGCCCAGATTGCCTCCCTGGGGCCCCATAGATACCTATTCCATCTGACAGACCTTGAACAAGCTGGAGTTGCTATTAAGGTATCTAAAATAAATGTTGGGATAAAGTTTTCAATTCCGTCCAGTTTTCTACTCTTTGCTTTGTCGATGTCCCCGACATGTTCTGTCGATCGTATTCTCAATTTACGAGTAGTTAAGCCAGTGTACATTTTATTATAAGGACATCCCGCGAGATAAACAACCCTTTTTCAGGCAGACTAGGCATGTTGATTGATTATAAATGTCCTCGTCCCATCCGAATTCCTGAAGGTTTTTGCCTTTATCATGTTAAAGCAGGCTTTGCAGTGGTCACATAGAAAAAAACCCTACACCTTTAGCCAGTGTCCCAGATTCTTACGGTTCTTTGGGACATAATGGCTGTGTATCAGCAGGCCTCTAAAATTCTTAGATCTACGTGCTGTAATGAGAGGTATGGTTGGCAGAAATTTCTTTAAAACCGGGTCTGCCTGCAAAACACTCCAATGTTTCCTTATGACCGCTACCAGATCTTGCCAATGACTATTGTAGGTGGTAATTAATCTGATCTTGATACTCTTATCCTCTACCTTCCTCTGAATATTTTTGTACAGGAGTTATTCTCTAGGGGTATTTTGTGCCCTAATATAGCCATGGAAAATTTGCCGGTGGCTATATTCTCTTTCCAAACACCAATCCGTAAGAGCAGAAGATTGTGTTTCAAAAATGTCCTTGTCCGAGCAAATCTTTCATTCTTAAAAACTGACACATTGGTATCCCTCGAATGGTTGAAGGTAGATGAGAGGAATTGGAGCTTAATAGTGAGTTAGTGATTGTTGGTTTCCTGAAGACCACTGTACTGATCCCACCACTAGATGTATAGTACTGTATTTTTAGGATTATAAAACGCACTTTTCCTCCCAAAAATTTGGGAGGAAAATGAGGGGTGAGACTTAAAATCCAAATATAGCTAACCGGGAGGTGGAGAACTGGCGTGAGTCTATCTGTGTGTCACTCTATGCGGGCGTCCGGGTGCCTGTCTGTGCAGTCGGCAAGGTGCCTGTCGGCGCATGTGGGCGGCTGCTTCTCTGTGCCGGCGGCCAGCTGCCTCAGTGTGCCAGCGGGCGGTTGCCTCTCTGTGTGGGTGGGCGGACGGCCTGCTTGCTGCCACCCTGTGCGGGCGGCTGGCTGGCTGTGCGGACTGTGGTGGCTGTGCGGCGGGGTGTCTCAGATGGTCTGTCCGCGGTCCGGGCTTCAAATGATGGCGCCCGGAGTCAGTGTGTGTGCAGATGGAGCTTTTAGATGAGAGCTCCATCTGCACACGCGCTGCTCTAGCGCCATTTATTTGAAGCCCAGAAGGCCGACAGAGCATTTGGGACACTCGCCACACCAGCCTGCTCCACCACATAACCACCACAGCTTCCGCTACCAGCACAGACCCGCCGCAGCCGTCGCTGCCAGCAGTGACCCGCCACTGCCACTGCCAGCAGTGATTCGCCGCCGCTGCCTGCACTGGCCCGCAGCCGCTGCCAGCACTGACCCGCCGCTGCTAGCACTGACCCGCCGCCGCTGCGAGCACTGACCGTGGCCGCTGCGAGCACTGACCCCACCACTGCTGCCAGCATTGAACCACCACCGCTGCCAGCACTGACCTGCCGCCGTTGCCAGCACAGCCTTTGCCTCCTGTGACCCCGCTCCACCACTGCTGATGTCCCCCTCCGGTAAGACAACACCGGAGTATAAGACGGACCCCATGTTTTTTTTAATCTCTAAATTTGAGGTGCATCTTATAATCCAGTCCATCTTATAAAACAAAAAATACTGTACATATCTGGATATCCAGTAAATCCGACTCATAGCCTGCTTTCTGTGTCAATTTGATGTTAATATTGTTGTCTTTAAGGTGGGACACAAGTAGGTCAGGTTGCATGGCATTACCTTCCCAGACAGAACACACCATTACACAATAACTGTTTGATCGGCGTCACACTTGCGATTGACTCGCACGAATGCAATGCAAGAAAATTTAAAAAAGAAGGCTCATACAAATGTGGAGCGGCCATTGCAAAGCTGAAAACTGTTCGCACAAGCTCGCCCCACAGTCCCGCCCCGATGCACAAAGAGGCTATTGCCTGAAAATTTCTAAAGTGAATTAATCAAGAACCAGGCTATGGTTGGTTTCAATTATGGCTCTTCTTCAGGCTTCCTGTTAGAAACAAGTATGATGTAGAAAAAGTATGATCCAAGCGGCTCTCCATCTTCACAGATGCCTTCACTGACTTCTTCATGGTTCCTAAAGGTGCTGTGCCTGGCCAGTCTCAAAAGTATTTATGCAGAGCACAACCATTGTTCTTGCTGTTAGGTTGCTATGTGCTTCTTTTCTTAAACTACATGTACTGTATATGTGACGCCCTGGACTAGCCAGGTTGTCACAGGTAGTCCCTTACACAAACACCTCCCCCCTTAATAAGGTGACAGCAGCCAACCTACAAAACCCTTGTCACCTCCCTCCGGGTTTGATGTTCACACCAGGGGGGTGGAGCCAGGCAGTTGGCTCCGCCCACCAAGGAGTTCACAGGCCCTTAGGCAGGAGAACGTGAGAGATTAGTCTTGACAGTGGAGTGGAGTTCAAGTGCAGACCTGTGCCCAGGTCTGCGATAGTCTAACACCAGGTGTCTGGGTTGGAGCCCAGTCACCTCTGGCAAGGAGGCAGACGGTGGTGACCGCCTGCAGGAGCTGGGATTACAGCCAGTGGAACCGTAGGGACCGGGGACGGGCGGTGGCCCGTCGGTACCAAACCGGGGAACCAATTGGAAACCGGAGCACCAGGAGGGGGAATTCAGACCCAGTACGAGGCCCACAAAAAAACGGGCCGAGTCAAATCAACTGATTGAGGACTGGACCTTAGGCCCATTCCCATCTAAGACCCGACTGAAGACAACAGCCCAACCATAGGGGTAGAAAGTGTCGGGGGCAGGGGCCAGCTTCCCCGTCGCGGGGGACTGCTCGGGGAGATCGCGCTCAGATCCGGAGCCTTCTCCTCGGTGGCTCGAGCGGGCCGGACCTGGGGCTCGAGCAGCGCTCCTCGCCCACGAGTGAAAAGGGAAGGGATTGGACTTTTTGGGATATGTGTATAGAGTTCGTGACACCACCCACGGGTTGTGGTGATGGTGGGCACCACCGCTGCTGGTGACGGGGTTCCCGGGAGTGATGGCGGGGAGAAGCTAGGTGTTGACCCCTCCGTGGGTAGGGGTTGTTGGTCCTGGGGCCCGGTAGGAGGGAGGGTTCCGCAGGATGGGTTTTGGCAGGGTGCAGGGTTGGGGCGCAGCGCAGCGCGGTGCCGGATGGCACAAGTGTACTCACTCAGACACAGATGGACAGAGTCTCTGGTAAACCAAATGGCTGGATGGACGGGGCCCGCAGCCGGCTGTGGTGTTCTCCCTGGACGGGTTGATGGTGACTGTCGTTTCCCTGCACCTGTGTTTTGAATCTTGACTCCAATGCCTGGGCACCGGTAGTCCGCTCCCCGACATATACGTGCCGGAGGAGCCCATTTGCCCGCAGACGCTGGTCCTGTGGATCTCTGGCCCTTAGTGGTGGCGCTTATCCGGAACGGTTGGGCTTTTGCCTTCAATCGGGACTTGGGTGGGAATGAACCCCTGAGGTCCAGACCGCAATCAGTAAATTTGACTAACGGTTTGCTTCAAGCCTAATCGGGGTCTGAGTACCCTGCCTGGTGCTTGGCTCCAATCGGCTCACCGGTTCGGTAGCGGCGGGCCACCGCCCGACCCCGGTCCTACGGTTCCGCTGACCTTCGCCAACTCCTGCAGACGGCCACCACCATCTGCCTACCTTGTTGGAAGTGCCCGGGCTCCGACCCAGACAAAAACAGTTTCACTCCTCACTCTCTTCTGTCCACAACTGGACTCTCCGCTGACTGAACTCAACTGAGTGTTTTTCCCGCCTCCAAGCCTGTGAACTCCTCGGTGGGCGGGGTCAACCGCCTGGTTCTGCCCCACCTGGTGTGAACATCAACCCTGGAGGGTGGCAACAAGAGTTTAATGTGTGACTGGTGTGACCTGTCCAGGGAAAGGGGTGTATGGTGTTGTGTTTGTGACCTCCTGGCTAGGCCAGGGTGTCACAAAAGCCACCGCTCAGGTATCGAGACCTGATGGGCCAGCGTCTGCGGGCAAAAGGGCTCTACCGGAACATACCAGGCTGGGGAGCGGACTACCGTTGCTCAGGCATAGGAGTCACCATTTCTACAAAAGTGAGGTGCAGGAGAAAGGCGGAAACCACCAACCGGAAAAGGGGAGAAGCGCAGCTGGCTGTGGGCACCGTCCACCATCTTGTTTGGTTTACCAGAGACTCCAGTGTGTCTGTCATAGTGAGAACAACAGTGCCTTCGGGCCGTGCCACACCACACCGACACGCCAGCACGCATCCAATCACCCGCCTAAGCACCTCCCTCAGGCCCCCGGGACCATCATCCCCCTACCCACGGAGGGGTCAACACCAAGCTGCGCAACACCGTCCCAGGGAGCCTAGTCAACGGCAGCGCTGGTGTCCATCCATTCACCACAACCCATGGGTGGCGTCACAAACTCAAATCCCCCTACAAACAACCGCGGCTCCGGCCGTGGACCTCCCCACCGAAGTCCCTACGTGTAGCGCCAACCCCCTTTCAGAGCGACGTGACCACCGTGTCCGTGAGGAGCTCGAGCCACCCACCGACGAGCACGGATCCGAGCGGCTCGGCAGCCGGCCGATATATATGTTTTTTTAATCTATTTTGGTTATGTAGTCAAATTTTGTGTACATGTGTGACAAACAGTTAAAATACTTATATGTAAGCCTGTGTCATCTGTTTGATGGCGCAGCAATTTTTTTGATGATTAAATGCAGATTTTTTTTGGTCCAAAAAAATCAAATGTTTTTCTGAAGTGCACGTGTTTGTTAACTATTGAAAAACACATTATAATGTGCCTAACTTACATACAATTTGGACATTGGGATTCATCCATTAAAGTACTACCCCAAAGTTTATGGATTGTCATTTGTGATGTGCAAGTTAAGTATAACATTACCTAGTACTAGCCTCAAGTGAAAAAGTTTGCCTATACATTTGCAATATTATTGAAGGGCTTGTCCATTGCATTCAAAATGATTGACCTATGCCAAAAAAACAGATCGGTGAGATCTGGCACCCCTGGTGATCATCTGTTAGTACTTACGGTAATTGTGGAGCTGAAAAGCCAAAACTGCACCTCCACTCATATTGAAAGGAACTATGCACATCCACAATCACAGGCCAATGAGTTTGAACGTGTTGAACAAGTCCTAAATAATTCTTCATTTTGCTGACAATGCACACGAATCTTGCATTTCTGATGCAAAGGACAAAACAAGTGTCCCCTAAGGCCAGAAATATATAGAGTAAAATAGGAGAGAAATAAAGGGGACACAAAGTTTATCGTCTTGACAAAAAAAATGTACTACTTCATTTTTTTATTTAAATGTCAAATAACACAAAAATAATCAAATTTAGGATATAAATTAATATCTTGCATCACATAAATAAACCAGAGTGAAAATTATATACCAAGAAGTGAAGATGCCAAGACAGTGTTAAAACAAAAAAGGGACAGAAAAAAATAATGATTGGAAAGAAATTAAAAGGATGAGTATGGGTGAGAATGGGTTGGAGGACCACTGGTGCCCTGATATGGTAACGTTGAGTAGTGGTAAAAAAAAGTGATCAAATTGGGAAGAAGCAGAGGAGGGTAAGGAAGTGGGTATGGGTCAACCATATTCGGGGCTCCATTCTGGGTGTAGAAGGTTGTGTACAGTTTGCGTAACAAAGGAGGAGGGCCTGATGACAAGCCAGTAGCCAGCCGGAAGATGATGGTGAGGTCACCCACATCAGGGAAGGGACTGTTAACCTCAAACCTGGATGTCACGGATACAACATGTAAAATGAAATCATCTCAAATTTGTTGCAGGATGATTTCCTCTCATGTGTTTTCTGCAACAATAGATACACTACTATACAGCGTTGATAGACGATAGTGGCACGCTTTCTGTAGAACAGCAGACACTTTTTAAAATCTTTGTAATCCCTTTAATGTGCTTTTTTTTCCTCTATCTTTTTCATCTATTTTTGCTTGTGTTTATATCTTCTAATGCTTTTATAGATACACTGGAGAGCAAACTTAGAGAACAATGTATGATCACTTGCTTTTTTTTTTAGAAATAATGTAATCTAGAATGATCAGCATTTGAAGGTTTTTTTGTAAGGGGTTCACCATGCCACTAAAACAGTGTTTCACAAAAAATCCAAAGTTTATCAACATAAAACCTTTATTTTTCCCAAAAATGTGATGATCATAATCAGATAACAGCAATGATTGTAGCACAGAGAAAGATTATAACTAAATTTTCTGAAGGTAGCAACAGTCACCAATCAGTAGGAGGTGTACAGGCCTTTGCTTTGAATGACTTCAGCACATCTGCGGCCACAGGACATCACTAGTCTCTCACACTACTCTGGTGGGATTTTGGTCCACTCTTCTTCCAGTCTCTTCCAGAATTCTTTGACTGTTGTGGGATTCTTGGCCATAACTTTGTCTAGAGGTTTTCTGTTGGGTTTAGATCAGGACCTGGGCTGGGCATTTCATTGTTTCAATATTTTCTGTTTCAAGGAACTGCTTTACCTATTTTACTGTGTGGCAAGGGGCATTGTCCTGGCAAGAAAGAGCAACATTGATTACCTGCCCAGGCCATAGAAACAAATGCACTCACAGGATGCAGCAAAACCCCTTAATAAAGATGGAGGTAACAAGTGTCTCCGCTCCTTATATAATGCTGGTCATCCCGCCTAGTCTAATAGTATGGGCATCATCAATAGGATGTAAACTAGACACTGTGCACCTACATGTATGAACAGCGCTCAATACAAGCCATTTGTGTGCAATTTTAATACTAAGCAATCACCCCGTACATGGAGTGCCAGTGTGTGAGTGGTTGCTTCATCAGGTTTTTGCACCTGTTGTCGCTATCTTTATTAAGGGGTTTTGCTGCATCCTGTGAGTGCATTTGTTTCTGTGGCCTGGGCAGGTAAACATTGTTGCCCTTTTTTGCTGTGAATTTTTTCAGAATTTTTTGAGCAAAATTTAATTTCTCTTTTTGTGGTTTAAGGGGCATTGTCCTGCATGAAAATTACTGGCTGATTGAGTGATGAATGCAAGTAAAGCGGGCTTTACACGCTGCGATATCATTAATAAATTTTCGTCGGGGTCACGGTGTTTGTGACGTAACGATATCGCAGTGTGTGACACTTATGAGCGACCTTAAACGACCGCAAAAGCGGTCAAAATCGTTTGCCACGGAGAGGTCATCCTGAAACAAAAAATCGTTTTCTGCTTATTAGCGATGTTGTTCGTCGTTCCTGCGGCACCACACATCGCAGTGTGTGACACCGCAGGAGCGACAAACATCTCCTTACCTGCCCTCCACCGGCAATGCGGAAGGAAGGAGGTGGGCGGGATGTTACGTCCCGCTCATCTCTGCTCCTCCGCTTCTATTGGACGCCTGCCGTGTGACGTCACTGTGACGCCGCACGAACCGCCCCCTTAGAAAGGAGGCGGTTTGCCGGCCAGAGCGACGTCTCAGGGCAGGTAAGTATGTGTGACGGGGTTAAGTGAGGTTGTGCGGCACGGGCAGCGATTTGCCCATGTTGCACAACCGATGGGGGCGGGTACGATCGCTTGCGATCTGGCTAGCGAGATCGCAGCGTGTAAAGCCCGCTTAAGGAACCACATTGTATTTACTCTGCTATGTAGCTGTATGAGAGGTCCAACTCCTGCTGCAGAAATCATTCCCCAAACCATGACAATTCCTCCACCACCTTTCACTAACTTCTTAACACACTTTGAATTGTCTTTCCCCAGTTTGTCGCTGAACATAATGTTTCCCATCAGACCCGAATAAATTAAACTTGCTTTCATCAATAAAATGAGCTGTGGACGGTTTCTCCTCTGTACACACAACATGCTCCTCACCAAAGGTGAGTCTAGCTTTTCGCTTATTTCTGCTAATGAGAGGTTTGGTCACTGCTGGGTGGGCTTTCAGTCCAAATGCTTTTGAACGTCGTGACACTGTATGACGAGACAGATCCTTACCATATTTAGTGCTGGACTGGTGATCAATTCCAGCTGCAATGTTGGAATGATTACCCATGGAGATTCTCTGAATTATCCTGTCCTCTCTTCCATTTGTCTTTTGAGGGTGACCAGCCTTCTTGGGGGACTTAAAAGAGTTTGTGATGTTGTAAAGATGCAATATTTTCAAAATCAGAAACTTGGATCAACCAACTTCTCTTGCTATGGCTGATAGGGTTAGGCCTTTGGCTTTCATCTGGTAACTTGCTGCCGGAGGGTTTCAGACACTTTGCAATGGCACACTATTTTTGGAAAGTCAGTGGAAATGGGAAAGTTAGGCTGCCAGTTAAATAGGGTTTGTCAGATAATTAAGGAAATTAGCACCAGGTGCCAGAATAACACTAAAAACTTGCAGATATCTGAAAGTGCTCTCTAATTTTAATCAGTGCTCTTTTTTATATATCTCATTTACATTTTTATTATATGTTTTACAATAAATTCAATTTATGAAATAAGCTTAAAATTTTGCTAGTTTACTCATGTTAGGATATAATCACATAGGACTACACAATGACCTTAACATTTAGGAAATTGTGTGTTGTTCTGTAACTTTAATTTACAGGGTATGGTTACCCTCAATCCTGCACTAAGAACATCCGTTTCTGAATTGTGACCTCAAGGTTTAAAAAAGAAATAATAGTAATAAAAAAAACAGGTATTACAGAACGGTGATATCTTACAGTGAAACTATTAAAACTGGGATCTGATCCAACAAGGAGGGAAGGTACAGAGCATTCCTTTATTTTTCCCTACCTGTTTTTACCATCCCAGTTTTCTGCACTGTTTGCAGAATTATTAGGCAAATGGGTATTTTGATCACATGATACTTTTTATACATGCTGTCCTACTCCAAGCTGTATAGGCTTGAAAGCCAACTACCAATTAAGTTAATCTGGTGATGTGCATCTCTGTAATGAGGAGGGGTGTGGTGTAATGACATCAACACCCTATATAAGGTGTCCTTAATTATTAGGCAACTTCCTTTCCTTTGGCAAAATGGGTCAGAAGAGAGATTTGACGGGCTCTGAAAAGTCCAAAATTGTGAGATGTCTTGCAGAGGGTGCAGCAGTCTTTAAATTGCCAAACTTTTGAAGAATGATCACCGAACAATCAAGTGTTTCATGGCAAATAGCCAACAGAGTCGCAAGAAGCGTGTTGGGCAAAAATGGTGCAAAATAACTACCCATGAATTGAGGAAAATCAAGCGTGAAGCTGCCAAGATGCTATTTGCCACCAGTATGGCCATATTTCAGAGCTGCAACGTTACTGAAGTATCAAAAAGCACAAGATGTGCCATACTCAGGGACATGGCCAAGGTAAAGAAGGCTGAAAAACGACCACCTTTGAACAAGAAAGATAAGATAAAACGTCAAGACTGGGCCAACAAATATCTTAAGACTGATTTTTCAAAGGTTTTATGAACTGATGAAAAGAGATTGACTCTTGATGGGCCAGAGGCTGGATCAGTAAAGGGCAGAGAGCTCCACTCCGACTTAGACGCCAGTAAGGTGGAGGTGGGGTACTGGTATGGGCTGGTATCATCAAAGATGAACTTGTGGAACCTTTTAAGGCTGAGGATGGAGTGAAGTTCAACTCCCAGACCTACTGCCAGTTTCTGGAAGACAACTTCTTCAAGCAGTGGTACAGGAAGAAGTCGGTATCGTTAAAGAAAAACATGATTTTCATGCAGGACAATGCTCCATCACATGCATCCAACTATTCCACAGCGTGGCTGGCCAGTAAAGGTCTAATAGATGAAAAAATAATGACATGGCCCCCTTGTTCACCTGATATGAACCCCATAGAGAACCTGTGGTCCCTCATACAATGTGAGATCCACAGGGGGGGAAAACAGTACATCTCTTGGAACAGTGTCTGGGAGGCTGTGGTGGCTGCTGCATGCAATGTTGATCATAAACAGATCAAGCAACTCACAGAATCTATGGATGGTAGGCTGTTGAGTGTGATCAGAAAGAAAGGTGGCTATATTGGTCACTATTTTTGGAGGGTTTTGTTTTTGCATGTCAGAAATGTTTATTTCTAAATTTTGTGCAGTTATATTGGTTTACCTGGTGAAAATAAAAAAGTGAGATGGGAATATATTTGGTTTTTATTAAGTTGACTAATAATTCTGCACGGAGCCATAATGCTGTCATCTACATTTCTTTAGTTAGGGGTGTAATAACCTTATGACAGGTTCCCTTTAAGATATCTTCCAAAATCAGATGACCTGTGAAAGGAGGTGCATTAATGAAATGCTGAAAAATGGGAAATACTGACATACTGATGTGGCGCCCCTGCCGTTCCAGTCGCCACAAAGTATTGCACCTTATTTTATGTGTGATATTTGCCTCGGGTAAGGAGGGGGTTAATCACCGGTGTTCCACATTCACACTTTACATACAGCTTAGGAGCCTTCTCACTGGGGAGATGGCTCAGGGTAGATAGGGGGGTGGCCATCATGATGTATGGGACTTTCCCGGTCACTGAAGCCAGCCACCTGGGGGGTGGGTTCCACTTGGGGTAGAAGTAGGAGCAACTCACACAATCTTCAGGCAGTCTACCCGGGACAACAGTTCTGGCGACATCACATCACTACCTTTCCCTTCTTCTGGAGCCTCGGCTTGGAACGGAACGCTCAGCCCGGGTTCCTAACTACTGGAGGGGCAACTCTTTCAAATAACTCTTTTCAAACACCGGTAGCTTCTTTCAACTTATCCGAGGTCGAAGGGGCGCATCACAGCAGTGACGAGTGCTTCTGCGGCAGCGACCGGGCTTCTTAAACAACTGTGAGTAAAGACACCTGCTACCGCAGAAGCCGTCTCGTACTCTTTATTACCGGTGCCACGGCGCCCATGGCCACCGCCATTACTTCCCTCATCATCCTCCCCGGGGCTAGCTACACCTGTGGAGAGTTATACCATCCTGGCTGCTACTTACATCAGCCCCAGAGGATGGCGACAGCAGCGGCGGCTATTCCCTGGCCACGTACCGCAGGTGGCGTCACGACAAACTTCCACCTCCTCATCCCCCTTTTCATTGTGAACACCTCGGGACACGACACCGGGCACAAGGGCCTCCTCGTGACATCCCGGACCCGACATCACCAGGCCCGGTGATGAGAAAGATTAACCCCCTGCTCCCTGAGTGCCACATTTTGGCGTCACGAACAGGATAACGTGCCCAGCCAAAACCCGGATACTGTGCGCCTCATTGGACTGTGTTAAAACCAGATTTTTTGAAAGGAGAGTCACTATTAGTCATTCTGCGTGGGAAAAGAAGGGGCGGGCCATCATGGGCGGTACCCGCAAAAAGCACGAAAACATGGGCGGAGCTGGAAAAGATTGCCAAAAAGAGCCCCACTGCCAGCAACTGGCAGGAAACCCTGTACCTGCAAGGACATGTCCATTAAAGAGGAAGACCAGCTTACCTCAGGCACTACACCTGTGACACTGGAGATGCTGGACTCAAAGACTTTGCAGAGAGTTATACCGGAATCCGGCTCAGGAGCTGCCTTTGAGGAGAGACCTGCTCCTGACACCATGGAGATCTTAAAATTGGTTTGTTGCTGTTGTAAGCAGGCTGGACACTTTGCTCATGGATGTCCCTTGAGTGGCCAGAGTCAGGGGGCTGGGACCAGTCCTCTGGTACAACCAGCAGTCAAGAAAGAATAATTCTATTTCTTATGCAGATGTTGATGTTTACTACATTATGTTACTGCTGACCGTTAACTGTTAAAAATGTTTGAAACTGTTTATTGATGATGCCTCCCATAAAGGGAAGAATGTTATTTGTTCATTGCATATGGAAAAAATTGCAGTGTACTAACTTTGCTTGGTTATAGCCCGGGAGTGCTGCCATTTGCTGTAGGGTAATGTGGCGCCCCTGCGGCTCCAGTTGACAAAGAGTATTGCACCTTATTTTAGGTAAGATATTCACCTCGGGTAAGGAGGGGGTTAATCACCAGTGTTCCACCAGAGGTAGAGGGGAAAGGAAGAGGAGCTCCAAACACTCAAATTTCTTTAAAAGAGATTTGTGGAACACATTGTGTAGCGTCCCTGAGGCTCTGGTCGTCACAGGGTACTGCACCTCAGTTAAGGTGTGGTATCCATCTCAGGTAAGCGAGGGGTTAATCACTGGTGTTCCACATTCACACTTTACATACAGCTTAGAAGCCTTCTCACTGGGGGGATGGCTCAGGGTAGATAGGGGGGTGGCCATCACGATGAATGGAACTTTCCCGGTCACTGAAGCCAGCCACCTGGGGGGCGGGTTCCACTTGGGGTAGAAGTAGGAGCAACTACAGCGGTAACCAGTGATTCTGCGGCAGCGACCGGGTTTCTTAAAGAACTGTGAGTAAAGACACCTGGAACCACAGCAGCTGACTCGTCGGACTCTTATTACCGGCGCCCCCACGCCTCGGCGCTCACGGCCACCGCCATTACTCCCCTCATCAACCTCCCTGGGGCTGGCTCCACCTGTGGGGAGTGATATCATCCCGGCTGCTACTAACATCAGCCCCAGAGGACGGCGACAGCAGCGCCGGCTATTCCCTGGCTGCATACCGCAGGTGGCGTCATGACAAACTTCCACTTCCTCATCCCCCTTTTTATTGTGGACACCTCGGGGCACGACACCAGGCACAAGGGTCACCCCTTGACATCCCGGATCCGACATCACCAGGCCCGGTGACGAGTAAGGTTACCCCCTGCCCCCTGGATGCCACACTGACATAAATGTAATCTAATCAGAAATCTATGTATTTGTACAGAAAAGACATTAAAGGGAATCTATCAACAGGTTTTTGCTATGTAATCTGAAGACAGCATTCTGGAGAGGGTTAAAGCAGAATTCAGGAATGCCTCTCTTTTTAAGGTCTGTGCAGTTTGCCTGCAATATTTATTTTAGTTTCAGGACCTTATCATTTCTGGACTACGTTACCTTGGGCTTGGTAGTCCAACACGCCCCATTCATTATATGATTAGCAGTTTTCTAAGCTCTTCTGCTTTGCTAAATCTAAAAACTCTGATTGAGTCAGAAACACTGTTTCCAGTAAACTAAGTAATGCATAGTTGGATTCAGGGTCTTTTCACATACATCCTGCTGCACTTAGATGAGGTAGCAAAAACCTGCTGACTGATTCCCTATATTGTGCTTAAGTTTTCATGCTATGATTATCTTTTAGGAACACAAATCTGACATATAGATGTAGGGTTGGGGGGGAAGAGCGAGGTTTGAGGATGTTATCATTGTAGTCCTGCAGCGCTGGATTCCTGGGTTCAATTCTACCAAGGCCAACATCTGCAAGGAGTTTGTATGTTCTCCCTGTGTTTGTGTGGGTTTCCTTTGGGTTCTCTGGCTTCCTCCCTCACTCCAGAGACATAGTGATAGGGAATTTAGATTGTGAGCCCCAATGGGGACAGAGATGCTGCTGTACGTAAAGCACTGTGGAATTAATAGCGCTATATAAAAATAAACATTATTATTATTATTAGAGGATACGGCCGCCCCGGGACCCGCACTCTGAGGTGCCCACCCGGAGCTACACTACTTTCAACTATATCGGTGTGTACCTAATGCCAATACAGTTGCACTCTGTGGCAGAGTAGGGAGACTTGATGTCCCTGCACTGCCACTCTCTGTTCTGTGGACCGTTGGTCGATTTAGTCCTGCTGCCTACAGAATAGCAGGTTTGAACCAAACCCCTAGCTCTGCCTCTGCTGCCACCTTATGTCACTCTTGAGCTATGTACTATTATTCATATTTCTATATGTAACCTTTTTATACCAATTTTTATATTCAGAAATCAACTGAATATAGAATTTATTTTGTTGTTTGTTGTTTGTTTTGTTTGGTTGGGTTTTTTTTGTCTTTTTGGTATTTGGTGATAGTTTTTTGTGCCAAAGACTTCAAAATGGAGCATGCACTTTATGAATTTGGCACAAATTCAAAAACAGCTCTATTTTTCGTTTTCGTACATTTTTTGTAACTTTTTAGTACCAAAAGTCACAAATCCTTTAAAAATTCACGAGAAACCTTACTCCATGAAGGGACTGGAGTAATATGTGACAAAAATGCAAAATTTGGTTAAAATCACATCTTAAGAATTAATCTGAAACATTTCATAAGCAAAGGTTTAGAGGAAAAATCAAAACAGATTAGGCCTTATCAAAATGGAGAAATGAAAGGAAAACCAGGTGAAACTGTGCTTAGGAAAGATCGGTGGATAAGGGTGTTGAGTAGAGATGAGTGGATCTATTTGTAGAGTTTTGACTTACAGTGGAATTTCCCAAAAAAGATGGTTTTAAGACAAATTCAAACTGTCAACTAAATTAAGTGAATTTAATGCATTTGACTGGAATTCATATTAAATTGTTGTTACATAGGCCAACTGCTGTGTATATATTCAGATTTCTTCAACAGCTGAACTTCAGTCTAAATTAATTTTTTGTCTTACTCTAAAAGCGCCACAAGGAGGCGATAAAACACCACACTTCACACTGGACGACAAACCGATGGTTAAATGCATGAAATAGGCTGCTTGTTATGGTATTTTGCCCCCTGATTCCAAATCCGCTTTCAGAAATTTTCTATCGGGCAGGGATTTGAGGTAAGATGTGTTAAATTTTCTAAAATTGTTATTTTTAACAAAAATTATTTAATGCAATTTTGTTTTAATTATTTAAAAATTAATTAGCTTGATTTTCTTGAATGTTTAGCTGCAGGTGTGCCCCTTTTTAGTCCACAACTGTAGTCTCAAGCATTTTTGGGTTTCATTTCCTTTTATAATGGCCTTCCATTCTCATCACTGCCATCTCCAAAGTTATTGGGGAAAAAAATCTAAATGGGAGTCCAGGAAATGTATCTTGGAAGACATACTGAATAATGGAAGTCAATGGGAAATTCTTGAATTTTTACAGAAGACTCTAGGGGGGGGCAGGAAAATTGCTGAAATGGATGGAAACAGCACTCAAATAGAATGGTAACAGTATGGGGAAGATGCCTGGACACATCTCTGACTCCCAGGTCGCTGCTGGAAACAATGTTGTTAGAGTATTACTCCACTTTTACAAATTGACAATAAAATATACAATACAAAAGATAAAATGGAATTTAGAGGATAAAATGTTAGGGATCCTTCTTTTCTGTAAAAGGTCTTGTATATAAGGCTAAATTAAAAAGACAAAAGAAAAAAACGCCTCCTCTATCCCTTAATAGCCAGGACATTTCTCACCGTATTTCCCTGTTGCCTATGACTATAGTAAATTACATAGTGGAGGGAGAAATAAAACTGCTCCCACTGGTAGTCACTGGTAAATGTAATTTTAATACTTTACTACTTTATCTGGGCATGGGGTGGGTGACATGGTCAGACACAGCTTGTTTAATGTATGAAGGAGGGACTCTGAAACTCTCAAAGCCTATGTGGACAATGCAAGTGCTGTAAAAAACTAGAAGGAAGAGGAACTCTGATACACAATGTATTAGGCTATGTGTCCATGATGCGTCGAGCTAGGTGCAGTTCTAAACACATCCTCTGGCGTTAATTGATTTAGTCAAAGTTGCTTTATACCATAAAATAGCGCTAAAAACGCATGCGTATTTACCGCGTTTTAGGTGCGTTTTTAGCGCTTTTTACATGCTTTTCAATAGCGTTTTGACAGATGCGTTTTTAACATAAAGACACTGCTAAATAAAGATTAAACATTCAAACATAATGAAAAAAGAGAAAAAAAAGGACAACATATATAATTTATTTTATAAAAAAATAGTTATATTTCATATAATTCTAGCGGTTATATACTATTTAGCAGTAAAATAGCAATATATTAATATTTTTCATTAATTTAATTGTCGGACCATGTGTGTGTGTAAAGGGACATATCAAACCTTTATTTTGATGTCCAAAAAGCACGCGTTTTGTTAGTCCAAAACGCATGTTTTATGCACCTAATAAGCATGGAAAAAGCATGAATTTTGATGTTGCTTGCTTTTTGCAACTTCTCATTGACTTCAATGTTATCAAAACGCAGCCCAAATGGCAAAAACAATTACATGCTGCTTCTTTAAACGCTGAGTTTTTGCCCAAAATTATGCAAATTAAACGCAGCGTTTTAAGCTGCCTGGTGGGCACAAGAAATCCCTATCTCTCATAGACTTTGCTGGGAAATCACAACACATGCATTTATTTTGGCATTAAAAAGGTGCAGTTCAAAACGCTGCAGAAAAGCATGTAAAAACGCATCATGGACACATAGCCTCAGACATAAAGCAGGGCCTCAAACACATTCAGTTAAAATTGTTAAGTAGTGGGACTTCTAAACACGTAAAGCCTATGCACTAAGTGCAAGGGCTGCCAAAAATTAGAAGGAGGGACTACAATACACCCTGAGAGACACATAGAGGAAGGCCTCAGAAAATATTTTTTCCCATTTTTAAGGAGTGGGACTACTGGAATGGTAAAGCCTATACTCTAAGTGCAAGGGCTGAAAAACATTTACCCCTGGGGGTTTACATCTATATATGTAAGGGAATTGCAAAGAGAGGTCTCATAGACATCCTGAAAAAATTAGGAAGGAAGGCATCATACACACCCTGGAAAAATTAAGAGTGAAGGTCACGATGAGCCTCTAAAAATTAAGAGTGAGTGCAGACTGTTTACCTCTTAAGATTTAAAGCAAGGGCCGATTGATAACTCTCTAAAAATTTTGAGTGAGGGCTGCCTGATGACCTTCTTAAAATTTGGAGCTAGGGTGGCCTGATGACCATTGAAAATTTTTAAGCTAGGTTTGCCTGTTTACACTCTTAAAATTTGTAACGAGGGCTGTCTGATGACGCTCTAAAAATTTGAAACAAGGGCTGTCTGATGACGCTCAAATGAATCCTAAGATTTTTGAGCAGGGGCCACCTCTTTATTCCATTAAAATTTTGAGCAAGGGCTGCTTGATGACCCTTTAAAAATTTTGTGCAAGGACCTCATGATAATCCTCAAACGTTTGAGGAAGGGCCACTTGATGACCCTGTTGAAATTGCACACAGGAATGACTGAGGCTGCTGGTATGAATGGCTAGGTACTTCTGCACCATTTTCCAAACCATTTCTCTCCTTGTCAGACTACCTCACGCATCAGGGCCTGGGTGCTTGGAGGGTCTAATGAAACTGCCCCAGACCTTTGATAGTGTTCCCCTGCCTCTGTTGGACCTGGTGTGTGTCTCCCTCATCTCTCCTACTTGGGTGCCCAAGGAATTATGACCTCTGCCGCCAGCATTGTCAGATGTTAATTTTTGTATTAATCCTTCAACTAGGGCCTTCTGGTATTGCACTATTTTACTAGCCCTCTCCACCGCAGAAAAGAAAGACGGAAAGTTCTCCTTGTACAATGCCTTGCAAAATTGCAAAAGTATTCGGCCCCCTAGAATTTTTCAACCTTTTCCCACCTTTCAGGCTTTAAATATAAAGATGTTAATTTTATGGTGAAGAATCAACAAGTGGGACACAATTGTGAAGTTGAATGAAATTTATTGCTTATTTTAAACTTTTGTAAAAAACAAAAAACTGAAAATTGGGGCGTGCAATATTATTCGGCCCCTTTAAGTTAGTACTTTGTAGTGCCACCTTGTGCTGCGATTACAGCTGCAAGTCACTTTGGGTATGTCTCTATCAGTTTTACACATCGAGAGACTGAAATTCTTGCCCATTCTTCCTTGGCAAACAGCTCGACCTGAGTGAGGTTGGATGGAGAGCGTTTGTGAACAGCAGTTTTCAGCTCTTTCCACAGATTCTCGATTGGATTCAGGTCTGGACTTTGACTTGGCCATTCCATTACCTGGATACGTTTATTTGTGAACCATTCCATTGTAGATTTTGCTTTATGTTTGGGATCATTGTCTTGTTGGAATCCAAATCTCAGACCTAGTCTCAGATCTTTTGCAGACTCCAACAGGTTTTCTTCAAGAATGGTCCTGTATTTGGCTCCTTCCATCTTCCCATCAATTTTAACCATCTTCCCTGTCCCTGCTGAAGAAAAGCAGGACCAAACCATGATGCTGACACCACCATGTTTGACAGTGGGAATGGTATGTTCAGGGTGATGAGCTGTGTTGCTTTTACGCCAAACATATTGTTTGGCATTGTGCCCAAATAGTTCGATTTTGGTTTCATCGAACCAGAGCAACTTCTTCCACATGTTTGGTGTGTCTCCCAGGTGGCTTGTGGCAAACTTTAAACAACACTTTTTATGGATAACTTTGAGAAATGGCTTTCTTCTTGCCACTCTTCCATAAAGGCCAGATTTGTACAGAGTGTGGAGACACGGGGCTCAGTGGATGCTCTTGTCCGCTGGCCCAGCCAGCTTTAGAAAGACAGCGTGGCTCAGGGATCATCCCAACTGAACGCATGACCTCCTTAACCGTGGGTGGAACACTACTCAGACAACACAGGGTGAGGGAATCACAATATTAAGACTTTATTGGATCCCCAAAATATTAACGGCACATAACACAGAACCAGCAAAACACACAAATGTAACAGGCAACAGGGTCTCACCCTTCCGCTGGCTCACCAGGGATTTAGAATGTCCATGCCTCAGAGGTTCCAGGGCTATTTACTCCAATCCAGCAGCACCCCGCTTTTGGCGGGCACCCACCGAGAAAGGAATAACACCAGATTTAGGAAGCTGGCTGAGGTCTGCAAAGTCTGTACCAGGTGACTGGATTGTCCCAACCTGGGTTTCCTCCTTAAGTAGTCTCTGGTTTGATGATATAATCCTGGCAGCCGGAGTCGAAATCCCTAGACTGTGGATATGGTCTCCAATCGGAACCGGAGTCCCTAGATTGAAGCCCTGTAGCCAAGTGATCCTCTAGCCAGCTCCTAAGAGCTTAGACTGGATCATGCACATCCATCAACTGGTGACTTAAGGAAGTCCCCTTTTTATAGGCCGCGCCTTCCCTATGGATATACTGTGCCCTTATCGGATTGGTTGTACAAGGTTGCTTCTCTTATTGGATGAATTTCAAGCTTGATGGATAATGTTCATTTAAATGATGTGGATAGAAAGACTGAGGATATCTACATGGAGTCTGCAAGTCACAGACTAGACAATGGCTACTAAGGTAATTTACATTAAATTAGCAATACACAACTACATTACAATGGACGCTCAGAGGGTCTGGTAGAAACAATAGTTTAGCAAACATGAGTTAGCACACAGAAGAACAATACGTCTGGCTAATGTAAGAGATTTTAACCCAGGAGACACATTGAAAAAGTCTGTGTCGTCACACAGTGTACGACTGATTGTTGTCCTATGGACAGACTCTCCTACCTCAGCTGTAGATCTCTGCAGTTCATCCAGAGTGATCATGGGCCTCTTGGCTGCATCTCTTATCAGTCTTTTCCTTGTTTGAGATGAAAGTTTGGATGGACGGCCGGTTCTTGGTAGATTTGCAGTGGTATGATACTCCTTCCATTTCAATATGATCACTTGCACAGTGCTCCTTGGGATGTTTAAAGGTTTGGAAATCTTTTTGTAACCAAATCTGGCTTTAACCCCTTAACGACCCATGACGTACTAGATACGTCATGGATCATGTGCCGGTAAGCCCCGCCCCCTGCCGCCGGCAGGCGGCGGCGAGACGCGCACATATCAGCTGTTATCAACAGCTGATATGTGTGCCTGCTAGCCGCGGGTGGAATCGCTTCCACCCGCGGCCATTAACCCCTTACATTTCGCTGCCAAAGTCTTGGCAGCGATATGTATATGGGCGCCGCCATGACAGTGACTTACCCCGCCCCCACCGGAAGTCACGTGACATGATCACGTGACTTTCGGCGGTTGCCATGGTAGCACAGGGTCATGTGATGACGCCTGTAGCTAACATGAGTCACTTCCTCTCAATGCCGGAATACAGCCGGCATTGAAAGTGAAGCAGCAAATCTGCAGTTCTCAGCTCTGTAGCTGAGATCTGCAGATAGTGCAGAGCGATCGGATTGCTGATCGCAATAGCCCCCTAGGGGGACTAGTAAAATAAAAAAAAAAAGTAAAAAAAAAAAGTTTTAAAAAATTAAAAAAAAATAAAAAAACCTAAAAGTTGAAATCACCCCCCTTTCACCCCATTGAAAATTAAAGGGTTAAAAAAATAAAAAATACACACATATTTGGTATCGCCGCGTTCAGAAATGCCCGATCTATCAAAATATAAAATCAATGAATCTGATCAGTAAACGGCGTAGCGGCAAAAAAATTCCAAACGCCAAAATTACGTTTTTTGGTTGCCGCAAATTTTGCGCAAAATGCAATAACAGGCGATCAAAACGTAGCATCTGCGCAAAAATGATACCGTTAAGAACGTCAGGTCGAGACGCAAAAAATAAGCCATCACTGAGCCTCAGATCCTGAAAAATGAGAACGCTACGGGTTTTGGAAAATGGCGCAAAACGTGCGCCACGTTTTTTGGACAAGCTTGTGAATTTTGTTTAACCCCTTAGATACAAGTAAACCTATACATGTTTGGTGTCTACAAACTCGCACCGACCTGAGGCATCATACCCACACATCAGTTTTACCATATAGTGAACACGGTGAATAAAATATCCCAAAAACTATTGTACAATCCCACTTTTTTTGCAATTTTTCCGCACTTGGAATTTTTTTGCCGTTTTCCAGTACACTATATGGTAAAACTTATGGTTTCATTTAAAAGTACAACTCGTCCCGCAAAAAACAAGCCCTCATATGGCAAGATTGATGGAAAAATAAAAAAGTTACGCCTCTCGGAAGAAGGGGAGCAAAAAACAAAAACGCAAAAACGGAAAGTGCCCGGGGGCTGAAGGGGTTAAACTTCTCCACAACAGTATCACGGACCTGCCTATTGTGTTCCTTGGTCTTCATGATGCTCTCTGTGCTTTAAACAGAATATTGAGACTACCACAGAGCAGGTGCATTTATATGGAGACTAGATTACACACAGGTGGCTTATATTTATCATCATCAATAATTTAGGACAACATTGGATCATTCAGAGATCCTCAATTAACTTCTGGAGTGAGTTTGCTGCACTGAAAGTAAAGGGGCCGAATAATATTGCATGCCCCACTTTACAGTTATTTATTTTTTTTTAAAAGTTTAAAATAAGCAATAAATTTCATTCAACTTCACAATTGTGTCCCACTTGTTGTTGATTCTTCACCATAACAATACATTTTTATCTTTATGTTTGAAGCCTGAAATGTGGGAAAAGGTTGAAAAATTCAAGGGGGCCGAATACTTTTGCAAGGCACTGTAGCGGAAGTGTTTTGCTTATGGCCGTTTTTTTTTGTTTGTTTTTTTTTAATTCTCTGTGAACAAAACATATTAGAATGCAGAATGTAAGTTAAATTTGAGCAGATCACACACTTTCCGTAGTGCGCCCAATTCTGCACATCATGCACCAGGGTGATTTTCACATCATTTTCCGAGCCTGAACACCAAGCCTCGAGCCTGAGGTTCGCTCATCTCTATTTAGCAAAACTCACCCTCTCTTGTATTTTGTTGTTTGTCTTAAGGGTACTTTAGACGCTGCGACATCGCTAGCGATTGCTAGCGATGTCGAGCGCGATAGCACCCGCCACCGTCGCTCGTGCGACATTTGGTGATCGCTGCAGAAGCAAACTTTATAGCTACGGCAGAATCACACGCACATACCTGTGCAGCGACGTCACTGTGACCGCTGAACAATCCCTCCCTCAAGGGGGAGGTGTGTTCAGCGTCATAGCGACGTCACTGCGGCATCACTAAGCGGCCGGCCAATAGACGCGGAGGGGCGGAGATGAGCAGAACGTAACATCCCACCCACCTCCTTCCTTCCTCACTGCCGGTGGACGCAGGTAAGGAGATGTTCGTCGTTCCTGCGGTGTCACACATAGCGATGTGTGCTGCCGCAGGAACGACGAACAACATCGTACCTGTGACAGCAGCGATATTAAGGAGAGGAGCGACGTGTCAACGATCACCGTTTTTGAACGATTTTGCGATCGTTGATCATCGCTCCTTGGTGTCACACGCTGTGATGTCGCAACCAGCACCGGATGTGCATCACTAATGACGTGACCTCGACGATATATGGGTAGCAATGTTGCAGCATGTAAAGCACCCTTTAGGCCGAAGTCACACTTGCAAGTGACTCGCGCGAGTCTTGAATCAGCATCACCTGACATGGCTGCACACTCGCCTAACAGAAGCGAAATACATAAAAAATACATAAGAAATACATAGAAATAGACACTCCTGTCCAGAGAGTGTGCGGCCATGCTGGGTGATGCCGATACGAGTCACTCACAATTGTGACTCCGGCCTTACTCATGCTTTGATCACTTTCTACTCTAGCACATCTTCCCTTCTGTAATTTGCACTAATTTCTGCTCTCCGGTTCTTTAGAAGGAATGTGAAGCACTCAACAGCCGATCAGGCAGAATTGGTCCGAGTTAAGAATTGGTCCGAGTTGCTATATTTTCTGATACACTGCTCTGTATAGCAGAAGCGATCAGATGATCTCAGCTTCAAGTTCCCTAAGGGGTTGGGTAAATACAATAAAACGTTAAAAGAAAATGTTTTTAAAAATATGGAAAAAAAACTTCAAATCACTCCTCTTTTTCCCATTGAAAATGAACTATTTAAAAAATACATAATGTATATTTGGTATTACTGCTTTCATAAATGTCCAATCTATCAAAATAAAAAAATAAATAAATCTGATTGGTAGACAATTTAACAATTTCTTTTTTTTTCTCTAAATCTTCAGAATATGTTTTTTAAGTCACCGCAACATTGCAATAAAATGCAAAAAAGTGACGTTCAAAACACAGTGAAAAAAGTGTGAAGGATAGGCACCCTGGTATCCTGGTTCGAGGAGAAGGCGTATACCGAAATGTGCATGTAGGGACCGTGTTGGCACTCTTAGTCATACGAGGTATATACTGCCATTTGTTTCATGTTTATTTATTATTGTTTTGCTGGGATTCCCCTTACTCCTCTCTGACAGTGACGGCAGGTTCTGCACTGCTGTTACTCATAGACCCCCCCTGGTTGTGATTTTTCTATATTGTCACTGTCGGAGTTTTCCATTGATGAGACTCCTAGCATTATGTATTATCCTATCTTGCCGTTCTCTTGATATAGTCCTTTGACGCCACCTGCTGACCACTGTTTGTATTATTTTTATATGCTATATTTTTAAACATTGTCTCAATAAAGATTTATACTTTTTTAATGAATTATTTGCTCTGGTAGAGAATTTTTTTTCGTTCTTAAGCTTCGATTTCTGTATTAAGCTATTTTCCATGAAATTAGGCACATATTTACAATTTCCCTATTTGAAATGTGCTTTTTGTTTGCTCTTTGTTTATTAATGTTAAGAATGCTAAGAGTTAACTTTGGTAACTATTGACTGTTGCACATGTAATTAGTATTCTATGACTCTTTAAATTATTGGAGTTTTCCATTTTCTATTATCAATGACTAAGAGCGCACTTTGCGCTTGAAACGCGTAAGAGAACCAGCATGCTTTTTTAAAATGTTTTGATATTTTTGTGCAATAACTTTATTCTTTTATTCTGGTGGTCACAGGTGGAAGGCATATGGACTCAATTCCTGGAGCAATAGAAGTGAGTGCTGGCGATGTTTGCTTTGTTTTTGCTGGATCAAAGCATAGTATCTACCTCAAAATGGTATCAGTTAAAATGTCAGGTCAAAGGTCAACAAGTAGGCCACCAGTCCCAGATCCTAAAAATTAAGAACATTATGGGTCTTGAAAAATGGCAACAAAAGCAGCATTTTTTCTTTTTACAAATTTCTGAATTAAAACTATACATGATTGGTATCTGCATACTTATACTGACCTGGAGAATCATATTGTCAGGTCAGTTTTACCGTGTGATCATGGAAAGTAAAAAACTCAAAAAACAATTGTGAAATTGCACTTTTTTTTTGCAATTCTACCTTACTTGGAATTTGTTTCACCGTTTTCAAGTACAAAATATAGTAAAATTCATGGTGTCTTTGAAAAAGTTCAAATGGCTATATTGTCAGAAAAAAAGTAAGTTATGACTCTTGGAAAAGGCAAAGTATAAAACTAAAGCACAAAAACAAAAAATGGCCATGGCATAAAGGCGTTAACGTTTTATGATAATGAGAGAACTCATTTAATCTTCTTTCCATAGTCTTCATTTTTCAGAACATCTCCCTTTCATCTCGCAGTCAGTCACACAATTGCCATGGGTCCAGTTCATAGAAGGCCTGTTGATCAACTGTTGACAAGGAGAAGCTGTTGGGATGTACACAGATATCAGCAAATGTAGTATTGCACAATGACCATTGAAAGTAGTTGGTAATTATTTGACACATGGTCCGCCAACAAAATAAGCTTCATATAAAATCCATATACCCCAATAGTAGTGATGGGAGAACTCCCCGATGTTCGCGTTCGGGAGCCTCGCCCAAACATTTTGTAAAGTTCTAGTTCGGGTTCTGAGATAACACGAACATGCGTCCGCACACCGGACTTGGACTTTACAGGTATGGGATGGAGCAGGGGACTGTAAAATAAAGAATGTAGTTAATAATAAACATTGTTATCATACTTACAAGTCCTGTGACGTGTCCTGCAGACCCGCCCAGCCGCTGTCTCCCGGCTGCTTCTGCTTCTGTGTCTGATCATTGCTGTGACCCCAGGTTAAGGGACCTTCTGTGACGTCATAATCATGTGAGCAGTCTGGTGTGAATGTTTTACAGACATTGGGTTACAGACTCGTCACATGGCTATGACATGGAAGGTCCTGTAACCCCTGAGATAACAACATTCACACCAGACTGGTCACATGGCTATGACTAGGCATGATCGAATACCAAAATATCCAACTTCACGAATATCCGACGAATAGGTCACCGCTATTTGACTCTCTCTCCTCCGTGGTGCTGGAAGCCGGAGCAATGGGGACTATATATGTATTATTCCCGGAAGCTGCAGCAACGTGTATGTACATGACGCTGTGCGGCCAAGCCAATCACAGTAACACCACAACAAAGATGGCTGCGGCATTACTGTGAGAGCAAGCAACATCAGATGTGTCGATAGGCTGGAAAATAGTGTCCAGGAAGTCAGAAATGAAAATGAAAATATCGGAGCGGATGTTGTTTTATTCGTCGGATACCGAATGGCGCGAATAGCCTGTTATCCGTCGGATAACTAATAGTGGTGAATACATTCGCTCATCCCTAGCTATGACGTCATATAAGGTCCTGTAAATCAGATTTAGCAGAGATGAAGATGCTCGCCAGCCTTTGTACTACGTCGGAGGGGTTATTTTGGGGTAATAATGATGGAGTCCTAAATGTCTCCTGTATAAATAAAATATTTTTTCTCCATGTTGCTGTTTTATTCTACTGTTAAAATAACAGACAGACAATCACAGACACTTTCACAGAGTGGGCATCTGTGATTGGATGCTGGAGTAACCTCTAGAATGTATGGGCGGATTCCAGGTTACTCCAACAGCCAATCACAGACACCCATTCTCCATGACAGCGTCTGTGATTGACTGTTGGGTTCCTCACACATATAGTAGTGTAAAAATAAATAATTTTAAAAAATTACGTAGCGCCCCACAGTATTTTTGATTCTCAGCACAGATAAAACGGAAGGCTACGGGCTGCTACCCCGATCTGCCTGGCTTTACCTTGGCTGGCAATCAAAATCAGGAAGCCCATTAAATTTTTTTTTAATTATTTAAAAAAATAATAAAAAATAAATGCTGGAGCTACCGCCGTATTTTTATTACCAGTCAGGTAAAGCCAGGCAGCTGAGGGCTGGGTTTCTCAGTGTGGTACGGCCCAAGCATTTTGGGCCCCCACACTATAAACCGCAGCCCGCATTGTTTCTTAGTGCCATTTCCAGGCGCTTTACCCAGCTTGTCCAGCGGCCCTGATGCTGGTGGCATGATGGGTAATAAAAGGGTTAATACCAGCTTTGTATTCATGATGTCACGCCAAACTAGACGTGGCCACCATGAATTTCTAGTAAACAGTAAAAAACACACAACACATAGAAAAAAATGTTTTATTAGAAATAAAACAAAAAAAAGCATTTAGAGACTCCATCTTTATTATAAAAAATCCTTAGTCCGATGTAGTCCACAGGTAGAGCAATGTCAGCTTTGTTTCATCACTCTGTACAGATAAGTATCTCTACAGAGTGAAAAGCAGGGAGAGCAATTTCAGCTCTGCTTCATCACTCTGTACAGACAAGTGTCTCTATAGAGCAAGAAGCAGGGAGAGCCATGTCAGCTCTGCTTCATTGTTCTGTACAGACATATACAGAGCGAGAAGCAGGGAGAGCCATGTCAGCTCTGCTTCATCACTCTGTACAGACATATTATTATTATTATTATTATTATAGCGCCATCAATTCCATGGCGCTTTACATGTGAAAGGGGTATACATAATAGGGAAAAGTACAATATTCATAAACAATACAAGACACAGACAGGTACAGGAGGATAGAGGTCCCTGCCCGCGAAGGCTCACAGTCTACAAGGGATAGGTGAGGATACAGTAGGTTAGGGTAGAGCTGATTGTGCGGCGCTGTGTCAGACTGAGGGTTACGGCAGGTTGTAGGCTTGTCGGAAGAGGTGGGTCTTCAGGTTCCTTTTGAAGCTTGTCAAGGTAGACGAGAGTCTGATGTGTTGAGGCAGAGCATTCCCGAGAATGGGGGAGGCACAGGAGAAATCTTTGATGCGATGGCGGGAAGAGGATATGAGAGGGGAGTAGAGAAAGAGATCTTGTGAGGATCGAAGATTACATGCAGGTAAGTACCGGGAGACTAGGTCAGAGATGTAGGGAGGAGACAGGTTGTGGATGGCTTTGTAGGTCATGGTTAGGATTTTGAACTGGAGTCGTTGGGCAATGGGAAGCCAGTGAAGGGATTGGCAGAGAGGAGAGGTCGGGAAGTAGCGGGGGGACAGGTGGATTAGTCGGGCAGCATAGTTTAGAATAGATTGTAGGGGTGCGAGACTGTTAGAAGGGAGGCCACAGAGCAGGAGGTTGCAATAATCCAGGTGGGAGAAAATAAGGGCATGTACTAGGGTTTTTGCAGCTTCTGGGGAAAGGAATGTGCGGATCCGGGAAATATTTTTGAGTTGGAGGCAGCAGGAGGTGAAGAGGGCTTGGATGTGTAGCTTGAAAGAGAGATCAGAGTCTAGGATTACTCCCAGGCAGCGAGCACGTGGCACTGGGGAAAGTGAGCAGCCATTGACATTGATGGATATGTCAGGTGCGGGGGATGAGTGAGGAGGAGGAAAGACAATGAATTCTGTTTTGTCCCTGTTCAATTTTAAGAATCGAGCAGAGAAAAAGGATGAAATAGCAGACAGACATTGTGGGATTCTGGTTAGTAGGGAGGTGATGTCAGGTCCAGAGAGGTAGATCTGCATATCATCAGCGTAAAGATGATACTGAAAACCGTGGGACTCTATGAGCTGTCCCAGGCCGAAGGTGTAAATGGAGAACAGCAGGGGTCCAAGAACTGAACCTTGGGGTACTCCGACAGATGAGAAAGTGGTGTGAGAGTGGGAGACGCTGAAAGTTCGGTTGGTTAAGTATGAGGAGATCCAAGATAGGGCCAAGTCTGCGATGCCCAGAGACGAGAGAATTTGTAGTAGAAGGGAATGGTCTACTGTCTCAAAGGCAGAGGACAGGTTCAGGACGAGGAGAACAGAGTAGTGTCGCTTGGATTTTGCGGTTAGTAGGTCGTTAGTGACTTTGGTTAGGGCAGTTTCAGTGGAATGATGGGGTCGGAAGCCAGATTGTAACCGGTCAAAGAGGCAGCAGGAAGAGAGATATGAGGACAGTTCAAGATGGACATGCTGTTCCAGTAGTTTTGAGGCATAAGGAAGAAGTGATATGGGGCGATAGTTTGACACAGAGGAAGGGTCAAGGGAGGGCTTTTTGAGGATGGGTGTGATGGAGGCATGTTTAAAGCATGAAGGGAATACACCAGTTGTTAGTGATAGGTTGAAAAGATGGGTTAGGGTCGGGATGAAGACTGTGGTGAGATTGGGGATGAGGTGGGATGGGAGTGGATCAAGCAGGCAGGTTGTGAGATGTGATCTTGAGAGTAGAGTGGAAAGATGATCTTCTGTCATGGTAGAGAAGCTGGATTTGGAGGAAGAAGGCTGAGTAGTTGTGAGGAGTGGCTGTGGTGATTGTGGGCCAAAGCTTGCTCGGATGTTGTCGATCTTCTGCTTGAAGAAAGAGGCAAAATCTTCAGATGAGATGAGAGGAAAGGGAGGTGGTGCCGGGGAACGGAGGAGAGAGTTGAAAGTGTTGAATAGCTGTTTAGGGTTGTGGGATAGAGAGGATATGAGGGATGAGAAGTAGGTTTGGTTTGCAGCAGTGAGTGCAGACTTGAAAGTGATAAGTATGATGATAAAGTCTGGCTCAAACTATTATAGACTAGGGGCTCTGGGTAAATAGTAGTACAAAATATAAGTAAAACTCACGCACTCAAATGATGAAAAGAGGGAAGATGTATGCAAAGTGTTTTTTATTGACAAACTTCAAAAACATGTGAACCCTGACAGAAGCAACACCGACGTTTCGGTTGTGACACCTTTTTCAAGGTTTTTGTGTGGCGTCCTGGACAAGCCAGGACGTCACAGGTACTACACCAACACACCCCACACTCACGGTCAGGCACACCGAAGTCAGACAAAAACCCTTGTTGCCTCCCTCCAGGGGCTGATGTTCACCCCAGGGGGTGGGCCAGGCGGTTGGTCCCGCCCACAGAGGAGTTCACAGTCCTGGAGGCGGGAAAAAGAGAGAGTTTCAGTTTGGAAGTGAAAGTGAGAGTAAGGAAAGTGGTAGAGGAGCAGACAGAAGTGGTCCAGGTGTGTGGCCCGGACGGATCAGCAACGTTGGCAGACGGTGGTGACCGTCTGCAGGAGAGGCCTATTGGAGCTAGCCGTAAGGACCGTGGGCGGGCGGTGGCCCGTCGGTACCAGACCGGTACGCAAAGAGAAGCCAGCACCATCCGGCAGGGGCTTACGGACCCCGGCAAGGCTAGGAGTCGCCGTGAATTTGTCAAATCCGTTAGCGAAGGGAACCTCCTGGGTTTCCCAGCAGCCAAGTCCTGACAGAAGGCAACAGTCCAACCGAGAGAGGGAAACACAGTCGCCGCCAAGGCTAAAGTTCCCAGGGCCAGAGCCTGCGGGCAAAAAGGGCTCCTTCAGCAACCTCCAAGCTGGGGAGCGGGTTACCGGTGGAACCCATTGGAACTGTACACACTACACGGGTGCAGGGAAAGGCAGTCACCATCAACCTGCCGGGAGGAGAAACACCGCAGCCGTCTGTGGCACCCGTCCATCCAGCCGTTTGTTTTACCGGAGACTTTGTGTACATCATTGGCTGAGTGAGTACCACCGTGCCCTGCCTCCTTCATGTTCCTCAACATGTCCTTGGCACATTGGTAGTGTGCAGGGGGAATAGGCCTGTACCTCTCTTTGATAGGGGGATGCTCACCGGTGGGGATATGGTGTTGGATCCCTTTAATCTGCCCAAAGTCTAGGGGGTGTTTGCTAAAAACTCACTCGTACTCCCGCACCACCCGGTATACCCCTTCTTTGTGATGTGTAGGGGTATCGTCAGTGCCTACATGTAGCTGTCGACACCACTCGTCTAACTCCCCTGGGGATGGGTGAGTGCTGGCAGTAGGCAGTAAGGTTGGGGGAACGGCCTCATGGATGGTGTGAGGATCCAGAGTGAGCAACTTAGCAAGGGTAGCGTACCGGGGAAGCCTGACTTCTTCCTCCCCGCAGTTCAGCACCCTCACGGGCACTCTCCCTTTCTTCACGTCTACCACCCCTCGGGCGGCCATTACTGTGGGCCAGTGTTCAAAGGGCATGGGTTCTATCATGGCGGGGTAGTCACGCCCCTGTGGCCCTACTGCTGCCCTGCACCAAATCATCATCTCGCTCCTGGGAGGTACAATCAAAGGGGCAACATCCATCACTGTCACTCCACCAATCTCTCCTCCTGTCGAGTTCACATGTTGGCGGTACATCAGGGCTCGGATCTCACGCTGCACAGCTCTCTGTCGGCTCCCCGCCGCCGTGGCGGCCAGCTGCTGCAGTAGGGTCAACACGTCACTCATACAGTGCTCCATCACGTTAGTCCCTAGCACTACCTTCGGGTTATGATCACTGGGTTCATTCATTATCACAATCATACCCTGGTGTTGCAGTTCAGCTCGTCCCACAGTCATGGCCACTTGTTTGTACCCCACTTGGGTCAATGGGAGTCCATCAGCAGCAATCAGTGTCATACTGGCGTCTGAGGGAGCCAGTTCGTCTTTTCCCCAATACCGTTGATACAGTGTGTATGGTATAGTGGTTACCTGTGATCCGGACAACCAACCCCCTACCCACGGAGGGGAGAACTAACATCCAGGCTGCTCCCTGTCATCGCTCCCGGGATCCCCGTCCAGGGCAGCGGTGGTGTCACCAATCTCACCACAACCGTGGGTGGTGTCACGGACAATATTAAATCCCCACAATCAATCCCCACCCTTTTCACTCACGGGCGAGGAATGCCACGAGTCCCCGGGATCCGGCCCACCGCTCGAGCCACCACCGAACAGCAGCCGCAGCAGCAGTGGCCGCACCCGAGCAGTGGGAGAGCACAGCGTCCCCTCCTCCGCCTGCGACATTTGCTTAATGACAAAGATGCTAGGAATCACAGGTCACCTGGAGAACCATCACAGAAATTTAAGATGTGGGTATCACATTTTGCAACAAGTGTCATCAAAGGAATGATGGGAGGCTGTGACAGAGCGGAGGATAGATGAAGGAGACGCCTGATGGAAGTCCTGAACGTGCTGGAACAGCAGTGGTAGTGCGTGGGTTTTACTTATATTTTGAAAGTGATGAGAGCCTGTTTGTATGTAATGAAGTGCTCAGTGGAATGAGACCTCTTCCATCTGCGCTCAGCAATTCTGGAAGCCCGTCTCAATTCTTTAGTCTGGTTCGTGTGCCAGGGTTGCCTGTTGATTGTGTGGGTTTTGGTGTGTGAGAGAGGGGCAGCTGATTCGAGAGCTGCAGAGATGGTGGTGTTGTATAAAGTTGCAGCAGCATCTGCATCGTGTGAAGAAGCGATGTCTGCAAGAGGGAAAAGAGACTGGGAGAGTGAGTGTAAATCAAGGTGATTGAGATCTCTGCGGGGGTGTGAAAGATTGTGGAGGGAGGGTTGTGTACTTAGAGAAGAGAGTAAAGAGAATGTGAGTAGGTTGTGGTCAGATAGGGGGAGAGGCGAGTTAGAGAGGTTAGATAGGGAACAGACACAAGTGAAGATGAGGTCCAGCGTGTGGCCATCTTTGGGAGTAGCTGCAGAGGACCATTGGGTGAGGCCGAAGGAGGAAGCGAGTGTTAGAAGTTTAGAGACAGATGAGTGAGAAGTGTCAATGGGGATGTTAAAGTCACCCATGATGATGGTGGGGATATCGGTGGAAAGGAAATGTAGTAGCCAGGTGGTGAAATGGTCAAAATAGGCAGTAGCTGGCCCTGGGGGGCGATACATGACGGCCAGTTGTAGGTTGGAAGGGGAGTAGATTCGTACGGAGTGCACCTCAAAAGAGGGGAGAGTAACTGAGGGTGGCAGTGGAATTGGTGTAAAGGAGCATTGGTCGGACAGAAGCAAACCAACTCCTCCACCATGCTTGTTACTGGGGCGGGGGGGGGGGGGGTGAGAGAGTTGGAGATCACCATAAGAAAGTGCAGCAGGAGAAGCAGTGTCAGAGGGGGTGAGCCAGGTTTCTGTGATGCCAAGAATGGAAAGTTTATTAGTGATGAAAAGATCATGGATGTAGGGAAGTTTATTGCAGACAGAGTAAGCGTTCAATAGAGCTCCTGTTAGTGGGACTGGGGGAGCGGGGGCTGGGTGAATGAGTATAAGGTTAGAAGGGTTGCGGAAATTTGTGTTAGAGTGTGGATGGCAGTTGGATGTGACAATGGGGATGTGGTGAGGAGGGCCAGGATTTGGAGAGATATCTCCAGCAGTGAGGAGAAGCAGAGAGAGTGTTAGTATGTGGTATCGGGAGAGGCCATAAGGTGGCCATGTGTGTCTGGAGATGTCGCGGGCGGGGAGGCCACCGCCGCTGCGCGCTTGGCAACGCTCGGGTCCGGCGCTGCTGCTGCTACTCGGTGGCTCGAGCGGTGGGCCGGATCCGGGGACTCGAGCGGCGCTCCTCACCCGTGAGTGAAAGGGTTGGTTGGTTTGGGGGATTTAGTCCGTGATGCCACCCACGGGTTGTGGTGAAGATGGGCACCACCGCTGCTGGTGACGGGGATCCCGGGAGCGATGGTAGGGAGCAGCTGGGATGTTGTTTTCCCCCTTCGTGGGTAGGGGTCGGTGGTCCTGGGGCCCGGTGGTGAGACGGGGAGGCAGGATTGGTGAGGTGCAGGGTTGCCAGATGGCACGGGTGTACTCACTCAGTAAGAGATGCACAAAGTCCTCGGTAAACCAAACGGCTGGTTGGATGGGTCCCGCAGCCGGCTCCAGTGTCACTCCCCGGACAGGTGATGGCGGCTGTCTTTCCCTGCACCTTGATGTACTTGTTTGACTACTATGGATCCCCAATGGTAGTCCGCTCCCCGGTGTATGGATGCTGGAGGAGCCCGTTTGCCCGCAGGCACTGGCCCTTGGGTCTCTAGCCTTAGGCGGTAGTTGTATACCCTCACGGTGTGGGCGGTTGCCTTCTATCGGGTCTTTGGTTGTTAGGAAACCCCTGGGGTTCCGGTCACACTCGGATTTGACTATTGTCGACGGCTCCAAGCCTGGTCGGGGTCCGATGGCCCTGCCTGTGTGTGCTGGCTTCACTTCGCTCCCCGGTCGGTACCGGCGGGCCAAGCCCGACCCTGGTCCTACGGTTCCGCGTTGCTTCACCACTCCTGCAGAAGGCCACCACCGTCTGCCAACCTTGCTGTCGGTGCCTGGGCCACAAACCCAGACACTAAAGTGCTTGCTCCTCTCACTTCAACTCCTAAACTGTTCTGACACTTTTCCCGCCTCCAGGCCTGTCAACTCCTCGGTGGGTGGGGCCAACCGCTTGGCTCCGCCCTACCTGGTGTGGACATCAGACTCTGGAGGGAGGCAACAAGGGTTTTGTGTTTTGCTAATGTTACTGTCTAATGGGGGTGGGGGTGTTTGTGTGTTATCTGTGACGACCTGGCTAGTCCAGGGCGCCACAGAGACAAAGGGTGTAAAGTGGAGGAACAGATCTGAGGAGAGGGTGAGATGGGTGGGGAGGATGGAGGGAGAGATGAATAGTTCATTACTGGTAGTAGAGATCAGAGGAGAAAGTAGAAAGTGAAGTATTATAGGGGAGAAAGTTAAGAGACACACAAACATTGTTTACTGTGACTATTTTTCCAGTTACCTTCCGATCCAAACCCGGGCGAATTCGGGCTAATTAATTGTCTGCACACTTATAGATCCACACTTAGTGATCCACATGCCGACAAATGGAGAGATATCTCCAGTAGTGAGGAGAAGCAGAGAGAGTGTTAGTAGGTTGGATCGGGAGAGGCCATAAGGTGGCCGTGCGTGTCTGGAGATAAAGGGTGTAAAGTGGAGGAACAGATCTGAGGAGAGGGTGAGATGGGTGGGGAGGATGGAGGGAGAGATGAATAGTTCATTACTGGGTGTAGAGATCAGATCATATATATAGAGTGAGAAGCAGGGAGAGCCATGTCAGCTCTGCTTTATCTGTACAAAGAGAGAAGCAGACTGACACTGAGGGCTAAGCCACACGGCGAGAAAATCGGTGCGAGTGGAGTGCGATAAAACATCGCATTCCACTCTGACCAATTCTAGCCTGTGTGTCAGCACACATGGGCGATTATTTTCTCAGCCCTAATCGGACTGAGAAAACAATCGCAGCATGCTGCGATTGTAAGCTGAGTCTCTTTCTCTCGCACCCATTCAAGTTAATGGGGCGAGAGAAAAATCGCACTGCACTCGCGGTACATCGGTGTACTGCTAGTGCAGTGCGAGAATGGCAATAGCCAGCTACGCAGTAGAGAGGGAGAGAAATCCCTCCCTCCCCTCCTGAGTGCCGGCCCGCCCCCCGCAGCTGAGGTCTGCTCGCACGAACGGACCTCAGTTGCAAAGACACAGGCATGACACTCGGCTCTGCTGTACTGCCAGCACGAGCCGAGTCTCATGCAAGTGGATCGCAGTAGTGCCCGTGTGGCCCCAGCCTGAGGGTATGATTCCACTTGCGTATGACTCATGCATTCTTGTATTGCATCACCCAGCATGGCTTAACTCTCTCCGGACAGGGGTGGCTCAGCTGCATGGAAATAAATGCAGCAGACCCGTTCCTGTCGGGAGAGTGTGCGCCGTGACGGGTGATGCGATGCGACACTCGCACAGTGACAGTCAAAGTTCACCTGAGTCCATGAGCCATGGACTCGGGTAAACCCTGACATCACCGCAAACACGGCCGAAAACAGCCGAAGACTGCCAAGTGGCGAGCAGTGCAATGAATACCCCCGGAAGATAACAGGACCATTCGATGACATCATAGCCATGTGACCAGTCTGTAAGCTAATGTCTGTACAACATTCACACCAGACTGGTCACATGGCTATGACGTCATGGAAGGTCGTTTAGTCAGTGGTGGTTACCCGGGGACACAGCAATGATCGGACGCATAAGCAGAAGTGGCCAGGAGACAGAGTCTGCAGGACGCGTCGCGGGACCTGTAAGTATAATCAGAATTTTTTTAATAATTTGCTTTTTTTTCACAGCCCATGGACCCGAACTTGACCTGAACTGTAACATGAGCTTCCCAGCAAAGCTCGTGTTCGATATCGGATACTACCCAAGAAGACATGTGGACAGCTGCTTAAATGCTGTGGCCAATTCTTGGTTTTGCACTTTATTGTTATCACATGGTGTTTGGCTCTGAACTTGCCGAGTGTCATGGTGGTATCAGCCGCTGTTCTGACTACAGACTCTGACACGCCGCACTATGCTTTCTCTGGTGCGTCTGAGTTGCACAGGCAAGGTCGGGCATCGACCAGCTGTATGCTTATTAATGATCGGGCTAGCAGGAGTTCATTTCAGGTAGCCTGCTGGTTACCTTTTGGCTCACATGTTGAAGGAGACCTATCAAAGTAACTCCCCACCTTTTTAAGATGGACAAATCTGTTGTGCCGCCCCCGTGCCAGCAGCCGTGCTGCTCGGATCCGGATCTGCGGTATGGCTCGAGGGACTCTACCGGACCCGGGGGTCGCGCGGACACTTCGAATAAAAGGGGGACGTATTTGTACGGGATTTGCTGTAATTAATCTGTGACGCCCCCCACGGTGTGTGGTGAGATGTGGCACCACCGCTGCGGGTACCCAGGGGCGATGGGATGGCAGCTGGATATTAACCCCTTCGTGCGTAGGGATGGATGCCCCGGGGCCCAGGGTTGTGCAGGGTTGCAGGGACCAGTAAACTTACAGTTCGGTTGTCCTGGTGCTGGATGAAGTTGCACTAATGTGTGGAGTCAATAAGCACAAAGTTCTTTTGGTTAACCAAGGTGTTGGTGACCGGCCGCAGACGGGTGTATCTGATCCCACACCCGGGCTAGTAGTCAATGTCTCTCTCCTCTGCACACTTTGTGATGTGTGTTGGACCTCCCGGTGTGAAACACGGGGGTCCACTCCCGGTCCTTTGGTTGGGAGCCTTGCCCGCTGATGCTGACCCTTGGGATCTACCGGGCCCTGGCGGATGCCCTATCCCTCTCGGTGGGTGGTTGTCTCTTTTCGGGACTTAGGTTGGGACAGGACCTCTAATCCTGCCCTCAATTGGTTAATTAGCTAGGCCGTTGGTTTCGATCCTGGCTTCAGGGTCCAAGTACCCCCTTGTGTGCACGGTTTCCAGGTCAGTTCTCCGGTGTCAGTACCGGCGGGCTACAACCCTGCCCCGGTCCACCTCGGATCTCCAGCAGCCATGTTCCCGTCTCCTGCTGACACTGGCCACTGTCTGCCACCTAGCCAACCCCGACGCCTGTCAACTACCACCTCCAAACTCCTCCACTCACTCCAAACTCCAAACTAAACTGACTGCTTTCCCGCCCCCGGGTTCTCCAGACCCCTAGGTGGGCGTTTCTCATCCGCCTGGTCCGGCCCACTGGTGTGTCTGTACTACCCAAAGGGGGGGTGGCTAGGATTTCAGGTCGGCTGTATGTAACCCTGTGTGGGAAGGTGTTATGCGGGGGCCTATCTGTGTGACTACCTGGTTTTGCCAGGACGTCACACTGTCTGCCTATGCTGACTAGTTTTTGCTAATCCGCTCCGTGTGCTGCTGTGTTCCAGTTGCTGGTGATTTACTTCGTGCTGCTGTGGAAACCCTCTCTTCATCTGATTATTTCTTCCCTATTCTTTATTTCCTCCTTTTCACATATTGTCTTATATCTCCATGTGTGCTTGCTGTATGATAGAGTTTTGGTTTCCCCGTTTGTTCATACCTGTGGGTTCAACTACTCCTGTCCTGGCCCTCCACTGGTGGGTGGGGAGAGGGGTTATTAGATCAGGGCTGTCCAAGAGCAGGGCAAGGAAAGCAGCCCAGACATCTTCACCATCAGAGGTATCTCTGTGATCAGGGACAGCTAGGGTCCGCTAGCCTGAGGGCCAGATTAAGTGCCCCAGTTCCCTGTTATACCCTCATATTCGATGACAATTTTTCCTTCCCTTTTTCCAAGAGCCATAACTTTTTTCCATTAACATAGCCTTATGAGTATATATTTTTTGCGGGACTAGTTGTAGCTTTGAATGACACCAATTAATTTATATAAAATCTACTAATAAAAGGGCAAAAAAAAATAAAAATGTGGTAAAATAGTGAACATTTCCACACTAGTTTTTTGGTTTTGCGTTTTCTGTGTTCTTTTAAATTATTCCAAACTTGTAAAGAAAATTCAGAAATTTGTTAAAAAAAAAAATATATATATATATAATTTGTGCAATATTTTTTAAGACGCATACCTTTCTTATTTTTTCATTGATGGAGATTGACTTTTGCGTGAGGAGCTGACCTTTTTATTGGTGTTATTTGAGGGTACATTTGATGTATCATAGTATCATAGTTTTTAAGGTTGAAGGGAGACTCTAAAGCCTGCTTTACACCAGGCAATCTATCGGGCGATAGATCGTCGGGGTCACGGTTTTTGTGACGCACATCCGGCATCGCTGACGATGCCGGCCTGTGTGACACCTCCTAGCGACGCAGTATCGCTCACAAATCGTGAGTCGGGTACTGCTCGTTAGGTTCCATAATATCGGTTACTTTAGTCGCCCATCGTTTCCGTGGTAGCACACGTCGCTCCGTGTGACACCACGGGAACGATGAGCAGCTCACCTGCCTCCCGCGGCCGCCGCCGGCTCTATGTGGAAGGAAGGAGGTGGGCGGGATGTTTACATCCTGCTCATCTCCGCCCCTCCGCTCTGATTGGCCGGCGGCCGTGTGACGTCACTGTGACGCCGAACGTCCCTCCCACTCCAGGAAGTGGACGTTCGCCGCCCACAGCGAGGTCACACGAGAGGTAAGTATGTGTGACGGGGTTTAGTAACTTTGTGCGACACGGGCAGCGATTTGCCTGTGACGCAAAAAGGACGGGGGCGGGTACGATCGATTGTGAAATCGCACAATCGATCGTACCGTGTAAAGCAGGCTTAAGTCCATCTAGTTCAACCCGTAGCCTAACATGTTGATCCAGAGGAAGGCAAAAAAACCCCAATGTGGCAAACAAGTTCCAATGGGGAAAAAATTTCCTTCCTGACTCCACATCCGGCAATCAGACTAGTTCCCTGGATCAATACCCTGTCATAAAATCTAATATACATAACTGGTAATATTAAATTTTTCAAGAAAGGCGTCCAGGCTCTGCTTAAATGTTAGTAGTGAATCACTCATTACAACATCATGCGGCAGAGAGTTCCATAGTCTCACTGCTCGTACAGTAAAGAATCCTCGTCTGTGATTATGATTAAACCTTCTTTCCTCAAGACGCAGCGGATGCCCCCGTGTTCCAGTCGCAGGCCTAGGTGTAAAAAGATCTTTGGAAAGGTCTCTGTACTGTCCCCTCATATATTTATACATTGTGATTAGATCCCCCCTAAGCCTTCGTTTTTCCAAACTAAATAACCCCAAGTTTAATAACCTGTCTTGGTATTGCAGCCCACCCATTCCTCTAATAATCTTGGTCGCTCTTCTCTGCACCCTCTCCAGTTCAGCTATGTCCTTCTTATATATCGGTGACCAGAATTGTACACAGTATTCTAAGTGCGGTCGCACTAGTGACTTGTACAGAGGTAGAACTATATTTTTTTCATGAACACTTATACCTCTTTTAATACATCCCATTATTTTATTAGCCCTGGCAGCAGTTGCCTGACACTGTCCACTAAAGTGAAGTTTACCATCCACCCATACACCCAAGTCTTTTTCTGTGTCTGTATTACCCAGTGTTTTACAATTAATTACACAATCATAAATGTTATTTCCTCTACCCAAGTGCATGACCTTACATTTATCTATATTAAACTTCAATTGCCACTTCTCAGCCCAATCCTCCAATTTACATAAATCTCCCTGTAATATAAAATTATCCTCCTCTGTATTGATTACCCTGCAGAGTTTTGTATCATCTGCAAATATTGAAATTCTACTCCGCATGCCCCCAACAAGGTCATTTATAAATATGTTGAAAAGAAGCGGGCCCAATACTGACCCCTGTGGTACCCCACTATGAACTGAGACCCAGTCCGAGTACGTACCATTAATAACCCCCCTTTGTTTCCTATCACTGAGCCAGTTTTTAACCCAGTTACACATATTTTCCCCTATCCCCATTATTCTCATTTTATGTACCAACCTTTTGTGTGGCACCGTATCAAAAGCTTTTGAAAAGTCCATATACACAACATCCACTGCATTTCCCTGGTCCAGGCTTGAACTTACCTCTTCATAGAAGCTGATCAAATTAGTTTGACAGGATCGATCCCTCATAAACCCATGTTGATACTCTGTCATAAGGTTATTTTTCTTGAGATACTCCAGTATAGCATCTCTCAAGAAACCCTCAAGGATTTTACCAACCGTAGAGGTTAAACTTACCGGCCTATAATTTCCCGGCTCAGTTTTTGTCCCCTTTTTGAATATTGGCACCACATTTGCTATGCGCCAGTCCTGCGGTACCGACCCTGTTATTAAGGAATCTGAGAAGATTAAAAATAATGGTCTATCTATCACATAACTCAATTCCTGTAGTACTCTGGGGTGTATGCCATCCAGGCCCGGAGATTTGTCAACCTTAGTGATTTCGAGGCGGCGGCGTACTTCCTGCTGGGTTAAGCAGGTAATATTCAAGGGTGAATTTATGGTATCACTGGTCATGTCATCTGCCATGGCATTTTCTTGTATAAAAACCGTAGAAAAAAAGTCATTCAGCAGGTTGGCTTTACCCTCATCCCCTTCCACCATTTCACCAAGACTATTTTTAAGGGGGCCAACACTATCGCTTTTCAGTTTTTTACTGTTTATGTAGTTAAAGAATATTTTAGGATTATTTTTACTTTCTCTTGCAATGAGTCTCTCTGTCTCAAACTTAGCTAACTTAATTTGCTTTTTACATATTTTATTTAATTTTCTATAATTATATAATGCCTCATCACTACCTACCCTCTTTAATTCTTTTAAGGCTTTCTGTTTTTCTTTTATTGCTTCCCTTACAGCTCTATTTAGCCATAGGGGTTTCCTCCTATTTCTAGCATGTTTGTTCCCATAGGGTATATTTTCTGCACAAGCCCTATTCAGGATGCTCATAAAGGTCTCCCATTTGCTTTGTGTACTTTTATTACTTAGTACATCATCCCAGTTTATTGCACTAAGATCATCTCTCAACCGTTTAAAATTTGCTTTCCTGAAGTTTAGTGTCCTTGTAGCCCCTCTACTATACATCTTACTAAAGAATACATGAAAACTTATTATTTTGTGATCACTATTCCCCAAGTAACCCCCAACTTGTATATTTGATATGCGGTCTGGCCTATTGGTTAGTACAAGATCTAGTAGTGCTCCCCCTCTTGTGGGGTCCTGTACCATTTGTGAAAGGTAATTATCTTTCATTGTTATCAAAAATCTATTTCCTTTGCTGGAACTGCAAGTTTCTGTTCCAAAATTTATATCAGGATAGTTAAAGTCCCCCATAATGATTACCTCTCCGAGACTCGTTGCTTTATCAATTTGCTTTATGAGGAGATTCTCTACCTCTTCCATAATATTCGGCGTCTTATAACACACCCCTATCAGTATTTTATTATTCATTCTCCCCCCCCTTATCTCCACCCATAGGGACTCTACATTCTCAGTACCCTCACATATGTTGTCACGCAGGATGGGTTTTAAGGATGATTTTACATATAGACACACACCTCCCCCTCGCTTATTTGTACGGTCATTCCTGAATAGGCTATAACCCTGTAAATTAACAGCCCAGTCATAGCTCTCATCCAGCCATGTCTCTGATATCCCCACTATATCATAATTTTCTTCCATCAATATTAATTCTAATTCCTCCACCTTATTTGTGAGGCTTCGGGCATTAGTGTACATGCACGTTACGTATGACTCTGTACCTGTATTCCTGCTTACTGTATTGACTGTCCTAACCCTTCTCCCCGTACCACCCCCAATTTCATTACTTGTGCCCTGGTCACTATCTGCACTACATTCCCCTTCTATAAAGTGAATACCCTCGCCCCCCATTCCTAGTTTAAACACTCCTCCAACCTTCTAGCCATTTTCTGCCCCAGCAGAGCTGCACCCTCCCCATTAAGATGTGTTGATATATTTTTATTGCATTTTTTGGGTGTAGGCGTGGTGACTGAAAGACACCAATTCTGGTCTTTACCATGTTTCCTATATGGGTTAGAGGGAACCTGTGATCAGATTTGTCCCTTATAAGCTACGACTGTCACCAGTAAGCCCTTATATAGCACCCCTGAGGTTTCAGGTGCCACAAAATATGTAACTAACAGTGGACAACCCAAACCCTGGAATACCAGTGCCAGTGACAACACAAGACACAAACATACAACCCCTTTTCCCTGTCTGGAGACAGCTTAGAGATGGGCCTGATGGAAGCCGCCTAATGGTAGGAGCTCATCCAATCCGTAAAAAGGAGGGGAGCCAGCACTGCTTATAAATGGCATGCAACAATGAAGAAATAAAAAGTGTAATATTCACAAATTCATTCCTACTGTAACAATTCAATGAGATTTTTTGCAAATGATTGATCAATGATTTGAGCCCCCCTGCCCCGTCACGGCAAATCTCTATAGGGGGGTCCCTAACGCTATATTTTAAATTATTATGTACCATAAGGTCTCATATAATGAGCAGGACCATATGA
This sequence comes from Anomaloglossus baeobatrachus, assembly GCF_048569485.1. Lineage (NCBI taxonomy): Eukaryota > Metazoa > Chordata > Amphibia > Anura > Aromobatidae > Anomaloglossus > Anomaloglossus baeobatrachus. Next base: position 128,876,103 of record NC_134357.1, read on the forward strand.
AAACACCACTTACCCAAGACATGTCTGAACCGCTCCCATGCTGCAAGGCTGACCACTGAGAATAAAGGCAGCCCAGGTGCCAGTGTGTGTGGCAGAACCACACACACCAGCACAATGTCAGGACTGGCCCTCACAGTGCCAGACCAGCAAACATGGATGAGGGCAGAACAAGGTTCAGGCAGGTGGTGTTTAAATAATGATGCCTTGGAGCAGGAGGCGGTGGCTGTGTGTGAACAAGCACCAAACTGAATTTTGATGGCGACAGAAGGAATTTGCAAACCACACTGGGCATGCACGGCATGGTGGCGGTCAACCACCTGACCAGTAAACGAAAAAAGGAGGGGAGCCAGCATCATCCAATCCGTAAGCTAGAAACCCGGGAGGGGGAGGGGCTAGAGTTGAACAGATAGAAGGCGGGAACTGAAGTCAGTAAGGAGTTGGAGTCAGTTAGAGGGAGGAGTTAAGCATGAGAGGACGTTAGTACGGTGTGAGGAGGTGAAAGTCAGAGAAAGTGAGGAGAAAGGTGTTAAAACCCGAAGAAAGAACTGGAGCTAAAACAGGAGGAGAGTTGCTGTGGAGTAAGGAACCAGTACTCAAGGAACCGAGGGTTGCCAGAGGAGTGTGGGACCAGTACTCACAGAACTAAGTACAAGGCGGGGTGCAGAACCCTTGAACGGGAGTATGCGTCAAGCTACCTGTTAAATCTGCCAGGTGAGGGGATCGTCAGGGTCCCCCATCAACCTGAATGTCCGGAGCAAAGCAGCAAATAGAGGACCTGGAAACAGGGACAGGAGTCCAGCCCGTTAAAATTCTTCAGACTGTCTGCTATATGGGCAAAGACTGTGAAACGGAGGGGATCCCAAGAAGTTTTAGGCCACAGGGACCCACCAAAAACCAAAGTATGCACGCAGGACAGCTCACCAGGTGATTAACTGGCACTGGGAACAAAGGGTGAGGGAAGACCTGAAAACCAGCACCACCTGGTGGCGGTACCAGAACAGTGAGTAAAAACCAGTTTAAACTGCAGTCCCTGTGTGGCTTGAATCCTTTCTATCTTGGTGCATCATCAGCTTACACCGCACGCTAAAACCACCATCATCCTCTTCTGGAGCCCAGCCCTGTTTGCGGAGGGCCAGAACACCGGAGCTGCATTATACTACCTGCCCCAGAAAGACCACACAGCGGCGGCTCCCACAAAAAAGCCGCAACCCCCAAGTGGCATAGTCAAAAACTCTTTTATTTATTTTATTTTTTTATTTTTATACTTTGTTCACCCTTTTTCGGATTGACCCCCGGGGTCACGGGACCAGGCAACAGCCGCGACCACGACTTCCCTGTTCACCGCACGCCCAGGACCGAGTACCCTACTGCCCTCGGGCGTCACATTTACATACAGCATTCTAGAATGATGTATATAAATGCCCAAGCCAATCTGTATGACATAAAAAATACCTTTTATTATACTTACCAGCAGGGTGGTTCAGTTCGATGGGTATCGCTGGTCTCGGGTGCGGTGCCTTCTTTTCTTGCGATCACTGTCCTCCTTCTTGCTTCATGTGGGAATGATGTGTCCTACTTCATCTACAAAGACTACACCATTGCGCACAAACAATTCTCTTTGCCCTGATGAGGGCAGATCGAAGTATGGTAGTGCACATGCGCATGTGCTCTTTAACCTTTCCTCGCACCTGCACATTACAGTACTTTATTCTGCTCACAGCAGGGCACATAAAAGTGCACATATAAGAACTTGGTGGTGGCCGCAAGTTATAGAGGACAAATTTGGTGACAGGTTCATAATATAAAATAATAAAATAATATAAAATTTTAACATATCAAACATTTATGGATGCAGCAATGCTAAGTGTGTTTAATATTTTATTTTTTATTTTTAAACTAGTAAAAGGAGGTGATGCAATTTTTTTTACTTTTTCAAGCTTTCCTATTTTTGAAAACTTTTTCTTTATTTATCTTTTAATCCCCTTGCACCACCTGAATCTCTTCTTCTGTACACGAAAATACAAGAGTTATTCAATGTATAGTGAAAATGATGATCTACTCAGCGGCAGAAGCTGTGAAGCCCGACGGTTCAGCTTCACAGGACTACCTTATGGAGCCTTCAGACATGTACGTGTACTTTATCGGCGTTAAAGGGTATGTATCATCAGTAAAGGAACTATAGTTTAACAAGGCTTTTGTGTTCCTGTAGATTGTAAGCCCGTGAGGACAGGGTCCCCTCCCCCTTTGTATGTTTAATATACAGCATAATCCTCCGAACAAGTGCAGCAATCTGAAATTAATGTGATTTACAAAAATACTACTACTTCTAATAATAATATTCATTTTTTTATTGTATTTGATGAATATAGTATATTTTCCATATCACTATCTATATTACCAAATATTAAATATATGTATGTATATATATATATATATATATATATATATATTTATATATATATATATATTAACATATTTAGATCAAGCGGCCCTTCATCAGAAGTTTGAGGATTAGCATGAGGTCCTTGTTCAAAATTTTTACAGGGTCATCAAGCAGCCCTCGCTCAAAATTTTAATAGAATAAACAGGTGACCCCTGTTCAAAAATTTTAAGAGGGTAAACAGGCAACCCTGGCTTAAAATTTTTCAATGGTCACCCTATCTCCAAATTTTAAGAAAGTCATCAGGCGGCCCTCGATCAAAATGTTTAGAGCGTTATCAATCTGCTCTCACTTCAAGTTTTAGGAGGTAAACATTCTGCCCTCACTCTTAATTTTTAGAGGGTCATTGTGACTTTAACTCTTAATTTTTCCAGGGTGTGTATGATGCCTTCCTTCATAATTTTTTCAAGATGTCTATGAGACCTCTCTCTACAATTACCTTACATATATACAGTACAGACCAAACGTTTGGACACACCTTCTTATTCAAAGAGTTTTCTTTATTTTCATGACTTTGAAAATTGTAGATTCACATTGAAGGCATCAAAACTATGAATTAACACATGTGGAATGAAATGCTTAGCAAACATTTGTGAAACAACTGATAATATGTCTTATCTTCTAGGTTTTTCAAAGTAGCCACCTTTTGCTTTGATTACTGCTTTGCACACTCTTGATGAGCTTCAAGAGATAGTCACCAGAAATGGTCTTCCAACAGTCTTGAAGGAGTTCCCAGAGATGCTTAGCACTTGTTGGCCCTTTTGCCTTCACTCTGCGGTCCAGCTCACCCCAAACCATCTCAATTGGGTTCAGGTCTGGTGACTGTGGAGGCCAGGTCATCTGGCGTAGCACCCCATCACTCTCTGTCTTAGTCAAATAGCCCCTACACAGCCTGGAGGTGTGTTTGGGGTCATTGTCCTGTTCAAAAATAAATGATGGTCCAACTAAACGCAAACCGGATGGAATAGCATGCAAGATGCTGTGGTAGCCATGCTGGTTCAGTATGACTTCAATTTTGAATAAATCCCCAACAGTGTCACCAGCAAAGCACCCCCAGACCATCACACGTCCTCCTTCATGCTTCATGGTGGGAACCAGGCATGTAGAGTACATCCGTTCACCTTTTCTGCGTCGCACAAAGACACGGTGGTTGGATCTAAAGATCTCAAATTTGAACTCATCAGACCAAAGCACAGATTTCCACTGGTCTAATGTCCATTCCTTGTGTTTTTTAGCCCAAACAAGTCTCTTCTGCTTGTTGCCTGTCCTTAGCAGTGGTTTCCTAGCAGCTATTTTACCATGAAGGCCTGTTGCACAAGTCTCCTCTTAACAGTTGTTCTAGAGATGTGTTTGCTGCTAGAACTCTGTGTGGCATTGACCTGGTCTCTAATCTGAGTTGCTGTCAACCTGCGATTTCTGAGGCTGGTGACTCGGATAAACTTATCCTCCGCAGCAGAGGGGACTCTTGGTCTTCCTTTCCTGGGGCGGTCCTAATGTGAGCCAGTTTCTTTGTAGCGTTTGATGGTTTTTGCCACTGCACTTGGGGACACTTTCAAAGTTTTCCCAATTTTTCGGACTGACTGACCTTCAAAGTAATGATGGCCACTCATTTTTCTTTACTCAGTTGCTTTTTTCTTGCCATAATGCAAATTCTAACAGTCTATTCAGTAGGACTATCAGCTGTGTATCCACCAGACTTCTGCACAACACAACTGATGGTCCAACCCCATTTATAAGGCAAGAAATCCCACTTATTAAATCTGAGAGGGCATACCTGTGAAGTGAAAAGCATTTCCGGTGACTACCTTTTGAAGCCCATCAAGAGAATGCCAAGAGTGTGCAAAGCAGTAATCAAAGCAAAAGGTGGCTACTTTGAAGAACCTAGAATATAAGATATATTTTCAGTTGTTTCCCAATTTTTTGTTAAGTATTTCATTCCACATGTGTTAATTCATAGTTTTGATGCCTTCAATGTGAATCTACAGTTTTCAGAGTCATGAAAATAAAGAAAACTCTTTGAATGAGAAGGTGTGTCCAAACTTTTAGTCTGTACTGTATATGTTAGGGTGAACTCTTAATCAGAGATCACTAGTTGCCTACTGAGAAATATATGGATTTCAGCTCACCCGTGTGATGTCCTTCAGGCTGGAGTGGATGCCCGTAGTCCCCCGGACAGGCAGGTCCGTGATCCAAGGCAACAGCAGGAAAAGAGGGATGGGACTCAGCACCAATTCTATATGATAAAACTTGGAATCTTTTATTCAAAAAAAGAGAAAAAGAGAGGTATGATCCCATTAACCCCTGCAGTAACATATGATATAGTGGGGGAGAATATAGCAGATGGGAAGTATGTGAGCATGAGATAAATGCATAGGTGTTAAAAATAAATAAATATATAGTTGTTGAAAGTAGAAATCAAAATATTACGCATGTTATAAGCTATGAGTAGTTAAAATAAAACATGTTTATGATGAGTATTCATTACGTGGCACTATGGATAATCATTATATTGTGTCATATTAATGTATGTCCAATATAATCGTCATTATATATTGGTACTCAAGGATGTTATATAAATTAATTGCTATTAAACTATTTATTTTTTTTTGTTTTTTTATATATTATTCATATTCTTATGTTATTTATTTTTATTTATATTTACATTAATATTAAGTTCTTCATTATTTATATTTATTTATTGATTATTATTTTTTATGTATTTCATATGTGTTGTATTTATTAATCCTTCAGCATGTGTTCTCTATTTGTGAGATTATTGTGTATGTAATAGAAGGAAGAAGGGGGGGGCATATGGTACTTTAGGTTTCATCATCTATCTGTATAATAATTCTACCAATATGCAGGCTCAAAAAATTCCTTGTGAGGAATTGGGATAAATGAACAAATTATGTGGGTGGGTAGTGACACATAATCAGAGTCAACCCAATGTATGGTTAACAGAAAATGAAAGGTAATAAGTAGTCATTAATTAAATGATCCCCTATTTATTTGTTTATTCGTGGTTATTATGCTAGCTAGCCTATATATATTGAAATGTTAAGGGGGAAAAAAAAAGGAGGAGGGGGGGAGGGAAAGGAAAAAATGAATGAAAAAATGAGAAAAATGTGGGACACACGCATGTGCGAACATGCATGCATGAGAAATTATCACGAGTCTGCAAAATAACAGTATTGTCATGAGCATGCATGCATGTAGGCAGATGCGTGAAAGGGGAAAACAAGCATAATCAAACGGTAATGTACATGTCGGAAAATCACATAATATAACGTAAGTCCGAACGGTAATTGAGTCCCTTAGGGTGCCTGGAATCCAGGCGTAATATCCACTTGGCTTCGGTGTAGAGGAGGTCACGGAACCAATCCCCTCCACTCGGTGGTCTCTTCACCTGTTCAATACCCACAACATTCATTGCGGTAAAATGACCGTTGTGGAAATCAAGAAAATGCTTGGTAAGTCCAGAGATGGATTTTCTACTTTTTGGAGGATCCAAAGATGAAGAAGAAGAAGGAATACTGATGTGTTCCGATATCCTCCTCCTAAGAGGTCTGGAGGTGCAGCCAATATAGTCCTTCAAACATATGTCACAAGAAGCTTTGTAAATGACATATGTTGTTGAACAATTTATGAACGTTGGAATTTTATGAAGACTATCTCCAACATGAAAAGAATGCGTTTTTTTCATAAACTTGCAAAGTCCACAACAGGGTAAAGCACATTTGTGAGAGCCTCTTACACTAAGCCAGGTTCCAGTATTAGTTTTGGATGTGTATAGGCTGGAAGATACAATGTTGCCTATTGTTCTTGCGGTTCTAGCCACCTCATTGACACCTTTAGACAGTATATGGGCAAGCTGAGTATCCTGGCAAAGAAGAGGAATATAGCGTAAAAAAAGTCTTTTATTTTTGGGAAGTCCGCGCTGTAGGGAGTAGAAAAGGTAATATGGTTGACCTGTTTGTCAGGTATTTTTTTGTCTTGTAGCAGATCACTGCGTGTTTTTTCATTGGCATTTCTCAGAGCGCGAGAGAGAGAGTTTTATCCTTATAGCCCCTGTGCCACAGACGCGTCTTCATGATCTCAATCTCACAAGAATGAGCAGCGTCTGTGGAGCAGAGGCGGCGGGCTCTCAGGAATTCACGTAGAGGTAAATTGGATATGGTATGCTTAGGTGGCCACTTTTGCATGTAGGATAGTGTTCCCACTAATCAGTTTCCTATATAGGGAAGTGTTAATAAGACCTGTTTTGGGGTCACCTGTGAGCTGCACATCCAAGAAAGGTGTGGAATTCTCAAAAAAAGCTACTGTGAATTGTAAATTCATATTGTTGGAATTCATGTAAGACAGAAAAATTTCAGGTAGGTTCACATTGGGTGGGTTTTTCCTGCGTTTCCAAATCATAACTAAATCATCTATATATCTTGCATACCAAAAAATTTGGTCCAAGAATGGGTTGTCAGGTGTGTGTATGAAAGTTGTTTCCCATGAAACCATGTACGAGTTGGCTAAAACGCAAGAAAAACTAGCACCCATAGGGCAACCATTAACCTGTAAATAAAATTGCTGATTGAAAGTAAAAAAATTGTGTTTCAAAAGAAAATCGCAAACTAAAACTAGTTGCTTACTGCCTGGTCTAATTGGTGTGGATCGAGTGCATGCTTGAAAAATGAGATCAGACACAGTCGGATATTCATCTTTCCTCGACAAAGGTCAGCCCGGGCTCTGCCTTTATTACCACTGAGCTTGCTCTGATATAACCTTGCAAAGGAGCATGTCCGGATGTGTTCATTGGTCAGTGTGTCGAACAATGTGTTAGTCCATGAGCTGATTGGTGGGCATCATTGTAGGCAGGTCTATGACGTCATTGGATGGATCCATGATGATGGGGATGGGAAGGACGTCATCTGGTGGATCCATGCTGATGGTAGGGTCTGTGATGTCATCGGGGGCCATTTTGGGTTCCTCTGAAGAGTGACTTACTTATGTATAGAGAATTGATTTAATTGAACACACTTATCACAATGCTCTATGTCCAGAGGTTAATTATTTCATTTTATGGCTCTCCTAAACATATATATCTAAAAAGCAGTATAAGGCTACTTTCACAATTGCATTGAGCGGCATCTGTTACAATGCGCCGCTTTGAGGACTTACGGTAACCGTTGCAGGAATCCGTTTATTCCTCATAGGCTTCTATTAAGGGCAGATTGCAACAGATGGTCTTGCGTTGCATTCGCCCCACGGTGCATCAGTCGTTTAGTAACTGGCCTTCGGGTGGAAGCAACAGGCAATGTAACATTTTTGTTGCTGTGAAAAAACGCACTCCATCGGGATCCGTTAAGAGGCATAATGAATGTCTATGGTGCTGGATTCCGATGTCATGCGTTTGGCGACGGATTCCAGTGCAGGATTCCGTCACGTTCTACTGAGCATGCGCAGCATGTTCAGCAGAAGGTTCTACATCGTGTAGAAGCACCCCTTGTCTCTCTCTCTCTCTCTCTCTCTCTGCTGATCCGACCTTTGCCCTAATCAGAGCATGCTTGTTACATACCATATGTTCCAGATTATAAGACGCACTTTTTCTGGGGGGGGAAATGGGGGTGCGTCTTATAAACATAATAATGCCTTACCGAGGCAGCGGTAGTGGCGCAGGATCGGCGATACTGAGGGCTCGGAGATACTGAGGGCTCAGAAAAGAAAGGAGTGTTACTGCAGTGGAACAGCTCATGAGGTTCACAGGACAGAATGTCGTTGATAACTGGGGGTGCAGCGGGTGCCATTGATCTGCTCGTGCACTGTGAGCTTCATTGAACTGCCATGGAGGCCAATCTATGCATGCGCTATCTCTGCACACATTTTCTGGAAGTCCATTGTGTCAAATTTCGACAGTTCAATGGATCCCAAAGCACGCCGGCAGATCAATGCCACTTGCCGCCGGAATACTCCCAAGCCAGCAGTATTACTGACCCTCCTGAGCCAGGACACTCCTTCTGCCGAGCTCACAGCATCGCCAATCCTGTGTCCACTGACCATCCCGAGCCCGCAGCATCACCACCGACCATGCCGCCTGTGACCTTCCTGAACTGCTCCACCACCGCCGCTCCCCCCTGGTGAGCAATTATAAGACGCACTAGGATTATAAGATGGACCTCCATTTTAACATTACATTTTTTTCCCATTTTCCTCGTCTAAATTTGGGGTGCGTCTTATAATCCCGTGCATCTTATAAAACGAAAAATACGGTTCTTAAAAAAAAACTAAGTAGGATTTGAATTTTTCTATTACTGCTAATTTCTGTGTGTCTTTCCTATAGTAAAAACACTGCAGAAGAAAAAAGCGCAATAGAGTCTTAACCGGTAAAACACTTAAGCAGAGACGTCTAGTTCACTCACCTATAGCGGTTGTGCCAGTCACAACCCCTATTTTAGCTGACTCCAGGTGGTCAGCTGCAGCTCCCCGAAGTTACAACATGGCGGTGTACAGGAGAAAGTGATTGTTGCGGCGCTCACACCAGGCTGCTCGATTATATAAGATTATGTGTTTTTATTCTATTGTACATGTCAACGCGTTTCGAGGGATGCAGCCCTCTTCATCAGGACAGCAAGCCAAAAGAACATAAATTTAACTTTATCTTTATATATATATATATATATATATATATATATATATATATATATATATATATGTATATATTATATTTAGTAGTACAGTGAAGAAATTCCAGAGAATTATTTTAATAATTCAGCAATTGTTTCGGTCACTATTTGGATATTAGAAAATAATCTGCATAGGATGCAAATAGCAACATTATAGGAAAGAGTAAAACTGAAAGTCTTTGTTCCATTCTTGGAATTGTGCTTGGTGTAGAATTGTGATGTTCTAACCTCAGCCGCGGGCACAGTGAAGTGTGTGCATTGCATGTAATTGCCCCCTAATCCTTGCCTCACCCTGCCTGACGAGGAGGAGGATTTAAGGGGACCACACATTGTGACAAATTAATTCAAGGCAATTTTGCTTCTAAGTCTCCCTGCTTAATCTGTACAAATAAACTTTAGTTACACCAAACACAATTAGTTGTAAGGTAGGATCGGATTCACTGCTCCATTAAGGCAGCCTATTTTACTTTTTCGTAAGAAATTTTTTCCCCACTTTTCTTTCTTTAGAGAATCCTCTTGAGAGAATGAGAGGTAGAAGAGGTCTAATGGGCACATTAGAAGGATTTTTATTTGTTATCTATTCTGAGACAAAACACCATCCATGCAAATGGAAAGGTGGCAAGACATGAAAACACTGTAACTCTATCACTTAAAACTGTTTAGTACAGGAAATAATTGTAATACCTGTAGTGATTTTTTTTTTTAGTACTGTGTTTGTTATTTACTTTACCATCATATAACTTAATATTATTGACTCCAAACTCCAGGTATAGGACACTTGCAGCCAATGTACCAGAAATGGGAATCGTGCAGCATACATCATGGAATTATTTCTGGGAGTTTGCAGGCAGAAATCCATGAAAGAAAAATTCTGAAAATCCAATAGCTAGACCTGGAGCAGACTGTCAAAGAGCTGATCATGACCATGAAGATATTTTTCTAATTATTACTCTTACTATTGGGGTGATTTAACATCTATAATAATCCAGAGAATCAGATAATCAGTCTTAAATTAGATTACTAGGTAGGGATGGGTGAGCCTGAACTGTAAAGTTCAGGGGCTGAACCAGACACCTAATATCCATGTACGGACCCTGAACACAGACTTCTCAGGGACTGTGACATCCTGAGGTTGCAGTGCACAGTCCTATTAGAAAACGTGACTGATCACTGTGAGACATACTGAAGAAGTTGCAGCTGTGAGAGCAATGATGTCAGTGAGTTCACCTGAGGTCACAGCTGTCAGTTCCCACGGTACCCCAGCTGTAACCTCAAGTGATTTCACCTGAGGTAAATTCATTGAACTCCATGAACTCACCTCAGGTGAACTCAATGCCAGATTACCTGATTAGGCTATGCGCGTACATTGTGTATATAATTCCAAAATTTTCTGCACCAAATCTGCATCGCCTGACAGAAAAATAATTCATTTTGTACGTGTTTTTGGTGCTTTTGTATGCCAGGAAATGCAGATTTGGTGTCGAATTTTCTGCAACCAAATACTCAATGTCACACATAGCCTAATCTGGTAATCCAGCATTGAGTTAAATAAGTTCAACTGAGGTAAATTCAACTGAGGTCACAACTGGGGTACCAGGGGAACCACCAACTGTGAACGCAGGAGAACTCATTGATGTCACCACTCTCACAGCTGCAGCTTCGTCAATGTGTCCTGGTGTCACGCTCCCCGGGTACCGACGTCGTTCCTCACTCACCGCTCCGGTCCCCGGGTCCCCTGCCTCCAGCCACATGTCCTCCTCGGCACCGCTCCCTGCTCTGGCCTCCGGCACCTGGGCATCGCACATGTGCATTAGGGCGGGTGTGCGGTCACTGACCTCCTCTTAAAGGCCCTGCACTCCCTAACAGGATATTGCATCAGTCAGGGTCAGGTATATTAGGAGCTTCCTGCCTGGAGGGCATCGCCTGTAATACAAGTTCTATAGCTAGGAGTCCAGGTCCCGCTTGCTGTATCTTGCATTTACACTGTGTCTTCCACAGAACCAGTTTTAACAAGTTAACCTGGTCCTGTCCACAACCTGTCCGAGAGGTCCTGCGGGGACTGTCCTGACAAGCTATCCTGGCCTTGGCCACAACTTGTCCGAGTGGTCCTACGGGGACTGTCAGCTGAGACTCCACCATCTTCTCCAGCCTGAACCCACTTCCTACCCTCGGCTTCACCCGGTGACCCCTGCCTCCTTCTGGTTGGACTCTGCTCATGTCTGCTGACTCAACCTGGCACCAGTACCTGGGCACCGTGATCTAACCTGGTACCAATACCCGGACACCGTCATCCTACCTGGCACCAGTACCTGGGCACCGGCATCTTACCTGGCACCAGGAACTCTGTGGCCTCAAGGACTTCCTCATTCCTGCTTCTAGAAGGACTCTGCCCTTGCCCCGCCTTCTGCTCCGGCAACCGCGTCCCTGGTCTCTCTGGTAGGCTTGCAGGACTATCCCAGTCTAGGGGTAGCTCTAGCTGCTTCGCCGGAGATGACAGGGGCACGGCTCAGAGGATCCACCACCCGGGCGTAACACCTGGACATCTCAGTGCTCAGTCACGTTTTCTAATGTGATCGTGCACTGCAACCTAAGGATGTAGCAAAGCCGGGATCATCATGGGACGTTGTGGTGTGGCTTATGTCAGACCTGCAGGGGTGTTTTGGGGGTTAATACATTGGAGAAAGAGAGTGGGTTTTTGTTTTTTTTTAATAATGGATTTTTCTCTGTTTATTTCTTTTTACTTACACAATAATGGGGGGCTCAAAGACTCCTACCCATTACTAATCCTGGGCTTCAAGGTAGGTGTTTTTTTGCCAAATGCCAGCTTTCATTAACCCCTTATATTACCTCAGTTGCCCCCACTCCAGGGCAATTGGGATGAGCCAAGTAAAGTGCCACAAATGGCGCATCTAATGGATATGCTAATTCTGGGGTGACTGGAGGCTACTATTTTTAAGCTGGAAAGGCCCGAATAACCATTGGGCTCCCTAGCCTGAGAATACTAGCCCCTAGCGGTCTGCATTATCTTGCCTAGGTATCTAAATTGGGGGACCCCACATTATTTTTTTAAATTATTTATTTGAATAATTAAAAAAAGTTTCCTCGTATTTTAATACACAGCCAAGATAAAGTACGCAGCTGGGGGGCTGAAGCCTCCAACTGTTTGCTTTACTTACACTGTAAATCGAAATACAGGAGACCGTACGCCATTTTTTCCTATTATTTATTTCTCTTACACTCCACTTTGGGAACCCAGACAGCTTGTGTGAGGGCAAGCAATCACAAACTCCAACACAGAGGGTGGGGACGCAGTCTGACTTTAATCAATCACAGACGTTGTCACAGAGGGTGGGTAGGGGAAGTAGTGAGTATTCATATGATTTAAAAAGCGGGTCCAAATACAATGTGATAGCTGCGCAAACAATAGGGGAGTACAATTGTCCTGTTTTATCTCCATTTTGCTTCCTTTTGCAGAGCCGTAGCCCTTACTACCACCATTTTATATAAGTAGCACTTAAGTTTGTGTCCCCATAGACGTATTCTCATGAGATGTGATGGGATAAACCAGGATCGGGTGCCTAAACTGGCTTTCAGGCTAGGGGGCTGTAACTGTCCCTGATCACACAGATACATCTGATGGTGATGATGTCTGTGCTGCCTTCCTAGCCCTGCTCCTATACAGCCCTGATTTAATACCCCCCTCACTCATCTCAGCGGAGGGCTGTGTCAGGAGTCGTTTAACCCACAGATATGAACAAACAAGGGAAAACAAAATTTGTTCACTCAGCACGTTCACACAGAGGTATAAGACAACAAGTGATAAGGAGGAAAATAAGAACAGCAAGGAAAGAACAAGACAGTGAGAGAACTCCACAAGAACTCCATGCGCCAAGCAACACTGGAATAAAACAGCACACGAGCCAGTGTAACAAAAGCTATCTGTAACACCCTCACCGGCATCCCCGCATGGTCCTGCCCCCCTCTCCCGGCGGTGATATCAGTTTGCTCACCTGTCTGTCCTTCCTGTGGTGACTGCTCTATTCCCTTTCTATGCTGCTGTCTCCCATTGACTGCTTTCTCATGGCAGGCTTTCTGCTTCTGCTCTAGGGGATCGCGCGTGGTCACGCCATTCTTAAAGGGCCAGCGTATCCTTAAACCAGAAGAGGCTGTGGTTATTTGAGGTACTTCCTCCCCTTAGGAAAGTGTTTGGGCAACCAGTTTAATACATTGCTAGTTCTCAAGTCCCCTAGCACTGCGCTGCTGTCTATGCTGCTGTATTGTGCTAGTTCCACTGCTGACATATATTTGTGTTCCAAACTACTGCTGCCGTTATCCAAAACCTGCCGCTGCTGCTGCAAGCTGCCACCTGGACCATTAATCACGGTACCTGCTGCTGGGAAGTACCCTCACCAGCTGCTGCTGCAGCCATCCAACCCGGTCTAAACCTCTACACCTGCCGCGGCCGTTATCTCTCTCCAGTGACTATGACTCTTGTACCCCTGGGGCCAACCGTCGCAGCACCAGTCTTCCCGAGTGACACCCGATCTCCCATCTGCAGTGTAACACCCTCACCATTAGAGGCTCTGGTGAAAACCAAGTGTGGTGCCATGGTCATGCCCCTCAGAGCTATTTGTGTGCTTTGGCCCAGTGGGTTTCCTAAAACACCTGATTCCCCTCTGAGCATAACACTATCTGTGATGCTCTGGACTATTCAGGTTGTCACAGGGTTCTGCACAATCTGCCCTTCCCGTGCAGGACTCAAACCCCCATGGTTCTAGGAATCTAACCTGCAGTACTGCCTCCACCAGCATTCACAAATCCTAGATACATCTTGCACCACACCTGTCAGGCACACCAGTGGGCTGCTTGAGCAGGAATAGGGTCACCCACCCAGGGGTCAGACAGGGAGGTGGGAGGTATCAGTTCAGTGGAGTGGTAACCCTCGAGCTGTGAGGAGCTCTGAGGAAGCTGGGATTTGTAGCTCCCAGGGGAGAAGCAGACTAGGTCGCAGATGGTGGTCTGGACCTAGAGGAGTTGGACCCCCAGTCGCAGGGGATTGAGGCTAGGTGCCTGGAACCCGTTAAGGAGGACGGTTAGCAACCTTGTCCTATCACCGGTCCGAGACCGAAGGCATGTCGGGGTTCACGGATCCTAGGTCGGGAAGAAGCTTTAGACGACCCGGCAATTAACGGAGGACAGGGCCTTTATGGACTGTTCCCACGAAGCTCAGAGATCGGGGGCACTAGCGCAACGAGAGGGATAGGGCTTTCCTAGCAAGCGGCCCACTGAAACCCCAAGTGTGAGCTCCTGAGAGCAGGCTCCTTCACTTAGCCACAGTGGGGAGCAGGGCCCGGAAAGCTCCAAGCTACCAGGCCATAACGGACAAACTAAATTAGTGCCAGGAGGCAGTTACGGACCACCAGTCAGTGCTGCAGGGGACGGGACCTGGATGAGCTCCCCTTGAGAGGCAACGGCGGTCAGAGACTTGGTTTACCCTATTGTCAGCGTCTGCTTCATTGCTGAGTGAGTACCCGACTGACCCCTGCACTGCGTCCCCATAGCACCATCCAGAGTCACTGGGCCTACCCCTACCCGTGGAGGGTAACGTCATCTTGCTGCCCCTCTCCATCACCCCGGGTACTCCCAACGGCAACGGCGGTACTCCCAATTACAGTACACCATGGGTGGCGTCATGAACTATACCAATTCCCCTGTAAATACTCCCTTTTCCATTTGAGTGTGGCCCCTAGCCCCTGGGTCCGGAGACCCTCAAGCTACGAGTAATCACCACCCCCACCCCCGTATCCGAGCGGTTCGATCCGCTGCAGGGGCGGCACATATCTTCAGCATGGAGAGACAAATTCCTCCATCCTAAAAAGCCAGGGAGTAGCTGTGATAGGTCTTCCTACAACATGTGATCCCAGAGGTAAGCAGCAGGCCTGTAGAAATTAACTCCTGCCGGCCTGATCACAAATGAACACACAGCTGGTCAACACCCGAGCCTTCCTTTGTAACTCAGAAGCACCAGAGAAACCACAATGTGTAGTATTTCAGTCTGTAGTAAGAACAATGTCTGATACTGTCATGACACCTGGCAAGTTATGAGCCAAACCCCGTGAGACAGTACCCCTCTCTCTGCGAGGTGCCTCTGGACCCTCATAACCAGGTCTCTCTGGATGACAGCGATTGAATACCCTAACCAGACGCTACACATGGATATCAAAGGCTGGTACCTCAAGACCATAACCCAGCCAGTGAACCAAGTACTGTAAAGAGCAACAAGTGACCCGAGAATTTAAAATTCTTAATACCTGAAACTTCAACAATGCATCTATTAAGACCACAGGTAGAGGGGACAGAAAGAGGAGCTCCAAAACCCACAAACTTCTTTAAAAGAGATTTGTGGTCCACATTGTGTGGCACCCCTGAGGCTCTGGTCGCCACAGGGTACTGCACCTTAGTTAAGGTGTGGTATCCACCTCTGGTAAGGAGGGGGGTTAATCACCGGTGCTCCACATTCACACTCTACATACAGTTTAGGAGCCTTCTCACAGGGGGGGTTGGCTCAGGGTAGATAGGGGGGTGGCCATCATGAGGCATAAGACTTCCCCGGTCACTGAAGCCAGCCACCTGGGGGGCGCGTTCCACTTGGGGTTAGAGGCAGGCGCAACACACTCATATAGACAGACGAGTCGGGACCATAGTTCTAACAAGACACTCCTTGAACTCTTGAACTTCACTAGTCCCGGGCTTGGAGCAGGAGCTCAGCCCAGGTTCCTAACTGCTGAGGGGGACATCCTAGGAAAAGGACACTCTCTCTCTCTTTTTCTTCAAACACCGGTGGTGGCCCCTTACTTGCTTGGGATTGACCGGAGCCCACGACGACAGAGACCAGCACCTGGGTGCAGCTTTAAATCGGTGAGTAAAAGAACCTGGAACCGCAGTTGCCGACTCAGACTCTGATTAGTGACGCCGTCGCCTTGTGCTCTGGTGCTCCCAGGTGACTGCCAAACCCTTCATCACCCTCCCGGGGCCCACTCCGCCTGTGGGGAGTGACACCAACCCAGCTGCCATAACACCTGCCCCGGCGAGGAATTCTGCAGCGGCGGCTAATCCCTGGTTGCATACCGCCTGTGGCGTCACGACAACCTTTCCCCAATCACCCCGCTTTCCCTTCATTTACTGCAGGCCACAGGACAACGGAACCAAGCAAGACCACCCATGACATCGCCTGATCCGACCCTCAGCAGCCCAACAACAAGTAGGTTAACCACCTGCCCTGTGGGGCGTTTAATTTGTCAATTTTATATTTCCTGTAATTTTGATTTTGAAAGGGTCGATGAACCAAGGTCCTTACTTAAGTGATGGTACTTTAAGCTTGATGTTTTTCATGGACAAACCCATCAGATTACCAACATACAGGTCCGGACCAGGCACACGTCTACAGTCATCACATGCTCATACTTAGACTCCATGTTATGCAAGTGCTGCTGAACCTTTTCCCATATAGACAATAGTGCTGAACCCAGTTGGTCCTCCTCAGGTACCCTGGACTAGTGACCTTCCAGAAATGTACAGAATTGGGGATGTTGACCAAGGACAGAAAAGAAAGGCGATATACCAGAGGACTCATGCCGGCGATAATTCATAGCAAACTGCGAGAGGAAGGAATGAGGACTACTCCTCCTGATTATCAGAGACAAAACAGTGCAAATACTGCTCCAAATTCTGATTCATGCGCTCAGTTTTTAGACTGCGGATGGGACACCAATGAGTGAGTTTAATTCTTAAGCAAGAGTAGAAAATACACCAAAAATTGGCAATAAATAGAGTACCTCGATCAGACACAATATCAGACGGGACTCCATGGAGTCTGACGATCTCACGTATAAATACCTGAGCTAAGGTTTTTGCATTGGGTAATGATGGTAAGGCAATATAATGTGTCCTTTTTGAAAACCTAACCACCACAACAAAAATGACCATATTACCAGTAAAGAGAGAGGAAGATCCATAATAAAATCCATGGAAATGTCTGTCCAAGGTTTGCTAGGGACACACAATGGTTGCAGATAACCTGAAGGACAAAAGTGAAAAACCTTAAAGCACACAAATGTGGCACATGCAGACATATAGGACACCACATCCCTCTGGATTTTTGGCAGACTCTACTGCAGAATCATGATGTTCCCCCAGAACCCAAAGGTGACGATTCAGGGGAGCAAAAGACTTGCTAGCTGGGACCCCAGGCGGTTCCTCAGTAATCATGGATTCAACCTCAGTACTGAGCATCGACTCCACCATTCCCTTCTGCAGGATGGGTACAGGCTTCTCATAAGGTCCCTCCAGAAAACTCATGGACAAGGTATCAGCCTAGAGTTTTTGGGACCTTGGGCGATAAGTTAGTAAAAAGTTAAACCTATTGATAAATAATGACCACCAAGCTTGTCTCGGTGTGAGACGTTTAGCTGACTTGAGATACAGGAAATTCTTATGGCCAGTAATAATAGTAACAGGATGAATAGCTCCCTCCAAAAAGTGTTGCCACTCCTCAAACCCTAAATTGATAGCAAGAAGTTTCCTACTACCAATGCCGTAATCACAATTGACCGGAGATTGCTCCTTGGAAAAGAAGACACATGGATGCAGTTTACCAACAAATGGATCTTGAAACAATATATCTCTCACACCTCTGAAGTGTGAACTTCCACAGCGAAGGGTAGCACATAATGCTGTATTAGAATGGGTGCTGACACCAAATATTTTTTTAGACAGTCAAACCATAGGAAAATATGATACTGATAGGCTGTGATTCATGGGACACTGTTGTGTGCTTTCCCCCAGGCTAAAAATTGCCATCCAGGCCATGCTATTATGCATTCCACTCTATTACTGTCAATGGCAGATACCTTGTTTTCCCAAAAATAAGCCCTACCTCGAAAATAAGCTATAGCTGAATTTTTCGGCCTTTTTAGAGTAGCACTCCAAAAATAAGCCCTAGCTTTGTACTCAAACTAACAGTATCCTGAAATAGGGCTTTTGCAGTCCTATTTCAGGTTACATAACTTTTATTGTTTCCTTGTGTTGCTCTAAGCCACGGCTAATTAAGAGAATGAATATTTACCCTCCTCTCCCATAATTCTGCTCACTGCTCTGAATTCTCCACTGCATCCACACTCTGCCTGCTATATTTTTGCTACAGCCAGCCCGAGGCTTGCATCACAATCATCGGTGACGCTCCTGAGCTAAGTGTAACAGCTGCATAGACATAGATGTTGTCACTCTTAGGTCAGGAGTGCCACCGATCATTGCAGTGAACAAGCACATGACTAATTGAGAAAATGAATATTTACCATCCTCTCCCGTAATCTCGGCCACTTCTATGAGTCCTGCACTGCACTCTGTCTGCTGTATTAGACCCGTTTCACACGTCAGTGAAAAACAGTGACGTTTTTCACTGGCGTGTAAAACACGCACATGTCCCTGCGTGTGCCGAAAATCACGGCACACGTGGGTTGTCTAAGTGCAATCCGGGCTCCGTTCTCCGTGGCCCGTGATTGCACTTAGAGATTCACTCACCTGCGCCCGCTCCCGCTCTCCATGGTGCTGAATCCTCCCGCGACGCAGCATCCGGCCGGCGGTGACCCCTGCAGGAGCTGCTTCCGGGTCGGCTGTGTCGTGCATAATGAATATGCGCGACAGTAATCAGCCGGCACAGAAGGAGCAGGGAGAACGGGCTGCAGAGGACATCGCTGGACGCCGGGTGAGTTAAAATGTTTTTTATTTTAAAAGTACGTTTTTTTCTGGCACGTGTTTCACGGACCACACCACTGTGTGGTCCGTGGGACATCAGTGATGCCAGAAAAAAATGGACATGTCTCCGTGCAGCAATCACGCACACGCGGGTACGCTGCACGGAGACACGTGCAGTGACAAATCACTGACGTGTGAGCAGACCCATTCATTATAATGGGTCTGCGTATGTCAGTGATTCTGGTACGTTTAAAAAAAAGCACAAACATACCAGAATCACTGACGTGTGAAAGGGGCCTTACTGGTACTGCCAGTCCGAGGATCTCATTGTAATCATCAGTGATTTTCCTCAGCTGAGAGTGAAAGTTGAAAGTATCTATGCAGCTGTTACACTCAGCTCAACCGAGTCGCTGATGATTGTGTTGCGATCATCGGGATGGCAGTACCTGTAATACAGTAGGCAGAGTGCGGGTGCAGTGCAGGCAGGATTATGGAAGAGGAGGGGGAATATTCATTGTCATAATTAGCCATACTCTTTCTTATTGCAATCATCGGTGGCACTCATGATCTGAGTGAAAGCGTGTATCTCTATGCAGCTGTCACTCTCAGCTCAGAAGAGCCACTGAGGATTGCGATGCAATACTGGCACAGTGTTATTGTACAGAAGGCAGAGAGTGTTGGTGCCGTGTAGGATCAGAGTGGCCGGCGGGATTCTGGGTTGGGAAGAGAGTGAATATGTATTCGCTTAATTAGCCGGCAGTTATGATCTGAGAGTGACAGCGTGTATGTCTGTCTATCCAGCTGTCACTCGCAGCTCAGGAGAGATACCAAGGATTGTGGTACGATACTCAAGCACTAATACAGCAGGGAGGCAAATATAAGACACACACCCCAAAAATAAGCCATAGGGTAGTTTTCAAAGCAGAAAATAACATAAGACCATGTCTGATTTTTGGGAAACTGCAGTATATATGTGGCGCCTCTGAGGCCTCAGTTGTCACAGGGTACTGCATATGATTTAGGATGCTGCACTGATCCAGGTAAGAGGGGGTTAACCGCTGGTGTTTGGAGTGTGACGACATGGACACCCAATGCCTAACTTGGGTTAAAGTTTCTTAAAATTCAGCCAGACAGGATGATAGATTGTTTATAGACGGGGGATAAGTCCCTCATTGTTTTTACAAGACTCTTGTTGACTCATGTAATTGTGTTGGCCACTGAAAGCCAGACGTATTGTTTCTCCAGACTCTCCCAGTAACCATTGTAATCTAGTTGTGTATTGCTAATGTGATTACCTTAGTAGCCATTGTCGAGTCTGTGACTTGCAGACTTCATGTAGATATCCTCAGTTTTTCTATGCAGACCATTTAAATGAACATTATCCATGCAGCTTGAAATTCATCCAATGGGAGAAGCAATCTTGTCCAACCAATCTGATGAGGACGAAGTGTATCCAAGTGGAAGCCTGTGGCTATAAAAGGGATTTGTTTAAGCCACCAGGTGTTTGTTGATGGATGCTGATGGATCCAGTCTAAGCTCTTTGGAGCTGACTAGAGGATCAGGATATCTTATGGCTTCAATCTAGGGACTCCGGTTCCGGTTGGAGACCATATCCACAGCCTAGGGATTTCGACTCCGGCTGCCAGGATTGTAACATCATACCAGGACTACCTAAGGAGGAAACCCAAGTTGGGACAATTTGGTCACCTGGCTACAGACTTTGCAGACCTCACACAGCTTCCTAAATCTGGCGCTATTCCTTTCTCGGTGGGTGCCCGCCGAAAGCGGGGTGCTGCTGGATTGGAGTAAGCAGCCCTAGAAGCTCTGAGGCATGGACATTCTAAATCCCTGGTGAGCCAGCAGAAGGGTGAGACTCTGTTGCCTGTTACATTTGTGTTTTGCTGGTTATGTTTTATATGCCGTTAATTGTTTGGGGATCCAATAAAGTCTAATATTGTGATTCTGTTAGGTCCGGGTGATGGTGGATCCTCTGGGCCGTGTACCGGACTCCCCCAGTGAGGCAACCTGGAGCTAACCCTTATACAGGGACTGTACAGTCACCCCACCAGAGGGCCTAGGTACACGGTAGCCGGAGTACTAGTGGAACCGGGGTAGCGTCCCACAGGGAACGGGTAAAACGGAGATAATTACGGAAGTCCAGTACGGGTGACGGTTAGGAAGCTCAGGCGGGATCCGGGTTAGCTGGGTGTGATGGAAGGCAGCTGGGTGAAGTCGGAGATACCAGACAGGCACAGGCTGCCGAAACGGTGGATGGATTCCTCGCCGACGGACACCGGAGGACCTCTTGGCAAGACTGGATTCAGGGACCGGTTACGTAGGCAGAGCAGGCTCTACGGAAGAGACAAAGTTTTTAGTATGAGTAAGACACAAGGGGACCTGGACTTCTAGCTTGCAGAACTCGGCGAACAGGCGACGCCCTCCAGGCAGGGAGATCCTAATATACCTGACCCTGACTGATGCAATATCCTGTTAGGGAGTGCAGGGCCTTTAAGAGGAGGTCAGTGACCGCGCGCGCGCCCTAATGCACATGCGTGACGCCCGGGTGCCGGAGGCCAGAGCAGGGAGCGGTGCCGAGGAGGACGTGTGACTGGAGGCAGGGGACCCGGGGACCGGAGCGGTGAGTGAGAAACGACGTCGGGACACGGGGAGCGTGACAGTACCCCCCCCCAGGCCCCCATTCCCCGCAACCGGGACATGAAGGCACGAATCAGAGGAGTACCCACGTTCTCCCGAGGTTCCCAGGACCTGTCCTCGGGACCATAACCTGCCCAGTCGACCAGGAAGTACTGCCGTCCCCTGACGGTCTTCATGGCCACGATATCTCTTACCGCATAGATGTCATCATCGGCTATGGGAGGAGGAGGACAGGCATCAGAGGAGAAGGGACCAAGGACAACAGGTTTCAGCAAGGACACATGGAAGGAGTTGGGTATCCGCATGGAGGGCGGTAGCTGCAACTTGTAGGACACCTCGTTGATCTTCCTGAGGACCTTGAAGGGACCGATGTAACGCGGACCTAGCTTGTACGATGGAATCTTGAGTCGGACGTACTTGGAGGCAAGCCAGACCAAGTCCCCAGGAGAGAAGCGAGGAGGATCAAGACGTCTCTTGTCCGCATGTCTCTTCATTCGTGCAGCAGCATGTCCCAGGGAGGTCTTGACTGAGACCCATAAAGCGGAGAAGTCTCTGGCTAGGGCATCTGCTGCAGGTACATCGGAAGCTGGAGAGACTGGTAACGGCACAGAAGGCTGGAGACCATAGACAACATGGAAGGGAGAACTGGAGGTGGATTCGCTGACCTGGTGGTTATGAGAGAATTCAGCCCAAGGAAGGAGCGTGGACCAGTTGTCCTGGTGGACATTGACGTAGTGACGAAGGAAGGTGGTCATGATCTGGTTGACTCGTTCCACTTGTCCGTTTGACTGAGGGTGGTAGGCAGAGGAAAAGTCCAGAGACGCCCCCAGGTGTTCACAGAGAGCCCTCCAGAAGCGTGAGGTGAATTGGGTTCCTCTGTCGGACACGATATGGGCAGGACAGCCATGCAGCCGGAAGATGTGCTGTATGAAGGCGTCCGCAAGCTCTTGAGCAGAGGGCAATCCGACCATAGGAACAAAATGAGCCATTTTCGAGAACCGGTCCACCACGACCCAGATGACCGTATGACCGGAGGACAAGGGCAAGTCCGTGACAAAGTCCATGGCTATGTGTTGCCATGGAATGGAAGGAGTCGGCAGAGGGAGAAGAGGACCAAAGGGCAGGTGCTTAGGCATCTTGTTCCGGGCACAGGAGGAACATGCAGAGACGAAGGCGGTGACATCCGTACGAAGAGACGGCCACCAATAGTGACGGGCGATGACGCCCCAGGTTTTCTTCTGGCCGGCGTGTCCGGCCACTTTCGAGGAGTGTCCCCATTGGAGGACCTTGAGTCGGTCGGTCTCCGTGACGTAAGTCTTCCCAGGAGGGATCTGTGCCAGGGAGATGGGAGCCACCTGGATGACCTTGCTAGGACAGATGATGGGCTGGCTTGGCTCCTCCTCTTGGTCTACCGGAACGAAGGACCGAGACAGGGCATCTGCCCGTACGTTCTTGTCCGCGGGTCGGTAGTGTAGCTGAAAGTCAAACCTGGCGAAGAAGAGAGACCAACGTGCTTGGCGCGGATTCAGCCTTTGAGCGGAGCGTATATACTCCATGTTTTTGTGGTCAGTATAGATGATCACCGGGTAAACCGCTCCCTCCAAGAGATATCGCCATTCCTCCAACGCCATCTTAACGGCCAGGAGCTCTCGATCACCAATGGTATAATTGCGTTCTGGGGCTGAGAAGATCTTGGAGAAGAAGCCACAGGTGACCATCTTCCCGGTGGCGGACTTCTGCATAAGTACGGCTCCTGCCCCTGCGGAGGAGGCGTCAACCTCCAGGGTGAATTGGCAGTTCAACTCAGGACGGTGAAGGACGGGAGAAGAAGCAAAGGACCGCTTCAGAGAGCAGAAGGCGGCTTCGGCCTCGGGTGTCCAAGCCTTCGGATTGGCCCCCTTCTTGGTCAGGGTGGAGAGTGGAGCAGTTAGGGTCGAGAAGTGAGGGACGAACTGGTGATAGTAGTTAGCAAAACCGAGGAAACATTGGATGGCTTTTAGTCCCGAAGGAGGAGGCCAGTCGAGGATAGCAGAGACCTTCCCGGGATCCATCTGCAGTCCGGTGTCCGATATTACACAGCCCAAAAAGGGGAGGGATGATTGTTCGAACACACACTTCTCGTGTTTGGCGTATAAGCGATTATTCCTCAGCCTCTGTAGCACGATCTGCACGTGCTCTCTGTGGGTACGTAGGTCTGGGGAGTAGATTAAGATGTCGTCCAGGTATACGACTACACAGACATAGAGGAGGTCCCTGAACACATCGTTCACCAGCTCCTGGAAGACTGCCGGAGCATTGCAAAGGCCGAAGGGCATCACGCAATATTCATAGTGCCCGTCCCGGGTGTTGAAGGCGGTCTTCCACTCGTCCCCGGAGCGTATGCGAACCAGGTTGTAGGCCCCACGGAGATCCAATTTGGTGAATATACGGGCTCCCCGGAGCCGATCGAAGAGTTCAGGGATGAGAGGCAGGGGGTATTTGTTTTTCACTGTGATCTGGTTTAGTCCCCGGTAATCGATACAGGGCCGTAGGTCGCCTTCTTTTTTCTTGACGAAGAAGAAGCCCGCACCAGCCGGGGACGAGGACCTTCGAATGAACCCCCGTGCCAGGCTCTCGGTGATGTATTCAGACATGGCCCGGGTCTCAGCAGGGGACAAAGGGTATATCCGTCCCCGAGGGGGTGTGGTTCCCGGCAGAAGGTCAATGGCACAGTCGTAGAGTCGATGTGGAGGCAATACCTCCGACTCCTTTTTATCGAACACATCCGCGAAGGACCAATAGGCTGGAGGAAGACCAGGTAAGGAGTCCGGGGCCGGAGGACGACGGACGGGCTGGACTGACTGGAGGCAGTTCTCATGACAAGACGGGCCCCAGCGGATGATTTCTCCAGTACGCCAGCTGACCGTAGGTTCATGTACCCGCAACCAGGGTACACCCAGCAGAAGCGGATGAGACATGCGTGGCAGAACATAGAAGGCGATTTCTTCGGTGTGTAGCGCACCGATACGCAGTTTCACAGGTTTAGTGACGAACAGGACGGGGTCAGAGAGGGGTTCCCCATCCACAGAGGCTATCACAAGCGGTGTCTGCAGCGGGGTGACAGGTAACTGGTACTTGTCAACTGTGGCCTGGTGGATGAAGTTACCCGCTGCCCCGGAGTCGAGATATGCCTCTGCCGTGAAGCGGGTTTCTCCTGTTGTCACCTGTACAGTCCATGTCACTGGGTCAGAGAGCTTCCCAGTACCTAGGGTGGCCTCTCCTACCAACCCTAGGCTTTGGAGTTTCCCGGTTTCTCTGGGCAGGCACGCACCTGATGTGCGCCGTCTCCACAATAGAAGCAGAGACCCTTGGCGGCTCGTTCCGCTCGACGCTGCTCGGAGGACCGTAGCTGGTCCACTTGCATGGACTCCATGGGCTCATGGATGGAGGAGCCAGAGAGCCCGGATGAGGAGAGGATAGGCTTCTGTGGAGAAGCGGAGTGCCTTACTGGGCGCCGTTCGCGGGACATTTCCTTAGACCTTTCTTGAAAGCAGAGGTCTATCCGGGTTGCGAGGGCGATCAGGGCGTCCAAGGTGGAGTTGACGTCTCGGCCGGCCAGCTCGTCCTTGATACGACTGGTAAGCCCCTCCCAGAAGGCGGCAGTCAAGGCTTCATTGTTCCACCCCAACTCAGATGCCAGCATGCGGAACCGGATGGCATACTGACCAACTGTCAAAGTTCCTTGGCGTAGCCTGAGGAGGGATGAGGCGTATGAAGAAGCACGTCCGGGTTCATCGAACGCGGTGCGGAAGGTGTGAAGGAAGTCCTGGATGTTGGTGGTTACTGGATCTTCCCTCTCCCACAAGGGGTTCATCCATGCCAGTGCTTCACCCTCCAGATGAGACATGACGAAGGCTACCTTAGCTTGGTCGGAAGCGAAGAGATATGGGAGCAGTTTGAAGTGCAGCGAGCACTGGTTCAAGAACCCACGGCAGTTCTTGGGGTCCCCGGCATACCGAGGCGGAGAGGCTAGTCTCAGTTGAGAGGTCGCAGAAGTTGTCCCTACGGAAGCCGTGGATGTGGCGGAAGTGGACAGGGACGTGGCTGTGGATTGCAGTGTGTTCAGGCGGGTGTCCACTGATGTCATGAAGGCCAACATACGGGATTGGGTCTCTCGCTGACGTACCAGCTCCTGCTGCAATCCGGCCAGTTGGGATACTAGTGCTTCGGCGGGATCCATGGCCTGTTCGTTCTGTTAGGTCCGGGTGATGGTGGATCCTCTGGGCCGTGTACCGGACTCCCCCAGTGAGGCAACCTGGAGCTAACCCCTATACAGGGACTGTACAGTCACCCCACCAGAGGGCCTAGGTACACGGTAGCCGGAGTACTAGCGGAACCGGGGTAGCGTCCCACAGGGAACGGGTAAAACAGAGTCTTTGGAGCCACAGAGTCCTCGGAGATAATTATGGAAGTCCAGTACGGGTGACGGTTAGGAAGCTCAAGCGGGATCCGGGTTAGCTGGGTGTGATGGAAGGCAGCTGGGTGAAGTCGGAGATACCAGACAGGCACAGGCTGCCGAAACGGTGGATGGATTCCCCGCCGACGGACACCGGAGGACCTCTTGGCAAGACTGGATTCAGGGACCGGTTACGGAGGCAGAGCAGGCTCTACGGAAGAGACAAAGTTTTTAGTATGAGTAAGACACAAGGGGACCTGGACTTCTAGCTTGCAGAACTCGACGAACAGGCGACGCCCTCCAGGCAGGGAGCTCCTAATATACCTGACCCTGACTGATGCAATATCCTGTTAGGGAGTGCAGGGCCTTTAAGAGGAGGTCAGTGACCGCGCGCGCGCCCTAATGCACATGCGTAACGCCCGGGTGCCGGAGGCCAGAGCAGGGAGCGGTGCCGAGGAGGACGTGTGGCTGGAGGCAGGGGACCCGGGGACCGGAGAGGTGAGTGAGAAACGACGTCGGGACCCGGGGAGCGTGACAGATTCCCTCACCCTGTGTTGTCTGAGTAGTGTTACGCCCACGGTTAAGGAGGCCGGGTTTCAGTTGTGATGAGCCCTGAGCCACGTTGTCTTTCTAAAGGCGGCGGGTTTTAGTGGACGAGAGCACCCACTGAGCCCCGTGTCTCCACAATTGGTGGCAGCAGTGGGATACTACTCAGCCTGGTTTACCCAGGGGAGCTGCAGCGGACTGGTGTTTTCGGACACCGTCCAGGGCTCAACAACCAGGGAGGCACATAAGCATACCCAGCAGGCCATAGGGGAGGCATTCAGGTTTCGGACGCTGCCATGTCCAACCCCACCAGCTCAGCCATGGGACAAGGACAAGAGAGGAGTTACGACCGCTGCAGTAAAAGGATGCTACAGGATCTGTGTCAGAGGCGAAAGATTATCTACTGGAACACTGAGACTCGGTCAGACTTGATCCAGAAATTAGTCCGTTGGGATGCCCAGAATGATGCAGAGGACGAAGAGGATCCCACCGATATTGACCCAGAGGATTTAAACTATGTGCCACATCATGAATCTAGTGACAATCGGGAAACAACTTTGTCCAAAATGGCCCAAGCCACAGCATTGTTGGATGCATTGGGGCCTAGATCCTCAAGAGAAGAAAGGGCTTATGTTCTGGAATATGTTTATGGGATTCCAGCTGCAGTACTGCTAACACCAGCCGGTCGAGAAGGATGGTCCCGCTACCCAGCAGAAGCTGCGCCAAAACAAAGGACTACAAACAGGACCTGTGACTCGCCCAATCTATGGCGCTGTTATACATGTGGGCGCCATGGACATATAGATAAAGATTTTCTCCAAAACCGAGGCCGCATGCTTGGAGCCCATTTACCAGCTCAGCCGGTCAAGAGCCAGGGACTACGAGACACTGGTTCCTCCATTACCCTGGTAAGCCCAGTTATTGTTTCCCCAGAAGACCCTGTACCAGATTCCCAATTATCCATCTGCCTGGCTGAGGGCCAGCGCTCAGACATTCCTCTGGCATGTGTGCAGTTGGACCTAAGGACCGACCAGGGAGAGGTCGAGGTGGAGCTTGTGGACAGCCTCCCCACACCTGGTATTTTGGGGACCAACCAGGAAGTGATCGATGTGGGGATTGTGAACAGCCTCCCCATACCTGTCATTGTGGAGACTGACCAGAGCAAGGCTGATGTGGAGCTTATGGACACCGTCCCCACACCAGTTATTTCGGGAAAGGACCAGGGAGAGGTTGATGTGAGACTTGTGAACAGCCTCCCCACACCTGTCATTGTGGAGACTAATCAGAGCAAGGCTGATGTGGAGCTTATGGACACCGTCCCCACACCAGTTACTTTGGGGTCTGACCAGGAAGAGGTCCATATGGAGTTTATGGACAGCCTCCCCACACCTGTTGTTTCGGGGACTAGCCAGGAGGAAGTTGAAGTGGGGTTCATAGAGGGCCCCACCAAGCCTGTTGTTTCGGATACCACTCAAAGGGGAGTGAAAGTGGGGCTTGTGAATTACCTGCTCACACCAGTCATTTTGGAGAATGACCTAGGACAAGGACTATCCAGTCAGTTTGAAGCAGCCATCACCCACCTCCAAGCCAAGCAGGACCCTGATGTGGATCTTTCTAACATCTTTTCCAAGGATAATTCACATTCCCAGTCTCCAGCATCCACTTCTGAGCCAAGAACCATGAGTAAGCCTAACCACACTGTGGCTATTGACTGGGGGAAGATTCATAGTAAGAAATGTATGCAGGCCCAACTCATGGACCCCACCTTAGTTATTGTCTGCAATATGGCTGCTCAACCTGGGGGAGGTAATCAGGGGGAGGTGTATAGATGCAAGCCTCTGTTGCGGACCTCACCATTAAAAAGGACAATGCCGTCAAGAGGAGAAGGATGATCGGAAGTCTATCATGTCTGGCTAATATTAAGAAGGGGGAGGAATGTGACGACATGGACACCCAATGCCTCTCATGGGTTAAAGTTTCTTAAAATTCAGCCAGACAGGATGATAGATTGTTTATAGACGGGGGATAAGTCCCTCATTGTTTTTACAAGACTCTTGTTGACTCATGTAATTGTGTTGGCCACTGAAAGCCAGACGTATTGTTTCTCCAGACTCTCCCAGTAACCATTGTACTCTAGTTGTGTATTGCTAATGTGATTACCTTAGTAGCCATTGTCGAGTCTGTGACTTGCAGACTTCATGTAGATATCCTCAGTTTTTCTATGCAGACCATTTAAATGAATATTATCCATGCAGCTTGAAATTCATCCAATGGGAGAAGCAATCTTGTCCAACCAATCCGATGAGGACGCAGTGTATCCAAGTGGAAGCCTGTGGCTATAAAAGGGATTTCTTTAAGCCACCAGGTGTTTGTTGATGGATGCTGATGGATCCAGTCTAAGCTCTTTGGAGCTGACTAGAGGATCAGGATATCTTATGGCTTCAATCTAGGGACTCCGGTTCCGGTTGGAGACCATATCCACAGCCTAGGGATTTCGACTCCGGCTGCCAGGATTGTAACATCATACCAGGACTACCTAAGGAGGAAACCCAGGTTGGGACAATTTGGTCACCTGGCTACAGACTTTGCAGACCTCACACAGCTTCCTAAATCTGGCGCTATTCCTTTCTCGGTGGGTGCCCGCCGAAAGCGGGGTGCTGCTGGATTGGAGTAAGCGGCCCTAGAAGCTCTGAGGCATGGACATTCTAAATCCCTGGTGAGCCAGCAGAAGGGTGAGACTCTGTTGCCTGTTACATTTGTGTTTTGCTGGTTATGTTTTATGTGCCGTTAATTGTTTGGGGATCCAATAAAGTCTAGTATTGTGATTCCCTCACCCTGTGTTGTCTGAGTAGTGTTACGCCCACAGTTAAGGAGGCCGGCGTTCAGTTGGGAAGAGCCCTGAGCCACGCTGTCTTTCTAAAGGTGGCGGGTTTTAGTGGACGAGAGCACCCACTGAGCCCCGTGTCTCCACATGGAGCTTTACACAACATCCTGTGCTTATATCAAGTTACACAACCAGGAAACCAGGTGCTTTCACACATTCACTAGAGCAGAGGTGGTTACCATGGCAGTGGGGAATTCCCGGTCAGGGTGAGTCACCAGAGGGTGGGGGCACTAGGAGTGAGGAGAAAGAGCAGACAGAAAATCACTTCAGATCAGTCTGGGAGAGAGACAGGCTGGGACACAGAAAGAGACAGATCGCTGAGGGGCGCGCCAAATGCCTCCCCTCAGGGAGACCGACCGGAATGAGTGCTTGAGAGCTATTCCAGGGGAAAGGAGAGAGATAGAGAGAGTACCAGAACACAATGGACTCATAGAAGCGGGCAGACTGGAGGGAACCAGAACTGGGTGGACTGGGAGTAACTGAGACCACCGGGTCAGCCTGTGATACTGAGGAAGATACGGCATCTGAATGGAAGCTGAACCGCTCCCTTGGGGCTGGCGCAGACAGGTTGCAGACCCCTAAGATGGACCATACTTCATGTTGCTTCATCAGATTCTGCAGGGTCGTTGGTAGTCTAGGTAGTCCCCGAGCTAACCCCATTTTGAATGGGACACAACATGTAACTGGAGTCCCCAAGTCTCTTCACACCACGGGGATCTACACTACGCTATAGGTGCAGAGGAGAAAGGTCTTACATGTTCACGGACACCGGTGGTTGCTCCTTGCTTACCTGGGATCAGCTAGGCAGCCTTCTAAAGAACTTTAAGTAAATGACATTGACTCGCAGTCACTGCCTCGGCTGCTTATTTCTGGCACCGTCGCCCCGCGCCTCGGCGCCAACGGCCAATTTCCCAGTCGCCACCGCCCTCCCCGGGGCTCACTCCACCTGTGGGCAGCTGGACTACCTGAGCTGCATCAACACCAGCCCCGGAGGAGAGCGATATCTCGCAGCAGCGGCTAATCCCTGGCCACGCACCATGGGTGGCGCTGCAAAGCATACCCCATCCCCATCCAACACCGCTCCTAGGAGAGGGAAAAGTCACAGGAAGGGTCTGTGGTGTAGGTGGCCGAGATCTCTGTTGCCACCGCAACCAGTGACACGTTTCCCAGATACCCTTCACCCTCCTTCCATCTTTTTACACCGGACACCCTTGCACCTGTTGTTTTACATGTAGCCGACGGGGCCATGGAGGCGGGTCAGGCCAGTCACAGCAGCAACCCCACAAAACCACTGGCCTGGTGACAAGTAATCCCTTAGGCCACATGGGGCGCTACATATACAGCTATAAAGAAATATATCTGGTCTAGCATATGTCAGGACCATTTCAATCTGTCTTGCTAGAGATAAGACAGCTGTCTTGCTAGAGCTTATTCCTTTTGTATTGTTTTTTTCTACTGATACTTGCGATAAGCGTTTCATTTTCTGCAAAACTAGAATATTCTATCTCAGTAGCTTTTTTAATGTAATAGGAAAATGAGATGGGAGAAGAATTTTAAAGCTTGCTGATAAATGTTGCTAAATATTTGGTATTATTTCACATAAGCCAGTTTATGAAAGACTTGTACCAAGTTCTACAAAAGAAGCACATACCTAGAGAGAAATTTCTCATAAACTCTGTGTGTGGGTATAAATTAGGCATTGGTAGCATATATCCATTTCAACAGTTAACTTAGCGGGAAGAGGTTTATATCTGACACAGGATGACAGAAAGCGTTTGCAATCATTAATCATTAAGGAAATACATAGGTAACAATGATAGAGTATGTTATTTTACAGCCTCAAAATACAGGGTATGTGTTGAAAGAAGCAAATTATTTCTATTCCCAGTGCAGAACCTAGGCTGAGAAATTCATTGTTTTTAGACCATTGTTCTTACCGTCTTGATCTAACCTGAAGTTGCTGCCAAGAGAGAAGCTCGGTCAAGGAACGTATTCTGTTTTCTTTTAGACTGAAATATTTTGATGGAAGGCCATCTGATTCGAATCATCGTGATCTAACTCCAAATCCTTTAATAAAAGTTTCACAGCATACGTTTTTGCTTTAGCCCCAAGCTACAGAAGGAAGGCTAGTGAAAGCAACACTTACATGGACAGAGTGTATTGTCTAGAGAAAGAACATCAAGCCAAGTGATGAAGATCGGTTCTCCCAGGAGCAGGACCTAAAATTGCTGCTGTTTCTAATTTGAGTAAAAAATAATAATGAATGTTAAGTAAAGGTAAGAGATAAATGTGCAATAAATTTCCATTGCACATTCCATAAATCATGAAGAACAATCCCCCATTTCCTTGCACGTTCTGTAGATCTGTCCGAACATATAATGTCATTGGCAGATGGGTCTCATTTTGGGGTAACTTCTATAGACATGGATATGATTGTTCATTAACAATGTCCTAATTCTGTGTTTTCATAACCTATTATTCTAAAACCTATAGCAAGGCCTCCCACCAACTAGGTGTCATTTATAATACTGGGGTCTGCCTATATGACAGATGGACCTGTTGGACCCCTCATGTACTGTGGCTGGGATGCAACTTCTCCACAAGCCACCATAGTTACACATTGATTATTTATATTCCATTCTTTACATTACCAATGTCACATTTCCTCTGTGCAGAGCATTTTGCCTTTCGAGCTGCAATGCTGCGCTTTCCTGAGTTACTGAGCTAGTAGCCTGATTGACAGCACAAGATTCCATGATCTCTCTGGTGTTCCTTCTCCCTGGTACTTGTCTACTGAACATAATCACCCAGAACCTTGCCAGTTGTATTCTCTGTCTCTGGTGTTCTGATCTTGGTTTTCTGACCTTGGACTGTTATTTGACTTCTCTCTGCCCGCTTCCTGTTCCTGTCATGACCTCCTGCCTTCTGACCTTGGACCGTTTCCTGACCACGTTCCTGTTTTCTCCCCGAACCTATTACATGCTCTCCTGGATTTCTGACCCTTGGATATTGACCTGACTACACCTTTGCTTACTCCTTGTGCTTATTCCTGGCTACTCCACGATCCATACTACCTGTAAGTAGTGATTAGTATCACAACTAATACTAACGTCTGTGGACAAAAAGGTCATAGAAATCAAAATGTAAATTAGAAGCCCTCAGAAACAGTATTCAAGCTGAGTAGGTTTGTCTTTATATTTACACCATTTCAACAGAATACTACTTATACAGAATTATACACATCTTCTCTTCTTCTCATGATATCACACCCCGCATTATTACAAAATACCAGTGATTGTCTGTCTGCTGCCTTTAACATCATGTACTCCCTCTATATAAAACTGAATCTATAAAAAAATAAACTCCCTGTGTTTCCTCCCTCCAATAACCAATTTAACTCAGAAATTGCCATCTCCATGTATATTCGACCATAACTCACCAGTAATACACTCACTGTCTTGGCGTTATATTTCATTCATTTCCTATATTCAATCACTCAGATGAGCATGTGTGGCATTGAAAGAGTTAGCTGTTCTCCTAGGGAAGGGGATTGATCTAACCTCTTACTGGTGCATGAAGCCTACTAGATCTTATGTACAGAGACTCGAGCTCTAGTGTGGCGCCCCAGGACCTGGTCGCCACAACAGCATTGCCCTCCCACAGGGTTAATGCTGAGCCTGGAGGTAATTGGGAGGTCCATTGGCCAGTAAGTTTAACATCCAACGCAGTTCTCTGTTACACCTCGTGGCTCTCCTGTGGCAAGGAATGAGACAGTCTCCTTGCCTGCCACGAGCGCTCCTGCTCCGCAGCGCCGAAGGTCTGCCAGACTGCGCAGAGTGCAGGAGAAACCTCTTCAGAGAGGCAGCACAAGGGTGACACCTAGTGGTACTCCTGTTGCAAGAAATGAGGCGGTCTCCCATTCCTTGCCTGCCACAGCTCCTCCTGCTCAGCAGCCTCGAAGGTCTGTGAGGTTGCGCAATGTGCAGAGATTTGCTGCTCAGGGAAGCAGTGAGACTCCCGTTATCTCTACACATTGTGAGACCGAGGATCCCGCCTCTATTTCCCAGAGGCAGGAGGGTGAGCATGTGCTATGCTTGGTGGATCCTGATTCGCCCACTGACGTCACACGCACACGGCTTGATGACAAGGCTGGTGACGTGGTGAATCCTGACTGGCCAGGCTGGGATGTCGTGGATCCTGATTGGGTCAAGTCCGTCATCTCCGCCTCGCGCCCGCCCTTGGCTGGAGCTACACCTCCTTAAAAGCTCCTCCTGCCATCATGGCGGCGCGCGACCGTCCTTCTATGTTTGGATGTCTGGCAGCGTGCTGCCACGCCACTGCTCAGGCATTATCTTCTTCTGTGGGCTTGGCCCTTGCTGCTTAGGCAGCACCTGGTTTGCAGGCCGTGTCCCTGCCTTGCTGCTCCGGCAGTAGCTCCTTCTACAGGCCGTGTTCCTGTCCCAGGTGAGCTCCTCGAGTCTCCACTGGACTCACCTGGTTATTGAAAGCACACGTGCGTGGGCACCTCTGTGCTACCCTCGTGCCATATTCTCGTGACTTCCACTGGCACACGTGCGTGGGCACCTCTGTGCTTCCCCGTGCAACAGGTACACCGAGCCGTGTGATCCCTGCCATACAACCCACACGGGTTAGCGCAGACCGGTGTACATAGATCGTCTGTGACATTCCAGACGATCGCTAGCAGCAACCCGCTCACTCTTCACCCACCATAGCAGCGGTCCCTTACACCGCACAGTGGACCTTGACCGGCGGAAGCTGTCCATTCCCCATCTTGGCACGCTTCCCCGGGTCCCCCTCGTAACATTACGGTCGCGCGCCAAAGGTCTGGCTATGGCTGAAGAGCAGCAGCAGTTGCTGCGTTATGTGCAGCAGTTGGAATCACGTTTGGCAGCAGTGGAACAGTCTTCCTCCGACAAGACTGCTCTGACGACAGTCGCCACCCAGGCGGCTACCCAGGCTGTGCTATTGGGCGGAAGGTCTCCTCGCCTTGCGCTTCCGGAGCGCTTTAGCGGGGACAGCTCCGAGTGCCGTGGGTTTATAAACCAAGTTACCACCTACTTAGAGCTGTCCGCGACTCTTTACGCTACCGAGAAGGCGAAGGTAGCCTTCGTCCAGTCCCTGCTCACAGGGAGAGCGCTGAAGTGGTCCACGCCGTTGTGGGAGCGCGGAGATCGGGTGGTGAATAACTTAGCATCTTATCTTGGGGCCATGAGAATGGTGTTCCTCGGGCCTCAAGTCACCCACGACTCCGCGCTGCGCCTCCTACGACTTCGGCAAGGGTCCGCTTCAGTCGGGGACTTTGCCGTACACTTTAGGACACTTGCCGCAGAGCTGGACTGGCCCGATAAGGTCCTTGTCCCTGTGTTCTGGGAGGGCCTGGCAGGGTTCGTCAAAGACGCACTGGCCACGCGTGAGGTGCCTGCTACTTTAGAGTCCTTGATTGTGGTTGCCTCTCGCATAGACATCCGCCAGGCGGAGCGGAGGCTCGAGGTCTCTTCAGCACCCACGTCCTCACGGCCTAAAAAGCGTCTGGCTCCCGTATTCCACCAGACAGGTCTCCCAGCCAGCTCTGTAGGCGACTCCGTGGAGTCAATGGAGGTGTCCAAAGCGGTCTCCTCTACCCCAGGTTCTCGGTCTGGTGTCATCTGCTTTTCCTGTGGGCAGAGGGGACACATAGCTACCCGATGTCCCAAACCGTCGGGAAAAGACAGCGTCTAGTTTCCATCAGAGGGGGGTTACTAGACGCTGCTTCTCCCTCTAGGTTGACTATCAGCGCCCAGTTGCAGTTTGGCACTACTCTCTTCTCTGCTCTGGCCTGCCTGGACTCAGGCGCTGATGGCAATTTCATTTCGACCTCCCTGGCAACCCGATACTCAGTTCCCCTGGTTCTCTTACCCAAGCCACTCAGGGTTCGGGTAGTCAACGGGTCCCTACTAGTCGATCCCATCACCCAGATCACCATCCCTCTCAGGATGGAAGTACCACCAGGACACCATGAGCAGGTGTCCTTCCTGGTGCTTCCAGGGGGGACGGATGAGATCCTACTGGGCCTCCCCTGGTTGAGACAGCATGCTCCTATACTCAACTGGGCAACAGGGGAGATCTCATCATGGGCAGGATCCTGTAGGGAGCACCTCGTGACTACCGAACCACCCGCTACCATTAGGTCGGTTGGGTCCTCAGGGAATACAGGGGAGCCAGGTTTACCGACACCTTATGAGGCCTACAGGGACGTCTTCTCCAAGAGGGCCGCAGATACCCTTCCTCCCCACCGGCCATACGATTGCCGAATAGACCTGAAGCCAGGCTCCGAGCCCCCTAGGGGCAGAGTGTATCCCCTCTCTGCTCCAGAGACGGAGGCTATGTCCAAATATATTCAGGACAGCCTGGCAAAAGGGTTCATTCGCAAGTCTATTTCACCGGCCGGTGCGGGGTTCTTCTTCGTGCAAAAGAAGGAAGGGGATCTACGCCCCTGTATCGATTACAGGGGATTAAATGCAATCACGATCAAAAACAAATACCCTTTGCCCCTCATTACGGAGTTATTTGATCGATTCCGCGGGGCAAAGATCTTCACGAAGCTGGATCTACGCGGGGCGTATAATCTAGTGCGAGTCCGAGAGGGCGATGAGTGGAAGACCGCCTTCAACACCAGGGACGGTCACTACGAGTATCTCGTAATGCCCTTCGGACTCTGCAATGCCCCCGCCGTATTTCAAGAAATTGTGAATGATGTTTTCCGGGATTTGTATCTTTCCGTGGTTGCATACCTGGATGATATCCTTATCTTCTCCCCCGATCTTGCCACCCATCGGAGGGATGTCATCCGAGTACTTAAGAGGCTCCGCACTCATTCGTTATATGCTAAGCTAGAAAAGTGCGTTTTTGAACGTGAATCCTTGCCGTTCCTGGGGTATATCGTGTCCAGTCAGGGGTTAGCAATGGATCCGGGGAAGTTGGAGACAGTGATGAAATGGCCTGAGCCCCGCTCGCTGAAAGCGATCCAGCGATTCTTGGGGTTTATCAATTATTATCGCCAGTTCATTCCCAACTTCTCGACGGTGGCAGCACCCATCATTGCCCTTACCCGCAAGGGCGCTAATCCCAAAGCATGGACACGGGAAACGGTAGAGGCATTTCACACTCTCAAAACTTACTTCTCCAGAGCTCCCATCCTTCATCGTCCAGACATCTCCAAACCCTTTCTACTAGAGGTAGACGCCTCTTCGGTCGGTGCTGGTGCAGTCCTGTACCAGAAAGACGAACGAGGAAGGAAGCATCCTTGTTTCTTTTTCTCCAAGACCTTTTCTCCGGCCGAGAGGAACTACTCCATAGGGGATAGGGAGTTACTGGCGATGAAACTAGCATTCCAGGAATGGCGGCATCTCCTGAAGGGTGCGAAGCATCCATTTGAAGTATTTTCCGACCATAAAAATCTCACATACCTCCAGACAGCACAACGCCTGAACCCAAGGCAGGCCCGTTCGTCCTTGTTCTTCTCCCGGTTCCGCTTTATTATCCGCCACCTGGCCGGTGAGAAGAACGTACGGGCCGATGCCTTGTCACGTTGTATGGTTGTGTTGGAGGAGGACGAGGAGGAGCCTCGTCTTATACTACCCCCGGACAGCTTGAGGATGGTCACTCCCACTTCTTTGGACCAGGTGCCACCTGGCAAGACCCTCGTTCCCCCTGAACTACGGAATGAGGTGCTATCGTGGGCCCATGCCTCCAAGGTCGGGGGTCACTTTGGGGTCAAAAGGACCAGAGACCTTGTGACTAGGCACTATTGGTGGCCGAGACTACCCCAGGACATACAGGAGTATGTGGGAGCCTGTATGTCGTGTGCACGGAATAAGCCGTCCCGGCAGAGACCGGCAGGTCTTCTTCACCCACTGCCAGTACCGGATCGTCCCTGGGAAGTGGTGGGAATGGACTTCCTGGGAGATCTGCCCAAGTCAGCAGGTCACAAGGTCGTATGGGTCATCACGGACCACTTCTCTAAAATGGTCCACTTGGTGCCTCTCCCACGACTCCCGACGTCACGTGCTCTCGCCAACTTATTCATTAGGCATGTATTTAGGCTGCATGGCATGCCTGACAAGGTGGTGAGCGACCGGGGTCCCCAGTTCGCGTCTCGCTTCTGGAGAGAGCTCTGTAAGCTCCTGCAGATAGAGCTGAACATCTCCTCCGCATACCATCCCGAAACCAATGGACTGGTAGAGAGGACCAATCAGACCTTGGTAACTTACCTCCGCCATTTTATCTCCGCGCACCACGACAACTGGGCTAACCTCCTTCCTTGGGCCGAATTTGCCATTAATAATTCGGTCCATGAATCCTCTGGTCAGACTCCGTTCCTGCTCAATAACGGACAACATCCCAGAATCCCGGTTCCGATGCCCATTACGTCACCCGATCCTAGAGTGGAGGATTGGGCGACCGAGGCCCGGGAGATCTGGGATAACACCCAAGAGGCCCTTAAGAGGGCTAAAGACCGGATGGTGACAACGGCTGATGAGCGCCGCCGCCCTGCACCATCCTTCGCCCCTGGTGACCTAGTGTGGCTGTCCTCTAAGAATGTTAACCTACGGGTACAGGCAGCCAAGTTCGCCCCTAGGTACCTGGGTCCGTTTAAAGTGCTAGAGCAGGTGAACCCGTTGGCATACCGACTCCAGCTCCCTCCACGCTGGGCTATAGCCAACACCTTTCACGTGTCCCTCCTGAAACCCGTACGACTTAATAAGTTCTCGGGGTCCCTGACGCCTCAAACTGACTCCCCGCCCGATGACTCTGAGGTGGCGAAGCTTGTGGAGACAAAAGTTATACGGGGCAGGAGGTACTACCTCGTGGAGTGGGTCGGCCGTGGTCCGGAGCATAGATCCTGGGAATTGGAGGATCATATCCACGCCCCGGGTTTGTTAGCGGCCTTCGAGCACGGGCAGGGGGGGGGGCCTAGACGGGGGGGTAATGTTACACCTCGTGGCTCTCCTGTGGCAAGGAATGAGACAGTCTCCTTGCCTGCCACGAGCGCTCCTGCTCCGCAGCGCCGAAGGTCTGCCAGACTGCGCAGAGTGCAGGAGAAACCTCCTCAGAGAGGCAGCACAAGGGTGACACCTAGTGGTACTCCTGTTGCAAGAAATGAGGCGGTCTCCCATTCCTTGCCTGCCACAGCTCCTCCTGCTCAGCAGCCTCGAAGGTCTGTGAGGTTGCGCAATGTGCAGAGATTTGCTGCTCAGGGAAGCAGTGAGACTCCCGTTATCTCTACACATTGTGAGACCGAGGATCCCGCCTCTATTTCCCAGAGGCAGGAGGGTGAGCATGTGCTATGCTTGGTGGATCCTGATTCGCCCACTGACGTCACACGCACACGGCTTGATGACAAGGCTGGTGACGTGGTGAATCCTGACTGGCCAGGCTGGGATGTCGTGGATCCTGATTGGGTCAAGTCCGTCATCTCCGCCTCGCGCCCGCCCTTGGCTGGAGCTACACCTCCTTAAAAGCTCCTCCTGCCATCATGGCGGCGCGCGACCGTCCTTCTATGTTTGGATGTCTGGCAGCGTGCTGCCACGCCACTGCTCAGGCATTATCTTCTTCTGTGGGCTTGGCCCTTGCTGCTTAGGCAGCACCTGGTTTGCAGGCCGTGTCCCTGCCTTGCTGCTCCGGCAGTAGCTCCTTCTACAGGCCGTGTTCCTGTCCCAGGTGAGCTCCTCGAGTCTCCACTGGACTCACCTGGTTATTGAAAGCACACGTGCGTGGGCACCTCTGTGCTACCCTCGTGCCATATTCTCGTGACTTCCACTGGCACACGTGCGTGGGCACCTCTGTGCTTCCCCGTGCAACAGGTACACCGAGCCGTGTGATCCCTGCCATACAACCCACACGGGTTAGCGCAGACCGGTGTACATAGATCGTCTGTGACATTCCAGACGATCGCTAGCAGCAACCCGCTCACTCTTCACCCACCATAGCAGCGGTCCCTTACACCGCACAGTGGACCTTGACCGGCGGAAGCTGTCCATTCCCCATCTTGGCACGCTTCCCCGGGTCCCCCTCGTAACAGTTCTCCCTCCGGCCAGCAGGGGGATCTCTGAACCTGGAATTCCAGGGAGCATTCCTTAAGTCTGACCTGAGGGAGGAAGTAGTGTTCAGTCTGTAGAGAGAAGTGATAGCAAGCAGACGCAGAGTGTGCTGTCCTGTGGATCTGGGGCCTAGAGCTGGAGCAGCTTGGCCCAGGGAAGCAGGAGGAGCAGAGAGGCACAGAAGAGACTCGGACATCGGAGTCTGTGGCCACCAGGGCTTAAAATACTCCCTGGTAGCCGTATCCGAAGGGCAGGAGAGCTGCAAGCACCTGGCCCATAAACAGCCCGAAGGTACAGCTGCATCATCAGGGCCCGGTGTGGACTCCAGCAGAGAAGCACCAGAGAGGGCCTGCGCAGCCTACCACAGAGGGAAAGGGACGTACCACCGGTCCCAGCAGCAAGAGGGCCATTGCTAGATCCAGAGAGCAGGGTCCTATAATAGTAAAGAAAAGAACAGGAGTAGGCCTCATACTCAGCTGGCCAAAAAGATCACCCCAAGTACTTCCAGGCCGACCGGATCCCCTTCACCACCTGTGACGGTCTCCCAGGACTGGACTGTTCTTAAAGTAAAAGAGGAGAAGGTAAAGAGACTGTTGTTTGTGCCTGGTTCTTTCATTGCCTGTCGGCCCTGCACCGTGTTATCCACACAACACCATAGACTTTCACGAGCACCAACAGTGTCCCCGGGGCACCGCTCCACCTGTGGGGAGCAGTACCACCATTGCTGCCGTATCATCACCCCGGAGGCCTTACACAGCAGCGGCGGCTTAATAGCCGCAAACCACAGGTGGCGTCACGAAACAAATACTTTCATTGCTCCCAAGTCACCAGCCATATTTAAACTGACACCCACCAGGGCCACGGAGTCGGGCCCCGCCACCACTGACTACCCCCGGACTAGTCCGGCCCGGTAACGGGTGTCCCATAGCCCTGGGGTGGGCGAGTCAATTTTGGCGTCACGAACAGGATTTCGTGCCCGGCGCCCACCGGGTACTGTGCGCCTTTGAAAAAACTGTGTGTTTACTGTTTGAAGACTGCCGCTGCCATTAGCTTCGCTGAGTGCAGGAAGAAGGGGGGCGTGCCCGAAAAAGAGCGCGAAGGGAGCGCGCCATCAGAGCGGAGGGTCGTTAACCCCGCGCTACCCGGAAGAGATTGTAACCAGAAAGCGGAGCCTGGTAAGGTTCACTAAGGGGGAGGAAGATGTCCGACTCAGAGGGAGAGCCGGTGGCTGTAGTAGTTCAAGACGCAGCAGCGCCGGCCGATGTAATCCCAGTCGCCGTCGCCCCAGCCCCCGCGGTAGCGCCGGTAATGCCGATCACAATGCCGTACATCCCGGGAGCAGAATGGCTGCCGCAGTACTCCGGGGAGTCCCATACCCTGAGCGACTTCAGAAAAAGGCTGCACAGCTTGTTCCGGGTGTATCCGCTGACTGAGAGCCAGAAGGTGGGCATATTAATGGGGCAGCTAGCCGGCGCGGCCCAGCGTAAAGTGAAGTCCTGGCCTGATACAGATAAAGGGACAGCAACCCAGATACTGGCCAAGTTAAAGAGTACTTTCGACACCCGCACCGCAGCAGAAATAAAGATGAGATTCTTTGGGTGCAAACAACGGGCCACAGACAGCATAAGGGACTATGCCTTAAACTTGCAGGAGGCCCTGAAAGCAATTAAACAGGTGGACCCAGAGAGTGTATGTGAAGAAGACAAACTCCTAACTGAGCAGTTCATAGAAGGCTCCTGTCAGATGCCCACAGGACCCAGCTGCGTATCATGGTCCTGCAGAACCCTGCTCTGGACTTTGCAAAGTTTAAGGACCAGGCCATCCGGGTACTGAGGGAATCTACACCGAATGACCCAGTACCCCTCCGGCCTCTTGCTATCACGTACCCCGGGGTGGTGCCTGCAACACGAGCCGCTGCAGGGGCTGAGGCGCAGTCCCTGGATAAGGATCCCGCTGCAGAGCTCAGACAGCAGGTCCAGGAGCTGACCAAGACTGTAGCTGCCCTTGCCAAGACCGTGCAGTCTCTACAAGTGACCCCATCGCCTGCAAGAATCGAGTTGGCCTCCAGCCCAGATGACGTCCCATGGATGCGACAGAGGAGGATTCCGCCGACCCGAGGAAAAGACACAGACCGGTATGATTCAACGGGACAACCGATCTGCCGCCGCTGCAGCCAGGCGGGCCATATTGCAAGACACTGTCCTTTAAATGGGCCGAGCCTGGGGCCAGGAGCCGACCCCCAGGTGTAAGGAAGCCCGGCTCAACCCCCCAGTCACAGCAAGTATGTGGGAGGACGCCCGGTCCTTCCTATTGTGCTGAATGGGATCCCTTTGAATGCCCTCCTGGATACGGGGTCCCAGATAACAACCATCCCTTATAAACTGTACAAAAGATATTGGGCTGATTCAGACATTGACCATGGCCCAGATGATGATTTAACAATTGTGGCCAGTAATGGTCAGCCCTTACCTCAAATTGGGTATAAAGAAGTAACCATTAAAGTGGGGCGGGTAGAATTGCCATGTCAGGGGATGATAATTGTAGATATTGATCGCAAAGAATCTGACCCACTGCTAACCATTGGTACAAATGTGATAGAAAATTGTATTGCCGAAGTGATAATTTTGTTGCAACAGGCGTCTGAAACTGCCAGCTCCGGGCAGCAGCGTGCCCTACAGAGGGAGATCAGAGCCCTGATGAGGAGGCAGCAGGTAGAGCTGGCCGGAGGAGAAATTGGCAGTGTGAGGGTAAGTGACCCCCTCCCCATTGCAATACCCCCAAGAAGTGAAATGTTGATATGGTGTCGGGCAGCAATAGGCCTCAAGGGTCAGGATTACCAGGCCTTGGTAGAACCGGTGTATTCAGACAGTAGGCCTGGAGTCCTGATAGCCAGAGGGGTAGCAGACGTCCGCAAGGGGAGAGTGCCCGTCCGTGTCCTGAATTGTGGGGAGGAGGAAGCCGAATTGCCCCGGTACGCCACTGTAGCAAAACTGTACACTGTCAGTAACAATACCATCAAAGCAGTGGAACCCTTGATCCCGTCCGACCAGGCGGAAGACAATGGCTCCAAGGGGCAGCTGGAAGACTGGTGCCAAAAATTACATGTGGGCACCGACTCCACCCCCTCACACCAAAAGCATGGGGTTTACCGGGTGGTACAGGAGTACGAGCGGGTCTTCAGCAAACACCCCCTAGATTTTGGGCAGGTAAAAGGGGTTAAACATCAAATCCCCACGGGTGATCATCATCCCATTAAAGAGAGATACCGCCCTGTACCCCCAGCACAGTATCAGCGTGCCAAAGAAATGTTACGGAAAATGAAGGAGGCTGGGGTTATCAGAGATAGCTGTAGCCCTTGGGCAGCTCCACTAGTGCTCGTAAAGAAAAAAGATGGTACAATGAGAATGTGTGTAGATTACAGACAAATTAACCGCATTACACATAAAGATGCTTATCCACTACCCAGAATAGAAGAGTCACTAACGGCCTTAAAATCAGCTAATTATTTCTCCACCCTGGATCTCACCAGTGAGTATTGGCAGGTTCCCGTGGCAGAGGCGGACAAAGAGAAGACTGCATTCATGCCACCAATGGGTCTCTGTGAGTTCAATTGTATGCCGTTCGGGCTCTGCAATGCCCCAGGGACATTTCAGAGATTGATGGAGTGCTGCTTGGGCCATCACAACTTTGAAACCGTGCTATTGTACCTGGATGACGTCATAGTCTACTCCAAGACCTACGAAGATCACCTGAGGCACTTAGCAGAAGTGTTTGAGTCCCTGTCGGAGTATGGCCTAAAGATAAAGCCGTCCAAATGTCACCTCTTGAAGCCAAAGGTACAGTACCTGGGTCATGTGGTCAGCGCAGAAGGTGTGGCACCTGATCCGGAGAAAGTCACCGTAATCAAGGACTGGCCAAGACCCACCACGGTAAAGGAGGTGCGGCAGTTCCTTGGGCTGGTGGGCTACTACCGAAGGTTCATTGATGGTTTCACAAAGATAGCAGCGCCTCTTCAAGATCTCCTGGTGGGCCAGCCAAAGCAGGCTAAGAAGCAGAGCCCTCCATTTGAATGGAACAGCCAAATAGAAACATCTTTTGTCCGGCTGAAAGGGGCTCTCACGGGAGAAGAAATTCTGGCCTACCCTGACTACAGCCAGCCGTTTGTACTGTATAC
Organism: Anomaloglossus baeobatrachus; assembly: GCF_048569485.1. Lineage (NCBI taxonomy): Eukaryota > Metazoa > Chordata > Amphibia > Anura > Aromobatidae > Anomaloglossus > Anomaloglossus baeobatrachus. The sequence continues at coordinate 128,919,761 of NC_134357.1, forward strand.
AGACGCCAGCAACGTGGGACTGGGAGCAGTTCTGTCCCAGGTGCAGGGAGGCAGAGAGAAGGTGATAGCTTACGCCAGTAGGAAGCTTCGGCCCACAGAAAGGAATCCAGAAAACTACAGTTCCTTCAAGCTAGAGTGTCTGGCTATTGTTTGGGCAGTGACTGAACGCTTCATGCACTATCTGGCATCGGCCAAGTTCACCATCTTCACGGACAACAATCCGTTGACACATCTGGCAACAGCCAAGTTAGGTGCGTTGGAACAGCGATGGATGGCCCGGCTGTCTAACTTTGACTTTACCATCAAGTACCGGGCTGGCAGGAAGAATAACAATGCTGATGCGCTGTCCAGAATGCCTCACTTACCCGAGTCTGGAGAAGACCTGGATGAACTCGAAGAGATTGAGTTACCGGCTTTCCATCACCAAGGTGTTTCCCAGTGTGAGCATGCTGTAGGAGTGAAGCGCTCGAGCCAGCACGAGGTCTCGGTCAACCCATTACTCCACCATAATTGGGAAGAGACACAGAACGGTGACCCGGCCGTGCGATTGGTCAAAGAAGAGCTAGCACAAGCTGAGACCCATCTCGGTCCAGATGCTCCACAAGAAGCCCAGCAGTTGTGGAAGGAGAGGGGACGACTGTTCACCTACCAAGGCAAGCTCTGCAAGAGATATGTCAACTGGCGAACGAATGAACTCGTCTGGCAGATAGTGGTCCCACAGAAGGATGCTCCAATGGTCCTAGCAGCTTACCATGATAAAGCAGGACACTTCGGGTGGAAGAAGTTGGAGACCCTACTCCGCGATCGGTTCTACTTGGTGCACATGAGAAAGATGATCGAGAAGTGGTGCCGAGACTGTGGTCCGTGTAACCTGAGGCGGAAGGATGATGCCAGCCAGAGGTCTCCCCTACAGCCAATTGTCACGAAGCAGCCCCTGGAGTTGGTGGCCCTGGACCACGTGAAGTTAACACCAAGCCGGTCAGGCTATGTGTACACCCTCACCATTGTGGACCATTACTCTCGTTTCCTGGTAGTAGTGCCTGTGAAGGACCAGACAGCCAGAACAGCAGCTAGAGCATTCCAGGCATACTTTTGTCGACCTCACGGTTATCCGGAAAGGGTACTGACTGATCAAGTTCCTGCATTCGAGGCCGAAGTGTTCCAAGAGTTCTGTAACATGTACGGCTGTAAGAAAATCCGAACAACACCGTACCACCCCCAAACCAATGGATTGTGCGAGAAGATGAACCATGTGGTTATTGATATGCTGAAGACTCTACCTCTGGAAGAAAGAAACCAATGGCCAGAGAAGTTACCAGATCTGGTAGACCTGTACAACCATATCCCAGTAAATTCGACCAACTGCAGCCCTGCTTACCTGATGCGAGCAAGACCTGGCAAGTTACCTGTAGACTTTGAGATGGGGACTGTGTCACCTGAAGCGGTTCAGGAGATAGAAGATTGGGATACAGAGCGACAACAGCAGTACCGCAAGGTCCAGGAATGTGTAGAAAGGAGCCTGTCCCAAGCAAGAATGAGACAAGAGCAGAACTACAATCAAACAGCCCCAGCAACTCCCTTAGCACCTGGAGAACAGGTCCTCAAGAAAAAGCGGAGGGCGCATAAATTAGATGATCAGTGGGAGAATGAACCCTACACCATTGTTCCCTCCAACTTTGACAATAGTAAGGCATGCCTCATAAGCAAAGATGAAGGCAAGACCTATCAAGCAGTTTCTCGAGACCGCCTGAAAGCGTGCCCTGAACGGTGCAGAACCCAAAAAGAAGTAGAAGAAGTACAAGAAAGTCCCCAAAGTAAAAAAAAATAGTTATGTGAATATGTCTGGTATGTAATGTTTTGTTTTAGGTGATTAAGTAAATGGACAATTGGGCCACTGGACTATGGGTGGCCAACACTCTAATTGTACATAGTTAGCACCAGTGTGCTCCACACCCCTTAAGAAAAACCCGTCCGGCGTGCATAGAGTGGGGTCATCAATGCTCTGACGCACGCCCAGAGCCTACGTTGGGGGTTTGATCGCGGCGGGTCCCCCATGGAGCAGTGTAATGGACACCCGGCAGGGAGCCACACTGGACTCTTATAGTAGTGTTTAAGTTTGTAATGTTTAAGTAATGCGCCTCCCATAATGGGATGAAATGTTCTAACATGTTATGTTTTGTTTCTACAGTCCGGGAGTACTGAATTTAACTAAGGGGGAGTGTGGCGCCCCAGGACCTGGTCGCCACAACAGCATTGCCCTCCCAAAGGGTTAATGCTGAGCCTGGAGGTAATTGGGAGGTCCATTGGCCAGTAAGTTTAAAATCCAACGCAGTTCTCCCTCCGGCCAGCAGGGGGAGCTCTGAACCTGGAATTCCAGGGAGCATTCCTTAAGTCTGACCTGAGGGAGGAAGTAGTGTTCAGTCTGTAGAGAGAAGTGATAGCAAGCAGACGCAGAGTGTGCTGTCCTGTGGATCTGGGGCCTAGAGCTGGAGCAGCTTGGCCCAGGGAAGCAGGAGGAGCAGAGAGGCACAGAAGAGACTCGGACATCGGAGTCTGTGGCCACCAGGGCTTAAAATACTCCCTGGTAGCCGTATCCGACGGGCAGGAGAACTGCAAGCACCTGGCCCATAAACAGCCCGAAGGTACAGCTGCATCATCAGGGCGCGGTGTGGACTCCAGCAGAGAAGCACCAGAGAGGGCCTGCGCAGCCTACCACAGAGGGAAAGGGACGTACCACCGGTCCCAGCAGCAAGAGGGCCATTGCTAGATCCAGAGAGCAGGGTCCTATAATAGTAAAGAAAAGAACAGGAGTAGGCCTCATACTCAGCTGGCCAAAAAGATCACCCCAAGTACTTCCAGGCCGACCGGATCCCCTTCACCACCTGTGACGGTCTCCCAGGACTGGACTGTTCTTAAAGTAAAAGAGGAGAAGGTAAAGAGACTGTTGTTTGTGCCTGGTTCTTTCATTGCCTGTCGGCCCTGCACCGTGTTATACACACAACACCATAGACTTTCACGAGCACCAACAGTGTCCCCGGGGCACCACTCCACCTGTGGGGAGCAGTACCACCATTGCTGCCGTATCATCACCCCGGAGGCCTCACACAGCAGCGGCGGCTTAATAGCCGCAAACCACAGGTGGCGTCACGAAACAAATACTTTAATTGCTCCCAAGTCACCAGCCATATTTAAACTGACACCCACCAGGGCCACGGAGTCGGGCCCCGCCACCACTGACTACCCCCGGACTAGTCCGGCCCGGCACCGGGCGTCCCATAGCCCTGGGGTGGGCGAGTCACTAGCTGTTCTGATTTATAGGACAGATTTATTATATTATTATTCAAAAATAAATAATTTTGTCGGTTAACTGGTCTATTAAATTATGTTTCAACTTGGCTCTCTGTGTGGTATATTGAAAAAAATATGTGTATATCTAGCGTGTTTCTCCCAAAATAAGACTGGCTCATATTATTTTTTGCTCTAAAAGATGGGTCAGGGCTTACTTTCAGGGGATTTCTTATTTTTTTTTTCCATGAGAAAAAATTCGCAGTTATTCTTCACTAAAAAAGACCTCAACAAACCTTTGGTGACAACAGTGACATGACCGTGATGTCACAAAGGTCCTTAAAAAGTCTTATCATCAGGATATAAACGTTGTGGCCCCTGGGAGAATGGGGGCCCTGTGAAATTGCCCAGTTTGCTCTCCCTTCCCCTTATGCCAGTTCTGGAAACCAGGTTGTCTCCTGTTCAGTTCTTTTAGACTCCTGCAATTAAAAGACCTTTGGTTACACCATGTGAAGTCACCAAAGTTCCTTAAACAATCTTAACCTCGGAATACCAAAGCTGTGGTCCCTATGAATGTGGGGCCCTAAGAAATTGTACAGTTTGACTCCCCCTAATGCTGGCCTTGACTGTAACTTGGGCTTATTGTTGGAGTAGGGCTTACATTTCCAGGATCCAAAAATCCTGTAAAGTTAAGGGCTTATTTTTGGGGTACTTCTTATTTTCAGGGAAACACGGTTTTGTTTTGGACTATTTTGGTCTGTTCATCCATATCTATACATTTTGATTTATATGCTACATATTTTTAATCTCCTCCTGCTGTGTTTGTGTTCTCCTAGTGTTCCCCCTAATTTTTACACTTTCTTTAACTAAAGATTATGTTATGATTTGTTTCAATAAACTCATATTTATTTTTATTTATTTTTATTTTGGCTACACACATTTTTATAGATTTTTTTAAACATTCAGTATAGGCTTTCTAATTCTAGATCAAGTCAATAAATGAAGTTTCAAATAATTTGTCATTGTGATTGCTGGAACCTGTTGTTCTATATGTATCGACTTCTATGGAGAGCCTGAAAAAAGACATGTAAAAACACAATTGCATTTTTAAGTGTAGAATCAAAGTTTTTCTGTACTAAAACGTACAATAAAAAATCTTCACCAAAAACATATCAAATAAAGAGTCAAACATGTAAAACAAAGCAGCAAAAAATTCAATATTTAAAGAAGATTGCTATTTTGGTGCAGACTCCTGCAGAAAACATGGATAAAAAGTCGCAGAAAAAATGCATTTATGCTATGGGTGAACATGGCCTAGAGGTTTCAATAATTTTTTGAGTCAGGGCCAGTTTCCTTCAATGCCACCTTTTCATATGAAATATAAAGGAAAGCTTATGTTACAACTACTCCCATTGTTCACATTAGATTTTGGTTTTGCCCGTTTACCTAAAACGTGGCCATCATTTAAGGGTGTCTATAACCCCAAATTTATACTGCAAACCAGCCCAATTATACTGAAACGATAAACATCATTTTGTTTTAAAATCTGCACCTCTATTATTTTTTTTATTGTAATATGCAAATGAAGGTGCTCAGTGCACCCTTGGTGTGACTAAATGCCTCAGTTCTCTTTGGTAGCAAAGGAGATAACACATGACAGCATGTGGAAAAAGAGATGTATGTGCTTTCTTCTACAAATGGAACAGTGTACACATAACGGATGATTACATTCAGAAAATCCTGGTCCTGGGCAAACCAGGGATGTCAACCAACATAGATGGGGCTCTAATCTAAATAGGTGGATGGATCGGTGCACCAAGGCATTTAGCCACTCCAATGGTGCACTGAGCACCTTAATTTGCATATTACAATAAAATAGATTTTTGGGGCAACAGAGAAACAGATCTAAAAACAAAGAGAAGAATTTCTATTGTTGCTCCATCTCTTACTAGGCTATGCAGTTACTTTGCATATAAATTTGGGGGTCACAAACTCCCTTTAACACCTGTTGTATTAATGCAAACCTAAAAAAGTGAATTCATTGAATTAGTACAAGAAACTCTGGCTCTGCTATGGTAAATGTATTCTACAATACATCTGAATATAATGAATCCCTGGCTATTTTCTATTGGATTAGCAGATGCTAAAGTTCATTCCTGATTCACAGAGGATTTCCTAGTTCCCAAATGCGTTTGAGCTGACCTATTTTGTACATGGGACTAATGTATTCTGGATTAAACCTGACAATGATCTCAGAGCTGTGGGGCATATCTCTCTTATGACTGAAACCTGTCATGATTGTAACAGTTTTTAACTTCCCTCAAAGGAAAGCAATTTCTCTTGTCTAGACAGCTTTCCACTAATATGTCAATCTTTGTGTAGCTTGTAGGAAAGATTTACCAAATGTATCCCTTTTGGCTACCCCAATTTGCAGTAATGCATGTTCAGGCCACCCTTGAAGATTAAAATACTGCAATTTAATTGTCCACTCTCAGCTCTCTTGAATGCAGTCTAATCTCACAAGAGAAGTTTACCTGATCAGCTTCCTCCAGTAATGACAGGGAATCAAAGCACCTGGCTTCAATATGCCAGAAGGCAACAAAACCCTCCCTGTTCACCCTATACCGGCTATGTGAAACACTTTGGCCCAAGAAACCCTGATTTTTTTTTCTATTGCTAAATCACCTTCTACAAATCAAGATGTTCTCAAAGACGTTCTTTGAGGTCTATGTATTTTTCAGCCTTCTTATTTACTGATGGGGTTCTCCAACATACAAAACCCCTGTGTAGTAAAGAAGCACTCCCAACAAAAATGTTATTCCCTAAACTCTTTTAAATGTGAGTGTAGTGTAGGGGCACTTACTGTCTGCCGTGTTTCCTTATTGGCTCCATAGGCTTAAAAATGTGTTTCAGTTCACACATAAATCCCCATGTCATGCGGCTAGACAGAATTGAAGTCACGTTAGTAAGAAGAGGACCAGAGCAACGCTGGAAACCAGGGAAGATTGGTAAGAATTTGAATACATCTATACCACACACATATTTAGAAAGGTTTGGGGAATAACATTGTTGTTGGGTGTGCTTTCTTAAAGTGTGTTAACTTACCAATTTACTTTAAATAAAAAAAACTCCACTGATCTTGAGACTTCCACACCAGTCTCTTTTCCCATCAGATCCACTTTTATGGCTCGGTTCCACTTGCATTTTGGACAGATTAGTGCAATCCAATAAAACATCGGACTGCACTCACATCAGTGCAAAACTATGGTGCAGTGTCCATTTGCGATTCTTTTCTGATGCCATATCGGCATTAGAAATAAATCGCAGCATGCTGCGTTTGGTAGCGAGTCTCAGCTCACACGCACACAAGTCTATGGGTACGTGTGAAACATCGCACTGCACTCGCATGTCATCCGACCGTAGTGCGATGTACGCAGAGACAGGTACTGAAGCAGATGGGGAGAAAGTGCTCCCTCCCTCTTCTCCACAGCTGTGATCCGATCCCAAGATCGCATCACAGTCGCATGACCCTCGGTTCACGCTTGAAGTAGAGGGTCATTAGCATATTGCTTTTGATGCTCTTGCATCGGAAGCTATGCGCAAATGGAACTAAGGCCTTTGGCCTTAGTTTGGATTCTGCACAGAAGAAAGCTTCTTATGTCTCCCCATGACCAGTGCACTAATTGAAACAATGGATGTAACAAAGTGATTAATAAAATAAACAAAAATTTTTTAACCCCTTCACCCCCGGGCGAGATCACTCATAAGTCGTCACACGTACACATCTCAAAAACGACGCTACATCGTTCAGCGATATATTGTTTGACCAAGGTGGTCGTGTCACACAGCAATCCTCCCAACGATTCCGGCAACGTCAGAGGCGTATAATTGTCCATAGCATACACCCTGGCGTGACACCAATCAGAGCGGAGGAGGCGTGGAGCATTGCTCGTAACGAGACGCTGGCGTCGCTGATGACGAATGCACTAACGATGTTGTTCGTCGTTGGCAGGGTGTCAAACGTAGCAATATGTCTGCTGCGTTCTAAATGACGAACAATATTTTGAAAATGAACATTTCAACGATCAACGATTTTTGCTAGTTTTGCGATCGTTCAGAGTCGCTCGTAGGTGTCACACGCAACGACGTCGCTAACGACTACGGAAGCGCGTCACGTAAACCGTAACCCTGACGACATATCGTCCGATAGCGTGTAAACTGGCCTTTAGTCATGAAGCATCTGATTTTCAGATCAATCTGGTTACACTATGTTGTTGTAGAAGCTTGAAGCACTAAACACCACTCCTGTCCGTAGGATGGCTCCGATTGCCACTCGGCCTAATTCAGGTGGATGGGACTAAGTTGCAAAACTAAACACTGCGCTGTTTTTGAGAATGGGTTAACCATGGTTTTTCTAACATCATGTAAGCCTTTATAGTTTTCTCTACTAAATGTATTAAACCAGTCTAGATTGTATCATTCAACTAGTAGAGATAGAGATATAACTATTATAATGGTTTGTTTTGTGATAGGATTATGGTTCTGATAAAGTAGCTATACATGACATGGGATCACGTATACCACCAGCTTCATAAGAAATTAACCGGTTAAATTAAATATGACGACGGTCACGTACAACCATTTCTCAGAGGATAAAAGCTTTCTTACCAAATGTTTAAAGAATTTAAGGAAAAGTTTATTAGAAAACTTTCTATAGACGTCTTGATGCCAGAGATATTCACATACAACAACACAGGGATTACTTAAAATAGGCTGTGTTACTCTATGCCTGTTAAGGCATGTGTCATTTAGTTCTCACAAATCCTTGGAAACTCTGATGCATGCAGGATTAAGAGATATAAGTCCATCTAGCAAATGTTTTATGTTGGCAACCATTGGAATAGTTTGACTACTTGTATTGGAAGTCAAAGACTCAGTAATTTGTAACTGAATTCTACTGATTCAGTGTTAACCTTTATAGCCTTTCTGCAATCATCATATACAGACTTATTCTGACAAGCGTATTAAAAGTCCATGTGCTATCCAGATGGGAAACCGATGGTATGCGGACAGCCCACTGACCAATGCAAGTCAATGTGGAAGTCACTGACCGAAAGTCAACAATCACAGACTATGCTACTTTGATCCAGACTTGCCCATTATAAAAACGGGTGCCATGCATGGTCATACAGAAGTAGAAAACTGACATACTGATGACATAGCAAAGGCATACAGGTGGCAATAAGGAAGAAAAATCATATGTTGTTTTTTGGAGGGTAATTAAACGATTTTACTTAGGCTTGTCTGAAGACGGATTAAGGGCGGCTTTGCACGTTGCAACATCGCACATGTGATGTCGGTGGGGTCAAATCGAAAGTGACGCACTTCCGGTGTCACTTTCGAGATCGTAGTGTGTAAATGTTAGATGATACGATTAACGAGCGCAAAAGCGTTGTTATCGTATCATCGTTGCAGGCTCCGACTTTTTCATAATTATGCTGCAGCGACAGGTACGATGTAGTTCCTCGCTCCTGCGGCTGCACACATCACTGAGTATAACGCCGCAGGAGCGAGGAACATCAGCTTACCTGCCGCCGGCGGCTATGCGGAAGGAAGGAGGTGGGCGGGATGTTTACATCCTGCTCATCTCCGCCCCTCCGCCGCTATTGGCCGCCTGCCGTGTGACGTCGCTGTGACGCCGCACGACCCGCCCCCTTAGGAAGGAGGCGAGTCGCCGGCCAGAGTGACGGTCGCAGGACATGTGAGTGCATGTGAAGCTGGTGTAGCGATAATTTTCGCTAAGCCAGCTATTACAAGATATCGTACCTGCGACAGGGGCGGGGACTATCGCGTGCGACATCGCAGCATCGGCTTGCGACGTCGCAACGTGCAAAGCCCGCCTAAGACCAGACATAAGACACAGATGTAGATTAACATGACAATTTGGAGCCTGCTGAAGGTACCCTACAACTGCCATCTTGGTCTTCTTGACATTGTAATATTGCAGCTTGAGCAAACATCCGCAGGTTGAACTCCCCTGTAGAGACTTAAAAGAAATTAAAAAAAATATATAAAAAGTTTAAAAAAAACATTAAAACTATAAAATAGTTTAACCTAAACCATTGTTTGGTTTATATTCAAAACAAAGAAACTAAAATACAAAAAAATAAACATTTCATGTCAAAGTGACTGGTAAAGTCTGTGCTAATTGTTATAAATTATAAAGGTAAAGTATATCTTTGTACCGTGTTAGCTAGTAGATAGAAAAAAAATAATTTTTAAAAGAACTGAGAGTCCTCAGTGGCTAATACCTTTTAATGGCTAACTGAAAAGATGGTAAAAAATAGCAAGCTTTCGAGACTACTCAGGTCTCTTCATCAGGCAACTTCCGGGGCTGTAACCAAGATGAAAAAACATTCTCTTCACTCACTTAAGGGGTACGCTCACACTGGCATATAGTATCTGATTATCTTGTGTGAGCATCAGATGCAATAAGCTAATGACAATTGGCTCTAACTCTTTCACATGTGAGAATCGGAGAGCCGTTGCGGGGAAGATGTACGTATTAATTTCTCCATCTTCTCCATTGCCTGTCTCTGTGTATATTGGACTGCAATCAGATTTTATCAAAGTGCAATTCAATGTTTTGCATGCACCCAAAGACTTGAATGGGTGCACACTGTTGATATACTCTGCCAAACGCAGCATGCAGTGATTTTTTTTCTCATGCTTGTCCGGCATGAGAAAACAAACTCTAGTCAGCACTGACCCATAGTAAAACATTAAACTGACAGCTATCTGATAAAAAAATCTAATAGCACTTGTGACATCCTGGCAAAACCAGGTAGTCACACAGTTTTAGCCCCCGCATAACACCGCTCCCACACAGAGTTAAACCAGCCGACCTGAAACCATAGTCACCACCTCAGGGAAGGACAGACACACCAGTGGGTGGGACCAGGCGGAAGGAAAATGCCCACCTAGGGGTCTGGAGAGCCCGGGGCGGGAAGACAGTTAGTTGAAGTCAGAGTTTAGTTTGGAGTGGAGTGGAAGTGGAGCTCAGGCTGTCAAGGCCTGGAGTTGAAGCTTACAGGTGCCAGGGTCAGAGCCCTGACACCTTGGCTAGGTGGCAGACAGTGGTCAGCGCCAGCAGGAGACGGAGAGATGGCTGCCGGAGATCCAAGGTGGACCGGGGCAGGGTTGTAGCCCACCGGTACCGATACCGGAGAACCGACCCGGAAACCGTGCACAAAGGGGGTACTTGGACCCTGAAGCCAGAACCGGCACCAACGGCCTAGTTAATTAACTAATTGAGTGCAGGATTTTAGGTCCTGTCCCAACCTAAGTCCCGAAAAGTAGACAACTACCCACAGAGAGGGATAGGGCATCGCCAGGGCCCGGTAGATCCCACAGGTCAGCATCTGACGGGCACAGCTCCCAACCAAAGGACCAGGAGCGGATTCCTTCGTTACACACCGGGAAGTCCACCACAGAAAACACAAAGTGAAGAGGAAAGGGGCATTGACCATCGGCCCGGATGTGGGACCAGATTCACCCGTCTGCGGCAACCGGCCACCATCACGTTGGTTTACCAAAGGACTTGTGTGATTTATTCAACTGTGAGTAACATCCCCGGTCTGACCGGGTGCGTCGGCCCCTGCCGTTATCATCCCCTGCACAGAGACATTGGGCCCCGGGGCATCCATCCCTGCTCAGGGAGGGGTTAACATCCAGCTGCCAGCCCATCGCACCTGGGAGTCCCACAGCAGCAGCGGTGGTGCTACATCTCACCACACACCGTGGGTGGTGTCACAGACAGTTTCTAACAAATCCCGTACAACTACGTCCTCTTTTTATTCAAAGTGTCCGCGTGACCCCGGGTCCGGTAGAGTCCCTCGAGCTACACCGCAGATTCGGATCCGAGCAGCACGGCTGCTGGCACGGGGGCGACACACTCATCCAAGTTACCGTATACACTAGCATACCCAAAATGTCAATTCACTGTCACTCTTTCTGTGAATGTCTGATCTATGTAGAGCAAGTACATAAATCAAATAGTGCACATAAAAAAGTATTAGCTACATGGGTTATTTAGAGGTTAAAAACTCATACAGACTGAAGACATCAACAATTCTCACAGCTACAAGTATTCTACAAAGTATGCAGTTTAGACCACAGGTGGACTATTAATCTTCCCAAGAGGCCACATGAGATGTGTTGTGGAGGGCCAAATCAATCAGAAAAGTTAATTATGATTGTTATTATTATTTTATATTAGTTTGAATCAGTTAATATTGAGCAGAATTAAATCTGTTAACTCATTTCTACTTCTAATACATATTACGGAAGGGCTTATTGTAACATACTGTATACTCCTATCAGTAGCAGTAAATCAAATCATTATTAACTACTTATAATAAAATTTAGAAATCATACAGCTCCTGTTATTTACCCCTTTGTACCTTGATCAACAGCATCCAACACAATATGATACCCACTCTGTGCCCACAAACAGTATGATGGGCCCACAAAGCCCCCCAACACAATATGATGTCCCTACACAACCCCTTACACAGTGTATTGTGTAAAGTCCACACAAAGAGCATCATGCAGTATAATGTCCCCACACAGCCCCCACATAGTATGACGTCCGCACACAGCCTCCCACTCAGTCACAATCCCCTTAAACAGTATTATGTACCCAAGCAGCCATCACTCAGAAACATGTTCCGACACAGCCCCTTTACACAATAATATGCCATCACACAACCCCACATTCAAAATGATGTCCTCACTCAGCCGCCTTAAATAGTATTTTTTCCCCAGATGGCCTCCCAGGCAGAATGATGTTCTCACGCAGCCCCATTGCACAGTATTATGTGCCAACACAGCCCCCATGTTGAATAATGTCCCCACACAATCCTATTACACGATATTATGTCCCCACACAGCTCACTCCCCCCCATGCAAAATGATGTAAAAAAAATCAAAAAACTATTCTCCTCACCCCTCACTCCTCAAAATGCTCCTGCAACACAATTTTCTCCCCTGCTCTCACAGACTCTTGCAATATGATAGTGATGTTAAAATATAAAACACAAATGCAATGATTTGGAAATCTCCGTTAGGTATATTTTATCCAAATCAGAACATAATTTACACATCAGAACTTAAAAGCTAGGTATTTTTCCATTTAATTTGAAAAAATTAATTCATTTAGAAATTGTTTAAAAATTGATGGCAGCAAAACAGCTCAAAAAAGTTGAGACAGTAAATAAAGACTGGAAAATTACCGTATTTTTCGGCTTATATGATAGACTCAACTATATGATGCACCCCAAATTTAGAGGAAAAAAAGGTAAAAAAAGGTCCATCTTACAATGTGGTGGTCTCTCACTGGGGGGGGAGTTGGCTGCGGTTGTGAAGCGGGGTCACATTAGGCAGGGGCGGTGGTGGAGCAAGTTGATGCTGTGGGCAGAGCGGGCGGTGCGGGCAGCGGGTGTCCCAGATGCTGTGAGGTAGGCAACTTCCATAAACTGTCGGCGGTGCAGGCTTCAAAGAAATGGCACCTGGAGTCAGCACGTGCAAAGATTGAGCTATCGGCTCAATGACAAGCCGAGATCTCATCTGCACATGCGCAACCTACGGGCGCCATTTTCTTTAAGTCCGCTGCTGAGAGATCAATTGCCCAGAGGCGGAATGTGTGCAGATGAGATCTTGAGCCGAGAACTCCATCTGCGCATGCGCTACCTCTGGGCGCTATTATTTGAACCCTGCACATTTTCAGGATGCCCCTGCCTCATAGTCTGCCGCTGCACTGCCCGCCCCATAAACATATGGTAAATAGTTTTACTGGAAAAACAGGTGGAGGGTCAATTTTAAATTCAGTTACAAGACTGTATACAATAAAAGCATGTTAAAGAGGCAAAACTTTCCAGAAGCAAATAGCTTCATCAAGTTGTGAGCAATTGTGATAGAAATTGTGGAAAAAATTAAGAAAACTTCTCCTCAATGTAAAATTGCAAAGATATCCCACCATCATATCATCACAAGGTTCAGAGGTCCTGGAGCAATTTATGTGAACAAGGGACTAGGCCAATAATCAATATGGCATGTGAGGGTCTTGGGTGGCAGTGCATTAAGAACAGGCATGATTTCGTCATGTAAATCACTGCATGGGCTCAGGAATCCTTCCAGAAATCATTGTCTGAACACCGTCCACCGTGCAATCAACCAATGCAAGGTAAATCTCTATCATGCAAAGAAAAGCCATATATCAACATAATACAGAAATGCCGTCAACTTCTCTGGGCCAGATCTCATGTAAAATGGAATGAGGCAAGATGAAAAACTGTTCTAAAGTCAGATTAATCAAATCATGAAATTGTCTCTGGAAACAATGAAAGCTGAGTCTTGCGGATTTATCAGTTCACTGTTCCTACACCTCTGATGGTGTGGGGTTGCATTAGTGCCTACGGCATGGGCAGCTTACACATTTTGAAAGCCACTATCAATTCTGAGTATTATATAGAGAATTTAAAGTAGCACATGCTCCCATCCAGACGTCTATTACAGGGAAATCCTTGCATATTTCAGAAAGACAATGGTAAACCACATACTGCATTCAACACAACAGCAAAAAATGTTGGTGATGAATCGGACACCTTCAGTCCAGACCTTTCACCAGTAGAAAATATTTGGTGTATTATAAAATTAATAATCCTGTCCCAAAACTCTAGCAATTGGTCTCTTCACTTCGACATTTACAGACTTGTGTAAAAAGAGGAGGCGATGTTACACGATGGTAGACATGGCCCTGTCCCAACTTTTTGGAGGTGTTGTTGCTATCAATTTCTAAATGAGTTCATTTTTTTCAAGTGACATGGAAAAATGTCTAATGTTCACCTTCTGATCTGTGTTCTATGTTGTGTTGTGATATATGATCATACAAGATTTCTAAATTATTACATTCTTGTTTCCTATAATTGTTACACAGCGTTCCAACTTTTTTAGAATTGGGGTTGAAGAACTATGATTATACATAATAAAAGAACTATGATTATGAAAATATCTCAGCTGTAACAATTATTAGGTATGAATGGCATTGGCAAAAAAAAGAGTATTGCCATTTTGGAACAGCAGGGCTGTAGACATAGACATTAAAGGGAATCTGTCAGCAGGGTTTTGCTACCTCATCTGACAGCAAGATAATGTGGGCAAAGAGATTCTGAATCCAATGGTGTATCACATAGATTACAGCATGGCTAACTGAGCTTCCCCACCCACAATAGGCTCTCAATAGAGATTCTGCATTGACTGTGAGGTGTCAATCACAGCTGGTGGGCATGTCAGACTGCCTTGTAGGTGTGTTTATAGCCCTGTAATGTTAATCACAGGGTAATAAACCCTTTAGGTTAGGTAAACAATTGCACACTCACTAACAAGAGAAGCACAGTTGCTTTTTGCTTTTAACTCCTACAGCATGCTGTCCTTAGCTTACATAGGAAAAACCTGCTGACAGATTCCCTTTAATGAAATAGTGATAGTATCTTATGTATGTTGATACAAACAATTACACTGCATAAAGTGTTTAATTTCCACATTAGCAGATTGACGGAGGAAACAGATTTATAATCATTTAATCCCAGTGGAGTAAAGTACTATGTTTGCATGCAACTGGACATTCATCAAACTTTGCATGAATTAATAGTACAGGTGATTATATAAAACTTTGTAACATATCTTAGTGAAATCTCCTTCCCTTCCACTTCCCCAATGTCTTATCAGACACTAATTCCTCTGCCCCCTGTCTCCTGAAGTTGTCATTTATTGTGAAAACACTGTCTCTCAGACATGATAGGCTACATGCAAATTGTGGTGTCATATCACACAGTTCATTGTACTGTATGGAGAAAGGAGGGGAGAGGAGAAATGAGGTTCAGGGAGAGGAAACAGGCAGAGGAAAGCAGAGAATGTTCTGAACTTTCTAACAAGTCTTTTGCCCCATATCAGAGCTTGATTAACAGACAGCTCATATCTTCTCTATAATGTCCTCCATATTGCTGTTGCTTGTTTCTGTGTGCTAAAAAAGACAGGAAGAGCAGGAATCCCTTTGTTTGCTGTGCTGTTTATGGGAGAGATACAATACAGCTTGCCTCCTCCTCACTTCTCTCACTGGATTGCAAAATATGAGATTGTTCAAGCAGTGAGGAAAACTGATGAAAATGCAGGATATGTGTCATAATGGCTACATTTAGTCTTATTTCCCATGAAATTGAACACACTTCCATAAAGTTACTTGAAATCACAGTTCTACTTTAAAACATTGCAATATTGTAGACGGATGAAAATCTATATCCCCTATATCCCATCATACTTAGATGCAAATATCTTTATCCAATCCTACTTAGATGTAAATAAATATTAAAATCACTTTTCATCATATTTAACAATAAGCAGCATGCATTATTAAATAGATCTCTTGAACTTGATGTGGCTAGTCACTTAGTTTGCGAATCCATGTCAGAAAAGCTGCATTGTCCTGATATGAAAATGAGCATTTTATGAATAGAGCTATAGGTTCACACAGCTCATGAGCCCAATTGTATTCACTCTTTGCCCGCCCATACTTATTGACAGCTTGTACTGAGCAGCATGAGATTTCAGCAGGAAGGTAGACAAAGATGAACTGTGAATCAGGTGAGATGAGTAGAAAACATTTAGGGAGCATTATTCATATGTGAATTTTCAAAGTGCATGAACCTCAGACCTGTTGAATGTAGTTTATATTTTGAAATATGGTGACATCAAAAGTTTTCAATATATTGACAGATTTTTCACATTATTCTGAAATGGGTGCCATGTTAATGAGCTATTTCCATCTTGTAGTGATAGCATATTTATTGGATAATATTGGATAACATATTTATTGCTTAACTTAATGATTCACGGTGGATTTACCAATCTTGAAATAACATGGGCTGCAATGGTGTTGTAGCACGGTGCCCCTTTGACTGTTTTTACCTGCATAGCAAAACCTTGATCACCAATTGTGCATTGATTTACAGCACAACCTTATTTATGTGAATGGGTTTGGGTGCAGCTCCCTGCTTTGGTGGGTGGCCATTGTGCATCAAAAATTTGTACAGCAGAGGGAACTATGATTTAAGTCTTTATTATCTCTCATTATCTGTAGTCTCCCAGCAAATACAGAGGGTTCCCCACTAGGTGCAAACCACTAAATATCCTTGGTCAAAAAACATCTAAAGAAGCTAGCCCAGTTCTGAAAGAGCAACAGGGGACAGATGAAACTAAAAACAACCTGTACCAGAACGATGGGAAGAAGAAAGTCTGGAGAAGGGTTGGAACAGTTCATCAGCCAAAGCACACCAAATCCTCTGTAAAATATGGTGGAGGCAGTGTGATGGCTGGGCATGCATTTCTTCCAATGGCACCGGGTCACTAGTGTTTATAGATGATGTGACTGAAGACAGAAGCAGCTGGATGAATTCTGAAGTGTACAGGGCGATACTTTCTGCTCAGATTCAACCATATGCAGCAAAGTTGATTGGATTGGGCTTCACAGTACAGATGGACAATGACTCAAAAAATACTGCTAAAGCAATGGCTGAGTCAATCACCAGATCTCAACCCCATCGACCATGTATTTGACTTGCTAAGAAAAAACTTAAGCCAGCAAGAACTACAAACAAGCAACAAATGAAGTCATCTGCAGTAAAGGCTGACAAAGCATCACAAGGGATGCCCAAATTACAAAGCAAAGATTTGGTCACTATCGAAATATTTCCAGCGTTACTTCAGCCTTTTTAATTAAACCTGAAATCCTCCACTTCAATTATATCTCAGCTATTTCATTGTGAATAAAAAAATAGCGGCAGGCAGAGCTGAAATCACAAAGACTCTGTCACTGTCCAAATATTTCTGAACCTAAATGTATGTGCAAAGGAACATATGAGATGATAGCAAGTGAAAGTCAAGGGTGGAAAAGAAATGTAACACCAATAAAAAGACATCAGAAAAACAAATGATTCAATGTTTATTTTATTTTTTGCCTTTTAAAATGGAACCGGGAAAGAAGAAAGGGAAGAGGGGCACTGAAATCTGTTGAAAAAGAAATGACCATTGTTAAAAGTTATACCTTCAAAGTAAACCCAAGCAGGCTAGAAGCAAAGAATATGGTCTGTGGCCTTGTAATCTGTACCACCTGGGACAAGCATCGGCTTATGTTTAAACTCTATTTTATAATTATTCCACTTACAAAACAAGAAAAAAAAGTTTCAATTCATATTTTTATAATATATATATATATATACATCCTTTTTCCGTAGATTACATGTGTGGCTGCCGGTTGGACAACTTTAATGGTCATGCACATGTCTGCAGTATAGCTCACTGATTTTTGTATGATTGGGCCATCCTTATGATAAATAAGTAGTTCCAGGTATAATGTTCCACATCCTGGGCCCCTTCTTGGTATAATGTCCCCCATCCTTGGCCCTTTTTATATTTGCATACAAGTGACCTATACATATTATAAATCTCTGGGTTTAGTCAACTGTACAGATACCGGGAGCCTAAATAAAAACCACAACAATTATACAGCTTGCCTTATAAAAACAAGACTATGCCTCATGACCATGGAATTCAGTTTTCTTTGTATTGGAACACTGTCTTCCTGATGAAGTATGCATAAAGAATGTCCTCTCGAACCAAAAGGAAAATGCAGTCTGCAGTTTTATTTCTCACTTTAAAAATGGAATTGATATCTCAGAGAAGCTCTCATACCTATTTTTATTATTTTTTATTTAAAAGGGTATCTTCTGCAGGGCAATTGGGTCTTCTGTAATATGGCTACCATCAAGTCTTTGGCATGTGGTCCTTCATACTGGCCGGTCCACAGCATACTGACACGGGCTCAGGTTGGAAGCCGGAGTCTGTACTGCTGGGTATGTGAAGTTGGCATGTTGCTTAGCTTTCAGCCTTAAACTTGCCAAACTTGAATTGCAAGTGTCCCTGTACATGTAGGGACTGGCTGTAGAGGCATAGGGACAGGCACTGGCTGAAACTGCAGAATTGAGGCTGGGGCTATTAAGATTGTTAATGTTTCCCAAATTGTTAAGGCTAGAGCCTGGAACTCCAGTTACCGCTGAAGGAACCATAGATGAAGGCATGGTCATTGAAGCAATTGAGTTGGGTGGCGAGAACATTGGTTGGGATGACAGAGGACTTACATTCATGGAGTTAAAAAATGGAAAACTCTTGGCAGAGAGGGGGCTAGTTGCAAGACCTTTGGTAGCCCAGTTGTTATAAGAGTATCCAGAATACATGTCATCATAGGGCTGCATCAGTCCATTAAATTGGGCTCCAAAGCTATTTTTGCATAGTTCAGCCTGCTGATTCCTTTCTCGTTTCCTCCACTTGGCTCTTCGGTTTTTGAACCACACCTACAGGTACAAAAATAGATCATGTTCCATTAGTGGCAGAATGAAGACAACATCCTAATTAGCCCTGTAATAATTTTTATTCTAATAACTTAAATTAAATATATTTTATTATGATATAAAAATGGACCAAGAGATTCTGCGACTGTGTCAGTGGTTATGGTGATGCAATCCATTCCTGGACCAGCTCATCTTATAGTTAGCTCATCACCTGAAATACCATGTACTGATATGAATATCCCATCATTGATCTATTGTTCTCCTGTATCTCATCTGACCTCACGTCTGTTGTCACAATGGCTCAAGGCAGAAAATTAGCTGCACATTACACTGTGTGCAGAATTATTAGGCAAATGAGTATTTTGATCACATGATAATCTTTATACATGTTGTCCTACTCCAAGCTGTATAGGCTTGAGAGCCAACTACCAATTAAGAAAATCAGGTGATGTGCCTCTCTGTAATGAGGAGGAGTGTGGTGTAATGACATGAACACCCTATATAAGGTGTGCTTAATTATTAGGCAACTTCCTTTCCTTTGGCAAAATGGGTCAGAAGAGAGATTTGAAAGGCTCTGAAAAGTCCAAAATTGTGAGATGTCTTGCAGAGGGATGCAGCAGTCTTAAAATTGCCAAACTCTTGAAGCGTGATCACTGAACAATCAAGCATTTCATGGCAAATAGCCAACAGGGTCGCAAGAAGCATGTTGGGCAAAAAAGGCGCAAAATAACAGCCCATGAATTGAGGAAAATCAAGCGTGAAGCTGCCAAGATGCCATTTACCACCAGTTTGGCCATATTTCAGAGCTCCAACATTACTGGAGTATCAAAAAGCACAAGGTGTGCCATACTCAGGGACATGGCCAAGGTAAGGAAGGCTGAAAAACGACCCCCTTTGAACAAGAAACATAAGATAAAACGTCAAGACTGGGCCAAGAAATATCTTAAGACTGATTTTTCAAAGGTTTTATGGACTGATGAAATGAGAGTGATTATTGATGGGCCAGATGGATGGATGGGCTAGAGGCTTAATCAGTAAAGGGCAGAGAGCTCCACTCCGACTCAGACGCCAGCAAGGTGGATGTGGGGTACTGGTATGGGCTGGTATCATCAAATATGAACTTGTGGGACCTTTTTGGGTTAAGGATGGAGTGAAGCTTAACTCCCATACCTACTGCCAGTTTCTGGAAGACAACTTCTTCAAGCAGTGGTACAGAAAGAAGTTGGTATCGTTCAAGAAAAACATGATTTTCATACAGGACAATGCGCCATCACATGCATCCAACTACTCCACAGCGTGGTTGGCCAGTAAAGGTCTAAAAGATGAAAAAATAATGACATGGCCCCCTTGTTCACCTGATCTAAACCCCATAGAGAACCTGTGGTCCCTCATAAAATGTGAGATCTACAGAGAGGTAAAACAGTACACCTCTCGGAACAGTGTCTGGGAGGCTGTGGTGGCTGCTGCACACAATGTTGATCGTAATCAGATCAAGTAACTGACAGAATCTATGGATGGTCGGCTGTTGAGTGTCATCATAAAGAAAGGTGGCTATATTGGTCGCTAATTTTTTGGGGTTTTGTTTTTGCATGTCAGAAATATTTATTTCTAAATTTTGTGTAGTTATATTGGTTTACCTGGTGAAAATAAACAAGTGAGATGGGAATATATTTGTTTTTATTAAGTTGCCTAATAATTCTGCACAGTAATAGTTGTCTGCACAAATATATCCTCCTAAGATAGCCAAATCTAAAAAACCTCACTCCAACTTCCAAAAATATTAAGCTTTGATATTTATGAGTCTTTTGGGTTGATTGAGAACATACCGTATTTTTCGCTTTATAAGACGCACCTGATTATAAGACACACCCCCAAATTTGGTGAAGGAATAGAGAATTTTTTATTAAATGGGGTCCGTCTTATAATGCCAGTGTATGTCTGACAAATCATATAGGGTATATGTCCCTCATAGCCCCCCCCATCCTAAAATTAGCCCTCTGAATCTGGATATGGCCCAGTGATGCCACATGTCCCCTATGCCTGGCACACATCCTCTATGGCTGGCACACAGCCCACTGTGGCTGGTACACGGCCCACTGTGGCGGCACACGGCCCCATGTGGCGGCACACGGCCCCATGTGGCGGCACACAGCCCCATGTGGCTGCACATGGCCCACTATTGCTGGCACATGGCCTCATGTGGCTGCACATGGCCCACTATTGCTGGCACATGGCCCCATGTGGCGGCACACAGCCCCATGTGGCTGCACACAGCCCACTATTGCTGGCACATGGCCCCATGTGGCGGCACACGGCCCCATGTGGCGGCAGATCTCTTGTGCCTTATCACAGCAGCAGGAGAAAGGCCGGGCAGACACGCTGGAGGAGGTGAGTAAAAAGTTTATTATTTTACTGTTTGCAGCAGCATGGGGGCCATAGCTAACACGGGGGAGGGGGCATGTGCAATCAAAGAAGGGCGCAGGCAGATATAATATACACTGCTGCCCCAGCCCATCGCCGCGGTGCACTTTCAGCACCATGGTGGTGGACAGCGGCTGTGCATATTATATGAGCGGGAGCAGGAGATCAAACGCTGCTGCTCCCAGCTTTCACAAGTCCCCCAGCAGAGCTCCAGCGCTGCCCGCACCTCCCCTGGACTCTGTAGTGTGTGTGTATATATATATATATACACCCCCCCCGTATATTCGGATTATAAGACGCACCCCCTACTTTCCTCCAAAATTTGGGGGAACAAAAGTGCGTCTTATAAAGCGAAAAATACGGTAGTTGTTGATCAACAATAAAAAAAATCCTCTAAAATACAACTTGCCTAATAATTCTGCACACAGTGAAGATCCTCACTGTTTATTGCACGTGCATTGGATTTTAACAGATCCATACACAACATATACTGTGCACATGTGAATTTTACATCTTCAAAATGCCAAATCTGTTATACAGAATATGATGCAGTTTAGCATTATTTACTGCAGTATCTGCATGAAACACAATTTTACCATGGATTTCTGCCCAATCCATGGGACAAAAAAAACCTATCATAGTACTGGATTATATTTTTTGAGCTCATTACATTTTTCGAAATTAAAAGCTAATTTAACCCCTTCATGACCTTGCCATTTTCATGGGGGGTTTTTTGTTTTTCTTTTTTTCTCCCCTTCTATAACTTTTTGATTTTTCTGTCAATATACTGTAGATGTATGAGGGCTTTTTTTTTCCTGGACAAGTTGTACTTTGGAATGAAATTATTTATTTTACTATATAGTGTACTAGAATCCAGGAAAAGTATTCTAAGTATGGTGAAATTGCAAAACATGTGCAATTCCAAAATGATTTCGTTTTTTTTTTTTTTACCAGGTTCACTATCTGTAAAACTTAGGGATACTTTGCACGTTGCGACATTGCTACTGCGATATCGTCGGGGTCAAATCGAAAGTGACGCACATCCGGCGCCGGTAACGACATCGCAACGTGTAAAGCCTAGGAGAGAAGATGAACGAGCGTGAAACAGTCAAAAAGTTCTGTGTCACGTTGTTCATTTTCATAATGTCGGTGCGTCCGCAGGTACGATGTTGTTTGTCGTTCCTGCAGCTCCACACATCGCTGTGTGTGAAGCCGCAGGACCGACAAACATCTCTTTACCTGCCTCCACCAGCAATGCGGAAGGGAGAAGGTGGGCGGGATGTTTACATCCCGCTCATCTCCGCCCCTCCGCTTCTATTGGCCGGCCGCTTAGTGACGTCGCAGTGACGTCGCTGTGGTGCCGAACGCACCACCTCCTTGAAGGAGGGATTCTTCGGCAGTCAAAGCAACGTCGCCGACCAGGTATGTGCATGTAAAGCTGCCGTAACGATAATGTTCGCTACAGCAGCTCGCACTACATATCGCATGTGCGACGGGGGCAGGGGTTATTGCGCTCGGCATCGCTAGCATTTGCTAGCGATGTCGCAACGTGCAAAGTACCCCTTACACCTCGCAGTATGATTCTTCAGGTCAGTCTAAGTATGGAGAAACCAAATATATATATTTTTTTTTGTTTTGGTTTTAGGTGGTGAAAAAAAATCTGAAATTTGTAGATTAAAAAAATTTAGCTTTCGTGGCTATTTTATGAGACCTTTAATGTTTTTTGGCTGTGTGGGTGTTTATTTTTTGCACCCTGAGCTGACACGTTTACTGATACCGTTCACCTCTTATTGTATTTTATTGCCATCTTACAGCTGCCCAAAAAATGAAATTCTAGAAAAAAAAAATTGTTATTAACTTTGTTATTTCTGAACGCAGTGATAGAAACTGTGTTTTTGTATTTTTTTAAATTGTTTTATTTTCAATGGGGCAAAAGGAGGGTGATTTGAACTTATGTCGGATTTTTTAATTGTTTCATATTTTTCAAAAAATTTTCACTTTATTTTGTTTCTACTGTTCCCTTTGAGGACTTAAAACTGTGATGAACTGATCACTTTTGCTATACATAGCAGTGCATCAGAACTGCTCTGTACAGCATAAATCACAATCGCTATAAATGCTGGCTCACAGATGGTGTTCACAGGAGGATCATATTGACAGACATAGGCTACATCAGCTGACCCCCTACTGTCATGACATCCCATCCCCGCACCATGATCAAGTCACAGGAGCGCCGATGGGAGCAGGGAATGAGGCGTTCCCCACCAGCACCTGTTAAATCTTGCTATCAGAGATTGACAGCGGGATTTAACTGGTTAACAGCCGCTAATAGAGGCACATGATGGCTGTTTAAATCATTTGTCATGTGTAGGGAAAGATGCGGGCTCTGCATGTGAGCCCGCATCAAAGGCAGGAACACGACCTTTGACGTAAATGTACGTCAAAGGTCATGAAGAGATTAAACAAGATTTGTTGACTTTACTGACAATGAAAGTTAATAGTAAATGTTTCAACTTTTAATAAATAAGTCACTTGAGACTAGTGAAAATATTTCAAACGTACCCTGACTCTGGCCTCAGTAAGGTTGGTCCACACTGCAATTTCTTCCCTAGTGCTCATGTCTGGATATCGATTCCTCTGAAAAGTGGCCTCCAGTTCTTGCAGCTGCTGGCTTGTAAAATGTGTCCTCTGTCTCCTCTGTTTCTTCTTTAACGAACCATCTTCAGGATTTGAATCATCTGTTTGGTTCTGTTGTGATTTTTCTGTATCTAAGAAATAATGTATAATAAGAAAAGGTAAGTCATTTGTTTCAAGTCTGTAACTCTACCATGAGCTTTATCTTGTGTTCATTAAAGGAAAAGTGATATCAGAAAATGGCTTGTTGTTTAAAATCAGGATTTTATGTAAAATGTGTTTAAAAAATAAATAAATAAAAATTATTTTTTTCCTATTTTCAATATCACTTTTTACATTCCTTAACATAAATGAGTACACTCCCAATAGATTTGTCAGAAAATCTTGGATCCTTGCAAAATAATTTTCTATGAGATACCATTCTACAAAATACTCCCACAAATGTGGGCCATTGATTGAAAACAAGATTTGTTAATTCAAGATCATGGGCAAAAATAAGTAAACCCAAATGAAAGTCTTAGGAGCAAAACTAAAGTTTAGACTACAAAATTCTAATTAACAAAAATTCAACCACAAGTAAGTCTAAAGTACAAGGGTATTACTTAACAAAGAAAACCCTTTCCCATTTCATGCTGTCAGAATGGCACTACATGTAAGAGAAATGTCACAATCCCTGAGAAAGAACGGTGAAGACTACAAGAAGATAAGCACAGCTTTACTTGTCTGTCAGAATACTGTAGCAAAAGTAATACAAACTTTTAACAAACATGAAACTGCAACCATATTCAGAGACTTCCAGACTGACCATGGAAGTTAACACTTAAACAGGAAACTCTTCTGATGAGAAAGGTTGAAGAAAATCAACATGCAAATTCACTGCAGTTAACTAAAAAAGTTGAAAGCCAAACCGGGGTTAGTGTTTCCCATAACACAATATGGCACATACTGCAGAGGAATGGCATGCATGTGTGTCGTCCATAAAGGAAACCTCTCCGAAAGGTCATGCACAATAAAGCCCATCTACAATTTTGAAGAGCCTATGCTGAAAAATATGAAGACTACTGGGATTCTATACTCTGGAGTGATGAAACTAAGATAAATGGGACCGATTGGCTTCAAAACTGTACAATGTCATAAAGATGAGGAGTAAAAAGAAAAACGCCTGGTGCCTGAAACATGTTAAGGCAGTGTTCTTATGTAGGGCTACATTAATGCTGCTGATGTTAGGGTGCTACATTACATCGATGGCATCATGAATTCACAGATGTAATGCTCTATATTGAAAGAGAAGATGCTACCATCACTCTGTCCCCTTGGTAGACGTGCACTTTTTCAACAAAACAATGATCCAAAACACATATTTAAGTCCACTATTGTATCTGTGAACAAGAACAGGGTAAAAGTGATTCAGTGGCCAAGTGTCTCCTGATCTGAACCCAATCAAAAACCTATGGGCAATTCTGAAGAGAAAAGATGATCATCACTCTCCAAGAACAACCTCTTCTAGTACCTGGATGCTGTATGAAGCATGGAAAAAGACAGATGTTGCAATATGTCGCCAAATTGTTCATACCATGCCTAGAATACTTGGTGCTGTTATTAAAATGCGAATGACCCCCGACTCAGACTCTGCTGTGAGCATGAGCCCAGTGTCATGCGACTGTGACCCAATCTTGCGATCGGGTCAAAGCTGCAAAGCTAAGGGTGGGTGCTGCGGAGAAGAGGGAGGGGTTAATCCCCCATCTCCTCCATTGTCAGCCTGTGCGTATGTCGCACTGCACTAGGATAACATCCGAGTGCAGTCCGATATATGGGTGCGAGTGATACGGCTCTCACGGAAAATCGCAGCATGCTGCTACTTTTCTCGCATCCAGAATCTGGATGCAAGAAAAGCTGACCAACTGCTCTCCCTCATTGACTAACATTGGTCAGAGTGCAATGTGAGATTTTCTCGCATTGCATTTGTCCGATTTCAATGCTCGTGTGAGCGTACCCTAACTGTAGCTCTCTGTGGAAATTGTAAACTGACAGTAAGCTGCTTATCAGGAGAGGGGGTACTGTAGTCCAGGCAGTGATAATCACCGGGTCATACAACCTTCATTGTGTAGAAAAATAGCACAAAGCCTGATAAATGACACAGTGCTGAATTCAGTGTTTTAACCTTTTCATAAAGCTGTTCTCAGATTGCATAGAAAAAATCTGCTGACAGATTCCCTTAACGGACAGACCTTTCTTCTATTGAACAGAATGATCATTAATATGATCGTTCTGTGCGCATTTAACATAATGTTATCAACAGCACCTCACCTGTTTACACAAGACAATATGCTGATGAAAATGATGATTTTTAAGCTTAAAAAAATTTGCAGATCATTGCATGATTTGTACCAAGTAGATTTTTTATGTACACTATATTGCTTGCTGATTTTGAAATTCAGTATTGAGATTTCAGTGTTATAATGAATTTTCTCTTGGTGAATTTCTCATATATATAATATATATATAATATCAATATTTTTAGCATTAGAAGAGGTTAAAAAATATAAAACCCCCTTACTTAATATGGAAGATGGTATATGCTCATTTAAAGCATAGTTCTGAATCATCGTGGATTCAGCTGAACTAGAAGCAGATTATTCAGGTACAAAGAGATACATCTGTACATAGCAGTGTATTTCTATGTACCTGTATTCTAGAAATGAAGAAAAAGTCAAGGTTTTTTGTTTCTATAAAACTGCTAATAATAATGAAAAATAATTACAAATTTGAACTTTTTTATTTCCCTCTGTCTTCAACTTACAACATTCAGCATTGTAGTCAATAGTTAAATCCTATGAGCCACAGGCTGTTGATGTCACTGAGAGAATTTTGTAACTTGAAGCTGCATTGCAGCCTTTGATTCCACAGGCAGATTATGCTGGTACATAGAGGTACATTGTATATAGCAGTGTATTTCTATGTTCATGTTTTTCTAAAGTGAAAATAAAAGATATTTTTTTCTATAAAATACCTAATTTTTCTGACTATAAGATGTGCCTTACCATACAATATGCCTTTAAATTTTATATGTATTGAATAATTACAAACTCCATATTAATACAGCAAAGTCTGTGTTGGTAACATCCTACGCACTTCAGCTGATGGCCTTTCCTTTAGCCATAGGCCGAAACGAGTAGGATTTTACCAACACAGACATTGCTGTATTAATATGGAGTTTTTAATTATTCAATAAATATAAAGTTTTAATAGGACTTGGAGAATTTTCAAGCCCTGGATTTCTGTCCAGAGATGACCAATTCTCTCTTTTTTTTGCCATAAGGCTATGTTCACACAGTGCATCTTTTGGTGCATTTTTAGTGCAATTTTGAGATCACAAAGATGCACCTAATTGCATGCATTTCGTTCTCCCAGCAAAGTCTATGAGATTTCTATTTTGCTGTCTACACAGTGCATCTTTTTTGTCTGCATCTTGGCTGCATTTTTGAAGATGCAGCAGGTCAATTCTTTTTGCATTTTTCCAGCATTTTTGAGCCCTTCCAGTCAATAGATTTGACTTAAAAAATGCATTGGGTAAAATGTGGTAAAAGCCACATGCGTTTTTTGATGCGTTTTGTCGCGGGTGCGTTTTTTAGGGCCAAAAATGCTGCATATTTGTAGGTACAAAAGATGCACTGTGTGAACCTAGCCTAAAATGCACACCAGTTCAAAGAGCAGAAAATAGTAAAAAATAGTTTTCAAATTAAGGCTATGTTCACACAGGGCATCTCTTGGTGCGTTTTTGGTGCATTTTTGAGGTCACAAAGATGCACCAAAATGCATGCATTTCTTTCCCCCAGTAAAGTCTATGAGATTTCTATTTTGCTGTCCACACTGTGCATCTTTTTTTGTCTGCATCTTGGTTGCATTTTTGAAGATGCAGCATGTCAATTCTTTTTGCGTTTTTTTCCAGCATTTTTGAGCCTTTCCAGTCAATAGATTTGACTTAATAAATGCATCGGGCAAAATGCGGTAAAATGCTGCATATGCGTTTTATGGGGCCAAAAATGCTGCATCTTTGTAGTTACAAAAAATGCACTGTGTGAACATAGCCTAACTTCCATGGTGGTGTAAAGTGGAGGGCTTCCCTAATTTAAATGCACTATAGTTGTATTGGGAAGTAATAAATCTATTGTTAGTGTCTCTCTGCAGTGTGTATTATACACACAGCTCTGCTACATATGCACATATAAATTGTAAACAAAAAATACATGGCTAATTATGTATACACTGAGGGAAACAGTTCAAGGGTTCCCACAGGAAAAGTGCCTACTTCAAAAAAGATTATAAACAAAGAGGACAAGAAGAAAAATGGCACATATTGCGCTGCACTCTCTCTGGCTGGCACATCTACTACCCCTCCTTCCCCTCCCTCCATTTGCTCAGCCTACACTATTTAGCTTAGGAGCTGTGCCATGTCTTGTTACTATTCTCCACCTTTCTTTCTCAGGTCTGGTCGTAATTGAACCATATGCTCATGGTACCTCTCGGCTCCATGACTACTTTTTACAATACTACTCTACCATCAGTGTCCCCTCTCTTAGCTCCACGACTAGTTCCTGTGAACTCTCTGTACTACTCGCACCTCTCTGCTCACGACTATTTCTTCACTCTCCATTTCCCTCCGGGGTACAGGTGCACCACTGCCAGTCCTTACCATCCAGAATTACCTATTTCTGTTTACTATTTTCCCTTTGGCATTCCCTGTTTTATACAGGTTTATGCATCTGGATTGTAACTTTCCTTACCCATTTTCATTTATGGACTGCCACTGGTACACCTGACCCCACTTTTCTTCTTTTGCATCAATTTCCTCTCTATTTGCCCATTATCCTGGTACATCCTCTCAGGTATTGACTAGCTATTGTGCTGAGACTCATATTTAGCCGTGGAGGGGTTTTATGTTACTTCCTACCTGCTGGGGTCTGGGGGTATTCCTTGGGCCCACATTTTGATATACAATTACTCATTACCATCTTCACTATTTTCTATGGGCCCCCCTCTTTTCCTTCAGTGGCGGCTTTGATTGTTTTAATGTCAGTTGTGTTCTATACTAAGCTTTGTATCCATTCGCAGCCTTGTGACTCCATCCCTTTTGTCTTACTTGAATATGCAAATCTTATGACTATTCTGATATTTATACAATTTTAATATCGGTGTTAATAAAATGTAATATTTTTTGCATTCAACCCTTGTGCCGTTTTTCTTCCTGTCCTCTTTGTTTATAATATGCACATATAAGCACACATGTCTCAGCTATATATGCACATATAGACCCACACAGCTCTGCTACATGCACATAGAGACACACACAGTTCTGCTATATGCACATCTCCACACACACACAAACACACACACACACACACACACACACACTATACATTACCACATCTTGCAGTTCAAGCCCTGAAGGGATGCTACATAAGCTGAGCAGCTGAATCACTTTTACCCAATTAACTCAATGACCTTTCGGTCACATGTGGAGCAGGAGGAGAGACAGTAGTTCTCTTTGTGAGTGGGAAGGATGTTATGTCAGTAGTGATGGACGAACCCGAACTGTAAAGTTTGGGGTTTGTACCGAACCCATAGTGTTCGTGCCCACGATCCCAAACACGAGCTTTCCTGGGAAGCTTGTGTTACAGTTCGGGTCCAGTTCGGGTCCAGGGGCTGTAAAAGAAAAATCACTTTATTAAAAAACATTATGATCATACTTACAGGTCCCATGACGCATCCTGCAGACTCTGTTTTCCGGCCACTTCTGCTTCTATGTCCGATCATTGCTGTGCCCCCCCGTAAGCACCACTGACTAAAGGACCTTCCATGATATCATAGCCATGTGACCAGTCTGGTGTAAATGTTGTACAGACATTGGCTTACAGACTGGTCACATGGCTATGATGTCATCGAAGGTCCTGTTAACTGAACTTTGACTGTCACTGTGCGAGTGTCACATTGGCATCACCCATACAGCTGCACACTCTCCTGATAGGGGCAGTCTGCTGCCTGTATTTCCATGCAGCTGAGGCGCTCGTGTCCGGAATCAGTCCATGCCGAATGATGCCGATGCAAGACTGCACAAGTCATACGCAAGTGGAACTCCAGTCTCAGTGTCAGCCTGCTTCTCGCTCTGTATAGATGCTGTCTGTGCAGAGTGATGAAGCAGAGCTGACAATGCTCTCTCTGCTTCTCTCTCTGTATAAATGCTGTCTGTACAGAGCGATGAAGCAGAGCTGACATGGCTCTATCTGCTTCTCACTCTGTATAGACGCTGTCTGTACAGAGTGATGAAGCAGAGGTGACAATGCTCTACTTGTGGGCTACATCGGACTTAGTATTTTTTTTATAATAAAGATGTAATCTCTAAATGTTTTTTATGCTTTATTTCTAATAAAAAAATGTCCCTGTGTTGTGTTTTTTTTTTGCTGTTTACTAAAAATTCATGGTGGCCATGTCTAATTTGGCATGACACCATGAATTGTGGGCTCAGTACCAGCTGAGAATACAAAACTGGTATTAACCCCTTTATTACCCAGTGTGCCACCGCCATCAGGGCCTGGAAATGGCGCTAAGAAACAATGCGCCATTTGCAGGGATGACTGCAGGCTGCGGTTTTTAGCGAGGGGGGCCCAGAACACTTGGGCCTTACCATGCTGAGTATCCCAGCCCCCAGCTGCCTGGTTTTACCTGACTGACATTCAAAATATGGCGAGAGCCCACGCGTTTTTTTTTTTAATTATTTTTTTAAATAATTAAAAAAATAATGGGTTTCCTTGTATTTTGATTGCCAGCCAAGGTAAAGCCAGGCAGATGGGGGTGGCAGCCCATAGCTGTCCGCTTTATCTGAGAATAAAACACATTGCGGAGCGCTACGTAATTTTTTAGAATCATTTATTTATTGTTATACAACTCTATATACAGTATATACAGCTCTGGCAAAAATTAAGAGACTACTGCAAAATTTTCAGTGTTCACATGTTGCATAAAAACTGCATTTTTCTTCTGCTTTTTTTCTGCATTTTTCTGCAGATGTCCACACCAAGCACAAAAACAACCTCGTCTGATTATTGCATACTTGTTGCATTTCTTTTATGTTTTTTCCCTCTTATCTGATGCGTTTTTGGTACAAATGATCCAGGATTTTAATGCTTTTTAATAGTACAGAAAAACTTTGAATCTGCTCTTAAAAATGCAAAAAAAAATGTCTTTTCACTTGTGGTTGTTTTTGCCGCTACATGTGACACAGAATTTTTACCCATTTCTGTTCTTCAAAAGTTGGGAGATGTGTTTACAGGGATACAATATGCATAATATACAATGTACAGAACATAGGTAACAAAGATATTGAGGTTCATTAAGTAAGCAAAATGGACCAGAACTTTGGTTTAAGTTTCTTATATGCTTTTCCCACTTATGTCTTTAAGACACTTTTTCCCGACACACTGGATAAAGGGAATTAGCCTCTTTTATCAGAAAAGGGGTAAAATCTAACTTGAATAACCATGGGATAAGTTTTGTCAAAAATTCCACCTATCTACGTAGGAAGTCATTCTAAACATGCAAAATTTAGCAAACAGCATGAGCCTCTTTAGTCAATTTCTTGCATTTAAGATTGTCTTGTCTAAGTTTGTGTAGAAGAAAATTTTGATAAATTTACCCAAATATTTTTAACCTAAGTACTTACTGTATATTGTATATATTGTTTATCTTTAAATGATTAAATTGAGATATTGTAAAATTACAAACTACTGATAATACAAGAAACTTTGCAATTTACCTCTTATTTAACATTCACTCTATTCTCAAAGACGCATGGATTTGTAATCCTATAGATAACTGATCATTTTCTAGGTCAACATCTACCTCTGCAGCCTATCAGGGCTTGTTTGAAGATGGTCGGATTGCATGATCCTTCCTGTTTCAGTGTCCTGTGCTCCACCGATGCTGCAGAGGCAAAGCTTCCTCTGATTACACCTTTGGTGAGTGCATAGTTCGGGCAAGTGGCATAACCAGGGTAGTGGTCTTAATGGTCAGTTATTGTGCACCATCCCTGGCAAGCAAAAAACAGTGAGACAAGGGTGCGCCCCTGAAGTTAGGATCATAAGGCAACACCGTTAACGAAGGGAGCTTTTGGGTTTATAGAAATCTTCATCACTCTAACCTTGTTAAGTCTATAGAAATATGACCATGAGCAAAGTCATCGTAACATTAAAATCTCACTGACGAGTCTCAAAATCAACAAAGTTTGTTAATATGTTAAAAGAAAATCAAAACTCACCCTGATATGCCAATGCTTCTACAGACATATGCTCACACACAAAGCTTTAAATATTTAATGTTGTGTGCTTTAGAGAATTGTCTGCATCCTCTACTAACACCATGATATATCAATATGCTGTATGACAATGTCAAGGTGGCAGAAAAGACACTGAATATATTCATCAAAGAAATGTATAAGAAAATGGACTTACTTGCTGCACAGTTTTTAATACATTATATATGAATATATATATATATATATATATATATATATATATATATATATATATATATATAATTTTCTACATATTACTGATATTTTCTTATGTAGACTACTCATAGTTTTGATAATGCTTTCCACCACGGCACAAGATTTTAGTTTTTTTGCCTTTTTCAGGGGTAAGGCAAAATAAGTGATTTAGGTTGTCTTTATATATGTTAGCTAGGGGTTTCATATGCTGTTTTTGTCATTTTGTTCGGTGCTTTTCCTGCATATTTCATAATTACAGCAAAATCACATCACATATATGACTCACATAAATGTACTGACAGTGTGGTTTCTTCTAAGTAGCTGTATTGCCTCACTTACATATAAAAAGTCAGAGTGTAATGTGGGCATGTCTATGTGTATGTATTTGTGAAATGTATATGTGTTTGTAATGTGTATGTATAACATCAGTACTACGCATCTAACATTGTGTTTCTCACATGCAACCAAAACAGGTTTCACCCATCAAGACTTTGGCTATACATTGTGCTATCTGGCACCAAAATGTTAGCAACAGATTTAAATAGTGTAAATTGTGAAGTGGGCCTCTATGACTTACGGTCTAATCTGATGCTCACATGATCCAAAAATTCTGCTGCATGTACAGCAAACTGACATGCACTGTGTTTTCCAAAAACTTGCTATCAAAGCTAAGGTTTTCAGCAATTTGTCCTAAAATACATCTTCTTTAGAATTAGATCAGCCTTGCCTTTCTTCCGTATACTCATCAGCAAGGTTTGATTACCCATGACCATGACCCAATCTCTGGTTCACTGGATGTACTTACTTGGACCACCTTTGCTAAGTTCAACACACTACATAAGTAGCGCCCCTGAAGCCATCAGGAGCTACAGGGAACTGCATCCTGTCAAAGATGCCGGGCCTACCCTCAGGAACCCAGAAAACCGGTGCCGGTAACACCAAAACACACATATAATCCCTGTTTTTCCCTTTCCCAAGTACTGGTG
This sequence comes from Anomaloglossus baeobatrachus, assembly GCF_048569485.1. Classification (NCBI taxonomy): domain Eukaryota; kingdom Metazoa; phylum Chordata; class Amphibia; order Anura; family Aromobatidae; genus Anomaloglossus; species Anomaloglossus baeobatrachus. The sequence goes on from NC_134357.1 coordinate 128,953,090, forward strand.
ACAGGCTAGGGCTGGACCCAATGGATGGCCACTTAGGAGTGGAACCGATCCAGTCCACTAGACGACAACCAGGGAGGAGAGGTCAGACAGTCAGTATGTCGAAGTGAAAGGAGACGGATGTAACAGTACTGACGAGAGAGTGTAACAGTGACCTGAAAGGCTCAGGCGTGTGGTTGCTGAAGGAGTACGGTGGAGTACTCTCAGAACCATAGTACCGGTGGGGTGCAGAGCCCTAGATCAGGAAAATGCTCCAGGCAGACCTGATAAAATCTGCACAGTGAGAGCACCATCCAGGACATCACCGACCTTAAAGTTCGGGGCCCAGCAGTGACAGGACAACCAGTGACCGGAATAGAGAACCGGCCCAGCAGGGTTCAAACTGCTTGCCATATGGACTAACACTGAAAGACAAGCAGGAGGGGACCCCAGACGCTCCAAGCCATGGGGACCCACCAACCAGAGACGGGTGCAGGGGAAGTAAGCCACCAGGTCACCACACCGGCACTGGAACTACGGGGACCAGTGGTGAGGACCAGCCTCCATCGGGTTGCAAGCATCCCCAGCGTGAGTAAAGAACCAGTTACACTGCAATCCCTTGTGTGGTCTACCTTCTTTCCGCCCCCCGGCATTGTGAATGGACTTAAACATCAAACACTATCATTTATCCCCTAGGGGCCTAGCCCTACTTGTGGAGGACCACAACATCCAGGCTGCCATTAACACCAGCCCCAGCCGTGAGTGACTGTGCAGCGGTGGCTCCATCCATATAGCCGCAATCCGCAAGTGGCGTTACGACAAAAACTTTATTATGATCCTTGTAAATAACCCTTTTTAAAAGCGACCCCCCCCAGGGTCACGGAAGCGGGAGCTGGCCATTACACCCGTGACACTTCCCCAGTGAAACCAGGCCCGGGACCGAGTACCCCATAGCCCTGGGCCATGGCACATACAATGAAAACCAAGACAGAACCTACTGTTTAAGGTGCTCTCACCCAGTCATCTAGCATCACAATTTTACCATTGTCAGATAAGTTAATGTACTTATGCTTGACCATTTCCCATTTTTGTACTCAAGTTAGAACTGACTATTCACTTTCTGTGGAACTTGTAAGTACCGTATGTATTTTATGTCAATCAGTTCTCATACAGAGCAAATGAGTCAACCTCACAAAATGCCACCTAGGACAGGCCATTTAGCAATCCTTACATCATAATGAGACACAGAAATGCCAAGACAAAAATTAATCTTTAGACAAAAAAAAAATTTCGGGATGTTTGCCTCTCATCAGTGCAGAGCAGAGTCTACCTGACTTAGTGCAACACCATTGAGGCAACATGAGGAACAACTATTTCTCCTAATAGAGAACAGCTAAGTAAGGAGTCTGATAGATAGTGAAGAAAAGTATGCAAGGTAGTGCTGCTGAAGAATAAAAAATACCACCTAGAAAAGGTGGTTACCCCGTAAGTCAATGTCCATCACCTTAAAGGAAAAAAATAATTCCTCCATGTTGCCTTAAGGGCATGGAACTCAGCCAGCCAGACTCTGACCTACACTGCTAAGGCGCAAACACCCAGAAACATGATGTCTGTAGATAAGTTTGTGGCTTGGCATTTACCTCTGGTAATGTTCTAAGACTTGTCAAAGAGTGGGTTCTTGACTTATTGAGTAACCACCTCTCTGGAGGTTACTTTATAAGGCTTGCAACACACTTCCGCAAAAAACACGTGCATGTCTCGCGTTCTGTTTTTCGGGTCCGTGTTCCGTTCTTTATGTCCGTTTCGCCGGTACGTGTGACATCCGTGTGATGGTGTATGCTCGCCGTGCGTGTTGAATGTCCGTGTATGCATAAGATACGTACGTGTCATTTTCGTGTTCAGTCCATTTGTCTTGATCCGTTTCTGTTGGAAAATGACGTTGAAAATGCCTAATCATTAGTGATGAGCGAGTACTAAAAAGCTCGGGTGCTCGAAGCTCGGGCCGAGCCTCCCAAGATACTCGTGTACTCGGCCCGAGCAACGAGCCCAATGTTATCCTATGGGAGACCCGAGTATTTTTGTGAAATGACCCCCCGGCAGCATGGAGAAACCCTAAAAATGTCACAAAAGTCTCAGAAGAGTGCTCAAATGACATGGCAACAGCATGGGGAAGACCCCTTGAAGCATTTATCACTCAAAAGTCACAGCTGTGAACAATTTTGTCCGCGTTTCACGCCATTTTTACGGACTCACCAGAAAACCTTCCAAAATGACCCCAAAATGATTTTTCATGGCAGAAATGTTAAGGGCACATACCCAATAGTGAGATAGAGCTGGTGTATGTTACTTTTTGAGATTAATACATGAAAGATTTTACGTGAAAACATTGTGTGGCACTCCGATGTCCCTGAGAAGAGACGTACATGAAGGCCTCTTGAGTCTAATGTGCCCATTTTGAGGAAGTGAGTCTTTGTAGTATTTTCCTTTGCCAGGGCAGTCCAAAATTGTGAGGTTCACCAATGCCCCTGCATACAGACGTGCATGAGGGCCTGTAAACCTGAAGTGCCCATTGTAAGGAAGTGGGTCTATTGTAGTATAGCCCTTAGGCAGGGCAGCCAAAAATTGGGAGGCTCCACGTTGTCCCTGGATAGAGACGTGCATGAGGGCCTCAAAACATTAAGTGTCCATTGTCAGGAAGTGGGTGTATTATATAGTATAGCCCTTAGGCAGGGCAGCCAAAAATTGGGAGGCTCCACATTGTCCCTGGATAGAGACGTGCATGATGGCCTGTAAACCTGAAGTGCCCATTGTAAGGAAGTGGGTCTATTTCAGTATAGCCCTTTGCCAGGGCAGCCAAAAATTGGGAGGCTCCACTTTGTCCCTGGATAGAGACGTGCATGATGGCCTGTAAACCAGAAGTGCCCATTGTAAGGAAGTGGGTCTATTTCAGTATAGCCCTTTGCCAGGGCAGCCAAAAATTGGGAGGCTCCACATTGTCCCTGGATAGAGACGTGCATGATGGCCTGTAAACCTGAAGTGCCCATTGTAAGGAAGTGGGTCTATTTCAGTATAGCCCTTTGCCAGGGCAGCCAAAAATTGGGAGGCTCCACATTGTCCCTGGATAGAGACATGCATGATGGCCTGTAAACCTGAAGTGCCCATTGTAAGGAAGTGGGTCTATTTCAGTATAGCCCTTTGCCAGGGCAGCCAAAAATTGGGAGGCTCCACATTGTCCCTGGATAGAGACGTGCATGATGGCCTGTAAACCAGAAGTGCCAATTGTAAGGAAGTGGGTCTATTTCAGTATAGCCCTTTGCCAGGGCAGCCAAAAATTAGGAGGGTCAACATTGTCCCTGGATAGAGACGTGCATGATGGCCTGTAAACCTGAAGTGCCCATTGTAAGGAAGTGGGTCTATTTCAGTATAGCCCTTTGCCAGGGCAGCCAAAAATTGGGAGGCTCCACATTGTCCCTGGATAGAGACGTGCATGATGGCCTGTAAACCTGAAGTGCCCATTGTAAGGAAGTGGGTCTATTTCAGTATAGCCCTTTGCCAGGGCAGCCAAAAATTGGGAGGCTCCACATTGTCCCTGGATAGAGACGTGCATGATGGCCTGTAAACCAGAAGTGCCCATTGTAAGGAAGTGGGTCTATTTCAGTATAGCCCTTTGCCAGGGCAGCCAAAAATTGGGAGGCTCCACATTGTCCCTGAATAGAGATGTGCATGATGGCCTGTAAACCTGAAGTGCCCATTGTAAGGAAGTGGGTCTATTTCAGTATAGCCCTTTGCCAGGGCAGCCAAAAATTGGGAGGCTCCACATTGTCCCTGGATAGAGACGTGCATGATGGCCTGTAAACCTGAAGTGCCCATTGTAAGGAAGTGGGTCTATTTCAGTATAGCCCTTTGCCAGGGCAGCCAAAAATTGGGAGGCTCCACATTGTCCCTGGATAGAGACGTGCATGATGGCCTGTAAACCAGAAGTGCCCATTGTAAGGAAGTGGGTCTATTTCAGTATAGCCCTTTGCCAGGGCAGCCAAAAATTGGGAGGCTCCACATTGTCCCTGGATAGAGACGTGCATGATGGCCTGTAAACCTGAAGTGCCCATTGTAAGGAAGTGGGTCTATTTCAGTATAGCCCTTTGCCAGGGCAGCCAAAAATTGGGAGGCTCCACATTGTCCCTGGATAGAGACGTGCATGATGGCCTGTAAACCAGAAGTGCCCATTGTAAGGAAGTGGGTCTATTTCAGTATAGCCCTTTGCCAGGGCAGCCAAAAATTGGGAGGCTCCACATTGTCCCTGGATAGAGACGTGCATGATGGCCTGTAAACCTGAAGTGCCCATTGTAAGGAAGTGGGTCTATTTCAGTATAGCCCTTTGCCAGGGCAGCCAAAAATTGGGAGGCTCCACATTGTCCCTGGATAGAGATGTGCATGATGGCCTGTAAACCAGAAGTGCCCATTGTAATGAAGTGGGTCTATTTCAGTATAGCCCTTTGCCAGGGCAGCCAAAAATTGGGAGGCTCCACATTGTCCCTGGATAGAGACGTGCATGATGGCCTGTAAACCTGAAGTGCCCATTGTAAGGAAGTGGGTCTATTTCAGTATAGCCCTTTGCCAGGGCAGCCAAAAATTGGGAGGCTCCACATTGTCCCTGGATAGAGACGTGCATGATGGCCTGTAAACCTGAAGTGCCCATTGTAAGGAAGTGGGTCTATTTCAGTATAGCCCTTTGCCAGGGCAGCCAAAAATTGGGAGGCTCCACATTGTCCCTGGATAGAGACGTGCATGATGGCCTGTAAACCTGAAGTGCCCATTGTAAGGAAGTGGGTCTATTTCAGTATAGCCCTTTGCCAGGGCAGCCAAAAATTGGGAGGCTCCACATTGTCCCTGGATAGAGACGTGCATGATGGCCTGTAAACCTGAAGTGCCCATTGTAAGGAAGTGGGTCTATTTCAGTATAGCCCTTTGCCAGGGCAGCCAAAAATTGGGAGGCTCCACATTGTCCCTGGATAGAGACGTGCATGATGGCCTGTAAACCTGAAGTGCCCATTGTAAGGAAGTGGGTCTATTTCAGTATAGCCCTTTGCCAGGGCAGCCAAAAATTGGGAGGCTCCACATTGTCCCTGGATAGAGACGTGCATGATGGCCTGTAAACCAGAAGTGCCCATTGTAAGGAAGTGGGTCTATTTCAGTATAGCCCTTTGCCAGGGCAGCCAAAAATTGGGAGGCTCCACATTGTCCCTGGATAGAGACGTGCATGATGGCCTGTAAACCTGAAGTGCCCATTGTAAGGAAGTGGGTCTATTTCAGTATAGCCCTTTGCCAGGGCAGCCAAAAATTGGGAGGCTCCACATTGTCCCTGGATAGAGACGTGCATGATGGCCTGTAAACCAGAAGTGCCCATTGTAAGGAAGTGGGTCTATTTCAGTATAGCCCTTTGCCAGGGCAGCCAAAAATTGGGAGGCTCCACATTGTCCCTGGATAGAGACGTGCATGATGGCCTGTAAACCTGAAGTGCCCATTGTAAGGAAGTGGGTCTATTTCAGTATAGCCCTTTGCCAGGGCAGCCAAAAATTGGGAGGCTCCACATTGTCCCTGGATAGAGACGTGCATGATGGCCTGTAAACCTGAAGTGCCCATTGTAAGGAAGTGGGTCTATTTCAGTATAGCCCTTTACCAGGGCAGCCAAAAATCGGGAGGCTCCACATTGTCCCTGGATAGAGACGTGCATGATGGCCTGTAAACCTGAAGTGCCCATTGTAAGGAAGTGGGTCTATTTCAGTATAGCCCTTTGCCAGGGCAGCCAAAAATTGGGAGGCTCCACATTGTCCCTGGGTAGAGACGTGCATGAGGGCCTCAAAACATTAAGTGTCCATTTTAAGGAAGTGGGTGTATTATAGTATAGCCCTTAGGCAGGGCAGCCAAAAATTGGGAGGCTCCACGTTGTCCCTGGGTAGAGACGTGCATGAGGGCCTCAAAACATTAAGTGTCCATTTTAAGGAAGTGGGTGTATTATAGTATAGCCCTTAGGCAGGGCAGCCAAAAATTGGGAGGCTCCACGTTGTCCCTGGGTAGAGACGTGCATGAGGGCCTCAAAACATTGTTCCCATTGCAAAGGAGCGGGTCTCCTGTCGTTGTAATGTCCATTCTGCAAAGAATGGGCGAAAAAATTTACCACTGGGGGTATACCTGAAACAAAGGCCTAAGTATTGCAATTTGTAATGGTCATCATCATGGTGGCGCATGAGGAGAAGGAGGAGCAGTCCAGCGATTATCCAAAGTCCAGAAGTGTGTACCCATGGGTGAGTGGAGGTACATGGCAAACTTTAAATTCCGCTCTCATTTGCTGGTGGTGTGGTGAAGTCTGGCCCAATCCAACCCTTGTTCATCTTGATCAGAGTCAGCCTGTCAGCATTTTCAGTTGACAGGCGGGTGCGTTTATCTGTAATGATTCCACCTGCGGCACTAAAAACACGCTCTGACAAAATGCTAGCAGCAGGGCAGGCCAGGACTTCCAAGGCGTAGAGAGCCAATTCATGCCACGTGTCCAGCTTGGATACCCAATAATTGTAAGGCACAGAGGAATGTCGGAGTACAGTTGTTCGATCTGCAAGGTACTCCTTCAGCATCTGGGCAAACTTAGGATTTCTTGTGGCACTACCCCGCACCTCAGGGGCTGTGGTACGTGAGGGGCTGAGAAAACTGTCCCACATCTTAAAGACTGTTCCCCTACCTATGGCGGATTGGACTTGTGCCTCTCTCGGCTGTACGCCTCGGTTGTCCACTGATTCCTGACCTATGCCGCTAGCGTTTTGTGAGGGGAATGCTTTGCCTACTTCCGTGAGTATGGCCTTCCGGAACTGCTGCATTTTGGTTGACCTCTCCTCCACGGGAATAAGAGACAAAAAGTTCTCCTTGTAGCGTGGGTCTAACAGTGTTACCAACCAGTAATGATTGTCGGCCAAGATGTTCTTAACGCGAGGGTCACGAGACAGGCAGCTTACCATAAAGTCAGCCATGTGCGCCAGACTCTTAACAGCCAGGACTTCAGTAGCCTGACCAACAAGATGACTGAACATGCTGTCCTCCTCCTCCTCCTCCTCCTCCTCCTCATCTACCCTGTCCTCTGGCCAGCCACGCTGAACCGAGGATATGACTGGTGTGCATGTCATATCCTCAATTTGGCCGGAGAGTTGCTCCATGTCTTCATCCTCCTCCTCGTCATAGTCCTCCACTGCACGTTGTGATGAGACGAGGCTGGGCTGTGTGTTATCACCCACACCCACTACTGTTTCTTGCTGCAACTCATCGCGCTCTGCCTGCAATGCATCATGTTTGTTTTTCAGCAGAGACCGTTTTAGAAGGCAGAGTAGCGGTATGGTGACGCTAATAATGGCGTCATCACCACTCACCATCTTGGTGGAGTCCTCAAAGTTTTGGAGGATGGTACATAGGTCTGACATCCATCTCCACTCCTCAGGTGTTATGTGTGGAGTTTGACCCATTTCCCGACGGCTTAGGTGATGCAGGTACTCAACAACTGCCCTCTTCTGCTCACATATCCTGACCAACATGTGCAGAGTTGAATTCCAACGCGTGGGGACATCACACACCAGTCTGTGAGCCGGAAGATGCAAACGGCGCTGAAAGCCGGCAAGGCCGGCTGAAGCAGTAGGTGACTTTCGAAAATGTGCAGACAGGCGGCGAACTTTTACCAGCAGATCAGACAGCTCTGGGTATGACTTTATAAACCGCTGAACCACGAGGTTGAGCACATGGGCCACGCATGGAACATGTGTCAGCTGGCCTCGCCTCAAAGCCGCCACCAGGTTCCGGCCATTGTCACACACAACCTTTCCTGGCTTTAGGTTCAGAGGTGTGAGCCAGTGATCTGCCTGCTGTTTCAGAGCTGTCCACAGCTCTTCTGCATTGTGGGGTTTGTCACCTATGCAGATTAGCTTCAGCACAGCCTGTTGCCGCTTCGCCGAGGCAGTGCTGCAGTGCTTCCAGCTTGTGACTGGTGTGGAGGGCACAGTGGATGAGGATGCGCAGGAGGAGGAGGAGGCTGAAGAGCATGACATTCCGGAGCTGTAGAGTGTGGGTGAAACACTGACTGAGGTAGGGCCTGCAAACCTTGGTGTGGGAAGGACGTGTTCCGTCCCTCGCTCAGACTGGGTCCCAGCTTCCACAATATTAACCCAGCGTGCCGTCAACGAGATGTAGCGGCCTTGCCCACAAGCACTTGTCCACGTGTCTGTGGTTAGGTGGACCTTGGGTGAAACAGCATTGTTCAGGGCACGTGTGATGTTTTGTGACACGTGGTTATGCAACGCGGGGACGGCACACCGGGAGAAATAGTGGCGGCTGGGGACCGAGTAACGTGGGACAGCTGCCGCCATCAGGTCACGGAATGCTTCTGTCTCCACCAGCCTAAAAGGCAACATTTCCAGCGCAAGCAGTCGCGAAATGTTAGCATTTAGAACTGTGGCATGTGGGGTGTTGGCAGTGTATTTGCGCCTGCGTTCAAAGGTTTGCTGAATGGATAACTGAACGCTGCGCTGGGACAAGGACGTGCTTGATGATGGTGTTCTTTCTGCGTAGGCAACTGCAGGTGCAGGAGTGGAGGAGGCTTGTTTGCAGGCAGCATGGACAGAGGATTGGCTCGCATGCACAACCAGCGAAGACGTAGCAGTGACATCAGCAAGCACTGCTCCTCGACTCTGTTGTACTTCCCACAAAGTCGGGTGCTTGGCTGACATGTGCCTGATCATGCTGGTGGTGGTCAGGCTGCTAGTTTTGGTACCCCTGCTGATGCTGGCACGGCAGGTGTTGCAAATGGCCTTTTTTGAATCATCTGGATCCAACTTAAAAAACTGCCAGACTCGGGAAGACCTAACATTTGTACAGGCACCTTGTGTCGTCGTGTTGTTCCGGGGAATGGTTGCCTGACTTCTGCCTGGGGCCACCACCCTGCTTCTTACTGCCTGTTGTGATGCTACGCCTCCCTCCCCCTGTGCACTGCTGTCCTCGCTCTGCATATCCTCCTGCCAGGTTGGGTCAGTTACTGGATCATCCACCACGTCGTCTTCCTCTTCCGCACCCTGCTCCTCCTCCTGACTTGCTGACAATTGTGTCTCATCATCGTCCACCACTTGTTGAGACACGTTGCCAACTTCGTGAGAACGTGGCTGCTCAAATATTTGGCCATCTGTACAGACGATCTCCTCATGACCCACTTCAATATGAGCTGGCGAGAGGCCAGAATGTGTGAATGGAAACGTGAACAGCTCTTCCGAGTGTCCAAGTGTGGGATCATTAATGTCCGAGGAGGACGTGTACTCAGCCTGGTGGTAGGAAGGAGGATCAGGTTCAGAAATGTGCGGTGCAGTATCATGGCTACTGACACTTGACCGTGTGGAAGACAGAGTGTTTGTGGTGGTGCCAATCTGACTGGAAGCATTATCTGCTATCCAACTAACAACCTGTTGACACTGGTCTTGGTTCAAGAGCGGTGTACTGCTGCGGTCCCCAAGAATTTGGGACAGGACGTGCGAGCGACTAGATGTGGCCCTTTGTTTTGGCGAAATTAGAGCTTGCCCACGACCTCGGCCTCTGCCTGCACCACCATCACGTCCACTTCCTTGTTCCTTGCCAATGCCCTTGCGCATTTTGCAATGCTGTGCACTGCTGACGTGTATATTCACTACTTGTGCGTTATATCAAAGTTTCTGGAAATTGCACACAAGTGCACCTGTACGCTGCCACCAACAGGCACACACGTGCGGTTTTAAAAACCAAGCACGGACGCAATAAGAACCTAACAGGTTTTTTTGGGGAGCGACAATTACAGACAAGTCAGACACTATCTGGACTGTTTTACACTGTGTACACCAGCCCCAGATATGATGAAGGCTGGTATACGGTCACCACTACCCTGCCTGCCTGCCTGCCTGTATACTGGTACAATAGTCCTGACAAGGACTCTTTTGGTCACTAGCCTGTATTCAGACCTGGCTATACCCTGCCTGTATATAGCAACAATAGTCCTGAGAAGGACTCTGCTACTGTACTCCGACCTGGCTATACCCTGCCTGCCTGTATACAACTAGAATAGTCCTGAGAAGGACTTTTGGTCACACTGTTTGCAGCCCTGCAACTGAAAAAGCTATAAAGGGCCGCAAAGCTTTCCCTGAATCAGCGACACTCTCCCTGCACTCACTGTCTGGATAGCTGTGAGCAGAGCACAGCGCGCTGGCCGATATAAAGGCTCGGTCACGCTGTGCAGGCCGGCCAATCACTGCAATTCCACAACTAACAGGGCTGTGGCATTGCAGTGGTCTGCCAGCCAATCCCTGCATGAGGGCTGGCTCTCAAAAGAGCGCCAACATGCAGAAATGAAGACCACGAGTACAGCACGAGTATCGCGAGATTACTCGGTCCCCGCCGAGCAGCCCGAGTACAGCGATACTCGTGCGAGTACCGAGTAGTGACAAGCATGCTCGCTCATCACTACTAATCATGAGATTTTGGTGTGTCTAATTGGACTATCAGCTGCCATAATCACTACTAATTGGTAACCTTTGTTTAAACTCATTTAAAAGGGTTAAAATAGCTCGACAGACAGACACAAAGATGTTTCTTTCAAATGAGTGTACTATGTATCTACTCTGTTTGATTTCAATGAGATTTAGTTTACGGCGCCATATGCTAGATTTTATACCAACAAGTGAGAAAAGGATGTGGATGCTACGCAATACACGTTATACGGACGGTACAGATAGCACACGTACATGCTACGTGTCACGTACGTGCAGGCATGGACCCATTGACTTTAGCGGGTCCATGTCTGCGTGATACCGGAGAAAAGCGGACTTGACAGCCATGTTAAAATACAATCCGTGTGGCTTTACGTGTGTGTGCCTGTTACCATAGGGTAACATTGGTGCACGTGTGCTCGTGCCGCCGGTACGTGTAAAAATGTCCCAATCACGTACCGGCGGCACGGAAGTGTGTTGCAGGCCTAAGACAGTCTGTTTTTTTCTCCAAGAGAGCTAATTGAAATACTTTTTTCCCCATGGAGAACTGTATGCAAGACCCAGCTAGTCTCTGTAAAGAGCACCAGTACTTCCTCCATGTTTTTTGAATGTATGTGTACTGTATTTATAAATCTAATTGTGATTATTGTTTATACATAGCTCAGCATAAATGAGTACACCCCCACCAGATTTGTCAGAAGACCTTTAGTTTTCTTTTAGAAGAAACATTTTCTGTGAGGTAACAAACTATAAAATACAGCCTCAAATGTAGGCTATTCTATGCAAACCAGATTTGTTATTGTGGACACCAAAAAAGCAATTTCCCTAACAAATTCATTCAAGATCCTGTTACAAAAATGAGTACACTCCAATGAAAGTCTTAGGAGCAAACCTAAATTTTAGACTGCAAAACTCTAATTAACAAGAATTGAGGCATAGGTATGTCTAATTATTTATTAAACAGGTGTACAGCTGACAGATGCCTATACAATCATATGAAAAAGTTTGGGCACCCCTATTAATGTTAACCTTTTTTCTTTATAACAATTTGGGGTTTTGCAACAGCTATTTCAGTTTCATATATCTAATAACTGATGGACTGAGTAATATTTCTGGATTGAAATGAGGTTTATTGTACTAACAGAAAATGTGCTATCCGCATTTAAACAAAATTTGACTGGTGCAAAAGTATGGGCACCCATATCAATTTCTTGATTTGAACACTCCTAACTACTTTTTACTGACTTACTAAAGCACTAAATTGGCTTTGTAACCTCATTGAGCTTTGAACTTCATAGGCAGGTGTATCCAATCATGAGAAAATGTATTTAAGGTGGCCACTTGCAAGTTGTTCTCCTATTTGAATCTCCTATGAACAGTGGCATCATGGGCTCCTCAAAACAACTTTCAAATGATCTGAAAACAAAGATTATTCAACAAAGCTGTTCAGGGGAAGGATACAAAAAGTTGTCTCAGAGATTTAAACTGTCAGTTTCCACTGTGAGGAATATAGGAAGGAAATGGGAGAACACAGGTACAGTTCTTGTTAAGCCCAGAAGTGGCAGGCCAAGAAAAATATCAGAAAGGCAGAGAAGAAGAATGGTGAGAACAGTCAAGGACAATCCACAGACCACCTCCAAAGACCTGCAGCATCATCTTGCTGCAGATAGTGTCAATGTGCATGGGTCAACAATTCAGCGCACATTGCAGAAGGAGAAGCTGTATAGGAGAGTGATGCGAAAGAAGCAGTTTCTGCAAGCACGCCACAAACAGAGTCGCCTGAGATATGCAAAAGCACATTTGGACAAGCCAGTTACATTTTGGAAGAAGGTCCTGTGGACTGATGAAACAAAGATTGAGTTGTTTGGTCATACAAAAAGGCGTTATGCATGGAGGCAAAAAAACACGGCATTCCAAGAAAAGCACTTGCTACCCACAGTAAAATTTGGTGGAGGTTCCATCATGCTTTGGGGCTGTGTGGCCAATGCCGGAACCGGGAATCTTGTTAAAGTTGAGGGTCGCATGGATTCAACTCAGTATAAGCAGATTCTTGACAATAATGTGCAAGAATCAGTGACGAAGTTGAAGTTATGCAGGGGATGGATATTTCAGCAAGACAATGATCCAAAACACTGCTCCAAATCTACTCAGGCATTCATGCAGAGGAACAATTACAATGTTCTGGAAAGGCCATCCCAGTCCCCAGACCTGAATATCATTGAAAATCTGTGGGATGATTTGAAGCGTGCTGTCCATGCTCGGCGACCATCAAACTTAACTGAACTGGAATTGTTTTGTAAACAGGAATAGTCAAAGATACCTTCATCCAGGATCCAGGAACTCATTAAAAGCTACAGGAAGCGACTAGAGGCTGTTATTTTTGCAAAAGGAGGATCTACAAAATATTAATGTCACTTTTATGTTGAGGTGCCCATACTTTTGCACCGGTCAAATTTTGTTTAAATGCGGATTGCACATTTTCTGTTGCAATAAACCTCATTTCAATCCAGAAATATTACTCAGTCCATCAGTTATTAGATATATGAAACTGAAATAGCTGTTGCAAAAACCCAAATTGTTATAAAGAAAAAAGGTTAACATTAATAGGGGTGCCCAAACATTTTCATATGACTGTAAATGGAGCAGGCAGTTAACGATTAATGGGAGTTACTTAACAGAGAAACAACAAAGAAACTTCTTCACATTTCATGCTTTCAGCAATGGAACTACATAGAAGAGAAATGACATAGGACCTGAGACAGAAAATAAAGGTGAAGGTCACAAGATCAGCAAAGCTTTACCTATCAGTCAGAATATTATAGCAAAAAGGATACAAAAATTTAACAAAGCTAGAACTGCAACCATCTCACAGAGACATCCAGGCCAACCATGCAGGTTAACACTTAAACAGGAAGAACAGGTGCATTTCTGAAGAAGAAGAATAAGGTGAAAGTGATTCAGTAGCCAATTTTCTCCTGATCTGAACCCAATTGATTACCTATGGGGAATTCTGAAGAGACAAGTTGCAATCACTCACCATCCAGCATCTGGGCTCTAAAAGAGGTCCATATTGAACAATAGAAAAAGATAGAGGTTGCAATATGTCACCAATTTGTGCATTCAATGCCTAGAAGACTTGGTGCTGTCCTTAAAATTCATGGAGGTCATACAAAATACTAGATGTAGTTGTTTTTGATGTAAGGAATTTAAATTGTTGGTTTAATTAAATTGAGCAAAACTGAAGATTTTGTAATGAAAGTTATATTATTAATCTTTCATGTTATGAGTTTAAAAAATGTTCCATGAAACTCAGTCTTCTCAAAATTTTGGAAATTATTCTTGGGTTCAGTGAGATATTGATGAAAACCTTACTTTTCAAAGGGGTGTACTTATGTATGCTGAGCATTCTATATATGCGTTTATTGTCTCTCTCTCTCTCTATCATATATATATATATATATGCATTGTGTGTATAAAACTGGGTATTTTATATGTGTGCATATATGTGTCATAAAGCACTTTTATATGTGTGTGCGGTATAGCAGTACTATGTACATTGTGGTATTGCAGCACAAAATATGTATGCCATAAAATTTACTGCATGTGTGTGGCAGATAGCAGTACTATGCGGTATAGTAGTCCTATTATTTAGTTACTATAAGTTACTTTTTATTAGTGGAGACACACTGAATCTATGCCCTGAATGAAAAAACGACTCTCACAACAACCCCGTAGTACCGCCAAATACACTATCATTATATTAACCGTTAACAATTAGTCGCTGCTTTATTAGGTATCAGAACACCCATTTGTTAATTCAAATACATACTCAGCCAATCATAAAGCGCCAACTAAATACATAAAAGCGTAAGGCATGGTCCAAAGGTTTTTTCTCAGAATCTGTAACAGGTTTTGCTATAGGTCCACCACAGGAATGATAAGCACACCATAGTATAAAATACTTTTTGTATCATTAATTATTCACGGAATGACCTTTTAAATAATACTGTGTAAAGTATATGGGTAAAATATCCTCTTTAAGTACTGGGGATAAAACAAAAATACTTGGCCAGTGCATCTGGCTCTGTCATAGTCATTGTGGTGTTATTAGCATTTGGTTTCTTTTAAAGAAGAACACTCACATAGAAATAAAAGTTATTTTTATCTTATGTGAGATTACAAGCTAACACAATTAAGCTGCTCAGAAAAGGAGGCCCTGAAGGGCGGTAATCAAGTTTCATATAATTGGCAAATAATGTTACAGGACGTGGAGCACCTGGTTTGAAGCTCAAAAGGCCGCTTTACAGGCTATGATATATTTAACGATATATCGTCGGGGTCACGTCGTTAGAGACGCACATCCGGCATTGTTTGACATATCATAGCGTGCGACTGTGAACGAGCAAAAGTGCTCACCTTATCGTTGCTCGTTGACACGTCGCTCATTTTAAAAAAATAGAACGTCCTTCTGTCCTCCTGAGGCAACACACGTTGCTCCGTGAGACACCCCGGGAACGATGAACTGCAGCTTACCTGCGGCCACCGGCAATGCGGAAGGAAGGAGGTGGGTGGGATGTTTACGTCTCGCTCATCTTGGCCCCTCCGCTTCTATTGGGCGGCCGCTGTGTGACGTCGCTGTGACGCCGAACGTCCCTCCCCCTTCAGGAAGAGGGTGTTCCCTGCCCACAGCAAGGTCGTTTGGAAGGTAAGTATGTGTGACGGGGGTTTATGACTTTGTGCGACACGGGCAAGAAATTGCCTGTAACGCACAAATGATGGGGGCGGGTGCGATCACACAGGCGAATGCACGATAAGTCGATACGTGTAAAGCGGCCTTAAGTCTATATTGTTGCATTTGTTGTGTCTGATTTACCACCAAGGAATATAGTATTGCACCAATCTTATTGAACACATGAAGTATTATCTGATTTCTCTTTGATTGCCAATAACAAAGCAATTTATAAAGTTTGAAAGTGGGGATCCGGGACTTTTACATTGATGGCCTAGCCTTAAGGGTGCTTTACACGAGACGATCAATCGTGCGATAGATCGTCGGGGTCACGGTTTTTGTGACGCACATCCGGCATCGCTTGCGACGTCGGGCTGTGTGGCACCTCCGAGAGACGCAATATCGCTCACAAATCGTGAGTCATGTACTCGTCGCTCGGTTTCATAATCTCGCTTAATTAAATTGGCGCCGGTTGCTCATCGTTCCCGGGGTAGGACACGCCGCTCCATGTGACACCCCGGGAATGATGAACAGCAGCTTACCTCCGTCCCGCGGCACCTGCCGGCTATGCGGAAGGAAGGAGGTGGGCGGGAAATTTACGTCCCGCTCATCTCCGCCCCTCCACTTCTATTGGCCGGCCGCTGTGTGATGTCGCTGTGACGCCGAACGTCCCTCCCCCTTCAGGAAGAGGATGTTTGCCGCCCACAGCGACGTCGCACAGCAGGTAAGTGCGTGTGACGGGGGTTAACGACTTTGTGCGCCATGGGCAACTAATTGCCCGTGACGCACAAACGACGGGGGCGGGTACGATCGATCGTGAAATTGCATGATAGATCGTACCGCGTAAAGCAGGCTTTAGGATAAGTCATCAATATCAGATTGGTAAGGGTACGTCACTTTTGCATCCCAGATGATCAGCTGTTCCCACTAGAAACAGCTGATCGGCCGTGATTGCTGGTTATTCTACAGATCCAATCAGAAAACTATGAGCTATCCTAAGGATAGACCATCAATGAAAAAGTCAAGTAAAGTAAATACAGTAGCACTTCCGCTAAACAAATGTCCAGTTTCAGTTCCTTGAGCTGTTTTGCCATTTTTACATGCTTCAGAAATAGCTGGACCACAACTTGTATGACAACTGTTACAATTTACATTGCGTTTGTCATTCCAATTCCATATTTCTGTAAACTTCAAAGATTTGCAATTCAGAACTAGAAAAATCCAGACAGTGAAACCTGTTACTGATGTCTGGGGAGAAGGAGCTTCGAACTATGTCGCCCAATCAGGGGATGTTACACTATGAATGTATATGAAGGCTCTCAGTAAATTGGACCACAATGGAAAATTTGTAACATGTCAACCTACCTTGCCATTTACGACACTAGGGTCTTTAGGATACTAGGACCCATGTACAAATGATAGCCTTTATTCTTCTAGATATACTTTTGGGGAATTAGCAGTTTCAAAATTTATAAACATAAAGGTTCTAGTGATAATAGCCTGCAGACCATGAGAAAAAAATGTAGGAATTAGGTGGAGGCAGTAAGAAAGCAGGAAGGACCACATGGGGCTCCACACGGCAGTGGGTAGAAAATAGATAGTGATATGATTTATCAGATACCGTATTATGGAGAACATAGAAAACCATATAGAGAACTAAATAGTGACATTTGAACACTGGAAGATCAGAGCTGCGATACTCCCAAGACACGTATGATAACTTACGCCACCCTCACACGTACATGCCTCTGGTACGTGTTTGGGAGTTTTCTCACGTACCGGAGACACGTACACACGTACACCTAGATTTTCCTATGGTTTTGGACACATGTAAGTATTTGCACACGGAACGTGTGTCCGTTCCGTACTTACGTGTGTCCGTGTGTCACGCCGACATGTCCATTTTCTCTCTGGCATCACGGGTGTCACACGGAACGCAAACGTGTCACACGGAACACACACGGACCACACGGATGTGTTCGTGTGACACGCACAGGAGAGAAGACATGTGTCTGTGAGAGAAAAAAACAAAACTTTACTCACCTTCTCCAGCCCTCCTGTCTCTGCTGCTTCTGTCACTTACTGCCGACCACCGCTCATTATGCTAATTGAATATTCACTTCACTGCGGCCGGAAGCAGCAGCAGCGGGGAGTCAGCAGGACCGGAGATCGAAGATCAGTACCACGGACAGCGACGCCAGGGACAGGTGAGCATAAAGTTCCCGTTCTCCGTATGTTATCACGGATAACACACGGAGAACACACGTAGCCCATAAACACGGTTCACGGAGGGCAAAACACACCTCTTACACGTCCGTGAAAAACTAGCGTGATTTTCACAGACGTGTGAAGGGGGCCTTAGGCTGGTTTCACATGACTGGAGTTTATGACCTGAGTGCTGGTGACCAACCAAAGAAATGCTTAACCAAATTCAGCAGCCTCATATGTGTTTAGGAGGCTGTTGAGTTCAGATCATGAGACCCACGTTTCATCTGTACTTGGTTGTGCCAAATTGGCTAAATGAGTCACAAAAAAACAACTTAATCACACAGAGATATTTTCTTCCCAAGCCTAATATCTGCTCAACAGAGTTGTCATTTAGTATTCCCCACTCCACAATTGATTGCTGAGAAAAGGAAGACATTAAACACAGGTGAAAAATCTTCTAACGCAAAGAAAAATACAACAGTAAACTGTAAAAAGGAGTCAATTAATAAAACCAATTTACTCTAACGATGATGATGAAAATATAGGTTCAAATTAGAGATGAGCGGACCTGTGGAAGTTTGGTTCAGCGGTTTCATCCGGATTTTAGATAAAGTTCAGTTGGGACCTAGACTGGACCTGAACCCCAATGAAAATCACTAATTGGGCAGTTCTGGTCTCCGCCCACATGCAGCCAGCCATAAACAGAACACTTCCTTGGGTGGGGTTTTTCAATTTTTTGGGGTACACACTACATCTGATCACGCTGTTGTTACCTCCAGTGTGAGCCGTTCAAACACAGAAAGCAGCTTGTACATGGGCTAAGACTTAGTGTACCCGAGCACAGCGATAATCACGTGAGTGGTTTACATATGTAAAGCACCCGAAGTCTGGGTTTTTTATAAAGTCTGTGTTTGGTGTTTAGCGCCCCATGGGGCAGGTGGTTAACCTACTCGTTGCCGGGTCATTGCGGGTCGGGCGATGTCATGGATGGTCTTGCCCCGTTTCCGTTGCCCCAAGGAGTACAGCAAATGAAGGGAAAGTAGGGTGTTTGGGAAGGTTTGTTGTGATGCCACCTTTGGTATGCGGCCAGGGAGTAGCCGCCACTGCAGAATTCCTCGCCGGGGCAGGTGTTATGGCAGCCAGGATGGTGTCGCTCCCCACAGGCGGAGCAGGCCCCAGGTGGGATGACAGGGGTTGGGCCTAGTGAAGTTCAAGATTTCCAGAGGTGTCTTGTCAGAACTATAGTCCCAACTTGTCTGACTGTATGAGTGTGTTGCGCCTACCTCTACCCCCAAGTGGACCCGCCCTCCAGGTGGCTGGCTTCAGTGCCCGGGGAAGTCCCATCCTCGTGATGGCCACCCCCTTCCTACCCTGAGCCACCCCCCCTGTGAGAAGGCTCCTAAGCTGTATCTAGAGTGTGAATATGGAACATCGGTGATTAACGCACCCTTACCTGAGATGGGCATCACATCTTAACTGAGGTGCAGTACCCTGTGGCAACCAGAGCCTCAGGGGCACCATAGGTGCAACCGTGCAAACACCAAACACTGAATCTCAGGTTCGCTCATCTCAAGTTGAATTTGAAATTGCTCTATAAAGTTCTAAAATCCAGAAATATATTTCTATTATGTTATGTGCATTAAGACTGTAAGTTTATTTCACTAAATGAATATTAATTTTAAGCCTAAAGGTGTCTGTCTAAAAGAAATAACAATTACTCCTGATGCTAATAAAAAGGCAGACTTTAAATGAGCTTGCATTAGTCTGCAGAATTATTGGCATCAGTAGCTATTACTATTCCTTTAAAACAGGTTATAGCCTTTTGCTGCCGTCTTTTTGTTTGTTTAATGGCTAGTGCAGATGAAATATTTCACCACCATAACAGTGTGAGTGTTTGCAATCTGCTTGTAGCTGCTGAGATACAGATGTGAATGCAGCTACCCATTTACAGTATTATTGTTTGGGGAATCATACTGTATGTAGCAGGCTGTGTAGATTATTATACTGAATATAGTGGGATGTGAGGTCCATAATACTGTATATAAGGAGCTTTGGGGACATTAAACTGTATATGTGACGCCCTGGACTAGTCAGGTCGTCCCAGGTAGTCCCATGCACACACACACCCTCCCTAAAAAGGTGACAGCAGCCAAAGTCACTACCTTCCAGGTTTGATGTCCACACCAGGAGGTTCAAGGGCACACCTGTGACCAGGCCTGCCAATAGTCTACTCAGGTGGCTGGGTTGGAGCCCAGTCACCTCTAGCAAGGAGGCAGACGGTGGTGGCCGCCTGCAGGAGCTGGGATTACAGCCGGTGGAACCGTAGGGACCGGGGTCGGGTGGTGGCCCGCCGGTACCGAACCGAGGAACCGATTGGAAACCGGAGCACCAGGAAAGGTACTCAGACCCAGTACGAAGCCCCGAACTGACAGGGCCGAGTCAAATCAACTGATTGAGGACTGGACTTAAGGACCTTTCCCACACAAGACCCGTTAGAAGACAACAGCCCAACCATACAGGGTAAAGCCACCGCCAAGGCATAGAGACCCAAGGGGCCAGCGTCTGCGGGCAAACAGGGCTCTTCCGACATCCAGCAAGCCGGGGAGCGGACTACCGTTGCTTAAGCTTAGGAGTCAAACATTCATACAAAGAGGTGCAGGAGAAAGGCGGAAACCACCAACCTGATAAGGGAGAAGCTGCAGCCGGCTGCGGGCCCCGTTCATCATCCCGTTTGGCTTACCAGAGACTCCAGTGTATTGTGTCATAGTGAGTACACCAGTGCCTTTGGGCCGCGCACCGCACCAGCATCCAGCACGCACCTGTCCCCATGCCTCAGCACCTCCCTCGGGCCCCCGGGACCATCACTCCACTACCCACGGAGGGGTCAACACCAAGATGCGCAACACTGTTCCCGGGAGGCCTAGTTAACAGCAGCGGTGGTGTCCATCCATTCCCCACAACCCGTGGGTGGTGTCACGAACTTACATCCCTTCCAAACCACTGCGGCCCCGGCCGTGGAACTTCGCCACCGAAGTCCCTGCGTGTAGCGCCAACCCCCTTGCAGAGCGACGTGACCCCGGGTCCGTGAGGAGCTCGAGCCACCCACCATACCAGCACGGATCCGAGCGGCTTGGCGGTCGCAGCCGAGCCCGCGGGGCGGTACACATCGACTCTTCTGGCGTCACGAACAGGATAGAACAGTCCACTTACCTGTGGAAGTGCGCCTTGAAATTGTCGTTAGCGGCGTCCCGCTGAAAAATTGCAGAATCCGCCATCATGGGCGCGAAAAGTTCCCGCCCGATCCGTCTTCTCTGAGCAGAGAGGACCCGCCCCCGAGAGCAGAGCGGTGCAAGGAGCGAGCAGACTGCCCGGAAAAGACCAAGGGGGGGGGGGGCGGGTGAAGATCCAGACTCATGTGACTGAAGAGATAAAAGGCAGGGACTCCAGGACTCTGCCACCCGTCTGGTTCCTGGACAAGCAAGTAACAACATGTCCGCCCCGTTTGAGAAGCCCGAATTCCCCGAGCCCGCGCCCGGAACAGCGGCGTGGGTGGAAGCCCGGGCGACTCTTATGTGTTGCCGCCTACAAGTGCAGGTGAGGTACCTGATGGAGCAGAGGGCAACCGAGATGGGGGAGATAGCTTGGCGCGTGAGATGGAGACGAATTTGGAGGAACGGGTGGGCGACCCACACCCCTATGTCCTGGAGGGACCAGTCGCTGTGGCTGAGGGACCCGGTCTGCCCCCGCTTCCCCTGTCACCTCCTCCACAGCCCATTCCAGCTGCCGCTGCCCTCCCGCTCAGTCCGCCGCCCCCGACACCAGCGGTGGAACCCGTCCCAACTGCCCATGAGGACCCGCCTGTAGACGCGGCTCGCGGACGGCCGTATGCCCTGCCCGCACCAACCCCGTTACCCTGGAAGGTGCCCGTCCCGGACATGATCCCGCCAGTCCCGGAGAAGGCGACGCCCAGAGAAGCCCCGACCCTGGCAGTCCGCCCGGCCGAGGGGGAGAGTGCTACCCGGAAGAAGGCCCAGAAGGAGAGCAGGTCGCTCCCGGGTCTAGGGCATCGGCTGAGGTTCCGAGGGGAGGCCGCTGCAAGGCAGCAGAGCCGGCCGCGACGCAGCGGGGTTCCCCCCAGAGGGTGACGGTCGTGGCCGCCACCGGGGAACTCCAGCTGGGCCAGACCCCCACCCGTAGAGACCTCGGCCACGTAGACGCCCCGTACTGGGAGCGGCGGCCAAACCAACTGGGCCTGGAGATCGAGGCCTGTGAGAGGAGGAAAGCGGAGATCCTGGCCCACACAATCCGGGAGAAAGACAATCTGCTGAGTGCTACTTACTGGGTGCGGGGCCCGACCTTCCAAGGCCAAGTCCGCCGGTTTGACCCCCAGCGTGGATGGGGGTTCATCTTTGAACCGGGCCTGGAGTCCGAAGTGTTTGTTTACCGACGGGACGTTAACTCCCACCTCCCATTGGGTCATCCGGATCGGGATCTGGTTCCAGGGGACCTGGTGACCTACACCAGGCATTGCGGGGAGAGGGGCTGGTTTGCCCTCAGTGTTAAAAGAAGGGTGCACCAGGATGCCCCGGAGCGTTCCCAGTCCCCTCCCCCGCCATACAGCCTTGGAGTGACCGCTGAGGCTGAATACGAAGAAGATGAAGACAAAGAGTAAAGGCAGCGGAACCCGGTTGCAAAGTTTAACAGTCCCCGTTGGGACCATACTGCCCGTCTCCATTGGGACTTTGTTTTTGCCCCGTTTCATAAAGACAAGGCCGAGAACTGGCAGGCCACCCAAAAACTATTGGGCTTGTAAATAAGCCCCCTTTTAACCGGCCTCCCGGTTTCACAGCCTCCGGAGAGGCAGACTGGAGGATAGGCCTGCGGGAAATAGATGGCCGAGGCCCGCCACCACTACAACCGGTGGCCATCCTCCGAGTCAGGGGTCCCCTTGGACGTGGGGCCTCTGAAAAGTCAGGCAGTTGTGAAACCTGCACCCGTCCCGTTGGAAAACACCTGGGCCCGTTCCTGGACTGGGGAAAAGGGGTGCTGCCCACTTCTTAGGGGCAGCATCAAGGTTCAGGTTGTTTAGGTGGGTGACTGAAGGACCCGGTCTCGTTCCCGTATTAATAAAAACTTTTTTTGTATTAGTAACGTTCAAGTATGTGCCTCCCATAAGGGAAGATCTAAAAAGTTAACAATTGAAGTTTGTACAACCGTTAGTATACTTGTACTGTGTTCCCGTTCTTTATCTTTCAGAAAAAAACAAAAATAAACCGGTGATGGACGGGTAGCCCGCAGACGGTCTGCATTAAACCAAGGGGGAATGTGATGCCCTGGACTAGTCAGATCGTCCCAGGTAGTCACACACACATCACCCCCCTCCCCGAGTAGGTGACAGCAGCCAACCATAGAGACCCAAAGGGCCAGCGTCTGCGGGCAAACAGGGCTCCTCCGACAACCAGCAAGCCGGGGAGCGGACTACCGTTGCTTAGGCATAGGAGTCAAACGTTCATATAAAAGGTGCGGGAGAAAGGCGGAAACCACCAACCCGTTCAGGGAGGAGCTGCAGCCGGCTGCAGGCCACGTTCATCATCCCGTTTGGTTTACCAGAGACTCCAGTGTATTGTGTCATAGTGAGTACACCAGTGCCTTCGGGCCGTGCACCACGCCGCACCGCTTCAGCATACGCCCGCACCCGCTCCCATGCCTCAGCACCTCCCTCGGTCCCCCAGAACCATCACTCCCCTACCCATGGAGGGGTCAACACCAAGCTGTGCAACACCGTCCCTGGGAGGCCTAGTTAACGGCAGCGGTGGTGTCCATCTATTCACCACAACCCGTGGGTGGCATCACGAACTTACATCCCAAGCCAAACCACCATGGCCCCGGCCATGGAAGTTCCCCGTCAAGTCCCTGCGTGTAGCGCCAACCCCCTTGCAGAGCGACGTGACCCCCGGGTCCGTGAAAGGCTCGAGCCACCACCCACCGTACGAGCACGGATCTGAGCGGCTCGGCGGTAGCAGCCGAGCCCGCAGGGCAGTACATATTTATCATATGAGACCTGCCTAACAGGACTAATAACAACTGGTTACAACATTGTACGGTTTCCACAATAAAGGGACAAAGCAAGGTCCCATGAACAATATTATTTTTGCTGATGGTGTTCACCTTTTAAAACCTCAAATGTTAACAGTTTTTCAGTTCCTCTTATTTTGATACACAGCCAAGATAAGCAAACGGCTGGGGACTGCAGTCTGTAGCCGGCTTTATGGGCAGCACAGTGGCCCAGTGGTTAGCCCTAAAGTCTTGCAGCGCTGGGGTCCTGGGTTCAAACCCCACCAAGGAGAACATCTACAAGGAGTTGTTATGTTCTCCCCATGTTTGTGAGGGTTTGCTCCCACACTCCAAAGACATACGGATAGGGACTATAGATTGTGAGCCCCAATGGGGAAAGTGTTGTGAATGTATGTATGTGTACCGCCCCGCGGGCTCGGCTGTGACCGCCGAGCCGCTCGGATCCGTGCTCGTACTGCGGGTGGTGGCTCGAGCGTCTCACGGACCCAGGGGTCACGTCGCTCTGCAAGGGAGTTGGTGCTACACGCGGGGACTTGGGTGAGGAGTTCCACAGCCGGGGCCGCGGTTGTTTGGTTTGAATTGTAAGTTCGTGACGCCACCCACGGGTTGTGGTGAATGGATGGACACCACCGCTGCCATTAACTAAGCCTCCCGGGGACGGTGTTGTGCAGCTTGGTGTTGACCCCTCCGTGGGTAGGGGAGCGATGGTCCCGGGGGCCTGAGGGAGGTGCTGAGGCAGGGGAGCGGGATGAACGCTGGTGCGGCGCAGTGCGCGGCCCGAAGGCACTGGTGTACTCACTCTGATACAATACACTCGAGTCTCTGATAAACCAAACGGAGTGATGAATGGGGCCCGCAGCCGGCTGCAGCTTCTCCCGGTATAGGTTGGTGGTTTCCGCCTTTCTCCTGCACCGGTAGTCCGCTCCCCGACTTGTATATGCCGTAGGAGCCCGTTTGCCCGCAGACGCTGGCCCTTTGGGTCTCTATGCCTTGGCTTTACCCTGTATGGTTGGGCTGTTGTCTTCTAACAGGTCTTGTGTGGGATAGGTCCTTAAGTCCAGTCCGCAATCAGTTGATTTAACTCAGCCCTATCGGTTCAGGGCTTCATCTGGGTCTGAGTACCCCTCCTGATGCTCCGGTTTCCAATCGGTTCCTCGGTTCGGTACCGGTGGGCCACCGCCCGACCCCGGTCCCTACGGTTCCACCAGCTGTAATCCCAGCTCCTGCAGGCGGCCACCACCATCTGCCTCCTTGCCAAAGGTGACTGGGCTCCGACCCAGCCACCGGAGTAGTCTATGGCAGGCCTGGACGCAGGTCTGCCCTTGGACTCACCCTCCCTCCTTCACCGTCAAAACTACTCTGCACTGTCAACTTGAACTTGTGTCTGTGTTTTCCCGCCTCCAGGCCTGTGAACTCCTCGGTGGGCGGAGCCCACCGCCTGGCTCCACCCCCTGGTGTTGACATCAAACCTGGAGGGTGGTGACAAGGTTTTTTAGTTTGACTGATGTCACCTAATCGGGAGGGGGTGTGGTGTTGTGTGTGACTACTTGGGACGACCTGACTAGTCCAGGGCGTCACATATGTAAATTGCTGTGAAATTAATGGTGCTATATAAGTGAATAATTATTATTATTATCTGTGCTGGTATCAATAAAGGGGGGATCCTAGAGACAGCGCCTGTGATTCTAACCAATCAACAGACACTGTCTGGGGGCGGAGTCTGACTGCGGCCAATCAGATATGCCGATGGGCGAGGAAAGCAGTGAATATTCATTAGAGATAAATGTTGGGCCCGGAAGTAAGGGCAGCTTTGCACGTTGCGACATTGCACGTGCGATGTCGATGGGGTCAAATCGAAAGTGACACACATCCGGCGTCACAGTCGATATCGCAACGTGTAAATCCTTTTTGATACGATGAACGAGCGCAAAAGCGTCGTTATCATATCATCGCTGCAGCCTCCAACATTTCCATAATGCCGGTGCAGCGGCAGGTGCGATGTTGTTCCTCGCTCCTGCGGCAGCACACATCGCTGTGTGTAAAGCCGCAGGAGCGAGGAACATCACCTTACCTGCCTCCCGGCTGCAATGAGAAGGACGGAGGTGGGCGGGATGTTTACATCCTGCTCATCTCCGCCCCTCCACTTCAATTGGCCGCCTGCCGTGTGACGTCGCTGTGACGCCGCACGACCCGCCCCCGTAGGAAGGAGGCGGGTCGCCGGCCAGAGGGACGTCGCACGGCAGGTATGTGCGTGTGAAACTGCCGTAGCGATAATAATCGCTACGGCAGCTTTCATTAGATATTGCACGTGCGACGGGGGCGGGACTATCGCTGCAGCATCGGTAACACATTGTTACCGATGTCGCAGCGTGCAAAGCCCGCCTAATACTGCAGCCACGGGGACACTGTAAGTATGTACTGCTTTAACCCTTTTGCTTCCTTTTTTTTTTTTACAGTGGCCAATCTCAGTCATGCCAATACTTGACATGGCTGTGATGGGCAGTGAGAGGAATTTTTTGCCATCTGATCATTTACCAATACTTGGCAAGATTTTTTGCGGTAAGTGATCAGATGTCCAATCCCGATACGGCCAAAGATCGTACGAATTTTTCTGATTTTTGCCGATCAGGATCACTAATCTCTATTGCAGGGAACCCCAGTGACGTCAAAAAGCATATAAAAAATCCACAAAAAAAAGCAACGTTGGCATTACACTTGCGTTTTTTCTTGTGTTTTTCACTGACTCCATTGATGTCAATTGGGGAAAAAAAGCAGGAAAAAATGCTAAAACAATGGACATGGTTTTTTTTCAGCATCAACAAAAGCAAGGATAAAAGAAGTAACGTGGGCACAGCAAGTCACCATTCTCATAGACTTTGCTGGGATGATTTTTCCTTGCCTTTATTAATTAAAAAAAGCAAGGAAAAACGCTAGAAAAAATACTAAGAAAACGCACTGTGGCATAAAGCAATCATTCCATTACTCTCATAATGGAAGGGGTATTATGATGTTTGAACACTAAGAAGCTTCAGTAGGGGCAAAATAAATGTAAGTGCAAAAATAATAATAATATTGGAAGGAATGCCCTACTGTGCCGTTAGAACACTTCATTGTAATAATGCACCCACTCAGGAGCATTATTACAATAAAAAGGCACTGAGGGCCATTATTTTAAGGAGGCACGTTAAGAAATCATTATCACTATAGGAAAAGCACGGAAGGTATTAATATTATTATTATTATTATTATAAGAAAGCACAAGGGGGTGTGTATTATTTATTATTAGTAATAGTATTAGGAGGTACTTGGTCATTATTTTTATTATAAGCGGTCAAGGCAGATTAATATTAAAAGAGGCACATGGAGAATTTTTATAAGGCGGCACAGAGGGATATTATTTCTGTAGGGTGCTGTATAACTTTAAGGAGGCACAAGGGAGCATTATTAATATGAGGAAATACAGAGGGAATATTATTACTCTGTAAGGAAAAAATGTGCAGGTCAGCTCACCGACTTGGGGCAGGTTAGAATTAGTCAGGCCAGTGTGCGCATGGATCGACCAGAGCAGCTATGTATAGGAACAGAAGGGGCACTGTTATTGTGTGGGGCACAAAAAAAGGCACTATTACTGTGCAGGGATGTGTTATAGATGGAAAAAATGGTCATGGTGGTATAGGCTGAAAATTAAAGAAAGGGGAAAAGTAAAGACTAAAATCAGCGAACACATGACTGGTGAGACCTGTACAGTATACTCACTTGGTCTGCAGAGCACTGGTGTTCATTTTATATTACCATTATATGGTCATTATATGGGGGTAATTTAGTCTTAGCACAATGGTTTTGATTAATGATCATTATGGCAGCATTAATATTACTGTATATGCTGGTAATATTTGGTCATTGGCCGGGTGGCATTTATCTGTTATATTTGAATATTATTATTGCAGTCTTATTCATTATTATTATTATTATTATTATTATTATTATTATTATATCTGACATAGCAATATTATTGAAAATATCGGTCTTGTAGCAATTCTTGATTTCCTCCAGGCAGGTTAATATTAGTAATGAAAAACCCTAATCTGGAAAAGGAGGCAGAGCCTGTGCATTTACAAATCCCAGGGCATAATTTCAGTCCCAGTCCATCCCTGAGGGGAACACCAATCAACGAGCGCTAACATTAATTCTACATGGTATGCCTATGTTCTACAGCCCGAACCCAGCGCCATAGTCTCAGCATATTCAAGGTAATGGCAATACAGTGCTAGAGAACAAAGCAGGCAAAACGGTGTACCAGAACTGATAAAGCAAGCGTTATGGCCTGGATGGGACACAGGCTGGTGTGGGGAGGTATGTTAGTGTTTTGTAATTTTTTGCACACCTGAAGCTTCTTGTAAATATTCTTTTAGTTCTGACCCTAATTTTACTTGATTCACTTGCTTCTCTGCCTTTCAATATCCATTATACTCATCCATTTTTTTATCATTTTATAATTCAGTTTATAGACTTTTTTTACACTCTATCAAGTCTGCGTACTCCTGTTCTATATCCCAGATCACTACTCAGTTACTGTTTGCCAAGTTTCTCCAGTATGACTGATCAGGTATCAGCTTAAACTCCCAGTTGAATTTATCTATTATACATTCTCGTCCAGACTACTGCAACTTTCAACTAATCAGTATCCCTCTTATTAAACTCTCCACTTCTAATCTATACTGAATGCAGTAGCCAGAGTCATATTCCTGTCCAGCAGCTCTACAGATGCCTCCAGTCTGTGCCAGTCATTACACTGGTTACCCAACTGCTATAGAATACAACATAAACATCATTCTCACCCACCATGCTCTCAACAGTGCTGCACCTCCCTACATCTTCTCTCTTATGTCTGTCTACCATCCTACCCACGCTCTCTGTTCTGCTTATGATCTAAGATTAACTTCCTTTATAATCCAAACCTCCCACTCCAGTCTCCATGACGTCTCTTGTGCTGTGCTAGTTCTTTGGAATGCACTACTCCATAGTGTTAAGCGTGCTGTAAAACACGGCGCTTTAGACAGGTGATGTAATCATCACCTCACTAATCTAACTATTCTCTGCTCTCAATTCCTAAAATTTTACTCCAAATCTGTGCCTTTCTATAATCTATTTTGTCACCCTCAACATATACACATACTTGTGTGCCGCCCCTGTGTCAGCAGCCGAGCTGCTCGGATCCAGATCCGCGGTGGCTCGTGGGGCGTCCGGACCCAGGGGGCGGTCTCGCGGCCACTCCAATGAAGGGGAGTATTTACAGGCGATTTGGTATATTGAGAGTTCGTGACGCCACCCGTGGTGTGTGGTAAGGTGGAGTACCACCGCTGCAGCTGGGAGTATCCCAGCCCGGTGATGGTACAAGGCCAGCGGCTGACCTCCACGACAATGCCGTGCCCCTTTTCATGATCCCGTGCGATCGGGGGTCCAGCTCCTACCAGGCCTAGACCAATGTCTGCTACCTAGTAGTTCCAAGGAGCACAGCTCCTGACCTCCTCTCTCTTTCACCTCCAACACTACACTCTCTCTTTCTGAGACTGACTCCTGACACTCCTGACCTCCCCTTAACCAACCCCCCACGTGGGCAAGCCTATTCCACTCAGGCCATCCACTGGTGTGTCTGGTGGGTGTGGTGCAGAGTGTTCCTAGGATTTTGATTAGCTGGTTTTGGCAACACCAATGGTTAGGGACCCGTAACCAAGGAGGAGGTGGATATTGCACAGAAGGGCAGATTGCACAATACGCTGTGACGACCTGATAGGCCAGGGGGTCACATTCCCCCTTGGTTAAATGTAGCTCGTCCCCGAGCTACAGGAGATCAGAGGTTTATTTTTTTTTTAACTGTGGAAAAATAGAAAAAGAACATTTTTATTTCCACAGGTTCATCCCACAATAGGGAGGCTTGTCCCTTAAATGTAACTTAACACTTTATGAGTTCATCTTTCCAACGGTGGAACGCTACCGGTTTCAGTAGTAGCGGAGGCTCAACCTGCTCCGTTGCAGCCTCTTCCTGCAACAGTCCAGTACCAATGTCCCAGATCCTATTAACCCGCCACCCAAACAACCTGACCCCCTACAAACCTATTGTGGGTCCGTGACCAGGTTAAGGTCCCGGTTGTTGTGATAGATGACACTGGTGGGCACAGGAGGTGCAACTATTTACAAAAACACAAGTTCATGTTGGTCACAACCAGTCCTGTGACCGTGGTCCATTTTTACTATATAAACTAACACAGTCCATGTACCGGGGTACACACTATAACAAATCTTCTCGTAAATCTGGTCATTTTCACTCTTTCATTCAGACCCGGTTGATTAGGTATTTAGCTTCTAACATTTTCTATATGAAAAATAAAAAACTGAGAAAAACAATAAACGAAGGCACAGATACCTAACACTTTCTATTTTAAACATTAAACTACTAGTTCCCGTAGCCACGGTTCCTTGCGACTACGGATTATCAGTGCCGGCACAGACTCTTCTTCCGGCACCACATGCTTGGTCACCTCTAGGGCATACCAGTTCTGCTCTCCACAATGCCGGGTGTAGGTGACCATATCTTCTGGTTGCAGATTTCACTCAGGGTGTCCCTTGGGGAGGTGCTGTGCCACATCCCATCGTGACACGAACACCCCAGCTGTGAGGCCTGCCTCCCGAATGAACCCCCATCCCTGTACAGGGTTAAAATGGTCCACCAGACCACGACACTGTGGCCCTCGGACTCGCAAAGCAGCGCTCTTCACCTGCTCCTTCTCCTCACGGTTGCGGGTGGCAAGCTCCCGTCGTCGCTGGTTTCGTGTCATGATCTCCGCTTGTAATTGCTGATAAGGTCGTTCGCAGTAGGAGGCGTCGGCGTCTAGCCACGGCTCTCTAGCTGGCTCTGGCTTCAGGTGCGCTCTTGCGGCCACAACAGCCGTTGGGATGCCGTGTGGCAGTGGAACAGGCAGCCCTCCGAGCTCCACTACCGCTTAGGGTAGCAAAAGGACCAACTGCTCCACAGCCGAGGTTGCAGTGTCCGGGTGCTCCGCCTCTGAGGATGGGCCCGGTGATGCGGCCGGCTCTGCCCTGGCCGGTGTCGGGGTGACCGCTGACGTGACCGGGTCGAGGGTTAGAGCCAGGGTTTCTTCAGCTGGGGTTTCACTTAAAGGCATCAAAGGTTCCGCTGCCGAGGTAGAAGTGGGAAGCTCGGCGTCCGCCAAGGATGGGGTTGGTGGCGGTGGTGTGCTCGCCGGGAGTGGGGGCAGTCTGGATCCCACAGCCGCATTGGATTAGGGTAATCAATAGGGACTGGGTAACCGCTTACCCTCTCTTCATGTGAGAGCTCTATCTCACATGCTCTCACCGCCATCTCCAGGCTCCTCATCTCTTCCCTCCAGTGATCCAAGTTGAACAGGAACTGCGTCCGCATCCTCCTGCACAGCTGCTCTGTCTCCTCCTCGATCCAGGTTGTGGTCCCGGGAACAGCACGTTCTGGTGACCAGCTCTGCTCCGCCATCTTGCCTCTGCGCTGTCCAGGAACGTTATGGCAGAATCCTGGAGACCCTGTTTCTCTTCCGCTGTATTTACATTTCAGCACGCCCCCTCGGTTTTCACTCAGCACTCCTCTCGATGCTGTGGCCCTCTGGGAACTTCCGATCTCGGCCTCGCACGCAGAATGAAGGGCGGGGCTTCTGCTTTGCGTGCTTTCGCGGGGAAGATGGCGTTTCTGGTGCGAAAAGATGGCGGAAGATGGCGGAATTGGCAGCACCGGTATCTTGACTCGCAGACTTCGGTCCTCAAAGCGCACGTCACCCAGGTAAGTGGGTCCTGCTCGTATCCTGTTCGTGACACCAGGAATTTCGAGGTGTGCCGCCCCCGCATCAGCAGCTGGGCTGCTCGGATCCAGAACCGCGGTGGCTCGAGGGGTGTCCGGACCTGGGGGGTCTCGCGGCCACTCGAATGAAGGGGTGTATTTACAGGGGGTTTGGCACATTGAGAGTTTGTGATGCCACCCGTGGTGTGTGGTAAGGTGGAGTACCACCGCTGCAGCTGGGAGTACCCGGTGGCGATGGAGTGGGCAGCCAGGTGTTTAACACCTCCACGGGTAGGGGGGAATGCCCCAGGACTCGATGACTGTGATGGGGATCTGCCGTTGGCGAGGTAAGGGTCACTTGCATACTCAGTCCAATAACGCTGACACTGATACCTTTAGTAAACCAAAGTTCTGGACACTGCGGCCGCTGAGGGGGAGCACGTTTGGGTCCCGTTTCTGCTGGTGTTGCCTGTTGATCTGTGACCTTTCCCTTGGCCCATTGTTTCCTTCTACTTGGTCCCTACAGCTTGAAACTAGTCGGGTCCCACTCCCCAGTACAATACCCTGTGACGACCTGATAGGCCAGGGCGTCACATTTGCTCATGACTTGTTCATTCAGCTTTATTTTAATCCCTTCCTGGATGGGAGATTTTCAGTTTTTAATTTTTTTCCTCCCTTTCTACCAAAAGTCTTAGTTTTTTTATTGTTTCTTCCACATAACCTTATGGGATTACTTTTTGCAGGACATAGTTTTGGATGACCATTTATTTTTACCATTCAATGTATTGAAAAACAGAAAATAATCTAAAGCCTGCTTTACACGTTGCAATTAGTTGTACAATCGCATTTGCGATGTGACACGCCCAGGTTGCATACGGGATCTTATGAGATTGCACGTAGGTTGTTCATTTGCTGTCACACGAGCGTTAGTAGTCTATGTTAAATTGATCAATTTTGTGTGCGCTCCTTTAGATCATGTGTTCTGTGACGTATGCATTGGGCACCCTTTTTTTTTTTTTTTTTTATTTATTGACTTGCCAAGCGTGTGTAATGTGTAGGGATGCGTTTTTACTATGTCATCTGCCATTCAGCTCTGCTACATGGCCGCTGACAGCAGACACAGACAGCCATGTAGCAGAGCTGAATGGCAGATGACAGCAGACACAGAAAGAGCCGCACGATCAGAATGAACTCGGGTGAACTTCACCCGACTTCATTGTCATGCTGCGGCTCTGTCTGTGTCGCGCCCTGATTAGCGGTCACCTGTGAAGGACTCACCGGTGACCGCTAAACTCCTGAGTGACTGAATTGAGCAGCCCTCTCTCATATACTCACCGATCCCCGATCTCCGGCGCGGCGCTGCACGGCATTCACACTGCTCCGGCGGCTTTTACTATTTTGAAAAAGCCGGCCGCCCATTAAACAATCTCGTATTCCCTGCTTACCCCGCCCACAGGCGCCTATGATTGGTTGCAGAGAGACATGCCCCCACGCTGAGTGACAGGTGTCACACTGCACCCAAATCACAGCAGCCGGTGGGCGTGTCTATACTGTGTAGTGAAATAAATAATTAAATAATTAAAAAAAACGGCGTGCGGTCCCCCCCAATTTTAAAACCAGCCAGATAAAGCCATACGGCTGAAGGCTGGTATTCTCAAGATGGGGAGCTCCACGTTCTGGGGAGCCCCCCAGCCTAACAATATCAGCCAACAGCCACCCAGAATTGCCGCATACAATTGCCACCGCTGTATCCAGTGACAGCGGGTAACCTCAGTGACAGCTCAGCTGATCGCGCTATTGCCTTCATTTGCTGCGTGGAGCTGACAGGAGCGGCTGTGTCTGCTGCAGCTCCGGTCACCTCCATGCAGCAGCGCTGGAAGCGACACTGGATCATCCTGGATTCTGCCGGACATGGAGGGCTTTTTTGGGCTGATTAAAGTGGTGAACCAGGGTATATGTTTGTGTTTTTTATTTCTAATAAAGGATTTTTTCGGGTGTGTGTGTTTATTTACTGTAATGTACAGATTAATCATGGAGGGTGTCTCATAGACGTCTGACATGATTAATCTAGGACTTATTGGCAGCTATGGGCTGCCAATAACTCCTTATTACCCCGATTTGCCAACGCACCAGGGCAAATCAGGAAGAGCCAGGTACAGTCCCAGAACTGTCGCATATAATGTATGCGGCAATTCTAGGCGGCTGTTGGCTGATATTGTAAGGCTGGGGGGCTCCCCATAATGGGGGGCTCCCCATCCTGAGAATACCAGCCTTCAGCCGTATGGCTTTATCTGGCTGGTTTTAAAATTGGGGGGGACCGCACGCCGTTTTTTTTAATTATTTAATTATTTATTTCACTGCACAGTATAGACCCGCCCACCGGCTGCTGTGATTGGGTGTAGTGTGACACCAGTCACTCAGCGTGGGGGCGTGTCTCACTGTAACCAATCATAGGCGCCGGTGGGCGGGGAAAGCAGGGAATACGAGATTGTTTAATGGGCGGCCGGCTTTTTCAAAATAGTAAAAGCCGCCGGAGCAGTGTGAATGCCGTGCAGTGCCGCGCCGGGGATCGGGGATCGGTGAGTATGAGAGAGGGGGATAGACTGACATGGACAGAGAGTGAGGGACAGAGATAGTGAATGACAGACGTTGTGAGGCGCTTCAGAACGCAGCTTTTCAGCTGCGCTCTGAAGCGAACCTTTTTTAAGCTGCGGTGCAGAGCGCACACCTGCGCACATAGCCTCAGACACCAAAATCGTATGAGGGATGTCACACGTTACAATTGACTAGGTTCGTGCAACAAAACGCTCAATTCTAGACAAAGATACGATGTGTTTGCGATCAACGGTTTTGCATTCAATCCTGATCGCACGTAGATGTCACACGCAGATACCTCACAAACGATGCCGGATGTGCGTCACTTACAACTTGACCCCAACGACGGATTGTGAGATATATTGAAGCGTGTGTTGGGGCCTTAAAGGGGTGAAATTGCAAAAAAACACACAATTCCGCAATAGTTGTTTTTTTTGAGGGGGGGACATTGCAATATGATTCAGGTCAATCTGATTGATAGTTGCGAGACCAAACATGCATTTTTTATTGCTATTTTATAAATCAATCATACAGATTTATTAGAGAAATTTTCTTCATTCTCCTCCAGAAGTGATCACTCATTCTTAAAATTGTCAACAAATTTGTCTACAAATTTGTGAATGTAAACATTACTATTACGGAGATATGGGATGAAAGTTGGTTCTCATAATAAAGTTGGACAATTTTAACTCTCATTTCAGGAGAACGTGCAGCAGAATCTCTGTGTCTGCCTCGAGCTCCTCCCTCTATAGAATACTAAAGGGGGCTTTACACACTACGATATCGTTAATGTTTTATCGTCGGGGTCACGTCGTTAGTGACGCACATCCGGCGTCATTAACGGTATCGCAGCGTGTAACACTTACCAGCGACCTTAAACGTCCTCCAAAGTGGTGAAAATCGTTCACCATGGAGAGGTCGTCCTAAAACCAAAAATTGTTAATGGTTGTTTATAGATGTTGTTCCTCGTTCCTGCGGCAGCACACATCGCTGTGTGTGACACCGCTGGAGCGAGGAAACTCACTGTACCTGCAGCCGCCGGCAATGAGGAAGGAAGGAGGTGGGCGGGATGTTACATCCCGCTCATCTCCGCCCCTCCGCTTTGATTGTCCGACCGCTTAGTGACGTCGCGGTAAAGTCACTGTGACACCGAACGCACCTCCCCCTTGAAAGAGGGATTGTTCAGCAGTCACAGCGACGACGCCAACCAGGTTAGTTCGTGTGACGCTGCCGTAGCGATAATGTTCACTGCGGCAGCGATCACACTATATCGTATGCACGACGGGGGTGGGTGCTTTTGCGTACAATATCGCTAGCAAATACTAGAAATATCGTAGCGTGTAAAGCCCGCTTAAGTGCACTAACTGTCACTAACTGAGATTTGAATTTTTATATATTTAAAGTTTTTGTTTACATTTTTTAAAACTTTTTTTATTTTTACTTTTTGAAAGTCGTGGGCTGAGGTTTATAGGAGAACTAAGATGGCAGCCATGAGTGCATTCATCACACCCCTAGCATGACAACCCATTGGTGCATCGCTGGCAGGCCTGATTTTAGACTTAGGGGCCCTTTTCACACTACGACATCGCAAGCCGATGCTGTGATGCCGAGCGTGATAGTCCCCGCCCCCTTCGCAGCTGTGATATTTTGTGATAGCTGATGTAGCGATTATTATCGCTACGGCAGCTTCACATGCACTTACCTGCCCAGCGACGTCGCTCTGGCCGGCGACCCTCCTCCTTCCTAATGGGGCGGGTCATGTGGCGTCACGGCGACGTCACATGGCAGTCGGCCAATAGAAGTGGAGGGGCGGAGATGAGCGGGACGTAAACATCCAGCCCACCTCTTTCCTTCCGCATTGCAGACGGTACGCAGGTAGGAGATGTTCCTCGCTCCTGCGACTTCATACACAGCGATGTGTGCTGCCGCAGGAACGAGGAACAACATCGTACCGTCGCAGCAGCCAAAATTATGAAAATGACCGACACTACACCGATCATACGATACCGACGCTTTTGCGCTCGGTAATCATAGTTAAAACGATTTACAGACTACGATGTCAAGAGCGACGCCGGAAGTGCGTCACTTTCGATTTGACCCCACTGACATCGCACCTGCGATGTGGTAGTGTGCAAAGGGCCCCTAAGTGTTACTGTAAGCAAAACTAAAAGAAGGCTCCCAATTGCACCATCCCAAGAAAACATTTAGGGGTACTTTGCACACTACGACATCGCAGGTGTGATGTCGGTGGGATGTTTACGTCCCGCTCATCTCCGCCCCTCCGCTTCTATTGGCCGCCTGCCTTGTGACGTCGCTGTGACGCTGCATGACCCGCCCCCTTAGGAAGGAGGCGGGTCGCGGGGCAGAGCGACGTCACAGGGCAGGTAAGTCCATGTGAAGCTGCTGTAGCCCCCCCATTTTGATACCAGCCAGGGTATAGTCACATGGCTGAAGACTGGTATTCTCAGGATGGGGAGCTCCACGTTATGGAGAGCCCCCCAACCTAACAATTTTCAGCCAGTAGCCGCCCAGAAATGCCGCATCCATTAGATGCGACAGTTCTGGGACTCTACCCGACTCTTCTCGAATTGCCCTGGTGCGTTGGCAATCAGGGTATTAAGAAGTTAATGGCAGCAGCCCATAGCTGCCAATAAGTCCTAGATTAATCATCTATGAGACTCCTCCAATGATTAACCTGTAATTTAAAGTTAATAAACACACATAATGAAAAATCCTTTATTTGCAATCATAAACACTAACAAATACCCTTGTTCACCACTTTATTAACCACCAAAAACCCATCAATATCCGGCGTAATCCACGGAGGTCCCGCGTCGCTTCCAGCTCTGCTAGATGAAGTCAACAGGAGCTGCAGAAGAACACCACCGCTCCTGGCAGCACCATGCAGCAACTGATGTAAGTATCGCGATCAGCGATGACGTCACTCAGGTAACTCGCAGCCACCGCTGGATCCTCCAACTGTGACAGCAAGTCGCCCGGGTGACAGCGATGAAGTCACAGGTGAGTTGTGGTCTCGGGTGGGTGACTCCAGCAGGCCGCGGGTAACCTGAGTGACAGCAGCGAAAATCGCGCAGCTCACTCCAGTTACTCTGGGGATTAGCGGTCACCGTTGAGTCCTTCACGGGTGACCGCTAATCAGTATGCGACACACAGACAGAGCCGCGGTATGACAATGAAGTCGGGTGAAGGTCACCTGAGTTCATTCTCTACGTGCGAAACTGTCTGCTGTCAGCGGGTAAGCATCAATGACATTTTACATCACACACGTACCATTTCACATGGACAAAACACACTCACATGTCAGTTATGTATCTCACGCACACACAGACATTCCACACGCACACACGGCTGGCATACACTGTTCACACGGATGCCACACGTACCATAAAAACGGACATAAAAACGGATCACAGACCTGAAAAACGGCCCGTATTACACGTGCGTGATTTTAATGGATGTGTGTCGGAGGCCTAACATAGATTGTATATGGCATAGATTGTGTGCTATATACACACAGTCTATGTTATACACAATCTATACTATATACCGTCTACAGTATATACTTAGTGGTATAATCTATTTACACAATGTATGCCATATGCCCACAATCTATAATATATATCTGACTATGCTATATGCATATAATCTCTACACATAATATGCATATAATCTATACACACAATGTATGTGCTATAACACTATAATGTATACATAATGTATACTACACACAGTCTTTAATATATACACACCTAATAAATACTATAGATGTGGCGCCCCTGCGGCTTCAGTCACCACAGTGTACTGCACCTCGCTCAAGGTGCAGTGTTTATCTCGGGTAAGGAGGGGGTTAACCACCGGTGTTTTCACATTACATATAGCTTAGGTACCTTCCGACCGGGGACTGGACTAGGGTAGGCTGGGGGGTGGCCATCACGATGCATGGGACTTTCCCGGTCACTAGTACAAGCACCCGGGGGGCGGGCACCACTTGGGGTAGAAGTAGGAGCAACTCTTACACAAAGTTCAGTCAAGTCAGGACATCAGTTCTGGCAACACGACACCACTCTTCTTCTTCTTTTTCTTCACGGAGCCTGAGGCTTGGAGTGGGAAGCTCAGCCCGGGTTCCTCACTTTTGGAGGGACATCCCTTGGGAAAGGACTCTTTCAAATACCGGTGGCTGCCTCTAAATTATCCGGGATCGGCTGGAGCCCATCACGGCAGAGACCGGTGCCCCCGGGCAACTAAAGAACAGTGAGTAAAAAGACCTGGAACCGCAGCAGCCGACTCTGCCTCTTATTGCCGGTGCCCCGCACTTTGGCGCCAGCCATCAATACAACCCTCATTCTCCTACCCGGGGCCCGCTCCACCTGTGGGGAGCAGAACCATCTTTGCTGCGACACCATCAGCCTCGGAGGACATCACCCGCAGCAGCGGCTAATCCCTGGCCACGTACCACAGGTGGCATCACAAGACAAACTATCCCCATAGTCTCCTCCACCATCATCATCTTCCCTTTTATTGTACACCTCGGGGCCACGAAGCCGGGCAGGGCCACTCGTGACATCGCCCGGCGACAAGTAACAGTTAACCCCTTGCCCCGGTGGTGCTACATATACGTGTCGCGGGCGGGGAGGAGGGTGTCAGCACACCGCGCTCACCCCTTCTGCTCGGGTCCGGCAGCTGCTCAGTGGTTGCTCGAGCTGTGGGCCGGATCCCGGGGTTTTCTCGAGCGACACTCCTCGCCCGTGAGTGAAAGGGGGTTTGGGATGTTGGGATAATGTCCGTGACGCCACCCACGGTTGTGGTGATGTGTAGCACCACCGCTGCTCAATGCGGGGATCCCGGGGATGGTGATGGGGAGCAGCCAGGTGTTGTGTTGCCCCTCCGTGGGTAGGGGTTGGTGATCCCGGGGCCCGGTGATGGCTTGGGAGGTGCAGGGCCTGGTGGGCGCAGGGACGCGGGGGCAGCGCTGTGCCTTGCGGCACTGTGGTACTCACTCAGCCTGAGACTTGGACACAGTTTGTACGGTAAACCAAACGGCTGGTAGGACGGTCCCACAGACGGCTGCTTTGCTTCCCCGGTAGGTGACGGTGATGTCCCTCTTCCTTGCACCTGTATGTACGGATGGTTGCGATGGGTCCCCACCGGTAACCCGCTCCCCGGCTTCAAGCTGGGCCGGAGGAGCACTACACTTTGCCCGCAGGCGCTGGCCCTCAGAGACTGGTGCCCTGGCGGTGGCGGTGCCTCTGTTGTACAGGTTGGACTGTTGCCTTCAATCGGGACTTGGTTGTTGGGGGAATCTACGTCCCCTTTACTGATGGATTCGGCAAATTTGGCGACTCCTAGCCTTGCCGGGGTCCGAGAGGCCCCTGCCCTGGTGCTGACTGTCCTTCGGAACACTGCTCCAGACCACCGGGCACACAGCCAACGGGGTCCTTCCAGGAACTTCCAAACGGTCCCCCTCCGGACAGTCACCGCCGTCGCTGACCTTGCTGTACTAGCCCTACACAAAGCTGGGCTCTCAGGCGTTGCACACTCTCTGTTCTGTCACCACTTCTTGCTTTCCTCCTTTACTACTCTTCTTTCCTCCACTTTCACTTCTCTGTTGTTTACTCTAGCCCCTGCCTGGGCTACTCCTCACTCCTTCCACTTCCTCCTCCCTGACTCGACTGCCTGACACTTCCTGCCTCCAGAGCTGTGAGCTCCTTGGTGGGCGGAGCCAACCGCCTGGCCCACCCCCTGGTGTGCATCATCAGACTCCTGGAGGAAGGCAACAAGGATTTTTGGTTCAGCTTAGGTGTGCCTACCTGGGATGTGGGGTGTGGTGGTGTTGTGTCCTGTGTCCCCTGGCTTGCCCAGGGCGACACATACGCAGTCTATACTATGTGCACAATCTATACTATATACACACAGTCTATACTGCATACAGTCTATAATGTAAAGACAAATTTTGCTATATATACACACAGTATATAATATATAAACCTTGTCTATACTTTATACACATAATATACTATACACACAGTCTATAATTTGTACTTGAAATCTTTGCTATATACACCTAGGCTATGCTATGTAAACACTTGTCTACACTTTACACACACACACAATCTGTGCTATATATGCACTCTCAATACTAAATATACATAATCTATGCTAAGTACACAGTCTATAATACATACACAATCTATGCCAGAGACACACTGTGTATACTTTATGCATATAATATACTATGTACACACAGTCTATTCTATATATACACTGTCTATACTATATACCCACATTCTGTACTATATAAACAAGGACAGTATAGAGAGCCCATCTCCTCTACTCTACTACTACATGTCCGCTGGGTGAAAAACCTTTGTATATATGATAATAATCTAACTATAAGTCCTTCTACCCTTCTAATCTAGGAAACTGCACTAATACAAATCTTACAAATATACCCACACATGCGTTCTCAGTATGTAAAATTGCATGTATAATTGGTGAAAACATTACAGATAAAGGAAGTAAAATATGACACACTGTATCCAAGGGCAACAACATTGCAACAACATTGCATCTTAATAGTCACTGGGATATTAATAAAAAGTGTAATTGATGCATACAATATGACCCATATGGTGTATGAATCTGTCGCTTCTTCCTGCTGCGCCAGAAGAAGCGACGGCGAAAAACGCGCATCGGGCAGCACAAGGTAATATATATATATATATATATATATATATATATATATATATATAGACACTTTGGTACTGATTCATGGCATAACTAGGATATTTATTTTCCAGGACTAAAGGCCCTGTCACACACAGAGATAAATCTTTGGCAGATCTGTGGTTGCAGTGAAATCATGGACATATTGTTCCATTTATACACAGCCACAAACCTGGCACTGATTGTCCACAATTTCACTGCAACCACAGATCTGCAGATTTATCTCTGTGTGTCACACAGGGCCTTTATGACTACCATATCTTAGCATTTTACCATCTATGTCTATTACTTAGAACTATGCAAATTTTATATGTGGACATATCTGCCACTTCTCCTCTTTGTCGTACAACTCATAGATTCACATATTCATAGATCATATGGGTCATATGTATGCAATATCCCTGGAAAAGTGACAATTGAAATTCAGTGTTGATAATATATGTAATTTTATACATTAAGCAAATAAAAATCATTGTTTGAGCATATGTGTGGTTACATTTGGAGCTTTTGCATTATATGCTTTTGATGACCACCATTGCATGATTATCATTGTTTCTCTGGCCTATTGGCTTGCTGCCAATTTTGAAGGGGTTTTTTTTTGTTGATTTTTTTTTTTAAAGTGCACTAGTAGAAGACGATGATCTGTATCTTATGGTAACAGATTTTTGGTGACAGATTTTTGGTGACAGATGAACCATGGACTGATTAGCCCACTGAATCTGCAGCTTTTTTACAGTGACTCCATTTGGTATTGGAGCACTGGGCAATTTTCTAGTTGATAGTGGCATTTAAATGGTTAAACAGCAGCAATTGGAGCAAGCTATGGTCACTAGTGATGAGCGAGCACTAAAATGCTCGAGGGATTGTTACTCCAATCAATCAGGTCAGATGCGCAGAACGGCTCCATTCGAGTATAATGGAAGTCAATGGAAAACTCAACCATTTTTCCAGAAGACCCTAACAGGAGAGCTGGTGATGCTGGAAAATCACTGAAATGGATGGACACAGCATGGGGAAGACACCTGAATGTATCTTCGACTGCCAGGTCGCTGCTGGGAATTATTTATTTTAAAAAAAAGACGTGGGCTCCCCGTCCATTTTTGATAACCAGCTATAAAGTAGACAGCTGGGGGCAGATGTAATCAGATTGAGAAGGTCCATGGATATTTGCCCCTTCCCCACCTATAACATTCTGTCACTTTGCCAGGCTCATACCAATTGCCCTGGTGCTGTGGCAATTGGGGGAATATTTTGGGGGGGTTGATGTCAATTGTGTAATGTCAGCTGGCATCAAGATATTAGTAACTGGAGAGGTGTCTAACAGACACCCCCTTACTAATCCAGTAAATGCAAAGAAAAAAAAGACACACACAAATATAGTTTATTTAAATAAACACTCCCCCACACTATCTCCTGCTCACCATTTTATTCTCTAAAATGTTTCCACAAAGTTCCGTTGTAGTCTACAATTCACAAATGCAACTTCAGCTACTGTGAACAGTAGTAAAGTACAGCTATTCACAGGCGCCAAATAGTGACTACAATGCTCATCAGCGTCGCCAGGTCTCGCTGAGCGAAGCATTCAGCTGGCAGCTCTCATGAGAGCTGTCACTACCTAGTGCCTGTGAATAGCTGTACTATAATTCTATTACATGGATTGTGGACTACGACGGAACTTTGTGAGAACATTTTTGATAATAAATTGGTGAACGAAGGATGTAGGGGATTCTTTATTCAAATAAACTATTTTTTCCTGTGTGTCTTTTTTTTCAGTAGTCAGTAATGGGGGTGTCTGATGGATGCCACTCAATTACTAACACCAGGGCTTGATGCCACCTGATATTACACAGCTAAGTTCAACCCCCAAAATTATTACCTCAATTGCAACCTCACCAGGTCAGTTGGGA
This sequence comes from Anomaloglossus baeobatrachus, assembly GCF_048569485.1. Classification (NCBI taxonomy): domain Eukaryota; kingdom Metazoa; phylum Chordata; class Amphibia; order Anura; family Aromobatidae; genus Anomaloglossus; species Anomaloglossus baeobatrachus. Next base: position 128,995,684 of record NC_134357.1, read on the forward strand.
AGAGCAGGGAAAAGTGTTACTGGCTGGGGAGGGGCCAATATCCAAGGACTTTTAGGAAGGGCCGAGGTGAAGCACAAGAATTAGCACACCTAATGGATACGCCAATTCTGGTGGAGCTGCAAGCTGGTATTTTTAGGCTGGAAATGACCCAATAACCTTGGGCCTTCCCAGCCTGGTAATACCTGCCTGCAGCTGTCTGCTTTACCTTGGTTGATTATTAAAAATAGGGAGTCATGACGTCAGTTTTTTTTTATGACTTATTTATTAGGTTAAATAAGGCTAAAAACACCCTTTAGTGCCACATGAAAGGCACTAAAGGGTGCAAGTGTTTAAACCATGCTCTAATCTAAGCTATCCCTGAATCCCTGTGCCAAGCATCATGCCCCCGGGTCTCACATAAGACCCAATGACGCATTGTGTCCAGCCAATCACAGTAAGGCCAGTTGCCAACTGCCATGGCATTTCTGTGTATGGAAGCCAATCCCTATATGTTTACTCACTGTCTAACAGTCGCAAAACATGCGGGGCAGGGCACTCGAGTACCTGCAATACTCATTTGAGTAACAAGTGTGCCAAAACACCCCAATGCTCGATCAAGTATTGAGCAGTGCCAGACACGTTCGCTCATCACTAATGGTCACTGTTGTTACAAGCAGATGCCAGATGCCATGTAACATAGTCAGGCTTAAAAAAAATGTATCTTTTTTTTTTTACGTTGTCCACTAAATAGAAAAATGTAGTTTGTGTTTGTTCATGTGTCAAAATAAAAACTTCTAAAAATATATAAAAGAAATGAACATTAGAGGACAAACCACAACACAGGTTGTGTAATGGCCAAAAATAATGCTATTCACCTTTCACAGCACAACAAATAAACACTTTTTGTCTGCTACTTGGCAAAAACCATGTGCGCTATACTAAATCGAATGCGCTGAATCCAAATCTGAAGTTAGTTTTTTTGTAGCACGTCAGGATATTAAGTTATTCCAATTTTTGTGAAAATTAAAATAAGCAATTAATAAAGATACAGAATCGTTATGTCCCACAGTTTCACAACATGTATTATCATTTTTATTGAAAAAGAAGTATAGGTAAATAAACCAAAAAACTTAAAAATCACTTATAGTAGCTTAAGAAATCGCCTTGAACTCAGCAGAGTACTTTTAAAAGTGCTTCAGGCACTTGCTTTTGCGCTTGTGAGTGGTCCTAGTGGCCCGTTGCAAAAACCAGCAGTAATCGCCCATCATGTTGGGGTTAAAGCGACCTGGGTATCTTTTTTCCATAGTAGAAATGTCCTGGTGGAATCTCTCACCATGTTCGTCACTGACATTACCCATATTTGGAGGAAAGAAGTCAAGATGTGAATGTAGGAAATGCATTTTCAATGACATTCGGGCACCATGCATTTCGTATGCTTGAAGCATATTGTCTATTAGTTCAGCATAGTTTTCTGCTCTTTCGTTTCCAAGGAAGTTTTGAACTACTACTATAAATGCATCCCATGCAGTTAGTTCAAGTGGGGTGAGTTCTTTCTTGAAGATTTCATCATGGATTAGTTGGTGGATTTCAGGACCAATAAAGATTCCTGCTTTGAGTTTGGCCTCAGTTTTCAATGCACTAAACTTTTCCTTCAGATACTTAAATCCATTCCCTTGACGATCCATTGCTACTACAAAATTTTTCATTAGTCCTAGTTTAATGTGAAGAGGTGGAAGATAAACTTTAAGTGGATCGACAAGTGATTCGTGTTGAACATTGTGCTTACCAATCTTATGTTCATCTCTATTGGGCCATCGTTTAATTTTATAATGGTTGTTGTCATCTCGACTGTTCCATAGGCACAGAAAGCACATATGCTTAGTGTAACCTAACTGCAAACCAAGGACTAGTGCAACAACTTTGAGGTCAGCACAAATGTTCCATTGATGTTCTGAATATTTAATCAATTTCGTATGGCCTTTTCTAAGTATAACTCAAAATCTGGACGTGCTGTGCAAATTCTGAGTTCATATTTGGAATCAGCATGTTCAAATTAGTAAAGAACACATGTTTTACCCTTAGTAGCAAAAACATTGTTGTGCTAAGTACACTCTAAAGGGAGCCTGTCATTAAAACAAAGCATTAAAGCTACATATGAAGACGTTTTTACACGAAACGTGCATTGGAGCTGGGGAGACAGACCTCTATTTCCATCCCACTCTACCTCACTACACATAAGTGAAGCTGCTTGAAAAACTAACATACATTATGTTGTTTTGAAGTACATTTTGCTACTTATAGTAAATACCACCTGTATAAAAAACTTTATCATGTCAACAAGTTTTTTGCACTGTATAACTCCCTCAGGGAAAGTAGTATCCCCCTTAATGAAAATATAAATTAGTGCAAATTGCAAGGTTCTGAGCAGGTTCACTTACATATACTTTATATACGGCAAACTGTTAAATTGTCACTAGTGGGTAGATTTATAACAGGATTTGTCTCCAACATATTTGTGAAGCCCCTGCACTAGTCAGGGTGTCACAGGGAACTGCACTCCTGTCCTTATAGTGCAGAACCCACCCTCCTTGGTTTCAGGTTCCACCCAGTGGTATTGCTACCAACTGCATTCAAATTCCCAATCCACACTCACACCAGTACAGGACAGTTAAGCCAGTGGGTAGGTCTAGAGAAGAAAGGGCCGCCCACCGAAGGGTCAAGCAGACTGGTGGGAGGTGACAAGTCAGTGAGCTCCAGGGGAGCGAAGGGAGAGGAAGTGTAATAGAAACTCTCAAAGGGCGAGGCAACCGGGGGTTGGAGCCCCCAAGAGAAGTGAAGTAGTGCCCCCCATAGTGTGAGGGGTCATGGAGTCGAAGCTCCCGAGAGGTCGGACTAAATTGGGACACAGCAAAAGCAATACTATTGGGAGCGGATACCTGGACGTGCTCTCCTTCCCAAGCAGCAGTGGTGCACGGGGACTTTTGGTTCACCTGCAGCGTGTGTGTGTAATGACTTTACAAAACATCACCCAGCACCACGATAACCAGCCTGAGTGAGCACATGGTCATCCCCTGTTTCCAGCAAGCCTGCGCCCCCCTGCACCCCACCATGCAGAGTCCTGGGGCCTTCCCTACCCGTGGAGGGTAACGTCATCTGGCTGCCCCATTCCATCAACCCCGGTACTCCCATCGGCACCGGCGGTACTCTCCGTTACCGCACACAACAGGTGGCGTCACGAACTATCTAATCCCCTGTAAATAGCCCCTTCTTCATTTGAGTGTGGCCCCTAGCCCCCGGGTCTGGAGACCCTTGAGCCACGAGCAATCACCCCCGGATCCGAGCGGTTCGACCGCTGCTGGGGCGGCACATATTGCACCGTATTTGTAATCAAATAAACCTATATTTTAGCCAAATACTTTTTTCTTTTTTGTTGTATTATAACATGAATGGATAAGACCTCATACAGACATCAGGTTTGGGTTTTTTTAACATACAAGAGAAACAGATTGATTTTGAAAAGTGTTTTTAACACAATTTTTGTCTATCTTTTAGTCTATTTATTTTTATTATCAAAGCGGCATTCAATAATTTATTAAGCTTCTCTTACACTTAGAGAAGAACAGCATATTGAAGCAATGATGGGTGCTTTTGATCCACAAATCTGATCAAAATCAGACAAAATAGAACCGATGTTTCACCGAAAAAGTGGATCCGTGAACATACTCTAAAGCAGGGGTCACGCTCTGGATGCTATATGCTAATGACACTCGGCTCAAACTCTACTTCAAGCGTGAGCTGAGTGTCAAGCACCTCTCTCCAGTTCTCTCGCACGGCAGAGTAGGATCACAGGTGCGGAGAAGAAGGAGATATGAAGTCGGATGTTTCACATGCACCCATAGACTTGTATGGGTGTGCATGATCCAAGCTAATGTGCCACTCGCAGCATGCAGTGATTTTTTTCTTTTTCTTATGCCAAATTGCAATGAGAAAAAAAATGCTGATCGGCCCTACCCCATAGTATAACATTGGCGTGAGTGCTATCCAATAAAACATAAAAAGAACTGCCCTGGAATCAGATAATTGTTTTCCAGCTTCTCTGAAGCCCGCTTTACACGCTACAATATATCTTACAATGTGTCGGCGGGGTCGTAGGTGACGCACATCCGGCATCGTAAGGTACATTGTAGTGTGTGACAGGTATGTGCGATTGCGATTGAACGTTAAAACGTTCATCGCATGCACGTCGTTCAAGTCCTAAAAATTGAACGTCAGATTGTTCATCGTACCCGGAGTAGCACACATCGCTGTGTGTGACACCCCGGGAACGATGAACAGATCACGTCGTAAGTGACGCACATCCGGCATCGTAAGGTACATTGTAGTGTGTGACAGGTATGTGCGATTGCGATTGAACGTTAAAACGTTCATCGCATGCACGTCGTTCAATTCCTAAAAATTGAAAGTCAGATTGTTCATCGTATCCGGGGTAGCACACATCGCTGTGTGTGACACCACGGGAACGATGAACAGATCTTACCTGCGTCCTGCGGCTCCCGGCCAGCAATGCGGAAGGATGGAGTTGTGGGTGGGATGTTTACGTCCCGCTCATCTCCGCCCCTCCGCTTCTATTGGCCGGCTGCCGCGTGACGTCGATGTGACGCCGAACGTCCCTCCCACTCCAGGAAATGGACGTTCGCCGCCCACATCGAGGTCGTATGGACGGGTAAGTACGTGTGACGGGGGTTAATCGTTTGTGCGGCACATTCAACAAATTGAATGTGCCGCACATACGATGGGAGAAAGCAAGAGTTTAAAGGGAACCGGTCAGGTCCCCTATACCCTGCAACGCAGCAGCATTCACATGTGTATGTCAAAATTCCCTGCCTAACCAGCCCTGTAGAATGTTATTTACTAAAATCAATGTTCCTATGCTAATTAGGTACTTAACGAGTCGAAGGGGAGTTGTTTCCCCAGACTAGTTGGCCCTCTTTACATGTTATCATGCCCCTGTCACTGCAGCTCCTGGAAATCTCGCGCATGCGCGTGGCTAATTTCTGCAGCATCAAAGTACCTCAGAAGCCAGGTGTACACATCACAGCACATGATCGGAATTGTAGAAGCTGTTCCTCCAATCATGCGCAGTGCGCCTTTCTGAAACCGGGACGCGTTCACTTGGGTACTGCCCTTGTTAGGGTGGAAGTTCTTACAAAGGGCATTACAGAGAACTGTAATTTGTGATTTTACCTGATGAAGGAGATAAAAACTCTCAAATGTGTTGTCCAATACATCTCCAGTGATTGTCCTTTTCTTCAAGGCAGAGTGGCATTAACTGTTTCCATTATAACTTACTGTCCACATCCAACAACAGCTGTGTCTTGTGTATGCTTGCAAGTGGTTGTGACTCTCACAACTTTACAAGGCGAGCCATTACAGTGTTTCACCCCTGGTTTCTCGCCCGGACAAGACCCTATTTGCACTTCTCTGTCTTCTAGTTCTTTTCAGTTGTACAGGGGATTTTAGGTCTTCAGCAGGTACCCCTAGCCTTATGATCTTGCCGCCTGATTGGTCTATCTTCAGGGTTAGGGCTAACCTTTTAGTTTAGAGCATTGCCATAATTCAACACCTCATTGATTCAGAGTCGCATTTTTAGTCACTTATGTTTATTTGTATCATTTTTGTGGTTGTCGTTATGAGCAAAGCTCTTTTGCAAGCTAATATTAAAAGATAGGTTTCAACCCGTTCACCACCCAGTGATTTTCCATTTTTCATTTTTCCTCCCTTTCTTCCAAGAGTGATAACTTTTTTATTTTTCTGTCAATATAGCCATATGAGGATTTTTTTTATTGCAGGCTGAGTTGAACTTTTGAATCACACCATTCATTCTGCTACAGTGTGGTGAATTTGCAAAACAGTGCAATTCCACAATGTTTTAGGTTTTTTTTATTTACCGTGTTCACGATATGGTAAAACAGACCTGGCAGTAAGATTCCCCAGACCAGTACGAGTTTGTAAATACCAAACATATATAGTTTCTTTAAAATAAAAAAAAAGAATTGCACTTTTAGTCCCATTTTTGAAATCCTGTAACTACCAAAGGGCGGACCTGGACTGTTAAAGTCCAGTTCCGCCGGGTTCACAAGTACCCATGCACCAACCCCGGAATCGTCGTGGGACATTGTGTGGATTATGTCGGAACTGGATGTTTTGGGGGTTAAAAAATTGGCAAAAGAGGGGTGGGAATTTTTGTATTTTATTTCGATTAAAGGATTTTTTAGTGTTTATGTTTACTTCTTTTCATTTACAGATTAGTAATGGGGGGTCTCACAGATGCCTCCCATTACTAATCTGAGGCTTAATTGCAACTGTGAGCTGTCATTAACCCCTTATTCCCCAGACTGCCAATGCACCAGGATAATCGGAATGAGACAGGTAACGTTTTGGGCTTGTCACATCTAATGGATGCCTCAATTCTGGGTGGGTGTAGGCTCCTATTATTAGGCTGGGGGGCCTAATAACCATTGGTTCTCCCCAGCCTGAGAATACCAGCCCACAGCTGCAGGCTTTATCATGGCTGGGTATCAAAATTGGTGGGGACCGCACACCTTTTTTTTAAATTATTTAATTTTTTTTCTAAGAAGCCGCATGGGGTCCCTCTTATTTTGATACACAGCCAAGATAAGCACACAGCTGGGGGTTGCAGCCGGTAACTGTATGCTTTATCTGTGCTGGATATCATAATATGGGGAGATGATATGCCAATTTTTTTATTTATTTGATTATTTTTATACAAATATAGATGCAAACACAGATCTGTGATTGCAAGCAATCAGACATATTGTCACACAGAGTTGAGACATGGTCTGACTTAAACCAATCACAGACACTGGGACTGTTGGTGGGCGAGGGAAGCAGAGAATATGCATGAGGCTAATGAGTGGAGTAGTATGAGCAACCCTGGAAGTAATGTTACAATTGCGTGGAGACTGGTAAGTATAACGCATCTGCTCTAAACCCCCTAGCCCTTTTTACCACCATTTTAAAGTGCATAATTCATGTCTCGATAGACTTATATGGTGATCAGCTTCTTGCCAGATATCCGGGATTCCCGTCCCGAACCAGGTTTTTTTTTTAAAAAATCCGGTTTGACCCACTGATCCGGGTATATGCGGGTCCGCCCATCACTACCTGAAATATTCTCAATTTTCAGGATCTGGGGCCAAGTGATGGCTTATTTTTTGCATACTAAGCTGAAGTTTTTAATTATAGCATCTTGGTGCAGGTGTGATTTTTGAAAGTCTATTATTGCAACGTCGCAGTGGCTAAAAAAATGAAATTCTAGAGTTTTGATTTAATTTCTCATTATGCCCTTTACCTATCAGATTAATTTATTTTATATTTTGCTAGATAGGGAATTTCTAAACAGGATAATAACAAATATGTGTATTTTTTTATTTTTTTTAATTGCGAGCCCACATCAAAGAGATAGACACAACCTTGGACATTTGGACATTCCGGTACATCCAAGGTCATAAAGGGGTTATTTTTTTCTATACATCTTTGCACTCCTGCTAATTTGTTAGGAAACCAGAGGAAAGACACACTATCACAAAAAGAACATGCAAACTCCTTGCAAGAGACACGATGTAATATATTCTACTGGTGGATTATGTCTTATATATATTTATATCATAGCACTGTAAGAGGGTGGACCTTGGGTCTTATGCTCCCCTGAAGATAGCATTTTTTTTAAATGCAATCGTTGGTACCTGTTTTATTAGTTTTATATTGTTCTCTGAGTGTGTGGGGCACTGCAGCCCGAATGTGGATGCTGCCCCCTGACTGCTGGCCCTCTCCCCCGTGGTAATTAGTTTCGCCCCCTTTAAGAGATCCCTCGACATTGCCACTCCCCCCCCCTGAGGCGTCATCGGATCCCCCCCCCCGCAGTTTACTGCGCAGGAGCAGCAGTTTCTCCAGCCACTCTTACCCAGGACCCGGACCAGTCTGGACTGCCGGCAACGTGGACCCGCTGATGGATGCGGTAAGAGAGCGCATCGGCAGGGAGGGCAGCGAATGGCTCACAGGGCTTTTCCCGGTGGGCAGCTCCCTCTCTGCCGAGGTTCAAACGTTCGGCGCCGGCGCGCGGAGGTCTAAGAGACATACCCGCCCGCCGGCCCGTTTGAGCCCGCCGCAAAATTCAAAAAAGAGCGCGAAGAAAAACCCTTCGCGCTCTCAGATAATGCCCCCGCCCACCTGCTTTATCGCGGCTGCCGGCGCCATCACGGGAGACGCTCCAGGGAACAGGGGAACACCGCAGGTTGGAGTTACTCCAGCTCAGGCTGCAAGCAGCTGCGCTGTGAGAAAGGGATCCGTTTTCCCTCAGCAGCCAGCTTTTAGCACTGCCCCGTCTGGCCTGCCTTTAGTATCCATGGGGGCCAATAATACAAGCCAGAGTTCTTCTGGCTCTAGTAGTGCCTCAGCAGATATAAGAGCACTGCCTGAACCTGCACCTGTAGTTCATAGGGGGGGAGGAGAGGGGCCCCAAAATGTTACAACGGTGGAGGGCCAGTTAGTTTTGTGGCCCCCATCTGATCAGACACCGCCACCATCACAGCCGAGCCAGCCTTTATTTATTGCCCCACCTGGTCCAGGCATAGCTTCTCAGCTGAATCCCCTTAGTGTACACGTACCTACTCAGTTGGCAGCTTATGTAAGGGGGGATTGTGCTAGTTCGCCACTTGTCCTGCAGAATAGCCACCTACAAATGAGGGCGGGGGTGGTTAGTGGAGCCTACCAGAGCATATCACGGTCACGTGCTGGGACCCCGGCCACGGCTATTGCGGATGGTGCGGGCAGCCATCGTGGTCGGGATTCATCATCATCATCATCCGATGAGCAGCGAGCGCGTCGGCGCAGCAGGCGACGCCACAGCAGCCGTCGCCACGGCAAATCCAGGTCTAGGCGGCGTAGTCGGCGTTCTAGGTCCTCGCGCTGGCGTTCCCCCTCTTCCTCAGACGCATCCCCGGAGACTTCGCACAGGGGACGTAGATCATCAACGGCTACAACTGTCCATCGAGTGGACGTGGGTCCGACGTCCGGTGAGCATCTCCAGGAGCTGGGGAATACAGTTTCTGCGACACATGGTGAGTACCCTTATGTGGGGGTCTGGAACGGGGTGGGGTCCACCGGGGCCGAGTCCAGGGATCTGACTCAAGGACATAAGATCTTTTTGAACCCAAAATTGTTACAGCATTCCGAGCCTAAACCGACCCTCCCCTGTCCGGATCTTTACAAAGATGGGCTTTTTTGTGGGGTCCCTCCCCTTGGTTCCCACCTTGAAGCACAAGTAAAAGAGCTAATTTGGGCCAACAGCTACGTCGATATTTGGTCTTTAATATCGACTGAACAGCATTCGATAGACCGGGAGCGTCGGCTGGGCGAGAAAATTTACGATCGCAAGCCAAAGGTCGCTAAGACCATAAACAATTGGTTGCAGGCTTTCTCTGTTTTAGGATGCGTTATGGGTCAACGGCACCCGGAAAGGTGCTCAGAACTGTTTACTTATATGGACAGCATTTACAGCTCATATAAGTCCCACGGAGGGTCCGCATGGTGGAAATACGATGAGGATTTCCGCCGACGCTTAGGCCTTCAGCCTCACCTGGGTTGGGGAGTCAAGGCCACTGACTCTTGGCTCCGCCTGATGGTGGCTCAGAGGGCTATCCAGCCCTTTTCCGGGGCGGCCGCTGTGCCCGGATCTCACATGGGTGCGGTGGCCGTTCGCCGACCGGGAACATGTTGGTTATTTAACGACGGGTTCTGCAAGTACCACACCCTGTGCAAATACAAGCACGAATGCTCGGCGTGCGGCGGACCCCACACTGCCTCAAAATGCAACAGATCTGCCCAAAAAGTCCACGGGACAAAACCCGGTACCCAGGAACACCGGGACCCCAGTGAGCGTCACCAGGATGGGGCCGTGGTTAAACAGGTACCCCAATAAGGAGGCAGCAGCCCAAATCAGATTCGGTTTCTCTTTCGGTTTTTTCATACCTTTCCTTTTTTCTAAGCTCCCCTCGTTATCCCCCAACCTAAAATCGGCCAGGGAAAATCCTGAGGTCATTCGGTCAAAAGTGTTTAAGGAGGTTGCTTTAGGGCGTTTCCGAGGCCCGTTTAAGGCCCCTCCCTTCAGCAATCTTCGGGTGTCTCCTTTGGGGGTTGTCCCCAAAAAGGAGAAGGGGCAGTTCCGCCTCATTCACCATCTGTCCTATCCCAAGGGCAGGTCTGTGAATGACGGTATACCCGAGGAAGACTCGGCGGTCCATTACGTGTCTTTCGACAAGGCGGTAGATTTGGTCAGGCGGGCCGGCAGGGGTGCCCTATTGGCCAAATCCGATATAGAGTCGGCTTTCCGCCTCTTGCCGGTACATCCAGATTGCCACCACCTGCTGGGGGCTATGCTGGATGGTGAGTATTACTTCGACACCTGCCTCCCAATGGGTTGTTCCATCTCTTGTCAGTATTTTGAAATGTTCAGCTCTTTTCTTGAATGGGCTGCCCGCCGGGAGACAGGTTCCGCTGGAATAACCCACTATCTGGATGATTTCTTATTTGTCGGTCCCGCCTCCTCTCCTTTATGTCAATTGGTTTTGGACCGCTTTCAGTCCCTGATGGGGCTGTTCGGGGTCCCCCTTTCAAAAGAAAAAACCATTGGCCCTGTTACTGTCCTGTCTTTTCTGGGGATAATCATCGACACCGACGCAATGGAGTTCAGGCTCCCCCCAGAAAAAATCAGCGGCCTGGTTAACCTTATCTCGGCGGTCATCTCGGTTGGAAAAGTTACCCTAGTGCAAATGCAGTCACTATTGGGCTCCCTCAACTTTGCCTGCAAAGTTATGCCGATGGGCAGGATATTTTCCAGGCGCCTTTCCTTGGCCACCCGGGGCGCACGGCTGCCACACCATAGAATCAGAATAACAACCCCGCTGAAGAACGACCTAACGGTATGGCAGAAATTTTTGAGTACTTACAATGGCCACACTTACTTTCAAGATCAGGAACGTACAAACTCCGAAGTTGAGCTTTTTTCGGATGCCGCAGGCTCTTCCGGATTTGGGGTTATCTTTGGCACACAGTGGTGTGCTGATAAATGGCCAGAACCCTGGGTACAGTGGGCATGGACCGGCAACCTCACCCTGCTTGAGCTTTTCCCCATAGCGGTTGCGGTCGAACTCTGGGGGGAGGCATTGAGGAATAAGCGTATCGTTTTCTGGTGTGACAATGCCAGCGTGGTGCATGCCATCAATCACCTGTCCGCTTCTTCCCCCCCGGTCATCAGCCTGATTAGATTTTTGGTTTTAAAGTGCCTATCTGTAAACGCCTGGTTCAAAGCAAAGCATGTTCCCGGCTGCCGCAACAACATGGCTGACGCCCTGTCGCGTTTTCAATTTCAGAGATTCAGGGACCTGCATCCGTCATCGGAGGTTCAAGGTTTGGAATGTCCAGCATGGATGTGGGATGTCCCGCTCAGCTGATCCCGATGATCCATTCCTCAGTGGCCCCATCGACTTGGAGGGCCTACGGTAAGGCGTGGAGTGATTGGTGTGAGTCTGTGGGTGAAATCCCTGTCTTTCCTTTGAGCGAAACTTTATTACAGCTTACTCTGAAGTATTTGGTGTCTCTGAGCAACCGACGGGCATCGGGGGCGGTAACACGCAACCGGCTGTCGGGCATAGCATTCCACTTTAAACTTAGGAACTGGCCAGACGTTACAAAGTCCTTTTTGGTGCACCAAGTCTTGAAGGGTCGGAGGAGGAGCGACGTAAGGGTTGACCACAGAAGGCCCATTTCGTTCAAGCTGTTGTCCGATTTAATCAATGGTGCTAAGACCCTGTGTAACACTTCATACGAGTCTACCCTGTTTGCTGCGGCTTTTGGAACCGCTTTTTTCGGGGCCCTTCGGGTTAGTGAACTAGTTCCTAAGGCGCGGGAAGCCACTGGTGGCCTGCGACGGGATGACGTTTTGGTATGCGGCGACGGTTTGCGAGTACGCTTGCGAAAAACTAAGACTGATCAGGAGGGTAGGGGCACATGGTTTCCCCTGTTTTCCATTATCGGCCCAGAGTGCCCTAGAGCCCTAGTCAGGGCTTTCTTGGCGGTCAGAGCAGAAGGTCCCCAATTTTTCACACATGAGGATGGTTCCCCCCTTCTGGCGGGGCAGTTCTTAAACTTCATGAGACGCATTTTGGTTTCCCTTGGATTGCCAGCGGCTGAATTTGGCACTCATTCTTTCCGCATCGGGGCCGCTACTGAGGCTTCACGGGCCGGCATGCAAGATCTGGAAATCCAGCGGGTCGGCAGATGGCACTCCAAGTGCTTCATGAGATACATACGTCCCGAGTTAGTCTTAGAAACGGGCTCCGCAGTTCGAGCCTTTGAATAGATGCAGTTACCTGTTTTATTTGTTTGCTGTGGTTTGACATTGTTTTCCTTTCAGATACAAGCCGACCTAGCGTATGGATCCTAGGTCATTCATTTGTGTACTGGGCAGCTCGGAGAGCGGACTCTCGACCTGGTGGCCGGTCCTTGGGTTTACTCGACGTCGATGTCAATTGGAGAGGTATCAGGGGCCTGGCTTGGCCACAAGTTCTACCGGAGGTGGTCAAAATAGCAAGGATGGTCTCCTCCCCAGTGGTTTTGGTGGTACACGCCGGAGGTAACGACCTGGTCTCCTTCCCGTTGGCTGAGTTACTGACCCTCATGCGGTCAGATATGGACAAGTTCCCCTGCTTCTTCCCACAAATGAAGCTGGTTTGGTCTGAAGTAATTCCTCGGCTAGTTTGGCATGGTGCTAGGGAAGGCCTCGCCATAGAGAGAACCCGGCGAACGCTGAATCAGCGTATCTCCAAATTCATTCGTTTTAAAAATGGGGTGGTCGTCCGCCATCACCGCCTGGAGGGTGATAATGCGGCTTATCTGCGGGCGGATGGAGTACATTTGAATGATAGCGGGCAGGAGGTGTTCATGGCAGGAATCCGTGAGGGTGTAGTACAAGCGCTCCAGTCGCTGGTGGGTGGGGTCGCAGCTCGTTGAGACTTGGCTGCTCCTTGGCGGAAGGGGTTGGAAATAAGGAAAAATGGAGGCGAAATACCCGCACCGGACGGCCGGATGGCGGTACTTTACCTAAACCCCTGGTATATGGGCTGGTTTTAATGCCCCTTTTTGGAGAGCTGTGACCATAATTTTATCCCAAAAGATGAGAGCATTGTTTTCCTTTGACTCTCCAAATACAAAGTTAAATAAAAATGTTTGTTTAAAAGAAAATATTTGTGTCGTGGTTTCTCTTAAAGGGGAGGATTATGTGCTGGGGTCCTGGCAGTCTGTGGGGCACTGCAGCCCGAATGTGGATGCTGCCCCCTGACTGCTGGCCCTCTCCCCCGTGGTAATTAGTTTCGCCCCCTTTAAGAGATCCCTCGACATTGCCACTCCCCCCCCCCTGAGGCGTCATCGGACCCCCCCCCCCGCAGCTTACTGCGCAGGAGCAGCAGTTTCTGTGTCGCCCTGGGCAAGCCAGGGGACACAGAACACAACCACCACACCCCACATCCCAGGTAGGAACACCACAGTCAAAACACAAACCCTTGTTGCCCTCTTCCAGAGACTGTTGATGCACACCAGGGGGTGGGCCAGGCGGTTGGCTCCGCCCACCAAGGAGCTCACAACTCTGGAGGCAGGAAGTTACCAGGCAGTCAGCTCAGGGAAGAGCTTGAGTCAGCTCAGGGACGAGCTTGAGTGGAGAGTTAAGCCCAGGCAGGGCAAGAGTGAAGTCCAGTGAAGGGCTAGAGTGAACAACCAGAAGTGAAAGTAGAAAGGAGAAAGTAGAAAGTGACAGAAAAGCCTGAAGGTCCGTGACTGTGTGTCCGGACGGAACCAGCAAGGTTGACAACGACGGTGGCTGTCCGGAGTGGGACGGTTCGGAGGTTCCTGGAAGGACCCCGTTGGCTGTGTGCCCGGTGGTCTGGAGCAGTGTTCAGAAGGACAGTCAGCACCAGGACAGGGGCCTTTCGGACCCCAGCAGGGCTAGGAGTCGTCAGATCTGCTAAATCCGTTAGTGAAGGGGACGTAGATCTCCCAGCAACAAAGTCCCGATTGACGGCAACAGCCCGACCATTACCGGGGAGACACCGCCACCGCCAAGGCACCAGTTTCCCCAGGGCCAGCGCCTGCGGGCAAAGTGTAGAGCTCCTCCGGCCCAGATTGCAGCCGGGGAGCGGGTAACCGGAGGGAATCCACCGCTACCACCATCAGAACACAAGGTGCAGGGAAGAGTGACAACACCGTTAACTACCGGGAGTGCAGGTGCAACCGTCTGTGGGACCGTCCTACCAGCCGTTGGTTTACCGAACAAACTGTGTCCGTGTCTCAGGCTGAGTGAGTACCACAGTGCCGCAAGGCACAGCGCTGCCCCCGCGTCCCTGCACCCTCCAGGCCCTACACTTCACATTTCTTCACCGGGCCCCGGGATCACCAACCCCTACCCACGGAGGGGCAACACAACACCGGGCTGCTCCCATCACCATCCCCGGGCTCCCCATCCAAAGCAGCGGTGGTGCAATCACCACAACCGTGGGTGGCGTCACGAACTATAACTCCAACAAACACCCCCCTTTCACTCACGGGCGAGGAGTGTCGCTCGAGACACCCCGGGATCCGGCCCGCAGCTCGAGCCACCAGGAGCAACTGCCGGACCCGAGCAGAAGGGGTGAGCGCGGTGTGCTGACACCCTCCTCCCCGCCCGCGACAACTTGGCGTCACGAACAGGATCTTACCGCTCTGCCGTCAGGTAGAGGTGCGCCTTGTTACAGCCGGAGGTATCCGGCAGAAAAATTTCAGAAGCCGCCATCTTTGGCGCGAAAAGTTCCCGCTCGAGCGTCTTCTCGAGCAGTAGAGGCGCGAAGGCCAAAACCCCGCCCCGAGAGAGGAGGGGCCGGAAAGAGCTAGGGGGGACGCGATGGCGGCTGGCGGCATGTAGTCGCCGCTGTGAAAGCGAGGACGCCAGGACCTTGCCAGAAAACCGTTCCTGGAAGTAAACAGCAAAGTCACCATGTGGATGCCGTCCCGAAACACCGTGGCCCCCGCACCGGGAACCGCAGCGTGGGTGGAGATCCGGACCGCGCAGCTCCATCTAAGGCTGCAGGTCAAAATGCAGCTCCTCTTGGAGGAGTGGGAGACCGACATGGCGGACGTTTTGGCAGCCGTGCGGAGACGCGAGGAGGAGGCGGAGGAAGGGAGGGTGAGTGACCCACGCCCCTATGTCCCGGAGGGACCGGTCGCTGCGGCTGAGGGACCCGGTCCAAGCCCTCTCCCCCCGTTGCCTCCCTCGCCACCCGTCTCGGAGGCCGTGACCCCGCCACTAGGCCCGCTGCCACCGCAACCGGTAGCGATACCCAGCCCGTCCGCCCCAGCGGACCGACCTGTAGCCGGAGCCCGAAGCAAACCGGAGGCATTGCCATGGAAGGCCCCGAAGATTGTGCCAGAGACAGTCCCCGAGCAGTTCCCCGAGCCGGAGCCGATGACCCGCTCCGAGCCGAAGGCCCAACTGCGGAAAGCCCCTGTGCCCATCCCCCACACCTCGGCTGAGGTGGCGCCGGGTTGTTGCTGCAAGGCAGCGCCCAAGGCCATGACACCGCGGGATACGCCACCCACCTTCCTGACAGTGGGTAACGTACTGGATGTCCCGCGGGGCTCAACCCGTGCGCCGGAGCCATACTGGGACAGGGAGCCGACCAAGCTGGGCCTGGAGATCGCGGAGAGGGAGTGGAGGAAAGCCGAGCTGGTAGCCCGAGCCATCCGGGAAAAGGAGAACCTGCGGCAAGCGACCTTCCGTGTCCGGGGCCCGTTCTACGAGGGGCAGGTGAGGCGGTTTGATATCCGCCGGGGCTACGGGTTCATATACGAACCGGGCCTGGAGGCCGAGGTGTTTGTAGCCCGGCGGGATGTGCATGCTCACCTGCCCGAAGAGCATCCTGGCCGCAATCTATTATCAGGGGATATGGTGCGTTACACCCGGCACTGCGGAGAGAGGGGGTGGTTTGCCCTGGATGTAAAGCGGAAGGGCAGCCCGGAGAGCAAGGTGAGCTCTGCACCCCCTCCCTCGGATGAAGCAGCAGCAGGACCGGAGTAGGGCAATGGAGGCCCGCAGCACCGTCCCCGTAGGGACCAGCACTTTGTTTGTTTGAAAGTTTGTTTGAAGAAGTTTAAAAGTTTTGAAAAATGAAAAATGATTACCGAAGTGTTACCTGATTATCTGTGTGATTAGCAACCGGCTGGAGCCAGCACCGTTGTCCCCGTGGGGACCGTTTAAAGTTTATTGCATGGGAACTAGCCATGGACAAGCCCGTGAACTCTGCAGGGCAACCACAAACGTTAGTGGCTTGTAAATATGTTGGGTACCGTTACCGTTTCCGCAATGCCGCCTCCGGAGAGGCAGGTTGGAGGGGGGGCCCTGAGCAGAGCAGGCCAGGGCCCAGCCACCAAAGGGACCGGTGGCTACCCTCTGGAGGGCAAGGACAGATCCCGCTCGGGTACCGTGTGCTGGACTGTGGGTCAAGGGGTGCTGCCTGGGCTTTAGGGGCAGCATCAGGGCCAGGTTACTTGGGTGGGAGAGAGCGGAAACCGTGACCGTACACCGTTGAAACGTTAAAAGTAAAATGTGCCTCCCGTCTTGGGAAGAGTTGATTAAAAATGTATATTTGTTTAACCCTGTTATCCCCTTTTTCACAGAAAAATAAAACCGGTGTAGGACGGCAGCCCGCGGACGGTCTGCATTTTGCTAAGGGGGAATGTGTCGCCCTGGGCAAGCCAGGGGACACAGAACACAACCACCACACCCCACATCCCAGGTAGGAACACCACAGTCAAAACACAAACCCTTGTTGCCCTCTTCCAGAGACTGTTGATGCACACCAGGGGGTGGGCCAGGCGGTTGGCTCCGCCCACCAAGGAGCTCACAACTCTGGAGGCAGGAAGTTACCAGGCAGTCAGCTCAGGGAAGAGCTTGAGTCAGCTCAGGGACGAGCTTGAGTGGAGAGTTAAGCCCAGGCAGGGCAAGAGTGAAGTCCAGTGAAGGGCTAGAGTGAACAACCAGAAGTGAAAGTAGAAAGGAGAAAGTAGAAAGTGACAGAAAAGCCTGAAGGTCCGTGACTGTGTGTCCGGACGGAACCAGCAAGGTTGACAACGACGGTGGCTGTCCGGAGTGGGACGGTTCGGAGGTTCCTGGAAGGACCCCGTTGGCTGTGTGCCCGGTGGTCTGGAGCAGTGTTCCGAAGGACAGTCAGCACCAGGACAGGGGCCTTTCGGACCCCAGCAGGGCTAGGAGTCGTCAGATCTGCTAAATCCGTTAGTGAAGGGGACGTAGATCTCCCAGCAACAAAGTCCCGATTGACGGCAACAGCCCGACCATTACCGGGGAGACACCGCCACCGCCAAGGCACCAGTTTCCCCAGGGCCAGCGCCTGCGGGCAAAGTGTAGAGCTCCTCCGGCCCAGATTGCAGCCGGGGAGCGGGTAACCGGAGGGAATCCACCGCTACCACCATCAGAACACAAGGTGCAGGGAAGAGTGACAACACCGTTAACTACCGGGAGTGCAGGTGCAACCGTCTGTGGGACCGTCCTACCAGCCGTTGGTTTACCGAACAAACTGTGTCCATGTCTCAGGCTGAGTGAGTACCACAGTGCCGCAAGGCACAGCGCTGCCCCCGCGTCCCTGCGCCCTCCAGGCCCTACACTTCACATTTCTTCACCGGGCCCCGGGATCACCAACCCCTACCCACGGAGGGGCAACACAACACCGGGCTGCTCCCATCACCATCCCCGGGCTCCCCATCCAAAGCAGCGGTGGTGCAATCACCACAACCGTGGGTGGCGTCACGAACTATAACTCCAACAAACACCCCCCTTTCACTCACGGGCGAGGAGTGTCGCTCGAGACACCCCGGGATCCGGCCCGCAGCTCGAGCCACCAGGAGCAACTGCCGGACCCGAGCAGAAGGGGTGAGCGCGGTGTGCTGACACCCTCCTCCCCGCCGGCGACATTTCTCCAGCCACTCTTACCCAGGACCCGGACCAGTCTCCCGCCCACCCTCCCCTTGGTTTTGGTTTTTTGGTTTTTTGGTTTCAGGAAATGTGGATTTCGGTTGTTGGTATTTCAAGTCACAGCAGGCGGAAGGGGTTGGAAATAAGGAAAAATGGAGGCGAAATACCCGCACCGGACGGCCGGATGGCGGTACTTTACCTAAACCCCTGGTATATGGGCTGGTTTTAATGCCCCTTTTTGGAGAGCTGTGATCATAATTTTATCCCAAAAGATGAGAGCATTGTTTTCCTTTGACTCTCCAAATGCAAAGTTAAATAAAAATGTTTGTTTAAAAGAAAATATTTGTGTCGTGGTTTCTCTTAAAGGGGAGGATTATGTGCTGGGGTCCTGGCAGTCATTACAGCATGGATTTCTCTTGGCCGCAGAACTAAAACGGCCACAAGAGGTCATTAGTTTCTTCCTGATATGTTTACATTTCCCTCTGAGCTGCAGGATCCTGTGTTCAGGGGATGTGAAGGTAAACTCCTGGCCAGTCAGATCTGCAATCCCAGAGAAGATGAAGGCCCCGGACTCAGAGGTACCAACGCCACAACTTCACACTTCCACTAATTCAGCACAATTTTCTGTAGCGTGCCAGGGCACAGAAAATTCAGCGCTCGCCCATGGCTACTGCCCAAGGCACATTTACAGCAGCTGGAGGTGAAGAGGTCAGAGAAACACCCTTGATTAAAGGGGACAGTGACACATCAGTTAGCCCGCACTTTTGAATTTATCTTTATGTTTCTCATTTATATAGCACTATTGATTTCACAGCTGTGATCATCACTGTCCCCATAGGGGCTCACAATCTAAAGTCCCTACCGGTATGTCTTTGGTATGTGGGAGAAAACCAGAGTAACCAAAGGTAACCCATGCAAACACCAGGAGAACAAACAAACTCCTTGCAGATGTTGTCCTTGGTGGAATTTGTATCCAGGACCTCAGCACTCCAAGACTGCAGGGCTAACCACTGAGCCACCATGCTGAGTTGTAGCTTAGTTCCTACTGGGTCAGTTTCTGATAAGAGGTTTAAATTGTAGAGTGGGCAGCACCATGACACTATATGTTAGTGTAGTACCCGGTGGGGACGCCTGGTGTTTTAACCCCTCCATGGGTAGGGGGCAATGCCCTGGGACTCGATGAGGGGTGCGTTGAGGTGCCGTTGGGACAGTAAGGGTCACTTATGTACTCACTTAGTCCAATAACGCTGAAACTGACAACTGTGGTAAACCAAAGTTCTTGACACCGCTGCCGCTTGGAGGGAGCATGCCTGAATCCCCTGCCTGTTGGTGTTGCCTGTTAGTCTGTGACCTTTTCCTGGGCATCTTTTCTTCCTAACTGGTCCCTTTAGCATAAAACTATTCGGGTCCCGCTCACCAGTGTGGCTAACTGGGTGAGCTTGCTCTCAGGATTCACTCTTGCGATTTTCTGGACTATGTAGTGGGAAAGTCCCACCCCCCTCGTTGCGCTAGTACCCCGATTTTGGAATGGGTGGAGAACGGATCTTGAAGGCTCCATCCTCGTTGGGTAAATTACCAAGACACCTGAAGCTACTTCCTGGCCGAGGGTCCATGAAACCCGTCCTGCCCTAGCCCCTGCCCGGTGATGGCACAAGGCCACCGGCTGTCCTCCTCGACAGTCCGTGCTCCTTATCACGATCCCCTGCAACCGGGGTCCAGCTCCAACCAGGCCCAGACCAATGTCTGCCACCTAGTAGTCTCAAGGAGCCCAGCTCCTGACCTCTCCTCTCGAGAGGCACTGCTCAACTGACTTGTGACCTCTCCTCTTGAGAGTCACTCCTCAACTGACTGTCTCCTGACACTCCTGACCTCCCCTTAACCAACCCCACAGTGGGCGACCCTATTCCCTTCAGGATGTCCACTGGTGTGTCTAGTGGGTGTGGTGCAGAGTGTTCCTAGGATTTTGATTAGCTTGTTCTTGGCAACTCCAAAGGTCAGGGACCCATAACCAAGGAGGAGATGGATACTGTGCAGAAGGGCAGATTGCACAATACCCTGTGACGACCTGATAAGCCAGGGAGTCACATTAGCTACCTCTTACATTCCCAATCATAAAAGGGGTCAAATTCTGCAGCAGGATGGTGTTCCATATCATACATCCATCTCTACAACAAAGTTCCTCCTGGCAAAGAAGATCAAGGTGCTCAAGGACTAGCCAGCCCAGTCACCAGACATGAACATCATTGAGCATGTTTGGGATAGGATGAAAGAGGAAGCTTGGAAGACAAAACCAAAGAATCTAGATGACCTCTGGGAGGCATGTAAGACTGCATTCTTTGCTATTCCTGATAACTTCATCAATAAATTGTATGAATCATTGTTGAACCGCATGGATGCAGTCCTTCAAGCTCATGGAAGTCACACAAAATATTAAATATGGGTCTAATTGCACCACAACTTCATTCACCAATGTTATGCAATATATCTTTGTATTAGAAGTTAATTATTTGTTTGAATTTCACATTACTTTCTGTGGGCGACAACATTTTTCGTCTTGCCAAAATCTGACCTTTCTGTGTTCATTAAATGATCAATATTTCAGCTTTGCAGCAACTTTATTTTCATAACCTAAACCAAATTTGGGAGGGTTTCAGCTTTCAAAAGAGTAATTTATGAAACCAATGGATGAATTTAAAATCAGGTTATAAGCTTTTATTTACATAACATGGATAAGCGACAGAACTTCTGTCAGGGACTGTACATCATTGAGTCTGCCATGTCTCATGCTGATTGGTGGAAGACGTCACCAGCATCACCGTCCTCCACCAATGTGTTCACCACTGTCTGCATAGCAGTGACTCAGGTGGCTGTAGCAAGAGAAGAGCATACATAGCGCCATGTATTGGTCAGATAACTATTCTATAGAGTTGCCCAAATATCAAATATCACTATACCAATATACTCTAAAGTACCTAAGAAATTATGGCAGTGTTCAAATAATACAAAACAGCTCAATAAAAAAAAAATAATCAAATAACTATATGAAACACATTGCCTTAATACCACTGCTACAAATTTCATTTTTAGATGCATATCATTAGAAACACCTTCAGCAGTAGTAGCTGATCCCTGTGGGACCCAGACCGGACATACAGCCATAATTCCAGTCCTTGAAAGGGACAGTTTCACTTAGAGATACGTTGGTGGCTGGTGCTATATAAATTATTACAAATAAATAATGATTAGTATAACAATAATATTTTTTATCTTACAAATTTTCTATTTCCACTTCACTTCATTAGCAATGATTTTGTAGGCAATAATAAAGTCATTAAAATGAAGTACATAATGACCATGTAACTGATTCATACTCATAATTAAGGTCCTGCCCGATGATGATTTACAATGCCAAATATAAAAATATATTAACCGAGACTGAGTAAGGCCACAGGGTGTGCCGGGAATGGAGGAGGCCAAGACTGGTGTCTCCAAGAGCAGGATTACAAAGACAGTGAATCTTGCAAAACAGCTTAATATGATAATGTGCAGAACTAATAGACTTTAAAGGAGCAATAATAATATCTAAGACAACAATAGACATGTGGATAGACACTGGAGCTTCACATCTAAAGCAGCTCATTTTGGATAATGGCCATACATTTACAACTACAGACACCTAGTTCCTAAATGCATAGTATAAACCTCCCTATTATATTATAGAATATCATACAATTTACTAACAATATTGCGCCATCAATTTTATACAATACCTTCAAACAGTGTTCATACCTTGTTAACTTTTCCATATTTTTTCACGCTACACCCCCAAACTTAAATTTACTTTATTAGTATTAGGATTTTATTTGATATACCAAACACTAAGTAGCAAATATTTGTGAAGTGTGAAGGAAATAATACATGTTTTCTAAATATAAATCTGAAAATTGTGACGTGCATTTGTATTCAGCCCCCGGAGTCAACACTCTGTAGGACCACCTTTCGATGCATTTACTGTTGCAAGTCTTTTGTTGTATGTGTCTACCAGCTTTGCACATCTAGAGGCTGACATTTTTTGCCCATTCTTCTTTGCAAAATAGTTCTCGCTTAGGGTCCCGTTACACGTATCAAAGCACCAGCGATCCGACCAGCGATCCGACCTGGTGGAAATCGCTGGAACGTCGCTACATGGTCTCTGGTGAGCTGTCAATCAGGCAGATCTCCACAGCAATCAGAGATCAGCCACTAGCGACCCGTGTAATGACGTCTCCCTGCTGTCTACCTGAGGAATCTCTTGTAATGCCAGGCCTGGATTCAGTTACCTGCTTTGCACTCCGGAGCTCTCAGCTGCAGCCTGGTCTGATCTCAGAGTTTGCAGGACTGCACCGCGAGCACCGAGTGATTGATTCCCCGGCAATTGCGGTTCAGTTCATGACAGCTGCGGACAGGTCGGGCTGCAATCCGGAGTTCAGGTGAGAGCACCGGAGATCAGCCCGGGATGTCTTCAGTTGTCATGAACTGAACCGCAACCGCCGGGGAATCAATCACTCGGCGCTCGCGGTACAGTCTAGGCTGCACTTCGGAGCTCTGATGAGAGCTCCGGAGTGCAATGCAGGTAACTGAATCCAGGCCTGGCAATACTGGAGATTCCTCTGGTAGCCAGTCCGACGCTGGGCGCTTGTTGGTCTCCCGCAGTCAAACACACCGATGCGTGCTGCACAGCGGGAGACCAACGAGCAAAAAATGGTCCTGATCGTTTTGCACCATCAGCGACCTCGCAGCAGGGGCTCGCTCGCTGCTGCTTTTCACACACAGCAATATCGTTGTGACCTGTGACGTTTTAGCGATCTCGCTAGCGATATCGCTGTGTGTGTAACGGGGGCTTTAGGCCTCCTTCACACCTCCATATCTCCATTGCATGTGGTGTCCATTTTCACACCGAGACACGTTCACTCACATACTAATTAAAGTCAATAGAGATCTTCACACATCCTAATTTTCTTAACCAGCACAGGTACAGCAGCAATTCTGGGCTGCAATCCTTAGCGGTCAGCTGTCCCTTGGCTGGTTTTGTAAAATAGAGGGGATCCAAAGTTGATTTTTAAAATTATTTGAAAAAAAAATATTTAAAAATGTCATGTGGTCCCCCCATTTTTTCTAAACAAACCAAGGGATAGCAGACAACTGGGAGTTGATAATATTAGGGTGAGAAGGGCCATGATTATTTAGCTCTTCCCAGCCTAAAAATAGAAGCCTGCAGCTCCACTAGACGTAGTGCATCCATTAGATGTGCCAATTCTGGTGCTGTACTCAGCTTTTCCCGTTACCCTGCTGCAGTGGAAAACAGGTTAATATATGGGGTTGATGCCAGCTGTGAATTCACAGCTGGAATCAAGCCCATATACCATTTGCCATTGCAGCAGGGCAATGGTATGAGCGAAGACGAAGAGCCAGTACTGGCTCATCTAATGGATGCGCCACTTCTTCGGCGGCATCAAGTTGCTGTTTTTAGCCTGGGCAGGGTACAATAACCATGGCCCCTCCCACCCTGAGAATACCAGACCCCAGCTGTCAGATTCACCTTGACTGGTGATCCAATTTGCAGGGGAACCCCATGTTTGTTTGTTTTTTTTTAAATATTTATTTAATTTTAAATAAATAATTTTAAACAACAGCATGGGGTGACTTCTGTTTTAGATAACCAGCCAAGGTAAAGCTGCCAGCTATGGACTGCAGGCCGCAGCTGTCTGCTTTACCTTAGCTTGCTAACTAAAATAGCTAGCAAAAATTTTGGTATGTCATGTTTTAAATAAATTTGCTTTGTTTTTGATACTTTCTGGTGTTTGGCTTTTACAAAACTGGATTGATATACTTCAATGAAGATTATATGCATTTTTATGCATTTTCATTTAGGAAATGCAATAAAAATGCAGATGCTTTCTTTTTTCCTGTGGATTTTCTGCATCTAATGCAAGTTAATGAAAAAAATCTGCCTATAAAACTCGGCATACCCACATGTTGCGGATTTGAAGCACACACCGCAGGTCACTTTACGCTGAGTAAAAAAGAAGTACAATGAGCATGATATATGTATAAATTCCATCTACTTTGCTGGAACTGTAGGATGCTGCGTTTTTTGGTTAGCAAAAATATGCAGCGTAAAAAATGCTACAAAAACTAATTTTGAGAATGTAGCCTGAACAGGTTTTTCTCCAGAATTGCCCTGTATTTAGCTCCAACAATCTTTCAATAAACTCTGACCAGCTTTCCTGTCCCTGCTAAAGAAAAGCATCCCCACAGCATGATGCTGCCGCCACCATGTTTAAAGGTGAGAATGGTGTTTTCAGAGTGATGGGCAGTGCTAGTTTTTTGCCACACCTAGCATTTTGCATTTACCCTAAAAAGCTCTACTTTGGTCTCATCTTATCAGAGCACTGATTTCTACTAGCTGTGTCCCCCACATAACATGTAGAAGAAAGTGCTAACAGTGCACTGCTGTGAAATTTAACACTCTATATTGCAGTTCTGCCAGATTACAATGTAGTGCTTAAACCCGTGTTAAAGGGCTTTTACATGATTGCACATCCCATTCTGGGTAGGTAAAAAAAATTCTACTGTCCCTGTCCTCATAAACTATAAAGATGAGATGCACAGTGCTGTTCCTGTATCTGTAATTCAGTGTGACGCTGGAGGTGCACTTTTCTGCGCCCCCTCTCCTCTGGGTTTGTTACATCACACATCAGGGGGCGTGGCAGCTTTACCTTGGCTGGTTATCTAAAACAGAAGTCACCCCATGCTGTTGTTTAAAATTATTTATTTTTTATTTTATTTTTATTTATACTGGAGCTGCTCTCTTCTGCTCCCCCTTTCCTCTGAGACGTTACATCACACATTCGGGGAGTGGCCTGATCCATTCTGTTAGTAACAGGGACGCCCATTGATAATAGTTCATTCCCTGCAGTTCCAGAACAATGGGTGTGACCTCACCTCCACCACACACCCTGCTCTTGGACAGAACAGAAGCTGCTATTATAAGGTGGGGTCACTGTTACCAATGGCATGGAGCATGCCACACCCCCTGATGTGTGATGTAACAAACCCAGAGGAGAGGGGGCGCAGAAAAGTGCACCTCCAGCGTCACACTGAATTTCAGATACAGGAACAGCACTGTGCATCTCATCTTTATAGTTTATGAGGGAAGGGACAGTAGAATAATTTTTTATCTCCCCGAAGTTCCCCTTTAACAGCTAAAGTGTACAACATAAAACAAAAGACATCTACTCTCCTCCTGGACAGGCGCTATTGTGCTGATGTTAACGCTGTGTCTCCCAGACGTTAAATGACAATACAATGTCTTGTGATCACTGCAACCAATCAGTATCTATAGATCAGCTGCAGCCTCTACTGTTCCATCAGATTCCATCCCAGGGGATGTCCACTCTGACAAAATTCTGGAAGTCCTGAATACTGACATCAGAGGAACGCTGCCAGTATGAGAGGTTACTATATATTTTTTATATTTCATGTTGCACAATTTAGCTTATAAGAAAAAGTCACCAGAATCCTTTTTAACATGAAAGAGTTAAAATGTGAGGCCGTATGGCACATTTTATAAAAATATTTAGTGTAGGACTGCTTCAAATGAGATTTGCCGTGACGTGGCGAAGCAGCTCAAGAAATTGCAATTTTTTGCCAAAAATCTCAAAAATTTTTTTATAATAAGTACAGTTTGGAATGTTTAGTGCTGTAGTGCACATTTGGTGCTGGCTTTTTGTTTTTTCTTCATTGAATTGGTCGGTGGTTGACCTCCACCTTGCTATGCACCCCAATTTGGGATGTATTCCATCTGTCTGGATTTTGGCGGTTGGTGACTGTTCACATTAAGTCATCAGGCTTTGTCCACAGGCTATTTACTTCATGCAGCATTTGCTTGGACCTGTCCCGCCCACAGCCATGACTCAGTCATGGGTACGGGATTGAAATAGACCAGGTGAGTGCTGCTAAGAGCAGTTCTACTATTCATATGTGAGGCCGTATGGCACATTTTATAAAAATATTTTAGTGTAGGACTGCTTCAAATGAGATTTGCCGTGACGTGGCGAAGCAGCTCAAGAAATTGCAATTTTTTGCCAAAAATCTCAAAAAATTTTTTATAATAAGTACAGTTTGGAATGTTTAGTGCTGTAGTGCACATTTGGTGCTGGCTTTTTGTTTTTTCTTCATTGAATTGGTCGGTGGTTGACCTCCACCTTGCTATGCACCCCAATTTGGGATGTATTCCATCTGTCTGGATTTTGGCGGTTGGTGACTGTTCACATTAAGTCATCAGGCTTTGTCCACAGGCTATTTACTTCATGCAGCATTTGCTTGGACCTGTCCCGCCCACAGCCATGACTCAGTCATGGGTACGGGATTGAAATAGACCAGGTGAGTGCTGCTAAGAGCAGTTCTACTATTCATATGTGAGGCCGTATGGCACATTTTATAAAAATATTTTAGTGTAGGACTGCTTCAAATGAGATTTGCCGTGACGTGGAGAAGCAGCTCAAGAAATTGCAATTTTTTGCCAAAAATCTCAAAAAATTTTTTATAATAAGTACAGTTTGGAATGTTTAGTGCTGTAGTGCACATTTGGTGCTGGCTTTTTGTTTTTTCTTCATAAAACAAAAGACATCTACTCTCCTCCTGGACAGGCGCTATTGTGCTGATGTTAACGCTGTGTCTCCCAGACGTTAAATGACAATACAATGTCTTGTGATCACTGCAACCAATCAGTATCTATAGATCAGCTGCAGCCTCTACTGTTCCATCAGATTCCATCCCAGGGGATGTCCACTCTGACAAAATTCTGGAAGTCCTGAATACTGACATCAGAGGAACGCTGCCAGTATGAGAGGTTACTATATATTTTTTATATTTCATGTTGCACAATTTAGCTTATAAGAAAAAGTCACCAGAATCCTTTTTAACATGAAAGAGTTCTAGGCCATTCTAATTAACTTGGTTGGCTATACCATTTTATAAACAGTGGCTGTCCTACTTCTGTGGTGGCAGAAACAAACATGTATTGGTTATCAATGTAAACCATATAATAACACCTTCGATACATCTGTGCATTTTATATCAATGGTGAAGATACAAGAACTGTTCATAAAATAATTACCAATCCAAAGTAATCATAGACGATAATGTATATACTAAGGGACGAGGTCTAATATCTTGGTTCAAAATTCCCTAGTCGGGTATATTTGTGAGAAAACTACCTTAACCTTTACCTAATTTATACCTATCTCATATCTAAACTAGACAAATATACAAGTAGCACCAGAGTAGGTAATCAAGGTTTGTAGGAAACGGCTAGGTATTCAACATGAACCTTAGAAAAATTTACAACTCTTCAACGGTGGTGAAAATTGATGCCTATTTTAAAGATACTTGTAACATATGGTGACATATAGAAACTAATATTGAAGTGCTGCTGACATTTCTATACGTACAGTATCTCGTATTGATCTATGTAATATCACACTATCACAATTTTAAATATGGTGCCACTTGAGAAAACCACTAGATGGCACTGAAATAATATCACTCATATAGCCGAGCTCTAACGCTAAACGCAATGGAAAATACTGAAAGCTAAAGGACAGATGCACTGATCTCTTCCAATTTACATAAGACAAGTATTTAAGAAATGCAGACTTGACTATATTATGAGCTCATGTATGTGTAATAAGGATATTACAAAGAGATTTTATGGGATAAACATTAAGTGATCAATGTGCTGAACAATAAGGCTGTGTGCCATGAGGAGTTTTAGGAAATGTTTGATGCTGAAGATTTTTATTGAGTCAAAAACACAGTGTCTTAAAGTTCCAGGTACATGGATGGGATTTATAGAAATCTCCTGCCCATTCTGCTTCTTTTTTACTCAGCGTAAATTGACCTGCGGTGCGTGTTTCAAATCCGCAACATATCAATTTGTCTTGCAGGCATGCTGAGTTTTATATGCAGATTTTTCTCATAGACTTGCATTAGATGTGGAAAACAAACAGTTAAAAAAAACACACATTTAATTGTGTTTCTGCGGCAGAAAAGCATAAAAACCAAACGTAATCCTCATATGACAATAGGAATGCAATTTTGTCAAAGATAAATACCAGGAGGTGTCAAAAACAAAGCAGCTTTATTTAAGGCCTACCAAAAGCAGACAAAACAGCAGCATAAAAAAATGAAATAAAACATATGTAAAAAAAATAGCAAGTAACATAATTTACATAATAGTTGCAGAAATGCTGCAGAACATCTGCAACATCAAAAACGCTCCAAATCTTTCCTCACACCATCGGTATAAGTATGTTAAAAATCATATAATCATCTGGTACTCAGATTCAGGGCTGGGTCTGTGCCGCTGCTCCGATCATTGTTTATTGGCTGCAGACATCATGTCAATAGTCATGTCAATGTAGTCAATCATTGGGCTCAGCAGCTCCACCGATGAAGATTTCTTAAACCTCTGAGCCCAATGATTAGTTGCCACAAAGACAGCCATGGATCCCCTGGGGAGGAGGGGCGACATGACCAAGGGGGAGTTAGGGAGTGATGGGGTTAATAGGGAC
Source organism: Anomaloglossus baeobatrachus (assembly GCF_048569485.1). Classification (NCBI taxonomy): domain Eukaryota; kingdom Metazoa; phylum Chordata; class Amphibia; order Anura; family Aromobatidae; genus Anomaloglossus; species Anomaloglossus baeobatrachus. Next base: position 129,024,370 of record NC_134357.1, read on the forward strand.
AGTTTGCTTGGCAGGCCTAATATGGCATTAAGGGGTGGTTTAGCTTGGGAGGAAGAGGAGGAGTAGGGAAAGGGTTAGTCTGGGAGAGGAGGGGGTTACCTCCTCTTCTTCTTCCGGACGCCAAGAGATCAGCAGCACGAGTCACCATGGCTGATCTCCAGGAACTTCAGCGCCTGATTGCAGCAGCCATTGCAGCGCACGGGCCCCTGGCAGTGCAGTCCCACATCAGGGCTGCCGGGGTTAACCCGTCGGCGCTTGCCCCTCGCTCCTCCAGCCGTGTTGTGCGCCAGTCGCGGCCCCCCCGCAGGTATTCCCCGGGTGCGGGGGGGGCGAGGAGGAGATGCCAGAGCCCCTCCAGGGACCCTCCGCAGCGGGCCGAGCAGCAGCGCAGGCCGGCTGCTGCTCCCAGCAGCAGCGGGAGGAATCTGCGTTCCAGCCGCGGTGGTCGGGAGGTGGGAGTGGCCAGCGTGGGGCCTACTTCCGGTCCCGGCCTCCGGGCTGGAGTTCCAGTGACGGCAGCGGCTCCAGGTCGGGAGCGCGCTCGGCGAGGGAGGGAGGCCAGCAGTTCCCCCTGCAGTCGGCGGGGGGACCGAGGGGCTGCAGGCGGCGGTAGGTCCAGCGCCAGGGGGAGGTCTGTGGTGTCTGACCCTGGCGCGGCAGTGAGCAGGGGTGACGGCGTGAGCCATGCGGCGACCGCCCGGTCACTCAGGACCGCTGTGCAGCCCCCGGATGTGGCGGTGTCCCGTGGGAGCGGGAGGACCCAGCGGCAGGAGGCCTGCAGCGGCCCAGGAGGGCCAGAGGCGGCGACGGCTGGGATCCAGAGCCGGGCGTCCATCAGTCCGCGTCCAGAGTCCCCTGGCAGTCGGCGAGGGGGTGGGCGCGGGCGCAAGAGGTCGAGGCCTGGGGTGCCGGCGCGGGGGACAGGACGGTCTCCTGGGCTGTCGCCCCAGGGCAAGAGACGGAGCGGGGACGGCACTGCCCACGCGGCGGCCCGGTTTGGCGGCCGTGGTGGGGGGGGTGCCGCGGTGGCGCCCCCCGGATGTCGGATGGAAGAAGATGTCAGCGGCGAGGATGAGGAGGTCGTGCTGTCGGAAGAGTCGGATGGTCGGCAGACGGAGGACAGCGAGGCTGCGGTATCGGGGGACGCTGAGCCGCGGTTGGGTGAGACGGCAGCGGGGGCGGCAGGGGCTGCGCTGGCGGGGAGTGTCGGGGGCGGGAGGGCGGCTGTGGACACGGCAGCGCCCGGCGGTGTAGCAGTGTGGAGCCAGTTGTTGGGGCTGTTGCAGGGGTTGGCGGCGGTTGCCGGGGCTGGGGGGGGGGCGGCGCAGGCGCCGGCGGCGGCGTGGGTGGGGACGACAGGTCGGGGGGCGGCGGCGGTGGGAGGGGGGGACGGAGCGGGCGCGGCGGAAGGGGGGGGTGCAGGGGGGAGTGCGGCGGAGGGGGCAAAGGAAAAAGAAAAGGAGAAGGAGGATGAGGTGGTGCGCCTAGATGATAGGGCTAAAAGCGAAGTTTATGTTTGTTTTGAGGGCCCGCTGGGGGCTCATTTAAAGAAGGAGGTGCGGGAAAAAATTTGGAAAGGGGAATATGTGGAGATTTTTTCTCTGCTTCCCCTGGAGAAATTTAATTTGGATAGGGTTAAGCCGAGCGACTCCAAAAAGGAGAAGGACGAGGAGGAAAAGCGCCGTTATAGGCTTATTCCTCGGACTTTTGCAAACTGGTTGCAAGCGTTTGCGATTTTGGTGAGCGTGGTCGGGGAAAAGGAGTCGGAGCATTGTTCGGCCTTGTTTGGTTACATGGATGCGATAGGGGAGGCTTATCGGGTTTATGGCGGGCTGGCGTGGCTGCGTTACGACGAGCAATTCCGGCAGCGGAAGGCGTTGCGGCCGGATATGCGTTGGGACCATAAGGATATTTCCTTATGGATGCGACTGATGTCGGCACCGACTCAGCCCTTTCGGGGGGGTGCCGGGGGACCGGGGGCCGGGTCCCCGGCAAGTCAGAAAAAAGGTTTCTGTTGGCAATATAATGAGGGGCAGTGCAGGTTTGGAGCGGCATGCCGGTTTAAGCATGAATGCTCAGGTTGTGGGGGAGGACATAGCTTGTCCAAGTGCTTTAAAAAGGGGAAAGGAAAAGCGGGTGACGGGGTTGGAAAAAGGGATGACGCCGGTGAAGGTAGAAGCGATGGCCCCCTTTTTAAATAGGTATCCGGACGGCGAGGCAGCGGCGTTGTTATGGTTTGGTTTTTCTGACGGTTTCCGTATCCCGTCGGCTGTTAGTCCATCGCCCCCGCCGTACCGTAATTTACGTTCTGCTCCGGATCATGCGGATGTGGTGGATGAGAAGCTGAGAAAGGAGGTGGTTTTGGGCAGAATGGGCGGTCCTTATGACGCCCCGCCGTGTTCGAAGTTGGTGGTTTCGCCGTTGGGGGTTGTGCCGAAGAAAGAGCTGAACAAATTTCGGCTTATCCATCATTTGTCTTACCCAGAGGGGTTATCGGTGAATGATGGCATTGCACCGGAGTTAGCGGCGGTATATTATGTGTCGTTCGACAAGGCGTTGGACCTGGTCAGGGCTGCGGGTCGGGGTGCGTTGATGGCAAAGGCTGATGTGGAAGCGGCGTTTCGGTTGTTACCGGTTCATCCAGATAGTCAGCATTTGTTAGGTTGCTGGTGGGATGGCAGTTATTATGTTGGTCGGTGTTTGCCAATGGGTTGTTCAATTTCGTGTTCGTATTTTGAGGCGTTTAGTTCGTTTGTGGAGTGGGTGGTTCGGGATGTGTCTGGGCTTACGTCCATTATTCACTATTTGGATGATTTTCTTTGTGTGGGGCCGGCGGGTTCAATGGTTTGTGCGGGGTTGTTATTTGCGTTGCAGAAAGTCGCAGACAGCTTCGGAATTCCCTTGGCCCCCGATAAGACGGAAGGCCCGGCGCCTGTGATGCGTTTTTTGGGGATTGAGATTGATTCTATTGCCATGGAATGTAGGTTGCCGGAGGAGAAGGTTCGTGATTTGAGGGCCGCGGTGGCAGGGGTGAAGGCGGCAAAGAAGGTGCGGCTTAAGGTGGTGCAGTCCTTGCTTGGGAAATTGAATTTCGCTTGCAGGATTATGCCGATGGGGAGAGTTTTTGCGAGACGTTTGGCAACGGCGACGGCAGGTGTGCGGTCGCCGACACATTTCGTGCGAATCACGAAGGCGATCAAGGACGATCTTTTGGTATGGGATCAATTTTTGCAGTGTTTCAATGGCCGGGCCCTGGTGATGGAGAAGGTGGCGTCTAACGGGGCGTTACAGCTGTTCACCGATGCGGCTGGGTCGGCAGGGTTTGGGGCCGTGTTTCGAGGTCACTGGTGTGTGGGTCGGTGGCCACAGGCGTGGCGGGAGAGCGGTTTGGTCAGGAATTTGGCTCTGTTGGAGCTATTTCCTATCGTGGTAGCAGTGGAGCTGTGGGGGTCGCGTTTTGCCGGGAGGAAGGTTTGCTTCCATTGTGATAACCAGGCGGTGGTGTTTGCTATTAACAACTTGTCGGCTAAGTCGGAGCCAGTGGTGGTGTTTTTGCGGCATTTAGTGTTGAGATGTCTGCAGCTGAATGTACAGGTGGTGGCAAAGCACGTTCCGGGAGTTGACAATGGGGTGGCTGACGCTTTGTCTCGTTTTCAGTTCAGCAGGTTTCGGGCGCTACTGCCTTGGGCGGACGAAGTCGGAGTGGAGTGTCCCGTGGATTTATGGAATCTGGTGAGGCGGTGATCTCAGAATTGATTCGGAATTCGGTGACTGAGGTGACTTGGTGCCGATATGCTAAGGTGTGGGCTGAATGGGAGGAGTTGCTGGGTCGGATGTTTGATGGGGTAAGCGTGGATTACTTGGTGGCATTACTGGCGTTGGTGAGTGTGGATTTCTCGGCCGGGCGATCGGCGTCGGCCGTGGCGCATCGGGTGGCGGCGGTGGCGTTTTGGTTAAAAATGAGAGGGGAACAAGATGTTTCGCAGGATTTTCGGGTTCGACGGGCCTTGCGGGGGTTCCGCCGCGGTGTGCGGGAGAGGGACAAGAGGCGTCCCGTATCGTTTGGTTTGTTGAGGCGGTTGGTGGGGGGCCTGAGCGGCATTTGTGAGTCGGTTTACGAGACTGTTTTGTTTACAACAGCTTTCGGTCTTGCTTTTTATGGGGCTTTCCGGATCGGTGAGTTGGTAAGCCCGTCCAGGGTGACAGGCGGCGGGTTGCTGCTTGAGGATGTGCGAGTGGGCGGTGATCAGGTGGAGTGCCGGATTAGTCGGTCGAAAACGGATCAGCTGGGTCGGGGTAGGTTGGTGGTGTTATACGCGGTCCCGGGGGAGGAGTTGTGCCCAGTACGTTTGGTGGAGCAATTCATGGCCGTAAGGGGAGGTTTACCGGGCCCATTTTTGCGGCACGTGGATGGGTCCTTTTTATCAAGGTTCCAGTTTGTAGCGGTTCTGCGGCGAAGTTTTCGGAATGTGGGGGAGCGCCCGGAGGATTTCGGGTCGCATTCCTTTCGGATAGGGGCAGCTACGGAGGCCGCTCGTTGGGGGCTTGGAGATGAGGTGGTAAAGCGTATTGGTAGATGGGAATCTTCTTGTTTTCGGCGGTACGTGAGGCCGCAGCTGTTGTAGCATTATGGTAACTTTGGTCTAGGTACAGGTGGTTTGGTGGTTTGGAAGTGGTTTTATATGTAAAAAAAAAAAAAAAGAGGGGGTAATGTACAAGTGTTAGAGGACGGAGGTAGAATGGGTTTTTCTGAGAGGCGTTGATGGTGGTGATGTTATTGGTTTTAATTTCTGTTTTCGTTGTCTTTCTTTGTTGTAGGGATGTGCCTAATCTGGATTCTGGGGCATTCCTTCGTGTTCTGGGGTGCTCGGCGGGCGGCGGTTCGCCCGAATGGTCGGCAGCTAGGGCTGGATCGAGGGCAGGCGACTGTTCGGTGGATCGGTGTTCGGGGCATGGAGTGGGGCAGGGTGGTCCCAGAATTTGGTCGTTATTGTAAGGTTGACCGGCCTCCGGATGTGCTGGTATTACACGTAGGAGGTAATGATCTGGGAGTCCGGGCGTCACGGGATCTGATCCGGGATATAAAGATTGACTTACTGCGGTTGTGGAAGCAGTACCCGGGTTTGATTGTCGTGTGGTCAGACATAGTGACCAGGTTGTCATGGAGGGGGGCTCGGTCGGTGGAAAAGGTCAATAAGGCCAGGGCCCAGGTGAATCGTGTGGTTGCCAGGTTTGTGATCAGGAACGGTGGGATTGTGGTGAGGCACAGGGAGTTGGAGCCGGCAGATTGGCGGTTTCGGAGGGGTGACGGAGTGCACCTCAACGACATTGGAGTGGATTTATGGGCATTGGGCCTGCAGGATGGTGTTGAGCGAGCTTTTGGTGTGTGGCGGGTCCAGGCCACGTAAGGTGTCACGTGGTCTGTCCTGTGGCGGGGGGGGTAGGTCTGGTCCAGAGGTTGGAAGTGACTGGTAACTGGACCGGGAGTCATTGTCTCGGTATGGTGGCTCTCGGTTCCGGGATGTGGCAGGCACGGGGTTCTGCCAAAGTGGGAGGGTGTCAATCCGTGGGTGATTGGCACCTCGTCTCTGGGTCGGTGTGTTGCGGCCAGGGGCAGGGGGAGTAGTAGTTATGGACTGGGCCTGCCCCCGGGAGGGTCATGTAATTGGCATTGTCTATTGTTATATGTGTGTTGTTTTGGGTCGCCCGTTGGATGGCGTCCCTAAGGTGCTTAGTTTGTGAACAATAGGCAATAAAAGGCTGCTGTGGCCATTTGAACCAAGTCGCATGCAGTCCGTGTGTTTATTTATAGTATAAGGGGTTTGGTAACACAGACATCACGACCGGAGAATACTCCCTCAGCTGGTCAAGACAGCCATGGATCCCCTGGGGAGGAGGGGCGACATGACCAAGGGGGAGTTAGGGAGTGATGGGGTTAATAGGGACAGTTTGCTTGGCAGGCCTAATATGGCATTAAGGGGTGGTTTAGCTTGGGAGGAAGAGGAGGAGTAGGGAAAGGGTTAGTCTGGGAGAGGAGGGGGTTACCTCCTCTTCTTCTTCCGGACGCCAAGAGATCCCCGCCCACCCTCCCTTTTTGTGTTGTCATCTGGGGGACGTGGTTTGGGATGTTGGGATGCTATTTGTCACAGCGGCGGGGGGGTAGGTCTGGTCCAGAGGTTGGAAGTGACTGGTAACTGGACCGGGAGTCATTGTCTCGGTATGGTGGCTCTCGGTTCCGGGATGTGGCAGGCACGGGGTTCTGCCAAAGTGGGGGGGTGTCAATCCGTGGGTGATTGGCACCTCGTCTCTGGGTCGGTGTGTTGCGGCCAGGGGCAGGGGGAGTAGTAGTTATGGACTGGGCCTGCCCCCGGGAGGGTCATGTAATTGGCATTGTCTATTGTTATATGTGTGTTGTTTTGGGTCGCCCGTTGGACGGCGTCCCTAAGGTGCTTAGTTTGTGAACAATAGGCAATAAAAGGCTGCTGTGGCCATTTGAACCAAGTCGCATGCAGTCCGTGTGTTTATTTATAGTATAAGGGGTTTGGTAACACAGACATCACGACCGGAGAATACTCCCTCAGCTGGTCATGTTGATGTTACGTCACCAATGCAGCCGGTAAACGATAACTGAAGCAATGACAATAATAATAATAAATCTTTATTTCTATAGCACCAACATAATCCGCAGCACTTTACAATTCAGGAGGTTCATATACACACAAATAACAGTTATAGAAAATACAATAATTGGAGTTAGGAAAAAAGACAACCCTGCTCGTGAGAGCTTGCAATCTACAATGCGATGGGGGGGCAAGATACAAGTGCTTATTTACAATGACAGTCCAGCCATCTCAAGGAAATGGGGGATAGATAATGGCTGCCCTGGACCAGTTGGCCAGAACCTTGAGATGCATTTGGGTGCCATGCAGTTTGACGTGTGGTTATGCTCTTAGAAGGTGTGGAGGGACTATGTGAATTTAGTTAGGCTAGGGAGTGTGATAGGCCATCCTAAAAAGATGCGTTTTTAGGGAGCGTCTGAAGCTGAGTAAGTTGTGATTTGTCCTAACTTCTTGGGGTAGAGTGTTCCAGAGGATTGGTGCAGCTCGGGAGAAGCTAGAGTGAAGGAAGTAAGGGAGAGGGAGGGAAGAAAGGAAGAGTTAAAGAGGGCTCGGGGGATTGGGTGGGAGAAAAGAAGGAAGGGCAAAGGAAGAAAGCAAATCAGCTTCAGTCTTCAACACCCACAATTAAACTTACCAGGAATCAAATACTAGAACTATGGGGATGATCTGAATCTGATATTTAGATGAGTGACCTTTGGTCTAAGGTACAGCTAATATTTTCAACAACCTTGTACTGTATATGGTAAAACTGTTGCATATCATTAACGTGGTCTTTCAATAATAAGGCATCGCAGAAAGGAATCTACAATATACATGTTATATCAGATTTGCCATGACCAAGAACAGTCAAATTGCATCTTGATCTCTTGGATTACTCACCGCTGTGCTCCTGCCCTTTGCAGCTGTGATCATGTTGAGGTGTTCCAGAATCAGAGAGAGACAGGGCAGGACTACGAGCCTCCGAGTCTGTCAGAAGGTTGAAATCCATGAGGCAGCACAAAATGACAACTGAAAAGAAACAGAACATCATTGTAATAAGTGGATAATACATGATATAGTCAGACTAGTAAGAGTAAGGCCACCTGCACACATTGAGTAATTGGTGAGTTTCTTACCTCAGTATTTGTAAGCCAAAACAAGGAGTGGAACAAACAGAGAAAAGTATAATTGAAACACAGGCACCACTACTGATTTTTTTTACCCATTCCTGGTATTGGCTTACAAATACTGAGGTAAAAAAACTCACCAAATAATCAACGGTCATGTGGCCTAAGCATTCTACTTGCCAGCAGCCCCAAAATGGTAAACTACTAATATAAAGTTGTATATATGATAAAGGGAACGGCAAAAGTGGTCTCGATAAAACATGATGATATGTAAGCAATCCTGTCATTGCCAATTATAGATCAAAGCTTTTGGAATTAATTGGATTGATGCTACTGAGTTCTAACATAGGTTCAACTAGCAGAATATACAGTATGTATATGGATACAGTGACTATAAATGGTATACACACCCCTTCTAAAAATGCCAGCTTTTTGTAAAGCATACCTAGAAGAAACATTTCGGACTTATTCCACCTTCAGGCCACATGTACACGTTGACAATTTGGTGATTTTTTTTTTTTTACCTCAGTATTTGTAAGCCAAAACCGGGAGTGGGTAAAAAATGAAAAAGTGGTGCACGTTTCTATTATACTTTTCCTCCTATTGTTCCACTTCTCATTTTGGCTTAAAAATACTGAGGTAAAAAACTCAAATACTCGACGTGTACATGTGGCCTAAAAGTCAAGCATAATCTGTACAAATCCATTGAGAAGCAATTGGAAATAATTTTGAGGGTGAAAATAAAAATAAAGTAATTCAGTTTTGGAATGTGGTTGTGCTCAGAATTAACCAGTCAGAAACTTATGTTTTAGCAGTAGTCAGTACACAGCTGCCATCATTTAGAGTGATTCATATAAAGTTCAGCAGGATTTTCATGACTTTTACTTAGTTGCATATGACAACAAAAGCCATGATCCCTAAACAACTTCCAAATGAGCAAATTGATCTCATTGTTGAAAATAATCAGTCAGTAGAATGGTTAAAAAATTAGATATAGACATATAAATAGATATATCATGGAACACTGTGAATGCAGTAAGAAGTGGCTTCATTTTGGCACAAGAGTGACATTACGTAGAACTTGAAAGAGCTGGATGGGACAGGAAGCACAAATAGGGTGCTACTGTAAGGAACAACCCGTAGGGGTTATGTGTCATAGCTGCAACCCCATGCCTGGAAGAGAGTATCATCCAGACACCAGTTTAGCAAGGTGGAGAATATCACAATGTACGGGCTGCACTCACAAAAAGGAGGCGATCTGGAGAGGTTTTTATTCACTCCAATGGGTTTTGGCGCCATTGTCTTTCTCAAGATAAAAAATGTAAAAACAACATTTGTTTTTATCATCTTGAGAAAGGCCACTTAAATGCGATGCAGTGAATAAAAAAATTTGCTTTGACTCTCTGGATTTCATCTTTTCCATGAGTGCAGCCCACAAATTTTGTTAATCTCCCTTATGCTAAATTACCTAGAACTGGACGTCCCTCAAAAACCGATAGAAAAACAAGAAGAAAATTGGTCTGGGAAGCTTCCAAGGGCCTACAGCAACATTATAGAAGCTGCAGGAATTTTTGGGAAGTACTGGTTTTGCAATGCATGTGACAGCAAACTTCCGTATTCTTCATTTGTCTTTCCTGTAGTGTAAGGTGGCAAGACAGAGGCCTTTCCTTACAAAAATAACATCTAAACCTGGCTATTTTTTTATCATCTGCCAAAAGCATGTGGGAAAACTTGCTATGAGACCAAGGTTGAAATTTTGGGCCATAAATCTCAAAAGTATGTTTGGTGCAAAATCAACATTGTTCATCATTAAAAGAATAACCTTCCTACAGTGAAGCATGGTGGAGGGGAGGCAGCATTATGCTTTGGGGCTATTTTTCAACATCTGGAATGTGGGGATTTAGTCAAAGTGGAGGGAATTATGAACAGTCCAAAAATCAGTCAATTTTGCCCCAAATTCTTCAGGCTTCTGCTAAAAAGCTGAAGGTGGAGAGGTATTTCATCTCTCAGCATAACAATGAACCTTAGCATACCTCGAAATCAACAACAGAATGGTTTTGCCAGAATGTTTTGGAATGGCCCAACTAGAGCCCAGACCTGAATGTAACTGAACATCTGTGGGTGACCTGATATTGCCTTCGCAAATTTGACAGATTTGGAACACAACTGCAAGGAAGAGTGTCAATTCTAGCTCTGCTGTCCTGAAAGTCTCCTACCCAAAAAGACTGAATATGAATGATCATAAATTCAAAGCGTATTTCAACAAAGTACTACTTTAGGGAGTGCATATTTTTGCAACGACATTATTTTTTTATTTTCACCCAGAAATATTTCAGTTTGTTTTTCAATTTAATTGTATGGATGATGGGTGACCTTAAGGGTTCGCTCACATATGCGTATAAAAAAATATCTCTGATTTTCATCGAGAAAACGTGGATGAGTGAAATCAGATTGGAATTCCATATGTCATGAGAGTGCTATGGAAGTGTGCAATTTTTTTTCTCGCTTACCATCTGTATGCAATCCATATGAAATGTGTGGGTTTTTTTCTCAGCAGCTATTATTTTACAGTCATTTACAGGACCATTACAGTGTTCTATGCTGTGGATAGGTAATGCATCTCTAAAAAAAACTACAGAATTTGGATGGTCTAAGCATCGTCCATTTTTTTTTTGTCACACCCATTAACTTGCATTAACCATCTTACGCAGTCATACGCAGCATGCTGCAATTTTGTTTCAGGCTGGCAATAAATCATAGATCAGCACTGCCTCATTGATTAATTTTGGCACCAGTGCAATCTGATTTTTTTTTACAGGTAGATATGATCAAACAATAAAAGTGGAAGATGGTCAGAAATTATTCTTCTTGGTAATTTACATGGCAAAAATCAAGCTTATTAATGGGCGGGACTTTTTATATCCATTGCATATAGATAATAGAAAAGTAATATTAAAAAAAATCCCTCTAAGCTAGTTTTCGGCCCTTTGGTACGCATTCTAAAAAATATGTATCAGTTATAAGTTAAGTCTAAAAATATCCCATATCCTAAACTCAGGGGTATACCTACAAGGGAATAATGTATTTCCTTAGGTGATAATATAACTAATTTTTTAAAATAAATATATTACATTTTTTGATAAATTAACCTTTTTTTGCATTATATGTAAATGTATTTGCAGATTTTTAATTGAATGATCTAATTGTGCACATATTTAATGTTTAACTTGCTAACCACCATAGTAAGAAATTAATGACATATTAAAAACTTATAGGCACTACAGTGTTAAATACTCAGCTCCACCCGGCTACTGGACACATAAATTCCCCAATGTACTGCCAACCTAGTGCGTGGTTTCTTGGCTTGGAAAATCCCCTGGCAGATTGCAGACTCACTCTAAACCCTGGGCCTCGCTAGCCTATAAATCAAAGATTATCTAGCAGGCTTCTATTTAGAGCTCTCCGAGAGAGCAAGGCCTCTTCTTTTATAGGTGACATTCAGACTGAAATAGCAACAATATGAGCAAAATACGTAATGGAGATCTGAAGATGCGGCTATGTCTTTATCCAAGGGCAGTTAACACCTCTCCCAAGCATCAGGATCTCATTTCTCTCCCATCCTTCTTGTCAAGATCTAGGTTTTCCACCTTCACCACAACAAAGCTACTATGGACTCAGAAGGCCTCATGTAGAAGTTTATTCTTATTTTTAATAAATAGGAAAAAGCCTTTTGGTCTTGTGGAAGAAGATGTTTATATTTTATATTTGCTTTTATTTTTTATTGATTTTTTTTGTTTAGTTTTAATTTTTATTGAAGACTTTGATTTACTGCAAACAAAAACATATATATATATACCACAAACAAGAATCCTATCTCCGTCAACACTCCGGTGTCACCAATCTGTTATGTTTTACAAAATCAAAAGGAAGAGAATAACTACCGTATTTTTCCACACTGACAAATTTGCGCCAAGGAGAAAAATCGCAGCGACCCTTTGGTCTGATTTAAGGACCACACTAGTGCATGTAAATAGCAGGCAGCTCCTACACTGGTCCAATATGCGGACGTACAAATTAATCTGCACTTGGAGTCAGTCACGTCAACAAATTGGCCTAAGTTTCAATATGGCCATCTGAACCAAGACTTAATTTATTTATTTTTTTCAGTAAAATTGTGTCTCCATGCATAATTGGTTGTAAAAAAAAAATAAAATAAAGCAAAACTGTGTTTTACTCATCCTTTCCTGGTCCGACATTGAGTCTCCGCTGCTGCTGCTCCTGGTGTCTGTTATTGTCTGCAGTGGTGACTTCACATTGACCGTCCTGCAGTCTATCACTGAGCTCAGCGGCTCACTTTGTGTAATTCGGCACAGCCAGTGAGTTCATTTATTGTCTGCAGCGCTGTTAGGCTATGTGCGCACGTTGCACGTGCGCTTCAAATCGCTGCAGAAACAGTCCGTAATGAAAAAAAAAGCCGATTCCATGCGCTCTGCCTGCAGCTCCTCCCATAGACAGAGCAGGGGCTGCAGGCAAAGCGCAGGAAAGAAGTGACATGTTACTTCTTAGAACGCGCGCTTCGGGCAGCAGCCGAAGCGCTGCGCTCTAAGACGCCACATGCGCACGGCTCCTGCACAATCTCCATAGATTATGCAGGGGACGCAGGACGCATGCAGTCACGCTGCGGTGCAGATCGCAGCGTAACTGCATGCACTTACGCAACATGCGCACATAGTCTTAGCATGACATCAGTGCTACTGTAAGAGTGGTGGAATATTGATGTCACATTCCAGCCCCTGAAGATACCAACCGCATTGTGTATTGTATTTTGAATAATGTCTTCTCTTGCATATAATATGTTATGTGAACTGTGATGATAATGTGTAGATTGTAATGTGTTCCTGTGTAATGTTTAGTGTAACCTATTATACATTATGTAGTGTTGATAATGTGTATGTGAAGTATGACATAGCACTTATATAAGAGTTGAAGGACACTAGGGTCAGTAACAGTTAAGCGTTGGGACTGGTCCACAATAGGAGGGGTCAAATAAAGAGGAGAGTGATGGTTCATTCTGGATAAGTCAGTGAAGACCTAATAAGTGAAAGTGATGGACATATAGTCGGTCAGTCTTTAAGGTCTCATTCAGTGAGTGGTTTGTGGCAACAAAATAAGGAGAGGATACGGAAGGCGAGATAGCGTGAACCTTGAATGCTGACAGAGACGTGGAGTGTGAACTGCATTGAAACAAGAAGCTGATGTTCAAATGGAGTGGTTCCAGACAATAGAAGCCAGAGGACAGGTGGCCAGGGCCCTTATCTGTCAAAGTAACGGGTTAACCTTAATTGTTGTGTGAACTTGGTCGACCACCTAAATTGATTTCCCTCTTGTCGTCCAGGAGTGCAAAGCTATAAACCGGTCATGAAGGGACCCTTAAGGAGACTTAACTATGACAATTCACCAAAAAAGACATAAATTGATAAAAAAAAAATGAAAACTCACCAGAAAAAAAGCCACCAGCCAACACAGGTTGCAGCCAGGCCCTTTTGGGGTGTCTGTCCTGTGTGTCGATGCATTGATATAGTGCTGGGCAGCCCGCCTGATCTAATAGAAGGGCATCATTAATAGGCTGTGAGCCGGACACTGTGCATTGCACATACCTGTGTGACTGGTGCTCTATGTAAAACCTCATTAGTGTGCTTGTTTAATACCAACAACCACTGCTTCCATGAGTTGATAGGTTGAGAGTGGCTGACTCATCGGTATTATGCACCGGTGTTACCCCCACCTTATCATAGGGAGCAGATCTTAGGGAGCAGGCTGCATCCTGTGAGAGCATTTGCCATTTTGACCTGTGTTAGCTGGTGGCTTTTTCTGGTGGGTTTTTTTAGACTTAACTAAGACTTAACTAGAGACTGCTGGAAGAGAAAGTGACCATCATAGACTGTACTGTAACGTGGGGCTAAGTTGCGCTGGAACTCACACGACCAGTAACGTCTGAAGCAATTCAGTGGGAACTTACACTGTGTCTGAACATACCTTGCAAAACTGTAACGCACTGGAAGATATGTGTCCCCTATCTGGATCGTGACGATGTAAGAGAGAATAAACCGTACAGTAAAGTGTTGTTGTTTAAGGCAAACTGTTGGTCTCTTTGCCATCTGTTCCTGGCCAGCCGAAGTCAGTGGCAGTATGCAGCCTGCACGGGTTCCCAGCCTACACGGCTTAAGTCCACAAACCCAGCCACGGCCACGCATTCCATGTAGCGTACCGGAGTTCATCCCTCACCTACAAATACAGCCCCATGTCACTCTACACTACAGACAACAACAGACACCGGAAGCACCCGTAGAGAGGCAGCACTAGACTCGGGGGGGCTAAGCGAAGCATAGTTTTAGGGGTTTTTTGTTTGTCTGGTTTTTTTACAATTAACTGTTCTTGTACACACAATTTTCCTAAATAAGCAAACCCCTTTAAAACACAAAAAGGATAGGCCTATACAGTAATCTATAAATGTTTTAAGTGACAGCAGATAGAAATATCCTAGTAATTTGTCTCTGTTTTATTTTTTCCCAATCAGTTTACCAGTGTGGCCTCAGCCCTCCTAAGTAGTTTGGTTACTGTCTATTGATTTCAGATGTCAGCGCATGCTGAAGATCGTACAGTACATGGAATGAAGGTCAGGTCATCATGGTGCACATGAGGACATTCAAGTTGTTATTCTGTAATGTTCTCACACTGCACTATTAAAGGGATGTGAGTTAAAGAGCAATGCAGTATGGTCAGTGGTGTGAAAGCATTTTACTTATGTGCCAACAGACCCATTAATGCACATATATGGCAGAGTTTGAATCTGCAAGTTGAATGGACAGTGTCGACCACTAAGTTGATGCCTTATACAAACTCCAGATCCATAAAAATGTTTGGGGAACTTACCCTTCCGCTGGATGCCTTTGATTATATATGGGGACAGTCAAAGGTTTCCATATTATTATAAATTCGATACAAATTTAACAGAAAAAAATCATGGCATATTCTATAGCATTTTGTATGTATAAAGGGAATTCCCAAGAAAGATTGCTCTAACTTAGAATATCTCAGAAGAGTGCAAGGAGGACATGCAAGGAGGGCGACATCGCCTGTGCATTGTCATTCAGGCCTCTTTCACACGTCCGTGTCTCCGGTACGTGTTTGGTCCGTTTCCTCACGTACCGGAGACACGGGCACACGTAGACCCATTAAAATCAATGGGTCTGCGCTCACATGCGTATTCTGCCATGGACCATGTGGAGCATATGTGTACCCGTGTGCTCCACACGTAGACATGTCAGTTTTTTCTCTGGCATCACGGGTGTCACACGGAACGCAAACGGGTCACATGTAATGCAAACGGACCACACGGATGTGTTCCATGTGACACGCACCGGAGAAAACACATGTGTCTGCGAGAAAAAAAACAAACTTTAATCATCTTCTCCAGTCCTGCTGTCTCCGCCGCTGCTGTCACTTGCTTCCGACCGCCGCTCATTATGCTCATAGCATATTCACTTCACTGAGCCCGGAAGGATCAGCAGCGGGGAGTCGGCAGGACTGGAGACCGAAGATCAGCACCACAGACAGCGAAGCCAGGGACAGGTGAGTAGAAAGTTCCAATTCTCCATGTGTTATCACGGATAACACACGGAGAACACACGTGTGCCATAAACACGTTTCACGGAGGGCTTTACGCACCTTTGACAGGTCCGTGAAAAATGTGCGTGGTTTTTCACGGACGTGTGAAAGAGGCCTCACACTGTATGCACACATCCTCCGCCATGTGCAAGAAAATTGTCCCTTTGGCAAATTGACTTTATTCAATGCATTTAATCTGTCCTCCTTATTTAACATCATCATATTATAAAGGTTTACTTAAAATTTGATATATAACAAAACCTAGATGTAAAACAGGTTTAAAATTATTATGGTGTAACCAATTATTTCTACAGTGAGCGAACAAGTGGAAGTTTGGTTCGGCGGGTTCAGCCAGACCTTAGATAAAGTTCAGTTTGGGACTTGAACTTGACCTCAAACCCAATGGAAGCCACCAATTGGGCAGTTTGGGTCTCTCACATACAGGCAGCCATAAACAGAGCACCCGGAGGAGGGTGGATGGGGTTTTTCCATTTTTTTGTATTGATGCACACTACATCCATTCAAACACTGCAAGTGGCCCACACTGGGCTGAGCACGAAGCGTACCCGAGCACAGCAATGCTCGCGCCAGTGTTTGGAATACGTAAAGCACCTTAACTCCAAATCTGAACTTTTTTTTTTTTTTTTTTAAATCTGTGTTTAGTATGAACACCAAACACCGAACCTCGGGTTCACTCATCTGTAATTATTTCCAACCAAATTTACCATATTTAGGATCTGTATACCGTGGCTTTAGAAATGTCAAGTGTCGGAGTTTACATAAAATGAGAGTCACGGTGTGCTTTATCTCAAGTCATTTATCCAAGAGTCGCAGCATGCCCCATTTAATGACGAGATCTCTTTTTGAAGCTGAATTCGCTTCTTCTAAAGGAAACTTCGGTCTGTGCAAAAGAAATTTACTCTGATCTGCACAACCACAATATTGTGCTGTTTTATAAGGCAGGAATCCATAAGGAGAAGCTATTTTTTTACGTAAAGACTCAGAAATCTAAGGTGAGTTTATTGTAAGTAATTTTATTCACTGCATGTAAATTTTTGCAAACACTTATTTATATAAAGTGACCTTGAAGAAACTGAAAATGCCCCCCCATTCTCACAAATGAAATGATTTGCATATGAAAAGTCTCCTCTTAACCCCTCCAGAGCACCGGCCAGACCTCCTATGCACACAACGACTTTTTTTTTTCTTTTTTCAGATTTGACTTTTCAAGAGACATAGCCTGACAGGAGATGTATTTACATTCATTTGTATGCTGTTCTCATGTCAGCATAATTGGAAGTCCAACCTTTGAAGTCAGCAATAGAAGCTGGAGGTTTTGCAGTGCCCAGTATTTGTGTATGGGGTCTGACATTTCAGGGGTCTCCCTCTCTATCTCTTTTTAATGCCTTTGCATGAAGTCCAGAGAGTCCATCTGCCACTGAAACTGCCGTGGGGTTTTTTTTTGAGCATTGCTTCAAGAATTATGCATAAACTCACATAGAATTAATTCCTGGGATTAAGTCTTGATTAAGATGTGTGTCACTTTGCTGTCTTAGAATTTATTAAGAGCCCTTCTTCACGAGGTGGCAGATGGAATTTCGGCCCAATGTTTGCAGATGATAATTTCACCTCTTCTACAGCCATTTGCATATGATTGCATCTGTCAAGCACAATTTCTTCTCCTTTAGGAGTGAGCTGTGGTCCAGATATAAGAAGAAATAAAGATTGATTCCCTACAGCGACTCTACGAGATGTTTAAACAATATTAAGTGTGTCTGAAATAAAACATCCCTTTAGGATCATTATAATTGCATAATTCACTTCTCAACATGAAAATGATGCCTAAACAATTTACAGCATTAAAACAATAATGTGGATGAGATTTTATCCCCTCAACATCATTAAGAAATCCTACTCTTGCTCTTCAATTTTACACCTTTAAATCACCCAGTGTAGTGAGATTCTGTCTGACGCCCTATGCCGGACACAGGAGATGCTTGTCCAGCTGACAATTATTTCTCCAAACCCTATCATAAATATGCACGCTCTCCTTGACCTGGTGTACATACTTATTTTTCTATGGAGACAGAAATCCTTCACGTGCAAACCCTCTTATCTGCCATAAGGGGATGATCAGCAAACACATAAAGTCACAAAACACATAAAATTATTGGCAAACACCAATCCCAGGCTTTGATCAATTTTATCCGTTTGAATGACCAGCCTTCAAGTCTTCAAGGAGATTGACTTCCTGCAGACAAAGGAAGCAGTAATAGACCTGCACATTTGCTCCCAGCAGTTACTATGGTATAATACCACAATTTTGTCATGAAGCTGTAGAGTAGGTACTATACACATAATTGACACTAACAACGCCCTGTGGATCCTAAAAAAATGTTTAAAAGAACTGAGAGAATGGCTAACTTAAAAAACTGTAATAATAGGACTCTGTGGATTCTATTCACTTATGATGTGGTGCCTCATTAGTCACACAAATAAAATTGTACAATACAAATATTTTTTTCAGGCAAATGATACAGAACCTCCTAAAAAAGTTTCAATCAGACTGTCCAATGCAGATGTGAATACAGCCTTAATAATCAATTTTTTTGGTAATAGAAAAATCTTATACAAATACTATTATAATACCTAGCACCTATCCAAGGAAAAAAAACAAAGGTGGTCGGAGGTCAAATAAAAACTGCTTGAAAAAAAAAATAACTACAGTATGCTGCAATTTAGATGAAAAGAAAATGTAGGTTAGTTCGATTTTACACGACCTCAAGAATGATGCTTTTGAAGCTGGGAGTAAGCGCTGTAGAGTCTTGAACGGAGCAGAATTGCGCATAGTCAACCTCAGTTAAATTCACTGTGTATAGGACTGCTGGAAATAACTGAGCACTGTACTTGGCTTTCTCCGGTAGCCCATTCATGGAAAATTTAAGAACCAATTCTTGCGTTAAGGACAGATGTTGGCTGAACAGTTTTCTTGCGTTAAGGGCAGTTGTTGGCTGAACAGTTTTCTAAGGTGTATGTGGGCTTTAATGCATCATGGTGGAACAATATGACACGTCACACTATTGATTTCCTGGTGTTTTAGAGTTGCACAGTCAGACTCGGGCATCAACCAGTTGTGTGTTTATTAGTGATCGGTCTAGAAGGAGTTAATTTCTGGCAGCCTGTTGATTGCTGCTAGGGTCAAAAGTTACAGGAGACCTATCACAGCCACCCCCGCCCTTTAAAAGATGGTGAAGTCTGCTCCTTCACGCTGATTATAGCTTCCTTTGTGATACCAGTTCTTGTGCTGTGGTGGTCTTGTTCTGGTGTTCTCCTGTAAGTAATTTACTGTATTGTGGAAATATCCTCATTGTCTGTTTTTTTCCTCCCTGATTCTTTATTTCCTCCTGAGCACGTATTGTCTTACCTCTGTGTGTGTGCAATGAGTTTGAGTTTTGTTTTTTCCCTGTCTGTTTATTTGTGTTGGATAAACCAGTCTTGTCTAAGCCCTTCCTGGGAGTATAATAATAATAATCTTTATTTCTACCAGCATATGCTGCAGTGCTTTATAATTCACAGGTTCATATAAAAACAATCATAAGTAACAGTTATAGAAGATACAATAATTAAAGCAAAAATAAAGACAACACTGTTCATAAGAGCTTACAACCTATACTATGAGTATTTCTGCTATGAAAGTAGAAGATTTTGGGCAGGGATTAATAAATTTACTTTCAAAATATTACATGATACAAATATCATTTGCATTGGGTCTTGCGAGTTTTACATATTTACCGGAAAAAAAGCAGAACTGGCTAAATATTTTTTTTTTTAGAAAAACAAAAACAAGTAGACCTCATTATGTCTAGAGGCTTTTTTTCAGTTTTGGAAATTATCTCCCCCAGTTTCAGAGGGGTTTTTTTTTGTTTTGTTTTTTTTTAAATTTTAAACTCTTCTTTTCTCATTGTACCCAGTTCCAGCC
Organism: Anomaloglossus baeobatrachus; assembly: GCF_048569485.1. Classification (NCBI taxonomy): domain Eukaryota; kingdom Metazoa; phylum Chordata; class Amphibia; order Anura; family Aromobatidae; genus Anomaloglossus; species Anomaloglossus baeobatrachus. The sequence goes on from NC_134357.1 coordinate 129,043,743, forward strand.
TGAGTCTCTGCTCATAATATCTGTTACTGTCTGCAGCACTCAAGTCACGTTGACCTGGCTGCAGTCAATCACAGAGCTCAGTAGATCTGCCTAGGTTGACAACACTAGCTGTTGCGCTCAGTAATTATATCAGCGCTTTTGATATTACTCTAACCCTGCAGATAATAACAGACATCAGGAACACCTGGGAAGACCCAGGGAGGGTGAGCAGAGCACAGGTTTTTTTTTCTGAAAGTGGAAAACCCTTTTAATGAAGTCCATCTGTTTGTTTTCATCATAGGATGAAGTCATTTTTTGCGGGAATTCTGTTTTTTTCAGATCCAGTAATCGAACAGAAATATGTAACTCCAAATTTCTGGTGTAAACCCAGCTTAGCAAAGTTTCTTCAAAGCAGAAAATCAGATCCATAATTTGTTACAGATATATAATCAGTAACATATCAAGCTATTTTCTTCTAAAAATATATTATATATTCTAAAGATTTTTGTGTGATACTACAAGGTTTTATAAAATTACACATTTTCAGTATCTGGCATGCTCTCATGATGTTGTGTGCACAGATAAGGACATTTTATGAATAGAAAATAGAAAACTGGCACCCAGGCCACAAACAGACTCCTTCACCACCCACCCCCCCAGTAGTCTCTTTCAATGTTGAAACTGTACATGCAGTATCTTCTACAATTGCATAGCCATATAAAAACTAAAATGAATTTCCTAAACAACATCTACCAAATACATACATACATCTAGTAGGTCGCTTTAATTAGCTGCATTGGATTCCTGTTCTCAGGTTCCCCTTAAAAATAGGTGATCTGCCTTTGCAGTCTGCATTATGCCAATGGCTGAGGCTGGCCAGGGCTGAATGTTAACCAGTTCATTGAGAGAAACCACCAGTTCTTTACTGAACAGAAATTCGATGACAGATATATACACAAGATAGCGGAAACACAACAACTCGTACATTTCTTCATGAATACAGAGCATCTCTACACATATTCTATTCACTTCTTTAACCTCACTTGTTCCTCCCTTCATCAATCTCACTTGGTTCATCACAACCCAGCTTAGCACCACAGTACAGTCCATGAAGGTCATTTCATCCATCCGCAGTTTCACAACTTGTCCTCCTCATAAAGGAGCTTGTTTGCCAATATAACCGAACTTAGCTTCTAACTTTCTGACACATTGGGAGCTCCTGCCTTGGGCACATACTTCATCTCACATTCTGTTCCATCCTGGCATGTTACCTTTAGGAGTTATAAACTCACTTCCATACTGTCAGGACCTGTCTGTCCACTAAGTCACTTAGTCCTTCGGTAAGTCCTTTGACCTGGCTCCAATAGATCACTCTGTTACTCGGTCATACTCTCTCTCTCAATATTCTGGATCTCGCTATTCTCTACCTTGGTCTCCTCTCACTCTATGGACACCTGTGTCATGCAGCCTTATCGACTAACCAGCCCTTTGGTCTATTTCTCTGACACACTGGGCCCTATCTGTAGATCTGAAAGGAAACTGTCCCTGTACCTGCACTGTGATCCCTCCCCACACTCATACATTAACTTTTTCTTATCCTACTGTCTGGCACAATACAGTCTATCACTAACACATGTTACAATTCCCATTACACATCATTAACACTTATCACATTACACCAACAATAGGGGGAACGTGAGCAATATGTATGTCTCCTTACACATGCTACAATTTTTTTTTTTTTCTGGGACTAATCCGAATGCGTGAGACTAATCCTTTGTGTGCATCTATAATTAGGCGTACATGGAGATGAAGCATAGGTATTATATTAGAGGCATATGCCACACAAAACCTATCCCAACTGGTACTTGAGTGTTTTATCCTCTGCATTTAGTAAATTTTAGAATTGTGCGTTAGTGGAATATTTTATGTTTCATGGATTTAAATCACAGCATATTCTAGAATTATCACATCTTTACTATTGATGTTGATGGGAATAAATTTAAATAAACATATATATATTAGTATTAGTAGTGGCAAGTGCCATCTTTTTTGCACTAATATGCTGGGGTGGTAGTGTGCGGGTCTCTGATGCTAATAAGCTGAATGGGCTTATCAAGAAGGCAAGCTCCGCTGTTGGCTGCAATCATGACTCTTTTGAGGAGGTAGTGGAGAGAAGAACTCTGAAAAAGTGTATGGTGATTATGAATAATAATGTACATCCATTATATGAGCTATTCATGAGACAGCAGAGCACCTTCAGTAACCGGCTAATCCTTCTGAGGTTTAAGAAGGAAAAATATAGGAAATCACTTGTGCCAACCGCTATGGGAATGTACAACAATAACATTAGTGTTAAATCATCAAGGTGAATGTCTACTTCTTTATTTCTTCTACTTTTCAGTTTACCCGCTGTGTATGTCCTAATCTAATGTATAATGTTCTTCTGTCAATTCCACTGTCTTGTCAATTAAGTAATTCATGTTATTTAAGTTGTGGTGCTGTGATACCATAATTTCTCACGGGATCAATAAAGTATATCGTATCGTATCATATCATACCGTATCTATATATATACAGTTAGGTCCAGAAATATTTGGACAGTGACACAATTTTGGCGAGTTGGGCTCTGCATGCCAACACATTGGATTTGAAATGAAACCTCTACAACAGAATTCAAGTGCAGATTGTAACGTTTAATTTGAAGGTTTGATCAAAAATATCTGATAGAAATTGTAGGAATTGTACACATTTCTTTACAAACACTCCACATTTTAGGAGGTCAAAAGTAATTGGACAAATAAACCAAACCCAAACAAAATATTTTTATTTTCAATATTTTGTTGCGAATCCTTTGGAGGCAATCACTGCCTTAAGTCTGGAACCCATGGACATCACCAAACGCTGGGTTTCCTCCTTCTTAATGCTTTGCCAGGCCTTTACAGCCGCAGCCTTCAGGTCTTGCTTGTTTGTGGGTCTTTCCGTCTTAAGTCTGGATTTGAGCAAGTGAAATGCATGCTCAATTGGGTTAAGATCTGGTGATTGACTTGGCCATTGCAGAATGTTCCACTTTTTTGCACTCATGAACTCCTGGGTAGCTTTGGCTGTATGCTTGTATCATTGTCCATCTGTACTATGAAGCGCCGTCCGATCAACTTTGCGGCATTTGGCTGAATCTGGGCTGAAAGTATATCCCGGTACACTTCAGAATTCATCCGGCTACTCTTGTCTGCTGTTATATCATCAATAAACACAAGTGACCCAGTGCCATTGAAAGCCATGCATGCCCATGCCATCACGTTGCCTCCACCATGTTTTACAGAGGATGTGGTGTGCCTTGGATCATGTGCCGTTCCCTTTCTTCTCCAAACTTTTTTCTTCCCATCATTCTGGTACAGGTTGATCTTTGTCTCATCTGTCCATAGAATACTTTTCCAGAACTGAGCTGGCTTCATGAGGTGTTTTTCAGCAAATTTAACTCTGGCCTGTCTATTTTTGGAATTGATGAATGGTTTGCATTTAGATGTGAACACTTTGTATTTACTTTCATGGAGTCTTCTCTTTACTGTTGACTTAGAGACAGATACACCTACTTCACTGAGAGTGTTCTGGACTTCAGTTGATGTTGTGAATGGGTTCTTCTTCACCAAAGAAAGTATGCGGCGATCATCCACCACTGTTGTCATCCGTGGACGCCCAGGCCTTTTTGAGTTCCCAAGCTCACCAGTCAATTCCTTTTTTCTCAGAATGTACCCGACTGTTGATTTTGCTACTCCAAGCATGTCTGCTATCTCTCTGATGGATTTTTTCTTTTTTTTCAGCCTCAGGATGTTCTGCTTCACCTCAATTGAGAGTTCCTTAGACCGCATGTTGTCTGGTCACAGCAACAGCTTCCAAATGCAAAACCACACACCTGTAATCAACCCCAGACCTTTTAACTACTTCATTGATTACAGGTTAACGAGGGAGACGCCTTCAGAGTTAATTGCAGCCCTTAGAGTCCCTTGTCCAATTACTTTTGGTTCCTTTAAAAAGAGGAGGCTATGCATTACAGAGCTATGATTCCTAAACCCTTTCCCCGATTTGGATGTGAAAACTCTCATATTGCAGCTGGGAGTGTGCACTTTCAGCCCATATTATATATAATTGTATTTCTGAACATGTTTTTGTAAACAGCTAAAATAACTAAACTTGTGTCACTGTCCAAATATTTCTGGACCTAACTGTATATATATGTCCTTTGCTAGACCAAATAATGTGTTCAGAAAATGATCCACTATGCCTTTCATCCATCTCCTATTTGTTTTCTATTTGACTTAGGAGGGCTTTACACGTTGCAACAGCGGTAACGATATATCGTCGGGGTCACGTCGTTAGTGACGCACATCCGGCGCCGTCTCCGACATCGCACCGTGTAAACCCTAGGAACGACGATCACCAATCACAAAAACGGCAAAAATCGTTGATCGGTGACACGTCACTCCTTTTCATAATATCGCTGCTGCTGCCGGTACGATGTTGTTCCTCGTTCCTGCAGCACCACACATCGCTGTGTGTGAAGCCGCAGGAATGAAAAACATCTCCTTACCTGCGTCCCGCCAGCAATGCGGAAGGAAGAAGGTGGGCGGGATGTTATGTCCCGTTCGTCTCTGCCCCTCCGCTTCTATTGGCCGGTCACTTAGTAACGTCGCGGTGACGTCGCTGTTACACTGAACGAAACCTCCCCCTTGAAGGAGGGATTGTTCGGCGGTCACAGCAATGTCGCCGACCAGGTATGTGTGTGTGAAGCTGCCGTAGCGATAATGTTCGCTACGGCAGCAATCACCACATATCGGCCGTGCGACGGGAGCGGGTGCTATTGCGCTCGACATCGCTAGCAATTGCTAGCGATGTCGCAACGTGTAAAGCCCGCCTTACATTCTAATCTACCATTTCTTTTTCAGGCTAGATTTTTACATATAAGAGTAATATTTTAGATATTATAGTAATACAATATTTTACATATAAGAGTAATACAAACTACTATTATGATAAAACCACATTCACACCAGTGTCTGTGCTTTTTTGAGCAATTGACGTAAAAAATACCAGATCTGTTTATTTTTCCAGGACCCAACCATCACAACTGAACTGATACAAGAGCTAAAAAATTGCATCAGATTGCTTGAGGAATTAAATTTATCAAAAGCATGCATTCTGTATTCATATAATGTGGCAAAAAAAAGTTTGTTTAAAAGAATTGAGAGTCCTCAATGGTTGATACCTTTTAATGGCTAACTGATAAGATGGTAATAATTGCAAGCTTTCCAGACTATGCAGGTCTCTTCATCAGGCTCAGTAAAATACAAAATCTGTAATGTGGCAAAAACACCTAAAAACAAATAGCAAGGTAGATGTGTCTAGAAGCTGGCATCGCCTAAACTGCTTATTAAATACCCTCCCGATCTCTATAGTATAACTCCTTCTTTGCATGTTGACATCCTAATCCTTTATCCTCTACTACAAACTACCTAAGGAATTCACTCAGCCTCCTATGTATCAATCATACTCCACAAATCATACTTAAATTCCCTGTTTGCTGTACGGATTATGCCCCATTCCACTAGATCTAAGTCATTTCTCTGTCAACAGTGATGACAACACAATTTGCTTATTCCCGGATTTCTCTGTATGTTCACAACAATTGGTTTATATGCTAAGCTCTTTAAGGCACGGACCTCACACCTGTTTAATTTCTATTAAGTCGACAGCTTTAATAATAACGTATAAGACTGAAGATGCAATGTATCCACATGTTCTACCCTTGTGTTTCCATAAATGAGCAAACACACTATATAGCCTTGGGAAATTTTGAAAATTAAATTGCTCAATATTAAGTTTCAAAATTGTTTTGTTTGTATATAGTTGACAATTTTAACATTATAAATAATATGTTGCTTAAATGAAGAAAGAAATGTTTATAGGGTATATATGTATAAATACTTTATAAGCAATGTGAACAGTAATCACCAGTCATGACAAAAGTAAATTACATGGAATATCCATTTTCAAAATAATTTTAATGCTGGGAATATTATAAAATAATATTTAATCCGAGCGTTTCTTTAACCTTCATTCATCAAACATTTCTTTTTTACTTTTTCTTACATTTCAGATGAAACCATTCCATTACAGAAACTCAGCCAAATGACAGGTCCTGAACCTCTCCTACTTTAAGATCTTAGACAGACTGGATATGCGGCATCTAATAACCAGCTTCATTCAATTCCCAGTCACATAATTATCCAATCTGCCAAGTGACATTAATATTCAGAAAGAGGAGGGGAGGGAGATGAAGCAGCATTCTCTCTTAGTGGCGTCTTCCATCTAGTCTAGTGTCACGGCAAATCTTTAGCAGTAACCTAGCATCGTGTAAGACAAAGCAGTGTTTTTCCGATGTCGGCTGAGAGTAGGAACCGCAGTAAGAGCAGAAGGTTATATATTTCTCAAAGAAAACAATACGTGAAATCATTTATTACAGAGGCGTAGTAAAACGCTTACCACTAGAAACTTCACTGGTAACTTATCCAACCAAACTGTAAGTGATAACAAGTGACATAGTTGAAAAAAAAGAGAATTACATTTTTAAAATTAATATTCTAATGAGCCCCAAAATTAGTAAAAGTGTGTTCAAAAGTTCCAACAATCAGAAAATGTAATACTGCTGCTCTTGAGTCATGTGTCGTATACTCACCTGATTGTCTCTGCTAGGTACTGTCGCACAGCTTCTACTGCAGCCAAAATGTGCCAGCTAGGGTCAAAGGTGGTGCCGCTGGCCAATTATAGTGTCTAGCTAACCAACGAATATAATAATACTAATTTTTATTTATCTAGCGCCAACATATTCTGTTGCACTTTACAGTTCAAAGGGGACATATATACAGTTAGGTCCAGAAATATTTGGACAGTGACACAAGTTTTGTTATTTTAGCTGTTTACAAAAACATGTTCAGAAATACAATTATATATATAATATGCGCTGAAAGTGCACACTCCCAGCTGCAATATGAGAGTTTTCACATCCAAATCGGAGAAAGGGTTTAGGAATCATAGCTCTGTAATGCATAGCCTCCTCTTTTTCAAGGGACCAAAAGTAATTGGACAAGGGACTCTAAGGGCTGCAATTAACTCTGAAGGCGTCTCCCTCGTTAACCTGTAATCAATGAAGTAGCTAAAAGGTCTGGGGTTGATTACAGGTGTGTGGTTTTGCATTTGGAAGCTGTTGCTGTGACCAGACAACATGCGGTCTAAGGAACTCTCAATTGAGGTGAAGCAGAACATCCTGAGGCTGAAAAAAAAAAAATCCATCAGAGAGATAGCAGACATGCTTGGAGTAGCAAAATCAACAGTTGGGTACATTCTGAGAAAAAAGGAATTGACTGGTAAGCTTGGGAACTCAAAAAGGCCTGGGCGTCCACGGAGGACAACAGTGGTGGATGATCGCCGCATACTTTCTTTGGTGAAGAAGAACCCGTTCACAACATCAACTGAAGTCCAGAACACTCTCAGTGAAGTAGGTGTATCTGTCTCTAAGTCAACAGTAAAGAGAAGACTCCATGAAAGTAAATACAAAGGGTTCACATCTAGATGCAAACCATTCATCAATTCCAAAAATAGACAGGCCAGAGTTACATTTGCTGAAAAACACCTCATGAAGCCAGCTCAGTTCTGGAAAAGTATTCTATGGACAGATGAGACAAAGATCAACCTGTACCAGAATGATGGGAAGAAAAAAGTTTGGAGAAGAAAGGGAACGGCACATGATCCAAGGCACACCACATCCTCTGTAAAACATGGTGGAGGCAACGTGATGGCATGGGCATGCATGGCTTTCAATGGCACTGGGTCACTTGTGTTTATTGATGACATAACAGCAGACAAGAGTAGCCGGATGAATTCTGAAGTGTACCGGGATATACTTTCAGCCCAGATTCAGCCAAATGCCGCAAAGTTGATCGGACGGCGCTTCATAGTACAGATGGACAATGATACAAGCATACAGCCAAAGCTACCCAGGAGTTCATGAGTGCAAAAAAGTGGAACATTCTGCAATGGCCAAGTCAATCACAAGATCTTAACCCAATTGAGCATGCATTTAACTTGCTCAAATCCAGACTTAAGACGGAAAGACCCACAAACAAGCAAGACCTGAAGGCTGCAGCTGTAAAGGCCTGGCAAAGCATTAAGAAGGAGGAAACCCAGTGTTTGGTGATGTCCATGGGTTCCAGACTTAAGGCAGTGATTGCCTCCAAAGGATTCGCAACAAAATATTGAAAATAAAAATATTTTGTTTGGGTTTGGTTTATTTGTCCAATTACTTTTGACCTCCTAAAATGTGGAGTGTTTGTAAAGAAATGTGTACAATTCCTACAATTTCTATCAGATATTTTTGTTCAAACCTTCAAATTAAATGTTACAATCTGCACTTGAATTCTGTTGTAGAGGTTTCATTTCAAATCCAATGTGGGGGCATGCAGAGCCCAACTCGCGAAAAGTGTGTTACTGTCCAAATATTTCTGGACCTAACTGTATAGACAATATGAGGCATTACAGAATAACAAAATTCATATATGGTCCAGCCGTTAATATAATAGGGGCTTCAAAACAGCTGCATGGACCGGTCGCCAGCCAGAATTTTGTACAAAATGTAAAAAAGTACATTAAGAGGATTGCAACCAGAAGATACAGGGGACAAAAATTGGAAGAAAACGTTGTAAAGTGCAGAATGGGAATAGTTAGATGAGTGAGGTGAGGTGATAGGCTAGTCTAAAGAAATACGTTTTTAAGGCCCTCTTAAAAATGTGGATGTTGGGAATTAATCAAATTGTTCTTGGTAGTGTGTTTCAGAGAATTGGCGCAGTTCATGAGAAGTCTTGGAGACAGGAGTAGGAGGTTCGAATTATTGAGGATGTCAATCTTAGGTCATTAGCAGAGCGCCAGGATCTCCATTGCCACCACTGCCTCACCAGGACGTCTCCTCCTCCCCAGGCTCTCACCAGCAGTGGCACTATTTCTCCACAAATGTATTCCATGATCCGTGGTCGAACCTTTTGTACTGCAAAAATGTGGCACCTCTGAAATTATTTTGCTTGGCGGTTTGCTTGTGACTCGTGTCTCCTCTTTCTTTCCACACAAAACCTAGAGAATGGCTTGTAAAGCCGAAACGTCGGGTTTGCTATACCTTTTGTGCCCCTTTTTGCAGTTTATCAAATTAAAAAAAAAATCAAAATTCTCAGATCTTCTCTTGTCCATTTGAGTGCTGAGGTTATTATTGTAAATATTTATTTACCTCAATAGCACCTACCTACTGAGTGGTAGAGCCTGATTTACCTTATTTGCATTAGCAGAGCGGAGGGCATGGATAGGCTTATAGACAGAGATGATGGAGGAGATCTAGGCCAGTGCAGATCTGTGGAGCACTTTATTGGTCTGATAAGTTTATATTGGACTATGTAGCGGATGGGCAACCAGTGCAGTGCCTGGCACAAAGTGGAGGCATTGGTGAAGTGGTTGGAGAAGAAAATGATCCTGGATGCTGCATTCAGGATGGATTTGAGAGGGGAGAGTTTAGTAATAGGGAGATCGATTAGTAGAGTATTACAGTAATCCAGGCGAGAATGAATGGGAGTGACTGTAAGAGATTTTGCAGAGTCAACGGTGAGGAAAGGTCAAATTCTAGAGATGTTTTTAGGTGGAGGTGACATGAACGAGCGACTGAATGGATTGTGGGGCGTGAAGGAGAGGTCTGAGTCAAATGTAAACCCAAGACAGCAGGCGTGCTACTGGAGAGTAATGGTAGAGCCACACACAGAAATGGAAATATTTTCTTTGGAAAGGTTAGGAGAGGGAGGAAACATGAAGTTTTGGACAGATTCAGTTATAGCTAGAGGGAGGACATGATGTTGAGACAGTCAGTAGACCAACAGTAGGGTGGGTTCAGAGGCCAATAAGGGCTCCCAATATCCTATTTTCCTTCCACTTATTTTCTTATACTATCCTGATGGGCTTATTGTATGTTCAGACCCAGCTTTTCCCTCAGGCATTCACCTGTATTAATCCTGGATGTCCATTCTGATTTGACCTTGGAATGAGTGATCACTGTCTGTTAAGCTGGGTTTACACACTGCAACATCGCAAAGGACATCGCTGTAACATCACCGGTTTTGTGACGTAACAGCGACCTCCCTAAGTCTCTGCTAAGTCGCTGGTGAGCTGTCAAACAGGCAAACCTGGCCAACAACTCAACAGCGATCCGGACCTGCAGAGTGACCTAGCTGGTTGTTGGGGACGTTGATAAGCAGCCTTTTGAAAGGGAAGTTGCTAACAAAGTCGCTGCAAAGTCTTCACACACTGAAACTTCATGCTGCACAGCGGGAAACAAAGGACCTAGGAATGGTCCTGAACGATTTGTAACGATTACAACTTCACAGCAGGGGCCGGGTCGCTGATAGGTTTCACACACTGCAACATCGCAAACAACATCGCTATTGCGTCACAAAACCGGTGACGTTACAGCAATGTCGTTTGAGATGTTGCAGTGTGTAAACCCAGCCTTAAATCTTCCTGACCTCCTGGACTCTGACCCAACTATCCCTGACTCAATCTTGTCCTTGTTAATGATCTTCTGGGTTTTTTTTTCCTCAGAAGCTACTCTGCAGAAACAACCTAGGATCCTCAGCAGCAAAGAACCGATCAATTTAAAGGGATTAAAGTGTGAAAACCTATGAGCCCCTGGACTGCTAGGTCGAACCTCATCAAGGAAGGGCACTTCGAGTTGATAAATTGTTACATAAGATTATGAATCTGAGATCAAAATTCAACTGTTCAATAATTCTTCTTTATTATATCCAAGTTCCCCACTCCCATCCATAAAATATACTCATTGAAAATTTATACCATTTCAGATGTTGACCAGCAAAAGAATTGTACCTCCATACAAAAAATAACCTGCACCCATCTGGTGCCAACAACTGCAAAATTGCATATACCACATGCGGCATCAAATAAGGACATAAACGCCAAGAAGGCGGCAGCTTAGCTTTTTGTAACTTGTTGGTAACTTGAACATCTGTCTGTCTTCACAAATTCTGCATCATCAGCAGATAATATGAAAGACTATTAAAGACTTCAGTCTATCAAGCATTGGGAGCATAGAAGGAGCCCCATTGTAAATTCTACAATATGGATAATTCTTCAATATATACGCACCTGGTATTGAGCCATAAGTAATAAAAAAAAAAGAAAGTCTCAAAAGAATAAGCTAAGTGGCAGTTATATTTGCATAAAGCCCAATTCTATAGTACTAGCACCAGTCACATTATGTGGCCCCAGGAGCAATGAAAGCCACAGAAAAAAACTTACATCAAAAAGACTCGACAATAAGGAGATAATGCTTTTAAGCGAGACTACCTGTGGGCTTAAGGTACTGTCACACATAACGAGATCGCTAGCGAGATCGCAGCTGAGTCACCGTTTTGGTGACGCAGTTGCGATCCCGTTAGCGATCTCGTTATGTGTGACACTTACCAGTGATCAGGCCCCTGCTGTGAGATCTCTAGTCGTTGCAGAATGGTCCAGGCCATTTTCTTCAAAGGTGATGTCCTGCTGGGCAGGACACATCGCTGTGTTTGACACTGTGTAACAGGATCACAGTGACTGCTGAGATCGTTATACAGGTCGCTACTGCGATCTGTATTGTTCTGCATCGCTGGTAAGATCTCACTGTGTGACATCTCACCTGCGACCTCCCAGCGACTTATCTTCGATCCCTATCAGGTCGCATCGTTTTTGGGATCGCAGGTAAGTCGTTGTGTGTGAAGGTACCTTTAGGTTTTGTTCACATTTCTGAACAGACATGAACAGAGCTTTTTAGAATGCAAGATGTTATTGTTAGCATATACATAAGAAGTCTAACAGGAAAAACCTCCGTATAGCACTATATGAAATCAATATCATATGAATGTATATTAGATCCAGGGCTCGTGAATTCTGTGGGTCCCCAATACAGCTCCCTAACACAGCGGTTATACAGCCATGTCTATTAGCCTTAATCTTGAAAGTCAACAGAGAAATCAGATTTCTTGCTATTGTCCAGTAACAGCCATCAGTGGACTCTTCGAAGTATTTTTGCCGTCCTGCATTCTGAGAACATGTTGTTTGTAAAGGCATTGAAAAGATTTTCTATCTTATCTGAGACAGAAATTTGGTGCAATTTCAGCAAAATTACTCATGATCAGGGTACACTGTGTTTTAGACGCAGAGTGACTTCTCTTGCGGAGACGCGAGTGATCTTCGCCGGAGAATGTAGAGTCTGTACCGATGATCAGGGTTCGGGACGCAGTGGATTTTCATTGTGTTTTCCCACCATCTCCGCAAGCATAAATTGACATGCTGCGGCCCTGAAAACCACTCTGCATGTGAGTCAACGCTGAGGAAAAAATAAGGGCAAAGGGCATGGGATTTTTATAAATCTTATTCACTGTGCTTGTACTGTACAGCACAGCGTTTTTGACGCAGGGAAAATGCGCTGCATCTAAAACGTTGCTATTCCTGATTTTCGACACGTAGCCTTACATGTCATGCACCACATTTATATTAGGCCTGTTTCACACGTCAGTGATTCTGGTACGTTTGTGCTTTTTTTTTCTACGTACCAGAATCACTGACATACGCAAACCCATTATAATCAATGGGTCTGCGCACACATCAGTGATTTTTCACTGACCTTGTCTCCGTGCGGCGTACCCGCGTGCCCGTGATTGCCGCACGGAGACATGTCCATTTTTTTCTGGCATCACTGATGTCCCACGGACCACGCAGTGGTGTGATCCGTGAAACATGTGCCAGAAAAAAACATGCATATAAAATTAAAATCATTTTTACTCACCCGGCTTCAGCGGCGCTCTCTGCAGCCTGTTCTGCCTGCTGCTTCTGAGCCGGCTCATTACTGTCGTGCATATTCATGAATGCACGACACAGACGACCCGGAAGCAGCTGCTGCGGGGGTCAGCGCCGTCCGGATGCTGCACCGCGAGAGCGTTCAGCACCATGGAGAGCGGGAGCAGGCACAGGTGAGTTAATCTCTATGTGCAATCACGGACCACGGAGACCGGAGCCCGGATTGCACTTAGACAACCCACGTGTGCCATGAATCACGGCACACGGAGGGACATGTGCGTGTTTTACACGTCAGTGAAGAACGTCTGTGTTTTTCACTGATGTGTGAAACGGGCCTTATGTATACTATTTTAGACACCTATTGTGGTTTGACCAACAAAACAGTGTCTTTGTGGATATTAGATGGGGATGAATGAGGTAAGAGCATGACCTGTTTTGGCTCCAATTTCTGGAGCAAAATAATTACACCAGTATGAAACTGGTGGTATAAACTTGGACTATACAGTCTAAAGCTATACCAATATTATCAAATGGCAAAAGCCACTGTGATAAGTTTAGTTAATCAAAAGTAGCATTTAGGGTACCTTCACACTTAGCGATGCAGCAGCGATCCGACCAGCGATCTGACCTGGTCAGGATCGCTGCTGCATCGCTACATGGTCGCTGGTGAGCTGTCAAGCAGGCAGATCTCACCAGCGACCAGTGAACAGCCCCCAGCCAGCAGCGACGTGCAAGCGACGCTGCGCTTGCACGGAGCCGCCGTCTGGAAGCTGCGGAGACTGGTAACTAAGGTAAACATCGGGTATGGTTACCCGATGTTTACATTAGTTACCAGCGCACACCGCTTAGCTGTGTTTGCAGGGAGCAGGGAGCCGCGCACACTGAGCGCTGGCTCCTTGCTCTCCTAGCTACAGTACACATCGGGTTAATTAACCCGATGTGTAATGCAGCTACATGTGCAGAGAGCAGGGAGCCCTAACCAGGGCTGTGTGTAACGAGCAGCGATCTCGCAGCAGGGGCCAGATCGCTGCTCATTGTCACACACAGCGAGATCGCTAATGAGGTCACTGCTGCGTCACAAAAAGCGTGACTCAGCAGCGATCTCGGCAGTGAGCTCGCTGTGTGTGAAGCACCCCTTACACTGCTTGATTATCATGACCAAGCATTCTAAAGATAAGGCTGGAGTCAAACTAGTGTATAGCATGTGATGCGATAGCATCAGATGCGATATGCTAATGACCCTCAGCTCCTGCTCTGTGGCGAGCATGAGCTGAGTGTCATTTACTGTGATCCGATCTTGTGATCAGACTACAGCTGTGGAGAAGTGGGCGAGAGTAATCTCTCCATCTCCTCCATTGTCAGCCTGTACGTATATCCCACTGCACTTGGAGGACATCCGAGTGCAGTCCGATGTTTCACTCGCACCCATAGACTTGTATGGGTGAGAGTGATCCAAAACTTGCAGACAATCGCAGCATGCTGCAATTTTTTTTCCCACTGTCCGATTAGGGCTGAGGAAAAATTCGCAGATGTGAGCTGCAGCATTGGCCTCCATGGATCCAAGTGCAATTCGAGATTTTCTTGCATTGCACCCATGAGTCATATGGCAGTGTGACTCTACCCTAACTGTGCAGTGAAAGTAGACTGCTAATCACACGTCATATACTGTATGTCAGGTGAAATGAGCTTTTGTTTTGCCCAAAAGATCATCAGTCTCGGCCACACACCTCGCTACGTAAATAAGAGCTTTAACATGAATTGTAATACCACAACGTCTTTGCCACGGGTTGCGGCAAAAGACACACCGCAACTGCAACATGTGAATGCAGCCTAATAATGATCACTTATATATAGTGGCATTTGGTCATTACAAAAATGACCTGAATGTATAATTAAAAAAACACAGAATTGGAAAAGGAACTGTGCTCAACCATGTATACTTCATATACTGTATGTGTGTTGTGCATAATACGTTCAGCCACCGTGGATCTAGCACTTACATTATTCCTGGAGGAAGTCTGGCCAGCATAAGTCAGGGGTGAGAGGTTGAAGCTACATGCATGTCCATTACTGAGCGCTCTATAATCCAGCAAATATTAGCATAGATGTCAGCGGGTGAGACAATCATCAAGTCATTCCATTACACCAGAGTTAGTAAAAAAAAAAAAAAATGAAACTGGATTGGAAACACCAGGTCTAGATGATTATCTCGCCATTGACCCGGGGTTACTGGATGACTCTGTATTAGCTCAGTGATTTTTTTTTATCTGTCTTCAAAAACCAAGAACAGGCTGCAGTCTAGAGATAACACTGACTGATCTCCTAGATAAGCAGAGTGAACCGCTGAACCAGTGCTTGACCTACCTGCATTGATGATTTGCTTCTCTTTATTGTTGTATGAACTGACATCCAGTGAGCGGTCATGTTCCTGGCATATTTGCACCTATTAATAAGTAGCAGATGATATAGGGCTTGTCCTGTTGAAGTCAAATGAGCGCAATATTACACAAAACAATTCTTGGAGACTGTATAACGCATGCCCGGCGTCCCAAATGGTTAGAATAAAACTTACAGGTCTGCCTTCCAGCAGGACAATGACCCTAAACATACTGCCAGAGCTACAATGGATGTCTTAGATCAAAGCATATTCATGTGTGTGAATGGCCCAGTCACTATCCAGACCTAAATGCCATTGAGAATCTGTGACAAGACTTACAAATTGCTGTTCACAGACTCCTCCATCCAATCTCACTGAGCTAGGACTATTCTGCAAAGAAGAATGAGCAAAAATCAAAGCCTCTAAATGTGCAAAGCAGGGAGAAACTTAAACCAAAAGACTTGCAGCAGGGTTTGCAGCAAAAGGGGGTCCTACAAGGTATTAAATCCTTTACCCTTCACAAACCTTTTTTTACTTTGTGTTGGTATATCATATAAATCCCAATAAAATACATTTGTTTGTGAGTGTAAAGTAAAAATATGGAAAAGTTCCCGGGGTATGAATACTTTTTCAGGGCACTGTATATCATTCCACTCAGCTTTTCCTTCTCTATCTATCACTTGCTGTCCACAAATCGGACTAAATTTACAATGTGACTGGTTTAATCTTACAGGGAAACAGCTGTCACCTGAAAGCTACGCGGCCATTACAATCGGTTGCGCGGTCCTGCAAATGTAACAGCTGTTTTCCTGCAAGATTAAGTGTTTGTGCAGAGAAACAGTGTGGATAAAGGCTACAGCATGACCAAAGCGCGAGAACACAGCTAGGGCTGTTATATATTATTGTTGGATTCTACCTGCCTTATAAATTCTTACTCTTTTCCGACAGGAGAAGTATGTCAGATAGAAAAAATTAGGGTGACATCAAAAATAAGTCTGGTGGGCAAATATGGATTGGACAATATGGGCGGTAAGTACCTTCATTTAATAATTATATTCTGTATAGCACTAATGCTTCTAAAATTTCAGATATCCAATGTTTGTAAACATTTTGGCGTACACAGTGCGCTGCTGCACTTTTTGGTTTGTATTTAATGCAGTCATGGAAGCTTGCATCTGTTTACACCTGTTTCCCTTTATCAGGTGGTGCTGTTCAGTGTAAGGCCTCGGTTCCTCTTGTGCATAGCGTCCAATGCAAGAGCATCAAAAGCAATATGCTAATAACCCTCTGCTGCAAGTGTGAGCCGAGGGTTATGCGACTGTGATCTGATCTTGCAATCGGATCACAGCTGTGGAGAAGAGGGGGAGGGCACTTTCTCCCTCTCATCCGCGGCCTGTCTCTGCATACATCGTGCTGCAGTCAAATGACATGTGAGTGCAGTGCAATGTTTCACACGCTCCCATAGACTTGTATGGATGCGTGTGAGCTGAGACTCTCTGCCAAAAGCAGCATACTGCATTTCATTTCTCATGTTGACATGGCATGAGAAATCAATCGCAGATGGACACTGCCCCATAGTTTTTCACTGGGGCGTGTGTAATCCGATGTTTTATCAGATTGCACTCATCCGTGCAAAATGCAAGTGGAACCGAGGCCTAACTTTCATTATAACATAAATTGGAGGTAGTGACTACCTCCATATTTTGTCAATTAAAGGGGGAATGGCGTGCACTCTGAGTCGGTTTCTTCTGGTGCAAGTCTATGGGTGGAACACCCAGTATACAGTCAATGAATATAAACTGCACACAAAATATTTCTTATGGAAGTGAAGGATATTTATTTATTTTCAAAGGAGAATATAGTGTGAAATGCGACTAAATCCTACATTTCGGCTTTGAACAGCCTTGCTCGCGTAGTCACTTCTAATCTTAATCTCCTCTGTATATGCAAATATATGAAGGTAGTGAGGGTTTCCTTGGTGTACTGCGCACCTCCGTGCTGCTGTTTATCCTTAGCGTGACCACCAAGGAAACACTCACTACCTACAAACGTAGGATTTGGTCGCATTTCACACTATATTCTCCTATCAAAATAAATAAATAATCTTCACTTGCATAAGAAATATTTTGTGTGCAGTATATGTTCATTGACTACCTCCATATTTTGCTCAGCATTCCTAAGAGTCTAAATTTAAATGAGTATTTCCATCTCCAAAATCCTATCCTAATATGTAGCAAGTGTAGTAATAATAATAATAATAATAATAATAATATATTAGCAAATATCTCAAATTATAAATGTAGTATAGCTCTCCTGATTAGCTGAATCACTTACCTCATGTGCAGGGCATTAGGTATCCATGGTTATGACCACTAGAAACTGTCACCATATGCATGGTCGATAACCATGGATACCTAAGGTGCAATGCCCTGCACATGAGGCAAGCAATATAATTTATTAGGAGAACTATACTACATTTCTAATTGGAGGTATTTATTATTATTATTATTATTATTATTACACCTACTAAATATTGGGATAGGATTTTGGAGCTAGAAATACCTCCTTTAAATTCCCACAATAAGTTTTTGGGTGACATTTTGACCCTGTGTTTTTTTCCTGCAGTTCCAACAAAAAGGAGATGGAAATTATTGGAATCTCATGCACACTGCTTTTTATTACGCTGTGTAATTTGAGCTGCGGTGCATGTTTGAAATCCGTCATGTCACTTTCTCTTATCTACTCTTGGTACGCTGATTTTTTTTTTCCTGTAAAATTGCATTAGATGAGGAAAATCCACAAGTAAAATAAAACATATGTTGGGGAAACGCATTAAAAACGCAAGCAATCTGCACTTGAATATCAATAAAGTTTTGTCAAAGCTAGTACCAGTAAACATTAAAAATAAGGCTGCTTAATTTAAAACATTGTGTCAAAAACATGATAAAATGCATGTAAAAAAAAACAAATTCAAAAATGTAGTAAAAACTGCAAGTAAACTAATTTTCCTAAGAGGTGCAGAAATGCTGCAGAAAAGTGAACATCAAAACCTCATCAATTAATCATTGTGGAAACGTAGATCATATATGTGCACACAGAATTTTAGGCTATGTGCGCACGCTGCAGATTTACCGTGGATTTTCTGCCTATTTGCTGCAGAAAAGGTATCTAACATTTCTGCAGTCAATCCCCAGCAAAACCTATGGGTATAAAAAAATGCTGTGCGGTGCGCACACTGCATTTTTTTATACCTAAGGATTTACCCGCGGAATTAATGTGCATGTCACTTCTTTTTCGCAGGTACCTGCGGTTTTTGCCATAGATAATGGTAAAAAACCGCAGGGACCAATCTGCGGAAAAAACGCAGCAAATCCGCACCAAACCGCGGCAAAACTGCATGTGGATTTCGTTGCAGTTTTGGTGCATTTTTTTTTCCAGTAGGTGCAGGATTCTTTAAGAGGGTCCGGATTTTCCTTGAGGAAAAAGTCAATTTCTAGTGCGCACATGGCTTTAAGGAGTTTTTTGGAGTGGGTTTTCTTGAAAAGAGCACCCTAAAAATCACTTAAAAAAATGTTTGAAAGACTCTTCCTATTCATTTGTATTGTAAAACTTCTCTACTGTTCATATGTAGCATTTTTCTCCACTTCAGATTCTGAAAAAACCTGGTGTAAAAAAAATAAAGTGTTTCTCACTTTTTTTAAGCATCTCCTGACGGGATCTGCTTCAAACCAGGGACTGTCCAATCAGAAGGCTGCAAAAAAAAAATTCAGGAAAAGGCATCCAAAACTCTTCAAAAACTCTTGAAACATCTTCAGAAAACCACTTCAGAATACTAGAAAAGCCTCCAAAAACTTCTCAAAGAAAGAGCATTTACTGAAGCAGTTTCTCTAAGCAGAAACTTTCCAGTTCATCCATAAAAATGTGTTTTGGTGAGTTCCTGCCTCAAAAAATCAACTGCTCCTTTTTGCTGATTTCACAGCAGAGACTGATCAGAAACTCTCTGAAAGCCTTCTTGAAAAATACTCAAAAACATGGAGTTATCGCTCCAAAAACTCAAAACACCAAAAATATTCAGTATGACCACACCGTTGCTTGTTCACAAGACCATATTTCCAGTCTGAATGCTGCTTGTGGAAAAAGGGACAGCACAGAGACAGCACTCAGACCACTGTAATTTAATGGGGCAGAGCACATGTGCGTTTTATTTTTTTAACGGATTGAATATAAACAAAATAACATTTTCAGCATTGACTAGTTGCTTCCGTGTGTTAGATTAGACTCATCCATAAGGCTATGTGCACACTAGAAAAAGGATTTTTCTTAAGAAATTTCTTAAGAAAATTTCTTGAGAGTGAAGGATTAGCGCACCTGCGTTAAAAAAACGCACCAAAAACGCACCTGTGTTTTTGCCGCGTTTTCGGTGCGTTTTCGGTGCGTTTTTTACCGCTCTTTGCTCTCTGCGTTATTGTGCCATTATCTATGGTAACTAACGCAGTTAGCTGCAGAAAAGAAGTGACATGCTCATTCTTTTTCTTAAGAAAATCTACTGAAAGAATTTTCTTAAGAAAAAACGCAGTGTGCGCACTGCTAAATTTTTTTGCCATAGGTTTGGCTGGGGAATGTCTGCAGAAAGGTTACAAGAATTTCTCAAGAAATTTCTGCACCAAAAACGCAGGTCAAAAACGCAGTGTGTGAACATAGCCTTAAAGTCTATTGATAAGTAAAAAAAAATTGGATTCTGTACAGAGCCAACATATAGCATCTGATTTGTATGGATAAATTGCAATTCTTTTTATTGATTTCTGCTGTCTAAAAAACGGAGTACATACATATTGCATACAGATGGTAAATTAGAAAAGAATTCTCTGAGTTTTCTGATTAATACTTTGACAAATTTTTATGCGCTCGTGTGAACCTAGCCTGAGGGCTTGTGCAGACGACCGTATTTTCGACCATAGTCCTATTCATTAAAAAAACGGATTGCACCTGAATCATATTCAATGGGGCAAAGCAGATGACCAAATTTTTTCACTGACCACCTCAAGTCTAAAAGTGCAAGAAAGAAAGCAGACGTCATACGGAGCCACAGTATAGCATCCAATTTTTACAGATACACTGCAATTATGTAACATAGGAAATTGTAAATTAATAGCTGTTGCTGTAAAAAAAAAAAAAATGATTGCATATGGCCTGCACACAAATAGCACATGCATGACAAGTGAGAAAAAAATTTCTGAATGAAAGTGACAGATTTTTTATATGGTCATATTAACCTACCAACCTACCTTTAGGCTTTGTGCACACGTTGCGTCTTGTCACTGCAGAAAATTCTGCAGTGATTTGACAGCTCATGTGCGCTTCAAATCGCTGCATAAACACTGCGTAATGGATGCAGTGTTTCTGAAGAAAACATGCCGATTTCATGCGCTCGGGATGCTGCCCCCACCATAGACAGAGTGGGAGCTGCATCCAAAGCGCACAAAAGAAGTGACATGCTACATTTTTGAGCGCAGCAATTTGGATCAAATTTCAGCATCCAAATCCCTGCGCTCTCAAACGCAACGTGCAGATGGATTATGCACAATCTTCATAGATTGTGCTGGGGACGCAGGACGCATGCATTTACGCTGCAGTGCTAGACGCAGCGTAAATGCATGCAATACGCACACGTGGGCACACAGCCTTAGGCCCCCTTCACACGTCCGTGAAACACGTGCGTGTTTGGTCCGTGTCCGTATGTACCAGAGACACGGACAAACGTGGACCATTGTTATTCAATGTCTGTGTATACACGTACGTTTTTCCATACGCTCCGTATGTCCGTGTGCGTGACACGTATGTGTATCCGTGCCTCACGGATGCTTGTCCGTTTTTGGCACGGAACACGCACACGCGCATCCAATGATAGTCTATGGGTGCGTGAAAACACGTACGTGACACGGATGCATCTACGTGTGGTCCGTGTCCGTTTTTTCAACTTTGCTTGTAATTAATGTATCTCTTTATTGCCAGGTGTCTTCAATTTACTTTGAGCTGTATTTAATGTCATTTTGCAGCCTGCAGGCATTAAGGAAGGAGTGTGAGGCTTCATTTGAGCGTTTGTTCAGCTTGTTTTTGGTTTAGTGCTTGGAAAACTCAACAAGACCCAGTATGGAAGCACACCAAAAAAACCAAATCCGGATTAGTGGCTCATTAAGTTGGAAAATGTTAATTAACACCAGCATCAACACATTGAATCATTAATGTGATGACAATCCACAGAAAAACGTTCTTGAAAAACGGATGGCAAACGCTAGTGACACGGATCACACACGGACTCTAAAAACGGACAAACGGATGAATCATACGGACATACGGAGACAACACAGATGTTACACGGAACAAGAATACGGATGAAAAAACGGACAACGGACATGAAAAACGGACCGTGAAACACGTGCGTGATTTTAACGGACGTGTGAAGGGGGCCTTAGTGTGTTCATGTTGTATATTTTTTCACCCTTTAAAAACAACAATTTTTCAAGCAAAAGAGGCTTCGGGGGAACTCTCCTTCTCTTTGCCTCTTTTTGTCATTTCTTAAATATTTTTACTCTTGTTTTTGCATTTCTTTCAAACTTTTTTGAACTCCATTAAGTAATGAAGAACATTGCATAGCTTTTATTCTGGCATCTATACTGTATATGCAATACTTGCAAGTATTGAGCACCTTCCTAGCAGTAAATTCTTGAAGAACGTATAAGAGACTTTTTTTACACACTTAGCCTGAATATAGAACATATAATATGAACAGGAAGTTTTTTTTCATGAAAATGAATATGCACTGTGAGAACACCCTAAGGATCCATGACATACCCAGTACGTCATGGCGAAATCGCAGCCCCAGTGGCTACGATCGCTGTTTGCATTGCAAATAGCAAATACCTTAGATTTGGGGAGGAGGGGACCTCAGGAGGGGTGGTGTCTCCTCCCCGGACCTACGGAGGCTGTGATTGGCAGTGCGGCGTTCGTCAGCCAATCACAGCCACTGTAATGTTTCAGCCATTGAAAATGGTTGTAACATTGAAATCCAGCCCTGATCAGTGCAGCTGTAGCACCGATCATTGGCTGGAGCTGGTTGACCTCTGTTTCACCCGCCCCCAGCTCTGATTGGAGAGACCGGCCTTATGACCGATCTCTCCAATCACTGTGGATCTGGGGCCAGAGACCGCCCACTCAGCTTCACTCAGGAATAGGTGGGTGGAAGCCGAGAGCGATCGGTAAATTATAGCGCCCCCTTTCACCCGCCGCCACTGCCCCCCCATTACTACATTACTGGGGACAAGGTGGGCACATGTCTATAGGATGGGGACAAGGTGGGCACATGACTATAGAATAGGGACAAGGTGGGCACATTACTATAGAATAGGGACAAGGTGGGAACATGACTATAGGATGGGGACAAGGTGGGCACATGACTACAGAATAGGGACAAGGTGGGCACATGACTATAGGATGGGGACAAGGTGGGCACATGACTATAGGATGGGGACAAGGTGGGCACATGACTACAGAATAGGGACAAGGTGGGCACATGACTATAGGATGGGGACAAGGTGGGCACATGACTATAGGATGGGGACAAGGTGGGCACATGACTATAGGATGGGGACAATGTGGGCACATGACTACAGAATAGGGACAAGGTGGGCACATGACTATAGGATGGGGACAAGGTGGGCACATGACTATAGGATGGGGACAAGGTGGGCACATGACTATAGGATGGGGACAAGGTGGGCACATGACTACAGAATAGGGACAAGGTGGGCACATGACTATAGGATGGGGGACATTACTAAAAAAATGGGGACATTACAAGGATGGGCATAATACTATTGGATGGGGACATTACTATAGAATAGGGACAAGGCTGGGGTCATTACTATAGGATAGGGAACATTACTAAAAGCTGTTGGCCAAAATTTCTATATAGTGATAATTGTAACACTATTAGTTACAAGAAAGGGATAAAATGTAAAAAAAAACAACAAAATAAGGCATGACTTTTTTTTAACATCAATTTTTTTTTATATATATATTTAACCAAAGAATGTGCACATTTGTTATAATAAACAAGTGAAAAATGTTGAAAATCAGTGATCCCAAGGTGTGTAAAAAAAATATATATGGTACCAATAAAAATGTCACTTTGTCCTGCAAAGAATGCGGCCCCCCCAAATTATTTTTTTCCACTGTGCGGCCCATACACCCAGCCGAGTTTGAGACCCCTGCCCTAAGGCTATGTTCACACAGGGCATCTTTTGCTGCGTTTCTGCTGCATTTTTGCTGCGTTTTTGAGGTCCCAAAGACGCACCTAAATGCATGCATTTCCTCCTCCCAGCAAAGTCTATGAGATTTCTGTTTTGTTGTCCACACTGTGCATCTTTTATTGGCTGCATCTTGGCTGTGTTTTTGAAGATGCAGCATGTCAATTCTTTTTGCATTTTTTCAGCGTTTTGAGCCCCTCCAGTCAATAGACTTGACTTAAAAAAACACATTGGGCAAAATGCTGTAAAAATGCATATTTTTTTGTTGCGGGTTCCAGAAACGCTACATCTTTGTGGTTAGAAAAGATGGACTGTGTTAACATAGCCTAAGGGCCTGTGCACATGCTGCAGTTTTGTCCTGTCTTTGTGGCATTTTTTCTGTGCAGCTTTGTCCCAAAATCTGAAGGGTTTCCTGATACAAGCAAAGTGAATGAGAATCCTGAAGTCTAATGCACATGTTGAGTATTTTCTCCATAAAGATTTGTTGCATGTCATTTCTTTCAGCGTTTTTGCTGCAGATTTTACTAATGAGTGGAGAAAAATCTGCACCAAAAAAACTCATAGAAAACCCCATAAAAAACACAGCAAAAATTTGCATATTTTAACTTTATTTCTTCTGCCAAAAGAATTTTTACACCATACATACTATATTTCTACAATTATTTTTTGATGTTGCAGCTACTGATGGGGGTACTCACACATAACCCGATTAAAAAAAAATAATCCAGTACCAGCCCAGAAATGAGGAGGCCGATTCCCATATAAGTCTATGGGGACCGGAATGCAGTGATTAAAAATGGTGGTAGAAGGGATAGGGGGATAGGAGCAAGCTGTCTATATTTCCGGAGTCTCCGGCGCAGCTGTAACTGCAATTGTGGCAGCTCCTTCTCTTCTGGGGAGCTCATTTCCTTCACCTTCATTGCATATGCACTGCTTTCCCCACCCACTGGCGTCTATGAGTGGATGCAGTCTTTGCAGTCAGACGCGCCCCCACCCTCAGTGGCAGTATTTCAGCTGACTGCTTCCAATCACAGATGCTATGTGCGTTTATCGTGATATAAAAATAACTAAAGGGTAAAGTCACTGAGTTTAATGAAGTCACCTTAGGTCAGGTTACCTTAGGTCACAGGTGGAAGACTGTGGGAATCTAGCTGTGGCCACAACTAACCTGAGTGACATAACTGCTCATTACTGCTCAATTTTTGCCTGAAGTCCGCAGCGGGTGGTCGTGTGTTTTGTAGTACAGGGACCCAGCGGGTATCTTTACACAATACATTTTAAAACTCACATCCTGCTGAAGTAGGCCCTGGCATTGGCAGGCCCCCCTCCCGCATGGACCCGGCTGTAGTATTGGAGTATGGTATGTAGTGAAATTCTTGGTCTTCTCTTGAGCTCAGCCTACTGACTTTTTATTTGCGCCTTATTCAATATTTAGATTGCAAGTTTTTTAAGTTAACTTCACTTGTTTTAAGAGGTTTTCTTGCTCATCATTATGAACCTGGTTTTTGTTATTGAGATGTTTTAGCCCAATTCCTAATTTGTGTGTTTTTGAAATGTTGCAAAATTTTGCTCAATTGTATTCTAGTCCGCTGGAGTTGAATACCAAGCTGTAACTTCTTAATGAAGCTCCTTTTGATTATGCTACTTTTTATTTTAAATAGGCGCAAAAGAAACAAAAATAAGTATTTTGAATTTGCGCCAAATTCATCAAACATTGTGTGCTCATTTGTGATGAATTTGGAAGAAAATTCACCAGCACAAAAAGAAAGACAAGATAAATAATTTATATGTGACGCCCCTGGACTATTCAGGTCGTCAGAGGGTACTGCATGCTCTTTCTCTTTAGTCTCATGGTTCTGGGTCCCCATCTTGCAGTGTTGCCTCCAACAGCAAATCAAATCCTAGATACACCCTGCACCACACCCACCAGGCACACCAGTGGACGGCTTAAGAGGAATAGGGTCGCCCACCTAATAATAATTAATAATAATTAATTTTATTCATTTATATAGCGCTATTAATTCCACAGCGCTTTACATACATTGGCAACACTGTCCCCATTGGGGCTCACAATCTAGAGTCCCTATCTGTATGTCTTTGGAGTGTGGGAGGAAACCGGAGAACCCGGAGGAAACCCACGCAAACACGGGGAGAGCATACAAACTCCTTGCAGATAGTGTCCTTGGTGGGATTTGAACCCAGGACCCCAGCGCTGCAAGGCTGCAGTGCTAACCACTGAGCCACCGTGCTGCCCCATGGACCCGGCTGTAGTATTGGAGTATGGTATGTAGTGAAATTCTTGGTCTTCTCTTGAGCTCAGCCTACTGACTTTTTATTTGCGCCTTATTCAATATTTAGATTGCAAGTTTTTTAAGTTAACTTCACTTGTTTTAAGAGGTTTTCTTGCTCATCATTATGAACCTGGTTAGGGGTCAGGAAGGGGAGGTGAGGAGTGGAGTGGAGTGAGGAGTGTAGAGGAGAAGAGAAGTAGCTCCCAGTGAGTAAGGAGCTCAGAGGAAGCTGGGAGTAGTGGCTCCCAGGAGAAGCTGACTAGGTTGCAGACGGTGGTCTGGACCTAGAGGAGTCGGACCCCGGTCATAGGGGATTGAGGCTAGGTGCCTGGACCTGTCACAGAGGACGGTCAGTAGCCTGGTCCTATCACCGGTCCGGGACCAAAGGCACGGCGGGGTACACGGACCCTAGGTCGGGAAGAAGCTTCAGGCAATCCGGCAATTAACCTGCGGAGAACGGAGCATTTATGGACTGTTCCCACTAGCTCCAAAATCGGGGCACTAGCGCAACGAGGGGGATAGGGCTTTCCAAACAAGCGACCCACAGAAATCCCAAGCGTGAGCCCTGAGAGCAGGCTCCCACACTTAGCCACAGTGGGGAGCGGGGCCCGGCAAGTTTCAGACTACTGGGCCACTACAGTGAATTTAAACTTTGTGCCAGGAGGCAGGTCACGCATCACCAGGCAGCACTGCAGGGGACGGGACCCGGACGAGCTTCCCTTTGAGTGTTAGCAGCACCCAGAGACTTACCCGGTTGTCAGCGTCTGCTTATTGGCTGACTGAGTACCTGAGTGATTTTTCCCCTTCACGGCACCAAGTATCACCATCCAGTGTCCCGGGGCCTACCCCTACCTGTGGAGGGCAATGACACCTTGCTGCCCCACTCCATCACCCCGGGTACTCCCAATGGCAGCGGCGGTACTTCCAATTACTGCACACCATGGGTGGTGTCACGAACTATAACTCCCCTGTAGAGTTGAGCGCAGTTCGCGGTTCGAGGTTCTCCACTTCTAAGATCGAGTGATTTTGGGGGCTGTTCGAGATCGAACTAGAACTCGAGCTTTTTGAAAAAGCTCGATAGTTCTAGATACGTTCGAGAACGGTTCTAGCAGCAAAAAGCAGGGCTTTTTACAGCTACAGTGTGCAGGAGCCATCGCTGGCAGCCTGCCACAAGCTGGTAACCAAGATAAACATCGGGTATCCAAGCAAAGCGCTTTGGTTAGTAACCCGATGTTTATCTTAGTTACGTGCAGGAAGCCCACACTTCCCCGCTCAGCTCGCTCCGCCCCCTCCTGCCCGCGGCATGTACACATACATACACACACACACACACACACACACACACTCACACACACACACACACACACACCCCCGCCGCTCGGCTTACCTGCGGTGATGAAGTCCCGCCATCCCGACCTCAGCGCTGTCACTGTCCTCCATGGCCGCCGCTTGTCACATCACCTCTCGCTTCCGACCCGAGACTGACTAGCGGTGACGTCACGGACCTCTCGCGTTTTTTCAAATAAAAATGTAATTGTCGTCTATTTTTTTTTTATTACTGACTGGGTTGGTGATGTCGGGTATCTGATAGACGCCTGACCTCACCAACCCCAGGGCTTGATGCCAGGTGACATTACACATCTGGTATTAACCCCATATATTACCCCGTTTGCCACCGCACCAGGGCGCGGGATGAGCTGGGGCGAAGCACCAGGATTGGCGCATCTAATGGATGCGCCACTTCTGGGGTGGCTGCGGCCTGCTATTTTTAGGCTGGGGAGAGTCCAATAACCATGGACCTCCCTAGTCTGAGAATATCAGGCCCCAGCTGTCTGCTTTACCTTGGCTGGTGATCCAATTTTGGGGGACCCCTACGTGTTTTTTTTTTTTAAATTATTTATTTAATTTAAAATAACAGCGTGGGGTGCCCTCAGTTTTGGATTACCAGCCAAGGTGAGGTTGCCAGCTGTGGTCTGCAGGCTGCAGCCGTCTGCTTTACCCTAGCTGGCTACAAAACTAGGGGGAACCCTACGTCATTTTTTTTTTCATTTTTTTGGCTAAATACAAAGCTAAGCACCCCTTAGTGCCACATGAAAGGCACCAAAGGGTGCTCCACTTTTTCTACATTTTTTCTCCACTTTTTCTACATTTTTTTCTCCACTTTTTCTCCACTTTTTCTCCACTTTTTCTCCACTTTTTCTCTCCACTTTTTCTCCATTTTTTTTCTCCACTTTTTCTCCACTGTTTCTCCACTTTTTCTCCACTGTTTCTCCACTTTTTCTCCACTTATGGAAAAAAAAGTGGAGAATAAGTGGAGAAAAAAATGGAAAAAAAGTGGAGAATTTTTTTCTCCACTTTTTCTCCACTTATTCTCCACTTTTTCTCCACTTTTTCTCCACTTTTTCTCCACATTTTCTCCACATTTTCTCCACATTTTCTCCATTTTTTTTCTCCACTTTTTCTCCACTTTTTCTCCACTTTTTCTCCACATTTTCTCCACTTTTTTTCTCCACTTTTTCTCCACTTTTTTTCTCCACTTTTTCTCCACTTTTTCTCCACTTTTTCTCCACTTTTTCTCCACTTTTTTTCCATTTTTTTCTCCACTTTTTCTCCACTTTTTCTACATTTTTTTCTCCACTTTTTCTCCACTTTTTCTCCACTTTTTTTCCAATTTTTTTCTCCACTTTTTCTCCACTTTTTTTCCCATTTTTTTCTCCACTTTTTCTCCACTTTTTCTCCATTTTTTTTCTCCATTTTTTTCTCCACTTTTTCTCCACTTTTTCTCCACTTTTTCTCCACTTTTTTACCATTTTTTTCTCCACTTTTCTCCATTTTTTTTCTCCACTTTTTCTCCACTTTTTCTCCACTTTTTCTCCATTTTTTTTCTCCACTTTTTCTCCACTTTTTTTCCATTTTTTTCTCCACTTTTTCTCCACTTTTTCTACATTTTTTTCTCCACTTTTTCTCCACTTTTTTTCCAATTTTTTTCTCCACTTTTTCTCCACTTTTTCTCCACTTTTTCTCCATTTTTTTCTCCACTTTTTCTCCACTTTTGCTCCACTTTTTCTCCATTTTTTTCTCCACTTTTTCTACATTTTTTCTCCACTTTTTCTCCATTTTTTTCTCCACTTTTTCTCCACTTTTTCTCCACTTTTTCTCCACTTATGGAGATTCATTGCACCCACACTCCTCACATGAAGGGTCCGCACTCCTAGAAAATGGGGGATATGTTCCCTGAGTGTCTCCCCCCCATATTCTAGACGGTCCAGAGTCGTCGTGGGACCCCTTTATTTTTTTTCTTACAATGAATTGGTGAAAGAGGAAATGTTTTGGGGACTGTTTTTTCAAATAAATTTCTTTTGTCGATTTTTTTTTTTTTTTTGTTAGTACTGACAGTTTATGATGTTGAGTATCTAATAGACGCCATGACATCACAAACTGCTGGGCTTGATCTAAGGTTACTTTACAGCTAGTATCAACCCGATTTATTACCCCGTTTGCCACTGCACCAGGGCACGGGATGAGCTGGGGTGAAGCGCCAGGATTGGCGCATCTAGTGGATGCGCCACGTCTGGGGTGCCTGCGGCCTGCTATTTTTAGGCTGTGAAGGCCCAATAACTATGGACCTTCCCACCCTGAGAATACCAGACCACAGCTGTCCGCTTTACCTTGGCTGGTGATCCAATTTGGGGGGGACCCTACTTTTATTGTGTAATTATTAATATTTATACAATAATTATAAAAAAGAGCCTGAGGGGACCTCCACATTGGATCCCCAACCACGGTAAAGCTGCCAGCTGTGGTTTTCAGGCTACATCCGTCTGCTTTACCCTAGCTGGCTATCAAAAATGGGGGGACCCAACGTCATTTTTTTTTTTAACTATTTTTTAAATAGAAAAAATTAATGGGCTTCCCTGTATTTTGATTGCCAACCAAGGTAACGGCAGGCAGATGGGGGTGGCAACCCATAGCTGTCTGCTTTATCTGCGCTGAGAATCAAAAATACCGCGGAGCGCTACGTCATTTTTTTAAAGATTTATTTTTACAGCACTGTGATGTCCAGCAATCAAAATACAGGGAAGCCCATTTTATTTTTAGTTATTTAAATAAATAATTAAAAAAAATATATATGGGCTCCCGCTGCATTTTTTGTATTGCTAGCTAAGGTTAATCCAAGCAGCTACTGGCTGCTAACCCCCACTGCTTGGTGTTACCTTCACTGGCAATGGAAAATCCAGGGAAGCATTTTTTATTTTTTTTGCCAAAAAACTACAAAAAAAGGACGTGAGCTTCGCCATATTTTTGTATGCTAGCCAGGTATAGCAGGCAGGTGCTGGAAGAGTTGGATACAGCGCCAGAATATGGCGCTTCTATGAAAATGCCATTTTCTGAGGCGGCTGCAGACTGCAATTCGCAGCAGTGGGGCCCAGAAAGCTCAGGCCAACCTGTGCTGCGGATTCCAATCCTCAGCTGCCTAGTTGTATCTGGCTGGACACAAAAATGGGGCGAAGCCTACGTCATTTGTTTTCTAATTATTTCATGAAATTCATGAAATAATAAAAAAGGGGCTTCCCTTTATTTTTGGTTCCCAGCCGGGTACAAATAGGCAACTGGGGGTTGGGGGCAGCCGTACCTGCCTGCTGTACCTGGCTAGCATACAAAAATATGGCGAAGCCCACATAATTTTTTCATTGGGCAAAAAACTTCTGCATCCAGTCCTGAATGGAGTATGCTGAGCCTTGTAGTTCTGCAGCTGCTGTCTGTCTGTATGGAGAAGAGCAGACAGCAGCTGCAGAACTACAAGGCTCAGCATACTCCATCCAGGACTGTTTGCAGAATTTTTTTGCCCACCAAAAAAATGACGTGGGCTTCGCCATATTTTTGTATGCTAGCCAGGTACAGCAGGCAGCCACGGGCTGCCTCCAACCCCCAGTTGCCTATTTGTACCCGGCTGGGAACCAAAAATATAGGGAAGCCCGTTTTTTTTAATTATTTCACTTATTTCATGAGATAATTAAAAAACAAATGACGTGGGCTTCGCCCCATTTTTGTGTCCAGCCGGGTACAACTAGGCAGCTGGGGATTGGAATCCGCAGCACAGGTTAGCCCGAGATTTCTGGGCGCCTCTGCTGAGGATTTCAGTCCGCAGCCGTCCCAGAAAATGGCGCTTTCATAGAAGCGCCATCATCTGGCGCTGTATCCAACTCTTCCAACAGCCCTGGAGCCGGGTGGCTTGTTGGGTAATCATGAGTTAATACTGGCTTTGTTTTACTAGCCAGTATTAAGCCAGAGATTCTTAATGTCAGGCACGTTTGACCCGGCCATTAAGAATCTCCAATAAGGGGTTAAAAAAAACACCACACAGAGAAAAAATACTTTAATAGAAATAAATACACAGACACATTAGAGACTCCATCTTTATTACCCCCTGTCAGCCCTCCACGATCCTGCTCTTCTGTCTTCTTTCTTTCTAGTGTAGTAGTAGTGACGATTGTAGTGAGGATGAGGTTCACCAGCCCATCATGGGCTGGGGAACCTCATCCTCAGTACAATCCTCACTACAATCGGGAAGCAGCGTGCAGCCTTCACTCCGTGAGTGATCAGTGCTGGCTGTCAGCGGTAACAGCGGTAACGCTGACAGACGCGTTACCATAGCAACGGTGCTCTCAGAGCCGTGGTTAGCGGTGACGTCACCGCTAACTGCGTTGCTATGGCAACGGTGATCTCCGTTAATGACCGGCTGTGTCAGCCGGTCCCTAACGGAACGGGGAGTCGACCGTGTGCTAGAGCATGTCGCCGGTACACGGCGATACACATATGTGCACCGTGTACCGGAGAGATGCACTCGCAGGTCCTACATGACGTGTCATAGTCATGTGACCAGTCTGTAGCCAATGAGATAATAGCCACGTGACTGGTCACATGGCTATTTTGACGTCAAGATAGGTCCTGCATCTCTGCTGGCAGTGCAGGTCACCGGGAGGATTCAGCGATCATCGGATGGAATAGCGGCAGGAGACAGAGTGCAGAAGGGATCGCGAGGACCGGTAAGTGTTATGGCAATGTTTATTAACTGTTTGTGTACATTTATAATGCATTTTTATGTGTTTGTGATTGCCTCCCATTATAGCCTATACGTTCGAGTTCGGTTCGTCGAACGTTCGACGAACCGAACTCGAACGGGACCCCCGTTCGGCGAGCCGACCTCGAGCCGAACCGGGACCGGTTCGCTCATCTCTACTCCCCTGTAAATATCCCCCCTTTTACTTTAGAGTGTGGCCCCTAAGCCCCCGGGTCCGGAGACCCTCGAGCCACGAACGGACGCTACCCCCGGATCCGAGCGGTTGGATCCGCTGCTGGGGCGGTACATATACATAGCTGCAGATGATGAAGCGGGGTCTAAGTTTTTAAAGGAAATCTGTCACCAGGTTTTTGCTACCCCCTCTGAGAGCAGCATAATGTAGACACAGAAACCCTATTCCTGCGATGTGTTTCTTAGTGGGCTCCTTGTTGTAGTTTTGATAAAATCACAGTTTTTTTCAGCTATAGATCATCACTATACTCACTAGAGTATGTCTGCCGCCATGTTCTCCTCTATATTCATGTATAATCTCACCCCACCATTGATCGGTCCCCACGTGTAACCCCAGTACCAGACGGTTATTGAGCTGCTAGTTTATGGGTGAGTGATATTGGTTGCCCTTATGTGTTCATTCATGGATGATAGTGAGCTACAATCATTATGATGTAATCCTGTTAGTCACAATTGTTTGGCACCATCTAATGTTAGTTCCCACTGTATCCCATTACTGAATTTATACATCATATTTACTGGTCCTTTTATTCCGGGGGCACGTGGGGTTCTTTCCCCTTTTGCACTATACCCCTATTTTGTTTAATTATTTGTATTCTGGAGCAAAAATTAAATAAATTATTAAAATAATAATATTATGGTGTTGCTTATTAGGATACTATGTCTACTCTTGGTAAAAATTTAAAGACTCCTTTCTTCCTGAGTTTCCCACCATTTATCAGTAACTTTCTGCCTATGCGCAGTTGTAGTGTGACGCCCTGGCCTAGCCAGGTAGTCACAGACACATCATCATACACCCCCCCTTCCCTGGACAGGTCACACCAGTCACACATTAAATCCTTGTTGCCACCCTCCAGGGTTGATGTCCACACCAGGTGGGGCGGAGCCAGGCGGTTAGGCAGACGGTGGTGGCCACCTGCAGGAGTTGGTGACGGTCAGTGGAACCGTAGGACCGGGGTCGGGCGGTGGCCCGCCGGTATTGAACCAGGTAGCCGATTGGAGCCAAGCACCAGGCAGGGTACTCAGACCCCGACTAGGCTTGAAGCCAACCTTTAGTCAAATTTACTGATTGCGGTCTTGACCTCAGGGGTTCACTCCCACCCAAGTCCCGATTGAAGGCAACAGCCCAACCATTCCGGATAAGCGCCACCGCCAAGGGCCAGAGATCCATAGGGCCAGCATCTGCGGGCAAACGGGCTCCTCCGACACGTATACGCCAGGGAGCGGACTACCAGTGCCCAGGCATTGGAGTCAAGATATAAAACACAGGTGCAGGGAAACGACAGCCACCATCAACCCATCCAGGGAGAACACTGCAGCCGGCTGCGGGCCCCGTCCATAAAGCCGTTTGGTTTACCAGAGACTCTGTCCATCTGTGTCTGAGTGAGTACACCTGTGCCATCCGGCACCGCGCTGCGCTGCACCGTAACATTGCACCCTGCAAACCCATCCTACGGAACCCTCCCTGCTACCGGGCCCCGGGACCAACAGCCCCTACACACGGAGGGGTCAACACCTAGCTGCTCCCCACCATCGCTCCCGGGAACCCCGTCACCAGCAGTGCCCACCATCACCACAACCCATGGGTGGCGTCACGAACTCTATACATCCCAAAAATCCAATTCCTCCCCCCTTGTCACTCGTGGGCGAGGAGCGCTGGGTCCCAGGGTCCGGCCTGCTCGAGCCACCGAGGAGAAGGCACCGGATCCGAGCGCGATCTCCCCGAGCAGTTCCCGCAACGGGGAAACTGGCCCCCGACAGTAGCACCCGTGGGGCAGGGGTTAAAGTACTCGTCGCCGGGCCAGTGATGTCAGGTCTGGGATGTCACGGGTGGCCCTGCCCGGCTTTGTGGCCCTGAGGTGTACACCAAAAGGTGGATTGGAGATGAGATGAGGATGGGTGATGATGAGGATGTTGGGAGTTTTCTCGTGATGCCACCTACGGTATGTGGCCAGGGATTAGCCGCCACTGCGGTCGTAGTCCTCTGGGGCGGATAGTGTCGCAGCTAGGATAGTTCAGCTTCCCGCAGGTGAAGCTAGGCCCCAGGGAGGATGATGGAGGTAGTAGTGGCAGTTGGCGTCGGAGCGTGGGACTATGGCGCCGGCAGTGATGGGCTGACACAGTAGTTACGGTACAAGGTCTTTTACTCACAGTTCAGTTGTCACCCTTGGAGTGCCGGTTTCCGCCGTGATGGGCTCCAGCCGCTCCCGGGTTCTTCAAAAGCCACCACCAATGTTGTGGAGTGTGGGCCCTTCCTTTGTTGCACTCTCTGTGTGGATCCCTGTGACCTGAAGTACTTGGGAAACCCTGTTCGGTGTTAAAGTTCCCATCCTTTCTGCAGGCAGTGCAAGTCCGTTTGGGGCCTGACCGTAATCACAACTCCGGGCTCTATGTTGCTACTGTGCTAAGGAATCTTGTGGTGACCAGAGGCACTTGGAATTCCCCTGTCTTGCAGATTCTGGTGGCGCAACTTAAAGTATGCACCGCCCTAGGGCTCTCCACCCTGCACAGTGCCGGTCCTGAGAGAGCAACTAAGCTCTCCCCTCAGTGACTATATTTACTCCTGTGTCCCACAGCTCCACTGGTCATCTCCTGCTCTTTCCAGTCTGCCCAGTCCTAACTGTGGAAGCTCTGAAGCACTCTCCACAGCGACCATGTTGTTCTGAGTCTCAGACTATTCTGAAGTAAAAACTGTGTGTTCCTCACTTCCCCTGTGCTGCCCCCTTCTTCTTGATGACTCACTGGTGGCTGGGAAAAACCCGTTGTTATGGTAACCACCTTTAGCCCAGTTTCAGTTGGAAAGCACCTGAGCTGTGTGTGTGTAAGTAAAGCCTAGTGGTTAACCTCTTCCTTACCCGGAATGAGTATTGCACCTTAAGTCAGATGCAATACCCTGTGGCAACTGAGCCTCAGGTGCGCCACACAGTGTACACAGAAAGTTGCCAATCATTGATTTGGGCAGAGTTATACACAGTTCAGCATTGAGAGAACTGGTAGATCTGCAGCAGATATAACAAAACTACACTAAGTAGCCAGGTAAGTTACACGTCACTGGAATCAGGGTCTCTGTCTCTACATAATGCTGTTCTCAGATGGGGTAGCAAAAACCTAGTGACAGATTCCTTTAAATAATCAGTGAACTTGAAATACCAATTGAGCTAATATGGAATAAGGCATACATAAAAAAGTTTATGCTCAGCTTTCATACAATAAAAGATTATAAGAGGAAAAGCTAAAAAGTTGCAGCATAGTTGTTCAAATCATCCTCATATAGTAACATACAGGTTTACTTGTATATAAAACAGATGCTAGTATGAACCCAAGTTTTCTGGGGTTCATTTATGGTCCATAGTGGGTTATGATCTGAACTTAGTGCGAAGATACCTTCAGCTATGCAATGTAAGGCTCAGCTTGCACAACTATTTTTTAATTCTGTGGTAGATACATCTAACTGTGTAACATCCATTTAGCCTAAGTATATACTTTTATCTTAACTTTTAATTTTCTCTCTTTTTTCTCTTTGCCTTAAAATTAAATAGTGCATGAAAAAGTCCTTTCAGCATTGTACAGGTTAATATTGATTAATACTGGTATAGAATGTAGACTGGAAAGAATGGATCCACCCCCTGTTTGGTAGAACCAAGTTTTCATCTTAAAACACGCCCATAAATGTCAAATAAACAGCTCACTTCACTTTGTGGAGTGACAGGCGCGCTATTGTTCTGAGCAGAAAATGCTGAGTGTTGCAGCCTCACCCTCAGTCTGGGACAAGGTTAATCCCTCACTCATAAAATACCAGTCTCTCATGTTATGATAATGCACACTGTAAGGTGGGAACATACATCAAGTTCTGCTACCCCTGGAAAAAGACATAAGACTCAACAGTTTAGCAATGTTGAGGAGGTATGTGAGTTACCGCCATGACCGTACCCCCACACACCCACATCCTTACGCCTTTTCTTTAGGCCAGGCCGACAAAGAAACCGCTCTAGAATTGTACAGACATAGATGTTGTCGCCAAGACCTCTCTTCAGGACTGAAATCCCTCCAATCATTCAGATAGAAGGTCCTTCCCCGAAGCTTCTTTGAATCTAGGTTATTCTTCATCTCAAACACATCCTAAGGGGCAGGCATAGAGGCAGAGTTAAGGGGTTTGGAGAAGTGGTTAAGGACCACCAATTTTAGGAGTGAGACATAGAAGGAATTGGGGACTCCACAAAAGCTTAAGTCTGTAGGTTAGCAGATTGATCTGCCTGAGAACCTTGAATGGCCCAGAGTACCATGGAGTGTGCTTATAAGAAGGCACCTTTAGGCGAATGTTACAAGACAACAGCCAAACTTTATCTCCAGAACGGTAATGGTGTGGAGAACCTCTCTTCTGACTGCATGGGATTTCATCCTGGACACGGCCTTAAAGAGGGAGGCCTGGGTCTGCTGCGAGATCTGAACGAAGTTGCCATAAGAAAAATTAGCCACTGGTACCCTGGAGGAAGCAGACATTGGAGAGGGCACTTGCTGGGAATAATCTCCGGAGGACTCACCAACATGGTTCTTGTAAGAAAACTCTGCGCAAGGGAGTAGTTGTAAAGAGTCATCCTGATGGACAGAGATGAAATGCCAAAGGTAGTTCTTGAGAATTTGAGTTACCCTTTCCACTTATACTTTGGTCTGCGGTTGGTACGCAGAGGAAAAATCCAGCTGTATATTCAGCAGCTTGCAAAGGGCTCTTCAGAATCTAAAAGTGACCTGAACTCCATGATTCAAGACTATGTCGATAGGAAGGCCGTGGAGATGAAACACATGCTGGAAGAACTGTGGTGCGATTTTAGGAGCGGAGACGGGGGAGGAGGGGGAGGAGTTCTACCTCTAGCTCCTCCCTCTGCCTCTAGCTCCTCCTCTCATCACAGAATCTCATCAGCGCCAACTGCCATCCCCTATCTCAGTAATGGGAGAGTCTTCATTGAATACAGATTTTACCTCAGAACTGAGAATTTATATATTCACGGATGAAGTCTGTCAGAGAAAGAAAAAAAATTATCTGATAAGATATATTACAAAGTTGCTTATTTTCATGTGTACTATTGATTTATAAAATAAGTCTTTGGCTTTGTGATCTTTTTTGTTTCTATGGTAACGAATGTTACATCACAAAGCATTATCAGACTAATATATGTTTTCATAATTTTGTGTTTATTGCTTATGGCAACAGTGTTCTATGCTAAAATGGCCGCGTCTAATGCGATATTCACAGCAACTGAGAGCAGAGGAGTGATAAAATTCTTGTTTCTGCAAGGAAAGTCCGCAAAGGATATTTATGGTGATATGTCGCAGACAATGGGGGATCAATTCCCTTCATATTCCACAGTTAAGAACTGGGTTGCCAAATTTAAAAAGG
This sequence comes from Anomaloglossus baeobatrachus, assembly GCF_048569485.1. Lineage (NCBI taxonomy): Eukaryota > Metazoa > Chordata > Amphibia > Anura > Aromobatidae > Anomaloglossus > Anomaloglossus baeobatrachus. Next base: position 129,081,340 of record NC_134357.1, read on the forward strand.
GCCACTTCAGCACCAATGATGAGGCACGTCCTGGACGAGCGAGAGTGGTTGTTTTTCTGGAGATCGTCGATGCTGTGCACAACCTCAAAATGGAGAATCGACGAATTTCAGCTGAAGCAATAGCAGACATCATGGGGATTTCCCATGAACGTGTTTGTGTCATTATCCATGAACATTTGGTTATGAGGAAGCTATCTGAAAAGTGGGTCCCCAAATGTTTAACAACAGATCAGAGAAGCATGCGAGTGAAAACTTCCCGATCCATTTGTCAGCATTTCCGGACTGAGAAGAAGTTCCTGGATCGACTGGTCGCTATGGATGAGACCTGGATTTATTTGTATGACCCTGAAAGCAAGGAGCAGTCAAAAGAGTGGAGGCACAGTGGTTCTCCTCGTCCAAAGAAGTTCAGAGTGCAAAAATCAGCCACTAAGGTGATGGTGTTTGTGTTCTGGGATAAGGAGGGCATGCTGCTAGTGGACTACCTTCAAAAGGGTTCCACCATCAATGCAAGGTATTACATTGAACTTTTGAACCAATTGAAGGCAGCTCTGAAGGCCAAAAGGCGCGGCAAGCTATCCAAAGGATCTTGTTCCTGCAAGGCAACGCCTCCGCTCCCAGTGCACAAGCGACCACAGCAAAAGTTGCAGAGCTGGGCTTCCAGCTGGTTGACCACCCACCTTATTCACCAGATCTAGCTCTCTCCGACTATCATCTGTTTCCAAACCTAAAGAAACACTTCAAGGGTACCAAATGTCAGACCATTTCTGATGCCATGGCTGCAACAGATGCACAACCAAAATCCATCTTTTTGCTAGGCTTACAGAACGTGAAATACCAATGTAAGACGTGTGTTGACATCAGTGGAGAGTATGTGAAATAATTGTAAAGTTTCATCATCCTATCTTGTTTCTTTCTGAGTAAAGCCAAATACTTATCAGCAGCCCATCATATTGTGTTTAGCGTCATGAAAATGAAGGACAAGCAAAGCTCTCTCCGTTAAACAAAAGTACATCTCCTTCAGTACATTAGTATGATATTAAGACTCAACGAATCTCTTGAATATACAAAACATTATTTTTTGTGATTGGAATATCTGTAAATATGAATGCCTGGCCTGATGTGTGTGATGCTTCAAAATAACACATTGTATACTGATTATTCTTAATTTAAAAGGGAGTGGAAAGTACGTTGCATTTTCCCCAGAAAACGTTATGAGGGCGAAACTCTGCATCAAGCATATACAAGGTATAAGCAATTTTTAATGTTTTAAGACGAATTTGAATTCTAATCTTTTGCGCATACTGAAAAAAACCTTGTTGGAATCCGGATGCTATAATGCTTTGCACTATGTATGGTTTTATCCCTTAGAATAACTGAGGCTTGTTCAGAAATCCCATGAAAATCCTAAAAGGAAGTGGAGTGATTCAAAAGCTTATTCAGCCAAACAGGTGAGTGCAACCAGAGGAAGACAATGGCAAGAAAACTGAAAAAGACGAATAAGAACATTTTTCCATGTGACAAAAAAAAAACCTGTCAACTGTATATGAGGAAATCGAAGGAGAATGTCAGTAAAAGCGGAGTTGTGAGGAGCCTAAAGCGGGCTTTACACGCTGCGACATCGCTAATGCGGAGTCGTTGGGGTCACGGAATTCGTGACGCACATCCGGCCGCATTAGCGATGCCGTTGCGTGTGACACCGATAAGCGATTTTGCATCGTTGCAAAAACGTGCAAAATCGCTAATCGGCGACACGGGGGTCCATTCTCAAATCTCGTTACTGCAGCAGTAACGAGGTTGTTCCTCTTTCCTGCGGCAGCACACATCGCTGCGTGTGACGCCGCAGGAACGAGGAAACTCTCCTTACCTGCCTCCCGGCCGCTATGAGGAAGGAAGGAGGTGGGCGGGATGTTACGTCCCGCTCAGCTCCGCCCCGCCGCTGCTATTGGGCGGCGGTTCAGTGACGTCGCTGTGACGCCGCACGGACCGCCCCCTTAGAAAGGAGGCGGTTCGCCCGTCACAGCGACGTCGCCGGACAGGTATGTATGTGTGACGGCTGTTGTGCGACACGGGCAGCGATTTGCCCGTGTCGCGCAACAGATGGGGGCGGGTACCCACACTAGCGATATCGGGACCGATATCGCAGTGTGTAAAGTAGCCTTTAGGCTATGTGCGCACTTTCAGTTTTCACCTGCGTTTCAGGTGCGTTTAGGATCAGTTTTGAACTGCAGCGTTTTTGTGCCCAAATGCATGCGTTTTGGTTTTCCATTAAAGACAATGAGAATTCATGATTTCTTGTCCGCACTTTGCGTTTCCAAACGCATCTCATAATTTGCATAAGTTTGGTCAAAAACCATGCGTTCAGATAAGGACCCTGTCAATTGTTTTTGCCATTTGTGGTGCGTTTTGTTAACATTGAAGTCAATGAGAAGTAGCAAAAAGCAAGAAATATCAAAATTCCTGCGTTTTACCTGCTTTTTCATTGCAGAAAACATGCGTTTTGGACTACCACAACGCATGCTTTTGGAACATCAAAATAATGATTTGATATGTCCCTTTACACACACACATAATCCGACAATTAAATCTAAGAATAATATGCATTTATTGCTATTTTACCGATAAAATGTATATTAACGCTATAATTTTATTAAATATATCTTTTCCCATTATTTTTCCCATTAATATAGATTTGTCCATTTTTTTTCTCTTTTTTTCATTCTGTTTGATTATTTAATCTTTATTTAGCAGTGTTTTGATGTTGAAAACGCATCTGTGAAAACGCATGGAAAAAGCGCTAAAAACGCACCAAATACGCGGCAAATACGCATGTGTTTTCAGCGCTAAAGTTCTGCAAAAGGCAACTTTGGCTAATTCAATTAAGGACAAAACGTGCGTTTACAACTGCATGTAGGACGACGGAAAGTGCGCACATAGCCTTATACTTTCATAAACACTTTCTGCATTTTTCCTGATCATCTCAATAAAACACTAGGGATTAACTTTTCAGTTTATTACACCTCAAGATGAATCTTAAAAACTGCATCTCCAATAATGAAGAGGTCACAAGTCAAATCTTGTCTTCACCTTTTAGGTCTAAAATTTGAACTGGTTTATTTTTTAATACCACATTATAGCAATCGGTTTCTGTTTTCCTGGTGCTGGTCTCCAGATTTTTTTTGCCTAGAACTAGTTTTAAAGGGTATCTGCTAGCAGGGTTTTGCTATGTAATCTCAGGACAGCATCAGATAGGCTGCTTTCACACATCTGGTAGGTGCAGAGCCGGCCAGTCCGGCTCTAAAACCTATGCAACGGATGCGGCGAAAAAGCCGCATCCTTTGCATAAGTTTTTTAAATGCGGCCCGTCCGGTTTTTGCCGCTTGCGGCATGCTACTGAGCATGCGCAGTGGCAAAAACCGCATGCGGCGGCTGGATGCGGTTTTTGCCACATCGCGCCGCATCTGGCGTCCATAGGCATGCATTGAAAAATGCGCCGCATCGGCCGGATGCGGTGCGATGCGGGGTTTTTTTGCTGCACAAGAAACGTGCCAGCGGCAAAAACTGGACAGAACGCAAGCCCATGCGGCACAATGCGGCACTAATTAAAGTCTATGCAGGAAAAACGCAGCCGGCAGCAAAAAAAACCAGTTGCGTTTTTCATGCAAAGTGCCGGATTGTGCCGCACAGGAAAAACCTGAGGTGTGAAAGCAGCCATAGCAGCTCAGACACTAATTTTCTGAGATAATGACTTTTGGGTTTTCATTGGCTGTAAGCCATAATCATCAACATTAAGAGAAATAAACACTTGAAATAGAGCCCTCTGTGTGTAATGACTCTATATATGTGTTTCCCTTTTTGTATTGAATTATTGAAATAAATTAACTTTTTGATAATATTCTAATTTACTGAGATGCACTTGTATTAAGGCCCCTTTACACACTGAGACTTTCTAGCGATCCCAACCTGGCCGGGATCGCTGGAAAGTCACTTGTGAGCTGTCAAACAGGCAGATCTGGGCAACGACGCAGTAGCGATACGGACCTGCAGAACGACCTCACTGGTCATTGGGGACGTGTCCCACAGCAGGGGACGCTATAGCACGCTGGGTTCTAAGTCGCTAACGATGTCGTTGTAACGGTGTCAAACACACCGATACATGCTGCACAGCGGGAAACAAAGGACCAAAAAATGGTCCTGAAAGATTTGTAGCGATCAGCGACCTCACAGCTGGGGCCAGGTCACTGATGCCTGTCACACACTGCAATGTCGCTGGGGAGGTCGCTATTACGTCACAAAACCGGTGACGTTACAGTGATATCGCTAGCGATGTTGCAGTGTGTAAAGGGGCCTTTAGTGTGTGTGCGGTAGTTGTAATACAATCTATATTTTCTCATCAGATTATCACTCCTGACCGAGGTGACCACCACAACCCCAGCACTGATTAGCAGCTTACCGTCAATAAACATAGAAACCTGACAATCAGGGGTGTACATGAGGTTACCTTTATGAACTCTGCTACATCTACAACAAAGAAAACTCCAATTGTATCACTACTGCTGCACCCAGTAAACTAAGTGACACATAGCTGGAATCAGAGTCTCTGTCTCTACTTTATGGTGCTCTCAGGTGATCTTGAACAGCAGCGATCAGAACCAGCCATGTGTCAGCTGAATTAAAGAAGCGAACACCACAATGCATAGTGAGGTCAGATCCGCTCCAATGTTGTACAGCTGACATCCGACATACATTTTTGGTGGGTCTCAGGAAGGGGTAATGTAAAAATTTCACACAAAAATCTGAATACATAATTAAAATTAGAAGAAACTATTATTTTTTGGAGGCAGTATATCGATTTTTTCTAGCAGTCCTACCTTCATTAAGTATTTAAAACATCAATTTTTATTAAATAAATTAAAAAGTACAATTTAATCCCACACCGTGAGTGATACACACAACCAACAAGAACAAACAAAAAAGTTCGGACACAATGAGGCCACAATTGGGGACCCCCTTATATGCGGAGTTATTGTGGAGATCACGGTACTGTTTATCTAGGTTAGGGCAAACAAATCTAGATACACCCTAAATCTATCTGTCCGCTGCCTGTCAATGGAGATATAACTTATGTTACACGCACCCTAAAGTTGAAAAGGTGCCCCCATTCCACGACGGCTAGCCCTTTATAGCTGCCCCTAAACTCCCTCACTGGTACAGATACAGGTAGTTTAGATATTTAAATTAGTTCAATAAAGAGATCACTTATCTTAAACGTTCTCACGGCAGCTCTTAACATAAACACAGTCCGAAAAAAGCTCATGAGGCCACAATTGGAGACCTCTCCATTTTTTGAACTTTCAGCACTGTCTATTCAGATTTAAGGCACCAGGGTCTAAATACACCCTACCTCAATCTGTCCGCTACCTGTCAATGGAGATATAACTTTCGTTACACGCACCCTAAAGTTAAATAGGTGCCCCCATTCCACGGCGGCTAGCCCTTGGAAGCTGACCCTAAACTCCCTCATCAATTCAGGTATAGGCAGTTTATGTATTTAGATAATTATTCAAGATGGTCACTTATCTTATCTTATGTTCTCATGGCAGCTTTTCCACAAAAAGATACAATCCGCAATATGTCCAAAGAAAAACTCGACGCGTTTCCCCCCACTAATATGTGGGGGGAAAGCACCGTCTTTTGAGGGACATTTGCTGCTACACATGCAGCTGGGCATCAGAACGGCGATTGTGCCTTGAAACTCCTGATGAACCCCAATACATATTAGTGGGGGGAAACGCGTCGAGTTTTTCTTTGGACATATTGCGGATTGTATCTTTTTGTGGAAAAGCTGCCATGAGAACATAAGATAAGATAAGTGACCATCTTGAATAATTATCTAAATACATACACTGCCTATACCTGAATTGATGAGGGAGTTTAGGGTCAGCTTCCAAGGGCTAGCCGCCGTGGAATGGGGGCACCTATTTAACTTTAGGGTGCGTGTAACGAAAGTTATATCTCCATTGACAGGTAGCGGACAGATTGAGGTAGGGTGTATTTAGACCCTGGTGCCTTAAATCTGAATAGACAGTGCTGAAAGTTCAAAAAATGGAGAGGTCTCCAATTGTGGCCTCATGAGCTTTTTTCGGACTGTGTTTATGTTAAGAGCTGCCGTGAGAACGTTTAAGATAAGTGATCTCTTTATTGAACTAATTTAAATATCTAAACTACCTGTATCTGTACCAGTGAGGGAGTTTAGGGGCAGCTATAAAGGGCTAGCCGTCGTGGAATGGGGGCACCTTTTCAACTTTAGGGTGCGTGTAACATAAGTTATATCTCCATTGACAGGCAGCGGACAGATAGATTTAGGGTGTATCTAGATTTGTTTGCCCTAACCTAGATAAACAGTACCGTGATCTCCACAATAACTCCGCATATAAGGGGGTCCCCAATTGTGGCCTCATTGTGTCCGAACTTTTTTGTTTGTTCTTGTTGGTTGTGTGTATCACTCACGGTGTGGGATTAAATTGTACTTTTAAATTTATTTAATAAAAATTGATGTTTTAAATACTTAATGAAGGTAGGACTGCTAGAAAAAATACATAATTAAAATATCAGCTTTTCCATTTTTGCACAGTTTCTCTGATTTTCTATAAAATTGTTAAAGGGGTTGTCCTTTAGGACCTGTGGTACAAGTCTGCAGTCACTCTATGTGACTGCACACTTGTGAATTTTTTCAGTGCATGCACTGTGCGCTGCGATGATTCTCTAGGGCCGACACAATTAGCAGGAGGTCATGTGACCAAAAGTCTGCAATTTGCATACTTCTGGCCACATTGCATCTAGATGTATTCAGCCTCGCTCAATTCACTTGTATTGAGCAGGGTCATGTACCTCTAGTCGGCACTTGACCCTATGCATGCAAATCACATATCTGTAGTCACGCGGCCAGCACTGGCGAATACACACAGCACATAGGGCATGCACTGTCAGAATTCACAAGTCTGCAGTCACAGACTATTACCCCAAGGCCAGACAACGCCTTTAATCCTCAGACTTCTGTATGCCCTCTGTGATTTAGTTGTTTTTGGGTAAGTTTCCATAGACTTGACATTGATTTTAAAGCAGATACACTTCAAAATCCATATTAAAGACTATTCAAAACATATTTGAAGCTTTTTTTATGAGGATTTTGGAATCCTTTGCTCTTGAAAAAAAAACTCTGTGTAAACCTAGCCTTCAATGTTTTGCCTTTTCTTGGGTGGTCCGTCCTTATTCAGGAGTTAGGCTATGTGCACACTTTGCGTCGATGTAGTTGCAGTTCAAAAAGCATCCTCTGGCAGATAGGACAATGCTTTTGGCTTTAAAAATGCATGTAAAACGCAAAGAAAGTAGCCAAAATGGCAAAAACAATTGACATGTTGCTTCTTTAAGCGCTGAGTTTTTGCCCAAATTTATGCAAATTAAACGCAGCGTTTTGAACAGCAAAGTGCGCACAAGAAAACTCAATGTCCCATTGACTTTGCTTGAAAAGCATAAGGCAAGCATTTTGGCATGAAAACGCTGGTTGAAAAAGCAGTGGAAAAGCAGGTAAAAACGCAAAGTGCCCACATAGCTTAAGGGTATGACCGCACTTTGCGTTTTCACCTGCGTTTCAGCAGCGTTTTGAGCAGCAGCGTTTTCATGCCAAAAGGCAAGCATTTTGATTTTCCATGATAGTCTATGGAAAATGTAGATTTCCTGTCCGCACTTTGCGTTTCAAAACGCTGCGTTTAATTTGCATAATTTTGGGCAAAAACTCTGCATTCAAAGAAGCAGCATGTCAATTGTTTTTGCCATTTGGGCTGCGTTTTGCTAACATTGAAGTCAATGAGAAGTTGTAAATAGCAAGCAACATCAAAATTCCATGTTTAACCTGCTTTTTGGCTGCAGAAAACATGCGTTTTGCACTTTCTAAATGCATGCGTTTCTGACATCAAAATAATGGAATGATATGTCCCTTTACACACACACATAGTCCGACAATTAATTTAATGAAAAATATTAATTTATTGGAATTATAGCCATAAATAGTGTAAAACCGCTATAATTATATTAAATATAACTATTTTCGTTATGATTTAAATAATTATATTTTTTCCTTTTTTTTTTCCCTTTTTTCATAGTGTTTGTATGTCAAAACTTTATTTAGTAGTGTCTTTTTAATCAAAACGCATCTGACTTTAAGCAATCGAAACGCAGGTAAAAAGCGCTAAAAACGCGGCTAAAATGCTGTAAAAACGCACACGTATTTACCGCGATTTTGGCGTCAAAAGCAACTTTGGCAAAAGCAATTTCTGCCAGAGGATGCGTTTAGAACTGCAACTAGGACGACGCAAAGTGCGGACATAGCCTAAGGCTATGTGTCCACGCTGCGGAAAATGCGCGGATTTTGGCGCGGATTTCTCGCGGAAAAGCGGATTTTCCGAAAATCTGCAGCAGCGGCACTTCCCAGCCATTTCTATGGCATTTTGGAAATGCTGTGCCCATGCTGCGGATTTTTCCGCGGCGGATTTGCCGCGGATTTTGATCCGGAAAAATCTGCAACATGTCAATTATTGTTGCGGATTTTGATCCGGATTTTGGCTTCAGAATTGGGAAAAAAAAAATCCGCACCAAAATCCGCGGCAATTCCGCAGTAAATCCGCGGTAAATCCGCGGCAAATCCGCAGGTGCGGATTTGCCGGGAAAGTCGCGGATTTTCATGCAGAAAAATCCACAGCAACATTCTACCGTGGACACGTAGCCTTAGGCTTTGTGCGCACATAAATGCTGAAATTTCTGCAGCGATTTGACAGCTCATGTGCGCTTCAAATCGCTGCAGAAACACTGCATAATATATGCAGTGTTTCTGCAGATTAAATGTCGATTTCATGCGCTCTGGATGCTGCCCCCGCCATAGACAGAGTGGGAGCTGCATCCATAGCGCACAAAAGAAGTGACATGCTGCTTTTTTGAATGCACGGATTTTGGTCAAAATTTTAGCACCCAAATCGCTGCGTTCAAAAAGCAATGTGCGGATGGATTATGCACAAACTACATAGATTGTGCTGGGGATGCAGGACGGATGCATTTAAGCTGCAGTGCCATACCCAGCGTAAATGCATAGTCTAGTCTGATTTATGGACCAGACCAGTGCATGTCAATAACAGACAACGCCTGCAACTGTCCCCTATGCGGATGAGCACAGGAGCTACACACCCAGTCACGTCTCCAATTTTAGTACAACTGTCTGAGCTAAAATTGGTTCTAAGGCCTCATTCAGAAATTAGTTTTTTTGATGTATGAGAAAATCAGATTGCGTTTTATCAGTGATTTTCATCACAGTTTCTTCAGATTTATATCAGAATGTGATCAGATTTTCATTAGTTGCATTTTCTTTTTCACTGATGAGAAAATAAAAGAAAGTTTCTCCTCCTTCTCCTATTCATCAGTCAATGAAAAACAGACAGCACACGGATGGCATCCAAATGCTGTCAGTTCTTTTAATTGACCCACAGACTTGCATTGTCGATTTTGATCCAACATTCAGATAAATATTAGATATGTCTCGGTAATTTGCTTGGACCTGCCTCATAGACTGTTAGGCTAAGACCGCACTTTGCGTTCACCTACTTGCAGTTTAAAACACACGTTTTGGGCTTAATTGATTTGACCAAAGTTGCCTTTTCCAGAATTTTAGCGCTGTAAACGCATGCGTATTTACCACTTTTTAGATGCGTTTTCAGCGCTTTTTGCATGCTTTTTCACCTGCGTTTTGACAGATGCGTTTTGAACATCAAGACACTGTTAAATAAAGTTGAAACAGTCAAACAAAATGAAAAAAGAGAAAAAAAAAGGAACAAATCTATAATAATGGGAAAAATAATGAAAATATAGATATTTCATAAAATTATAGCGGTAATATACATTTTATCGGTAAAATTGCATTTAAAGCATAATTTTCTTAATTTTAATTGTCGGATTATGTGTGTGTAAAGGGACATAGCAAATCTTTATTTTGATGTGCAAAAAGCATGCGTTTTGGTAGTCCAAAACGCATGTTTTCTGCACTGAAAAAGCATGTAAAATGCAGGAATTTGCAGAAATCTTGATTTTTGCCATTTCTCATTGACTTCAATGTTAGCAAAACACACCCAAAATGGCAAAAACAATTGACATGCTGCTTCTTTGATCAAATGGCTTTTGCCACAAACTATGCAAATTAAACGCAGCGTTTAGAAACGCAAAGTGCGGTCTGAAAATCACCATTTTCCATAGACTTTACTGGAAAATCAAAACGCATGCCTTTTGGCATGAAAAAGGTGCTTCTCAAAACAGACCTAAAACGCAGCTGAAATGCAGGTGGAAACGCAAAGTGCGTTCGCACCCTTATAGGTACAAGTGCAATCTGTGAAAAGCACTAGTATGTGAAAAGCACTAGTATGTGAAAAGCACTAGCATGTGGAAAGCACTAGCATGTGAAAAGCACTAGCATGTGGAAAGCACTAGTATGTGAAAAGCACTAGTATGTGAAAAGCACTAGCATGTGCAAAGCACTAGCATGTGAAAAGCACTAGCATGTGGAAAGCACTAGTATGTGAAAAGCACTAGTATGTGAAAAGCACTAGCATGTGAAAAGCACTAGCATGTGGAAAGCACTAACATGTGAAAAGCACTAGCATGTGAAAAGCTGACATGTGAATGAAGTATGACAGTCATGCTCTGATTATTGTTGAATTAACCATTGGACATTGATTTATGATAACTGGGGCTAGGAAAAAGACCAGTTGGACATAATAACCAATGGAATTTCGGTTTTGAAATAGAAGACATGAAAATTGGTTGCTATCTTAATCTATCCTTGCCGAGTTTTAAAAAATGGCCCTGTTGTGTCCACATTGAACATGCCAACTATGAGGAACATAGCACAATTTGTAAAAGTCCAGTATTCTTTTCATAGGAAATATCTTAGAATTATATTTTACACAATTACCATTATTTACCTCATTCATCATTATAATCCTGTTATCAATAAACCTGTAACTACCGAAGTATATTTTTCTAGGTAAACTGAACAAAAGTATCAACGCAACTCTTTTGTTTTTGCTCCCAATTTTCATGAGCTGAACTCAAATATCTAAGACTTTTTCTTTGTACACAAAAGGCCTTTTTCTCTCAAATATTGTTCCAAAATGAGTCTAAATTTATGATAGTGAGCACTTCTCCCTTGCTGAGATAATCAATCCACCTCAAAGGTGTGGCATATCAAGATGCTGATTAGGCAGCATGATTATTGCACAGGTGTGCCTTAAGGTCCAGTCACACTAAACAACTTACCAGCGATCCCAACAACGATAGGGATCGCTGGAAAGTTGCTAGGAGGTTGCTGGTGAGATGTCACACTGCGACGCTCCAGCGATCCCACCAGCAACCTGACCTGGCAGGGATCGCTGGAGCGTGGCTACACGAGTTGCTGGTGAGCTCATCAGCAACCAGTGACCAGCCCCCAGAGCCGCGTGGAAGATGCTGTGCTTGGTAACTAAGGTAAATATCGGGTAACCAACCCGATATTTACCTTGGTTACCAGCGCACGCAGCTACACGTGCAGAGAGCAGGGAGCAGCGCACACCGCTTAGCGCTGGCTCCCTGCTCTCCTAGTTACAGCACACATCGGGTTAATTACCCGATGTGTGCTGCAGCTAAATGTGCACAGAGCAGGGAGCAGCGCACAATGCTTAGCGCTGGCTCCCTGCTCTCCTAGCTACAGCACACATTGGGTTAATTACCCGATGTGTGCTGCAGCTACATGTGCACAGAGCAGGAGCCGGCACTGACAGTGAGAGCGGCGGAGGCTGGTAACGAAGGTAAATATCGGGTAACCAAGGACAGGGCTTCTTGGTTACCCGATATTTGCATTGGTTACCAGCCTCCGCAGAAGCCGACTCCTGCTGCCTGCACATTTAGTTGTTGCTGTTTTCGCTGTCACACACAGCGATCTGTGCTTCACAGCGGGACAGCAACAACTAAAAAATGGCCCAGGACATTCAGCAACAACCAACGACCTCACAGCAGGGGCCAGGTTGTTGCTGGATGTCACACACAGCAACATCGCTGTTACGTCACAAAAGTTGTTCGTTAGCAGCGATGTTGCTAGCGATGTTGCTTAGTGTGACGGGGCCTTTAGGCTGGCCAAAATAAAAGACCATTATAAAATGTGCAGTTTTGCCACACAGCACAATGTCAGAGATGTTGCAAGTTTTGAGGGAGCGTGCATAAACAAGTGTTACGTTTATATTTTTGTTCAGTGTATTTGCACCAAAGTGAATCTGTAGGCAAGTTTTGCTACCTCATCTGAGCGCAATATGATGTAGGCAAAGAGACCCCGAATCCAATGATTTATCACTTAGATTACTGGCTGCAGCCATTCTGACACAATCTGAATTTTTAGCTTTAGTCATGTAGCAGAGTCCAGGGAGCTGTTCCCGCCCACACCAGCCTATCTTTAGAGATTGTGTCGCGGGCGGAGGAGAGGACGCCGCGCTCTCCCACTTGCTCGGGTCCGGCTGCCGCTGCGGCTGCTGCGGCCTGCTGCTGCTGCTCGGTGGCTCGAGCGATGGGCCGGATCCCGGGGACTCGAGCGGCGCTCCTCGCCCATGAGTGAAAGGGGATTAGTATTTGGGATTGTTTATTGTCCGTGACGCCACCCACGGTTGTGGTGATTGTGTTGACACCACCGCTGCTCTGTATGGGGATCCCGGGAGCGGTGACAGGGAGCAGCAAAGTTGTTGGTTCTCCCCTCCATGGGTAGGGGGTAGTTGTCCCGGGGCCCAGTGATGAGGTGGGTGATTAGGGATGGCGGGGCCGGTGCAGGGCTTGGTGGGGTGCAGGGACGCGGGGGCAGCGCTGTGCCTTGCGGCACTGTGGTACTCACTCAGCCTGAGACAGGGACACAGTTCTCGGTAAAACACACGGCTGGAAAGATGGTTCCCACGGGCGGCTGCACTTGCTGTTCCCCAGTAGTTGACGGTAACGGTCCCTTTTCCTGCACCTGAGATGATGATGATGGTACCGATGGGTTCCCACTGGTAACCCGCTCCCCGGCTTGGATATGGGCCGGAGGAGCCCTACTTTGCCCGCAGGCGCTGGCCCTGAGAAACTGGTGCCCTGGCGGTGGCGGTGTCTCTCTCCAACAGTTGGACTGTTGCCTTCAATCGGGACTTGGCTGTTGAGAGACCCAGAGGTCCCCTTCACTAACGGATTTGGCAAATTCACGGCGACTTCTAGCCTTGCCGGGATCCGAAAGGCCCCTGCCACTGGTGCTGGCTTCACTTTGTATACCGCTCCGGTACCGCCGGGCCACCACCCGTCCGCGGTCCTTTCGGCAACCTCCGGTCAGCCGCTCCTGCGGACAGTCACCGCCATCTGCTGACCTTGCTGTCTCAGTCCGGGGCACACACCCGGACCAGATTCAGGCTTTACAAACTGTCACTTTTTACTCCTTCTCTCAAGCTCCTCTACTACTTCCCTTCCTTCTACTTCCACTAACTTTTCTTATCTGCTTCTCAGACTCTAGTCTGACTTCAACTTCCACTCCTTCCACTTCCTCCTCCAAACTCTATCTGCCTGGTTCTCCCGCCTCCAGGGCTGTGAACTCCTCGGTGGGCGGAGCCAACCGCCTGGCCCACCCCCTGGTGTGGACATCAGCCCCTGGAGGAAGGCAACAAGGATTTTAGGTTAGCCTTGGTGTTCCTAACTGGGGTGTAGGGTGTGGTGGTGTTATGACCTGTGACCCCTGGCTTGCCCAGGGCGTCACAATTGTACATAACAGTGAGGTTCCAATCACATCAGGGGGCATGTCAGACTTTTCTGCATGGGAGTTTCTAGTCCTGTAATAATAAGGGTCCTGAATGATGCTCAAACAAACATAGCAAATAAACAAAACATTGGACTGTGACAAAACAGGCATGCCTGAACTTTCTGTGTTAACCCTTGCAGCATGCTGGTTTCAGTTTGCATAACAAAAGCCTGCATATAGATTCCCTTTAAGAGAGCACTGTGATGGCTTGGTGATACCATCAATACCATTCTATTTTCCCAGGATAGGAAGTCTCAGTGCTTGGTTTCCCTTTGTTTGTAAGAAGGAATGGTCATTGGACTAGTTTATTCCTCCATTGTTCACAAGTACAAATATGCCGTCCTCATGGAGAGTCGGTAATTATACACCACAGACAGCAGTAAACCATAGACTCGTTTAGCCAACATTTATCTCTCGTTACTTTCTCAACCATGTTTATACATCCCAACCAAGCACAATCGTGTTTTAAATGGGAAGAAAGAAGAAGAGAGCTGCGGCTAGACACCTCTAGTGGTGGCTTATGTCCTTAAGGAATAAAAGGATTGAACAATGGAATGTAAACTACATGATCCTTCATCCCCCACCTCAACATCATCTGTTCCAATAGAGTAAGGAGGTCTCTACACACATTAAATGGTCGTCCTGTCATTGGGTCCATCTGAATTTAACATGTATGGGGGCATTAAAGGGGTATTCTTACATTTGGAAGTGGCATGTAGGGGTAGTGCACCATTCCATTCACAAAGGGTTCTACAGAACCAGGTTCCTGTAATCGGTAAGGATCCCAACAGTTGGACCCTCAGTGATCAGGAAGTTATCCTCTATGAATAAGGGATAACTTCCAGACTCTTTGAGTCTTATCACTCAGGAATTAAGGGGTTTGTTTAAATCTGAATTTAACCCACTTTGCACAGACCCCATCGCTGCCCCGTGGAATGCATTTTTCACTTTTTATGCCATTAGAGTATAAACATTATGACTGTAGCAGAGTAGTAAACTAAAACATCATGTAAAACTTATAGGTATATATTAACCTGCTAACGTTTGTGCCCAAAGTGTATTATGATGAACTCTTTCTTACATGGATGTTGTAATTCCTAGGTTGTACCTCACAAATACTTTATACTTCCTGGGAATGTCTTAGATTTACAACAGGATGGGACATTTACAAGACATTGAGCTTGCTAGTCTGTCATTGCACTAATGCAATGGTTAATCCGGTTTTAGTTTTTTCTATCACATTCCAGCACGCTTACACATCGGAATAGTGAAATACTGCGAAATGCAGGACACAAGGCTCGTTTGTTCGTCAGTGAGGAATTATTCCTAGGGTTATTGCACAATACGTTTTTTTACGTATTTGCATTGTAGATCTTTAGAGCTGACCTGTTTGTCTACCTAATGTATGCAAATTAGTTGTCAGTGTTGCAGGTCACCAAAGAACCAAAGGCCGTCAGGGCAGCACAGCCGTCCTTTCTGTGGTTGTCCTCACTATGTAGAGAATTGGCTCAAGGATGGTGCATGTGAGAGGAGACCATGTACTATCTTGCTGTTTAGGGACCAGACATTTCTGATGGTAAGGTCTCTACCACCTGGTGTTTGGGATACAGTGTACAGCTTTGTTTTAGCTTCATTAGTCAAGGAACTATAGTTCCATCATAAAACTTACTATGGTCAGGCAACTTATGCAAACAACTATGATTTTGTCAGTTTATTGCAACTTTCACATGTATCACATATCCATAATGGTGCCTATAACATCAAATATCAAACAGTACATGTGGTTGAACCCTTAATGACATAGCTGTTCTATGTCATGATAGGGGGGGTCACTGTTTGTTTTGTTGCTCCTTATCTCCTTTTGTGACTAAGGGGTACTTCTCACATAGCGAGATCGCTAGCGAGATTGCTGCTGAGTCATAGGTGTTGTGACGTATCAGTGACCTCATCAGCGATGTCGCTGTGTGTGGCACTGAGCAGCGATCTGGCCCCTCCTGTGAAATCGCTGATCGTTACACACTGTTCTGCTTCATTTTTTGGTCGTTGCTCTCCCACTATGAAGCACACATCCCTGTGTGTGACAGCGAGAGAGCAACGATCTGAATGTGCAGGGAGCAGGGAGCCGGCTTCTGTGGACGCTGGTAACCAAGGTACACATCGGGTAACCAAGCAAAGGCTTTGCTTGGTTACCCAGTATTTACCTTGGTTACCACCATCCGCAGCTTCTAGAAGCCGGCTCCCTGCACACGTAGCCAAGGTACACATCGGTTAACTAAGCGAAGCGCTTTGCTTAGTAACCCAAGGTGTACTATGGTTACCAAGCGCAGCGTCGTTACACGGGTGGCTGGTGGCTGATCTCTGATCGCTGTGGAGATCTGCCTGATTGACAGCTCACCAGCGACCATTTAGCGACGCTCCAGCGATCCCTGCCAGGTCAGATCGCTGGTGGGATCGCTGGAGCGTCGCTAAGTGTAACGGTACCCTAACTGTGACCAGCTTTGCCAGGTGACTACCAGTGGCTCAGTGATTAACACTGTTGCTTTACAGCCCTGACGCCCTGGGTTCAAATCCAAGCAAGGACAACATTTGCAAGGTCATTTGTTGTTTCACCACACTTGAGCCCATATAGGGACAATGATGATTGTGCTATGAAATTAAAGGCGATCTGTTAACAGGATTTCATACTCCAAGCGATTTATATGCACATGAGTTCTTTCAAAGACAAGTCTAGCAATAACTTTGCATGGCCAGTCTGTTACTGGGAAATCATGACTTTAATTGATATGCAAATGAGGATGTAGATCTAAAACCTCTGTCACTCCAGCTCTATTCTCCGCCCAGCACTTCCTCTTCCTGCCTGATTGGCAGCCTCTGTGCTGTGTGACTTCAGGCAATGGAGCAATTAGTCCAGCAGCAGGAGGAGGCTGCACTGGATGGGGAGTAGAACTGGAATGACAGAGGCTTCAGATGTGCAAATAGCTCCTTAGCTTTATTTCCATATCAATTAAAATGCTGATTTCTCAGTAATTGAAGAATAGACTGGCCATGAAAAAGTATTCCTGGATTTTACTTTGAAAAAGCTACATGTGCATATAAATAGCTTTGGGGGGCGCAAATCCTGCTGACAGACTGTATTGAATGTTGCTATATAAGTGAGTAAAATTAGTTATAGGGAAGAGGTGCTTTGACTGGTGCTGTTGAAGTGAACGTTAAACCGCAAGGTGGAAACTGAAAATGAAGAGAGCAAATTAAAGGGATTGTCCACTACTAGGATAACCACTTCTCGCTCCCTATGTTTGACCTCATCAAAATAAAAAGCTGATATTCACTCTCGTGCCGGTGCCATTCCAGCAGTGTTGGGGCTTGTGTTCTCGGGGCTCATGTGAGGTTGTGACGTCACACGAGCCCCATGCCAAATCACCACCAGCTTCTCTCTCCGCACCTTCGGACATACGAGTAATCAATAAGAAGTGAGTGGCATATGTAGCTCTCACTACCTGTTCAGTACTCACATGTCTGAAGGTGGGGAGAGAGAAGTCGGCAATGATTGGCTGCACAGCTCACAACCTGACGTGAACCCTGGGATCAAAAGCCCCAACACTGCTGGAACCGCACCGACACGGAACTGAGTGTAAGCTATTATATTTTAATGGGACCAAATATGGGGAATAAGAAGGGGTTGTCATTGTAGTGGATAACCCCTTTAAAGAAACTCTATTTTAATTAATAAATACATATGTAGGGCAAAAATATATTAAGGGTGCGCCCAAAAGACAAAGAAACCCAAACAGAATGGAAGGAGAAAGCCAGAATAAAATCTATGAATTTTTATTATTATAGATAAAAAGATATCTAATATATAAAGCTAAATGTGTGTGTGTGTGTGTGTGTGTATGTCTGGGATTGGCATCCGCACCGTCGCAGCTACAGCCACAAAACTTTGCACACTCACACTTCTGGACCCCGAGAGCGTCAGAGGCTATGTTTTGAGGGGAAATTTTAACCCCGCTCTTTACAGTTATTCGCCAAAAAACCTGCCTCCATTAAAGCGAATGGAGATGGGAGCCACAGTGCAGCCAGAACTTCAGAAGAATGCGCAGCCACCTCCTTATATGGAATGTTGGCGTGTCACAATGCAGCCAGGGAAAGAGACAGACACAGACAGGGTAAGAAACAGACATAGACAGGGTAAGAGACAGACACAAAGAGACAGACACAGACAAAGAGACCGACTGACAGGGAAAGAGAGGGAAAGAGAGAGACAGGTAAAGAGACAGACAGGTAAAGAGACAGACAAAGACAGGGTAAGAAACAGACATAGACAGGGTAAGAGACAGACACAAAGAGACAGACACAGACAAAGAGACAGACTGACAGGGAAAGAGACAGACAGGGAAAGAGAGGAAAAGAGAGAGACGGGTAAAGAGACAGACAGGTAAAGAGACAGACACAGACAGGGTAAGAAACAGACATAGACAGGGTAAGAGACAGACACAAAGAGACAGACTGACAGAGAAAGAGACAGATTGACAGGGAAAGAGACAGACAGGGAAAGAGAGGAAAAGAGAGAGACGGGTAAAGAGACAGACAGGTAAAGAGACAGACAAAGACAGGGTAAGAAACAGACATAGACAGGGTAAGAGACAGACACAAAGAGACAGACACAGACAAAGAGACAGACTAACAGGGAAAGAGACTGACAGGGAAAGAGACTGACAGGGAAAGAGACTGACAGGGAAAGAGACAGACAGGGAAAGACACAGACAGGGAAAGAGACAGAGATAGACAGACAGGGAAAGAGATAGATAGACAGGGAAAGAGATAGACAGGGAAAGAGATTGAGACAGACAGACAAAGAGAGAGAGAGAGACAGAGAGATATATACAGTTACTATCCTGGGCAGCGCCGGGTGCTATGTTGTGAGGCGAAATTTTAACCCCGTGCGTTCCAATTTACCAATCAATTTTGCCCCTATCTACATAATGGGAAAAAAGTGAAACGAAAAGTGTTGGGGGCAAATTGACAGCTGCCAGATGTGAACAAGGGGGACTTAAAGAATGAGAGCGATGGCGCCAAAGAGTATATACCGTACAGTTGCTGACGTGGGGCCCCGACATGGGATACTCCCCACACTCGGGGATATGAACACACACACAAAATGCGCCACACACTACCACGTGCTTGAACACATATACAACCCTCAGCACACATCTCACCACATATACACCAACCTCGCCACATAATCGCCCTAAAACACACACAAGTCTGGTATTATCCTTCAAAAATAAAAATCTGATTAATAAGCAGCCAAACTACAAGAACAACAAATGTACCATATAGGAAATACGGCAGCTGTCAGTCACATGACCTGTCTATTATGTGTATGTGTGATCTAATATACAGTGCCTACAAGTAGTATTCAACCCCCTGCAGATTTAGCAGGTTTGATAAGATGCAAATAAGTTAGAGCCTGCAAACTTCAAACAAGAGCAGGATTTATTAACAGATGCATAAATCTTACAAACCAACAAGTTATATTGCTCAGTTAAATTTTAATAAATTTTCAACATAAAAGTGTGGGTCAATTATTATTCAACCCCTAGGTTTAATATTTTATGGAATAACCCTTGTTTGCAATTACAGCTAAAAATCGTCTTTTATAAGACCTGATCAGGCCGGCACAGGTCTCTGGAGTTATCTTGGCCCACTCCTCCATGCAGATCTTCTCCAAGTTATCTAGGTTCTTTGGGTGTCTCATGTGGACTTTAATCTTGAGCTCCTTCCACAAGTTTTCAATTGGGTTAAGGTCAGGAGACTGACTAGGCGACTGCAACACCTTGATTTTTTCCCTCTTGAACCAGGCCTTGGTTTTCTTGGCTGTGTGCTTTGGGTCGTTGTCTTGTTGGAAGATGAAATGACGACCCATCTTAAGATCCTTGATGGAGGAGCAGAGGTTCTTGGCCAAAATCTCCAGGTAGGCCGTGCTATCCATCTTCCCATGGATGCGGACCAGATGGCCAGGCCCCTTGGCTGAGAAACAGTCCCACAGCATGATGCTGCCACCAACATGCTTGACTGTAGGGATGGTATTCTTGGGGTCGTATGCAGTGCCATCCAGTCTCCAAACGTCACGTGTGTGGTTGGCACCAAAGATCTCGATCTTGGTCTCATCAGACCAGAGAACCTTGAACCAGTCTGTCTCAGAGTCCTCCAAGTGATCATGAGCAAACTGTAGACGAGCCTTGACATGACGCTTTGAAAGTAAAGGTACCTTACGGGCTCGTCTGGAATGGAGACCATTGCGGTGGAGTACGTTACTTATGGTATTGACTGAAACCAATGTCCCCACTGCCATGAGATCTTCCCGGAGCTCCTTCCTGGTTGTCCTTGGGTTAGCCTTGACTCTTCGGACAAGCCTGGCCTCGGCACGGGTGGAAACTGTCAAAGGCTGTCTAGGCCGTGGAAGGCTAACAGTAGTTCCATAAGCCTTCCACTTCCGGATGATGCTCCCAACAGTGGAGACAGGTAGGCCCCACTCCTTGTAAAGGGTTTTGTACCCCTTGCCAGCCTTGTGACCCTCCACGATCTTGTCTCTGATGGCCTTGGAATGCTCCTTTGTCTTTCCCATGTTGACCAAGTATGAGTGCTGTTCACAAGTTTGGGGAGGGTCTTAATTAGTCAGAAAAGGCTGGAAAAAGAGATAATTAATCCAAACATGTGAAGCTCATTGTTCTTTGTGCCTGAAATACTTCTTAATACTTTAGGGGAACCAAACAGAATTCTTGTGGTTTGAGGGGTTGAATAATAAATGACCCTCTGAATAAACTTTTCACAATTTAAAAAAAAAATAAAAAAAGAAATAACATTCTTTTTTGCTGCAGTGCATCTCACACTTCCAGGCTGATCTACAGTCCAAATGTCACAATGCCAAGTTAATTCCGAATGTGTAAACCTGCTAAATATGCAGAAGGTTGAATACTACTTGTAGGCACTGTATACTGTCAAGGGGGGGGCTTTCTGTTGCCTGGAGATTTATCAGGCTGCCAATAGCAACCAATCACAGCTTAGCTTCTATTTTGCTACAATTAATTAATCTGAGCTCTGATTGGTTAATATAGGCAAAAATTTAATAATTACATTTCTATCTATTTGTTTTGTGGTTTTTGTGTGCAGAATACATTTTTGTTAATACATTCTATTTTATTAACAGCAGTTATTAACCCAGGCGAAGCCGGGTAGTACAGCTAGTAATATATAATAAAAGAGTATGGGACACAGAGATCCACCCCACCCAAGAAGCAGATTAACAAACTTGTAAGTGTACCGTAATGCACACTCAAATATATATATATATATGTATATATATATATATATTTACATACATATGATAATAGGCCTAGTGGCCAATTACCTGCATACATACATATATGTATATAAGGGAAGATAGTCAAAACACATTGTGGTAGTACCTGACGGTGGCTAAAGTACAATTCCATAATGAATAGATAGAACAGAACATGAGAGCATGAATGGGAACCCCAACACGTGGCATTAGCTTCTTTTTCCAGAGGGTATGGATATGTTTTAAGAAATAATTGTCCTCTTTAAGCATTTTTAGTATTTTTTTTTCTATTGTGCTTCGTGTTAACTGTACTGAGAGCGTAGATATCATACAATAGTACTAGAATATCAAGAATAATATACACAGGATCCATTACAAGATCATCTGAAAATATGTTTACCAATCTATCATTTGTGATGCTCATTAAGTAGTCGTCACCCCAATTATAATATTACCTGGTGCTTTTCTTTTCTTACCTCATCTTTCACGGGTAGATTTTCACTTTTATTGGTTATTCCCACCTTCTTAGGCTAGTTTCACACTTGCGTTGGACGGGATCCGTAGCATTGCGTTGTGTGACGCATGCAACGGATGCGTTGCATATAGTGACACAACGCATGCTACAGATCGTACAAAATAACGCAATCCGTTGTAGTTTTTTTCCTTGTCTTTACACATCTGAGCATGCGCAGTTGTGTAAAGACAGCTGCGTTAACGGAATCCGTCAAATGACGCATTCTAACGCAATCCGCCACCATAGGCGTCCATTATAAAAACAACGGACGCCTAACGGATTCCTGCAGGTTGCGTTTTTTTGACACTCCGTCACACTCCCACACCTTAGTGCTTACAATTTTTGACACTCCGCCAAGCGCAGAAAAACGTTACATGCTGCGTTCCATCCGCCCGACGCAGCGTCAAAATAACGACGCTGCGTCGTCCAGCGGATGCAATGCAGACACTTGCGTTACAGTGCGTCGTCCATATAAGTCTATGGAGAATAGCGCAGTGCGTTAACGGACTGCGCTATTCTCCATAGTGACGGAATGCGCTGAACGCAAGTGTGAAACTAGCCTTAGATAAGTGTTGTTTGATACTTGTTGCAAATCAAGTACTTTCGCAAGTTACAGTTTATTAAATTGCAGCCATTTTATAGATATTAACTCTTTTCTTTTGTTTACAGCTCGTTGCCTAGGAGACCGACCACCACTGCTGCCTAGCTTGTAAGCACTGTCCTGATGTTGACTGGGACTAGAAGATAAGAGCGCTCCAGGGATCCTAGCTAGCTTCAAAACAGTGTTTCTAAGCTCTATAGAAAAGCGCTTGTAAGCATTACACACAGTCAGCCACGTCTGAAAAACAGCATCTGTGGTTGGTCACCTAGGCAACATTCTGTATACAAAAAAACAGTGTTGAAATTGCAAAAGTGGTTGTTTTTATGTGTACTATACAATAATACCAATCTATGGAGCTGGGAAAAAGTCTTTGAGCTTTGAAATTTCTACCCTTTTAAAGTGCACCAATCACCAGGATTTTCTTATATAAACTAAATCCAGTGCTATACTGGCACTATCAGGCTGATTCTATACATAACATTAGTTGTCAGATTGGATGTATAGGTTTTGAAATACAGGCAATTAAAGTTACAGAAATGTGCAGCTTTTTGATTGACAGCAGCTTCCGAATAGCTAATATGTGGGTCTGGTTTTGCTATCTAAACACAATTTGCCCAAGGGGCAACTAGAGGTACCCTAACTAAAGATCTATAAAACTTAACTTTTATTATTATTACCAAAATAAAGTCAAGTTTAAAACTAGCATGTAGGGCTACCTAATATATTGACTAAATCAGGTGTCTGGCCGTGGACCAGGCACCACATACAATTGGACAACTGTCCTACAAAGTCATCAGATTAGTACAGCCCGACCCTGCCTCTAAAACTATTCCGTTAATAGCCTCCCAGACATGTTTCACCATGACTGGCTTCATCAGGGGACTGAGGCTTATTAACCCTATGCTGATTGTGGGTATAAATTGAGGTCTTAGTATTTCGGTTTAGCTATCTATTCACGCCTATGCAAGACTGTATGGGCTCCTTCCAGGTATCAGTCATTTCTGGAATGTGGTAGGGGTGTGTTAGAAAAGCAGCTTATACAGTCTAGCATCTACAGAGGCCAGGCAGCAGATAGGGGCGGGAATAGATAGCAAAACCCCACCCAAATATTTGCTATTCGGCAGCTGCTGCCAATCAAAAAGCTATATATTTCTGTAATTTTACTTGCTTGTATTTCGAAACCTATACATCCAATCTGACACCTAAAGGTATGTATAGAATCAGCATGATAGTGCCAGTATACCACTGGCTTTAGGTTAGGCCCGTTTCACACGTCAGTGAAAAACACAGACGTTTTTCACTGGCGTGTAAAACACGCACATGTCCCTGCGTGTGCCGAAATCACGGCACACGTGGGTTGTCTAAGTGCAATCCGGGCTCCGTTCTCCGTGGCCCGTGATTGCACTTAGAAATTCACTCACCTGCGCCCGCTCCCACTCTCCGTGGTGCTGAATCCTCCCGCGACGCAGCATCCGGCCGGCGGTGACCCCTGCAGCAGCTGCTTCCGGGTCGGCTGTGTCGCGCATAATGAATATGCGCGACAGTAATCAGCCGGCTTAGAAGGAGCAAGGAGGACGGGCTGCAGAGGACATCGCTGGACGCCGGGTGAGTTAAAATGTTTATTATTTTAAAAGCATGTTTTTTTCTGGCACGTGTTTCACGGACCACACCACTGCGTGGTCCGTGGAACATCAGTGATGCCAGAAAAAAATGGACATGTCTCCGTGCAGCAATCAAGCACACGCGGGTATACCGAACGGAGACACGTGCAGTGAAAAATCACTGAGGTGTGAGCAGACCCATTCATTATAATGGGTCTGCGTATGTCAGTGATTCTGGTACGTTTAAAAAAAGCACAAACCAGAATCACTGACGTGTGAAAGGGGCCTTATATAGAGAAATCCTGGTGATTGGTGCGCTTTAACTTTTGTGTGGGAAATGAAAAGCTACAGGGTGCAGAGTGGCGGCCATAGTTTACCATGAAGTTATTCAGATGAATCTATATTAATGTTCAAAAATGTTTCTATTACCAATACAGATAAATAGGTATATACAAGAACTTGGTGATTAATTATAGTGAGTTTTCTAACTTTCTGTCCACTACAAAAAAAAACATCCTTTTTTTTTCACTGTGGCACAACAAATTTAATGTGTGCATTATTTTATTTGTTACATTTTTAATTACAGGAGAAGTTTGTCCAGGTTACTATTGTAATTGTCATCTATTTATTGTTCACAGTAAAGATCAAATAATTTTGCACCCAGGAAACCCGAAGGCTAGGGCCCCACTTTGCGTTCTCCTACTTGCAGTTCAGAACGCACGTTTTGGGCTTCATTGATTTGACCAAAGTTGCCTTTTTCAGAAATTTAGCGCTGAAAACGCATGCGTATTTACCGCGTTTTAGATGCGTTTTCAGCGCTGTTTACATGCTTTTCCACCTGCGTTTTGATAGATGTGTTTTGAACATCATGACACTGCTAAATAAAGTTTAAATAGTCAAACTCAATGAAAAAACTGGAAAAAAAGAAACCTATATTTTTGTGAAAAATAATGGAAATAAATTATTTTAATGAAATTAAAGCGGTAATATGATATTTAATGGAAAAATAGCACTAATTTAATAAATGTCTTAGTTTTATTTGTCGGACTATGTGTGTGTGTAAAGGGACATATGAAATCATTATTTTGATGTCCAAAACGCATGTTTTCTGCACTGAAAAAGCAGGTAAAACGCTGGAATTTGTAGGAATCTTGGTTTTTGCCTTTTCTCATTGACTTCAATGTTAGCAAAACGCACCCAAAATGGCAAAAACAATTGACATGTTGCTACTTTGAATGCATGGTTTTTGCCACAAAATATGCAAATTAAAGGCAGCGTTTAGAAACACAAAGTGGGGTCAGGAAATCCACTCTTTCCATAGACTTTGCTGGTAAATCAAAATGCATGCCTTTTGGCATGAAAAAGGTGCTTCTCAAAATAGACCTAAAAAGCACCAAAAACGCAGGTGGAAACGCAAAGTGGGGCCCTAGCCTAATACCCATAATATTTGTCTGAGCACAGATAATGTTTGACTACAGAGGAACTTTTAGAGTATGGGCACACAGGGAGTTTTTCAGGAGTAATTTTCAGTGAGCCTCATTCGCAAAACACTTGAAAAAGTCTTAAAAAAATTACTGAATAGTGATGAGCGAGCACTACCCTGCGGGACTCATGCTCAGACAGGCTCAACTCATGTAATGAGCATAATAGAAGTCAATGGGTGATTTTCCGGAAAAATACTCGAGTTACCCATGAACTTCCATTATACTCAGTACAAGCCTGTCTGAGCAGGAGTACCAAGTACCCGAACATGGTAGTACTCACTCATCACTACTCTTGAAAGACTCTTCTATTCATCTCTATTTCAATTTTCTGTGTATATATTTAGTTGTTTGAAATATTTTTGTCCACTTCAGGTTTTAAAAAACACCTAAAGAGGAAAAATAATGTTTTTGCCACTTCTTTGAAGTGGCTCATGATGAATTCTGCTACAAACTGGACATTGTCCAATAAGAAGGCTGCAAAAAAATTTCAAGAAAAAAAACTTTTCCAAAATGCTTCAAAAACTCTTCAAACAAAAAACTCCACCAAAAACTCCTGATAGAAGGATTATTTCTCATAGTGGTTTCCATTAAAAAATGAATCGTTTTTGACCACCTTGAAAAATCTCTGTGTGCATAGACCTTTAGGTAACTTCCCATGATGAGTATTTGGTGCATTTTTTTCAGCTTCATATTTTCATTATGCAAAAAAAACACAGTGTATTAGAGTTCCAGAAAAGTGAATCGGATATCTATAAATGTCACAGTTTTTTTTAGTGCTCCATAAACTGACCTCCCTGCAGTGAGTTTTTGAAATACGCAATTTATGTTGCAATAAGTATGCATTTAATTTGTAGATTCTCCCCATACTTTAGAATGAGATGAGGAAAATCTGCAGATAAAAAATCCACTAAAAATGCACATGATGTTACAAATTTAGTTTTATTAAAGCCAAGTAAGAGAAAGTATCCAAAACAAAGTAGTTTAAAGCTGCAAAAAACGTGATAAATACCCATGTGAAAAGCACAGTCAAAACACAATGATATAACAGCATTAAAAACTATACAAATACTGGGAATTTACACTTCAAGTATGTTCACATAGAGTTTTTATACTTGAATTGTGAAGCAGATCAGCTTCAAAATCCACAACAAAGAGATTTTAAAGAGTTATTTTATAATGATTTTGACGCAAATCCCTTTCAAAATGCATGTAAAAAAATCTAGGTGAACATACCCCTAGGCAGAGTGTTCTGGGGATTTTATGCCCATCAATAGTATCTCCTTCCCATACCTGTGGGTCACTGTTTTAGTCTCTACAATCTGGACGAGTTTTTTAAATATTTTTTTGCTGAAAATGCACAATGATCATTAAACTCAATATCAAAAAGGTGTAAACAAAAGACAATAAAGCGCAATAGTCAAATAAGATGGATTCATATACTTTGTCCCAGTTGAAAAATACGTCATAATATTTATAAACTGGAGCAATGATTGCCTAAAGGGGGCTTTACACACTGCGACATCGCTAATGCGGAGTCGTTGGGGTCACGGAATTTGTGACGCACATCCGGCCGCATTAGCGATGCCGTTGCGTGTGACACCGATAAGCGATTTTGCATCGTTGAAAAAACGTGCAAAATCGTTAATTGGCGACATGGGGGTCTATTCTTAAAAATCGTTACTGCAGCAGTAACGAAGTTGTTCCTCATTCCTGCGGCAGCACACATCGCTACGTGTGACGCCGCAGGAACAAGGAAGCTCCCCTTACCTGCCTCCCGGCTGCTATGCAGAAGGAAGGAGGTGGGCGGGATGTTACGTCCCGCTCATCTCCGCCCCTCCGCTGCTATTGGGCGGCGGTTCAGTGACGCTTCAGTGACGTCGCTGTGACGCCGCACGGACCGCCCCCTTAGAAAGGAGGCGGTTCGCCGGTCACAGCGACGTCGCCGGACAGGTAAGTATGTGTGACAGCTCTGGGCGATGTTGTGCGGCACGGGCAGCAATTTGCCCGTGTCGCGCAACAGATGGGGGCGGGTACCCACACTAGCAATATCGGGACCGATATCGCAGCGTGTAAAGTAGCCTTAAGGCTATGTCCGCATGTTGCTTTTTACCTGCTTTTTACCTGCTTTTTCAACTGCAGCGTTTAATGCCAAAATGGTTGTGTTCTGCTTTTCAGGCAAAGTCTATGGGAATTTGGGTTTCTTGTCCGCACTATGCAGTTCAAACTGCAGCCTTTTTGTTGCAGAACTTTGGTCAAAAACTCAGCTTTGGGGTAAGTTCACACAGTGCGTTTTTCGCGGCGTTTTTGCGCAGTTTTTGGGTGCGTTTTTGCTCAGAAAACTGCACGACTTTGCTTCCCCAGCAAAGTCTATGAGTTTTCATTTTTGCTGTCTGCACACAGCGTTTTTTTTTCAGCTGCGTTTTTGTGGTGCCACAAAAACGCAGCATGTCAATTATTCCCGCGTTTTTCACTGCGCTTTTCATCCATTGAGTGCAATGGGATGTTGAAGGACGCAATGAGAAACGCAAATAGCTGCGCTTTGGTGCGTTTTGGTGCGTTTCTAAGACCAAAAACGCAGCTATAAACGCAGGAGGTGGGTAGTAAAGTGACGTGTACAGGAAGAGGATTCCTTCTGTCAGTAAACACAGAAGCGTGAATCCTCCCGGTACAGTCACCGCCGCGTCCACCTCCGGTCCTGTGCATGTATGCTGCCGTGCGGTGCCATGTCTGGGCGGGAGGTGGAAGCGGCTGCGAAAACAAAAGTGAACAGTAGAAGAAAAAAAAAGTTATACTCACCTGTCTGCAGCCTCCCGGTGCCATTCCCGCTCCCATCTCCTCTCACGGTATCGCCGCTCCGGGTGTGTGCAGACGGCTGGGACACCTCCGATAGATGCAGGACCTGGCGATGGATCACCTGATGCAGTCACCTGACGCATCAGGTGATCGTAAGTATTGCGGTGACGCGGGTGCCCGGCCGGTTTAAGCTATCAGCGGATGCATCAGGAGACTTCATCCCTGATTACCGGCAGCTGCTGCAGTGATCGGACAGGATCAGACTCCTCCAATCGCTCCAGGAGCTGCCGGTAATCAGCACATAAGTGAGTATTTTTTTATTTTTTTTTTGCACCGATGCATCATCTAATTGTATAAACGGCTTTTATACAATCAGCTGATGTGTGATGTGCTTCAGCCCCTAGAACCTGACACATCATCTGATCGCTTTGCCTTCTAGCAAACCGATCAGATGATATTGGATCCGGATTCGACGGCGCAGGACCCTTGACCCAGGATTACTGCGCAGGGGGTTCTTTATTTCAATAAAGATGGAGTCACTAATTGTGTTGTATTTTATTTCTAATAAAAATATTTTTCTGTGTGTTGTGTTTTTTTTTATCTTTACTAGAAATTCATGGTGGCCATGTCTAATATTGGCGTGACACCATGAATTTCGGGCTTAGGGCCAGCTATACAGCTAGCCCTAACCCCATTATTACCCAGCGAGCCACCCGGCATCAGGGCAGCTGGAAGAGTTGGATACAGCGCCAGAAGATGGCGCTTCTATGACAGCGCCATTTTCTGGGGTGGCTGCGGGACTGCAATTCACAGCGGGGGTGCCCAGAAAGCATGGGCACCCTGCACTGTGGATTCCAATCCCTAGCTGCCTAGTTGTACCCGGTTGGACTCAAAAATTGGGCGAAGCTCACGGCATTTTTTTTTTTTTAAATTATTTCATGAAATTCATGAAATAATTAAAAAAAAAGGGCTTCCCTATATTTTTGGTTCCCAGCCGGGTACAAATAGGCAGCTGGGGGTTGGGGGCAGCCTGTACCTGCCTGCTGTACCCGGCTAGCATACAAAAATATGGCGAAGCCCACGTCATTTTTTTGTTTGGGGGGCAAAGAAATCCTGCATACAGTCCTGGAAGGAGGATGCTGAGCCTTGTAGTTCGACAGCTGCTGTCTGCTCTCCTGCATGCACTATTGGATGGAGGATGCTGAGCCTTGTAGTTCGACAGCTGCTGTCTGCTCTCCTGCATACACTATTGGATGGAGGATGCTGAGTCTTGTAGTTCGACAGCTGCTGTCTGCTCTCCTGCATACACTATTGGATAAAGGATGCTGAGCCTTGTAGGTCTGCTCCCCCTGACTCTCCCTCAAGCATACAGTCCTGGATGGAGCATGCTGAGCCTTGTAGTTCTGCAGCTGCTGTCTGCTCTCCTGCATACACTATTGGATGGAGTATGCTGAGCCTTGTAGTTCTGCAGCTGTCTGCTCTTCTGCATACACTAGTGGAGAATGAAGAACACATTGAAGAAGGAAATGACATCAGACCTTTTTTTTTTGTTCACTGATAAAAAACGCATAAAGACGCAGTGAGCAAAAACGCAGCAAAACGCAGCAAAAAACGCACCAAATCGTGGCAAAACGCGTGCGTTTTTTTACGCGTTTTTTACGCGGGTGCATTTTTGTGCGGTTTTTGCCGCAAAAAACGCAGCGTCAAAAAAACGCAGTTTGTGAACCTAGCCTTGCAGTGCAAAACCCAAATGGCAAAAACAATTGACATGTCAATTGTTTTTGCCATTTGGGTTTTGCACTGCAAAGCTGAGTTTTTGACCAAAGTTCTGCAACAAAAAGGCTGCAGTTTGAACTGCATAGTGCGGACAAGAAACCCAAGTTCCCATAGACTTTGCTTGAAAAGCAGAACACAACCATTTTGGCATTAAACGCTGCAGTTGAAAAAGCAGCAAAAAAGCAGGTAAAAAGCAACGTGCGGACATAGCCTAAGGCTAGGGACCCACTTTGCGTTTTTACCTGCGTTTTAGGTGCTTTTTAGGTCCGTTTTGGGAAGCACCTTTTTCATGCCAAAAGGCATGCGTTTTGATTTACCAGCAAAGTCTATGGAAAAAGTGGATTTTCCGACCCCACTTTGCTTTTCTAAACGCTGCGTTTAATTTGCATATTTTGTGGCAAAAAACATGCGTGCAAAGAAGCAGCATGTCAGTTGTTTTTGCCATTTTCGGTGCGTTTTGCTAACATTGGAGTCAATGAGAAATGGCAAAAACCAAGATTCCTTCAAAATCCTGCATTTTACCTGCTTTTTCAGTACAAAAAACACGCGTTTTGGACTTCCAAAACGCATGTTTTTTGTACATCAAAATAATGAATTCATATGTCCCTGTACACACACACATAGTCCGACAATTTAAAGTAAGGAAATTAATACTTTATTGCTATTTTTACATAAAATATCATATTACCGCAATAATTTAATGAGCAAAATTTAATTTAATGATTTATTCTATGAATATAGATTTGATTCTTTTCTTCCCATTTTTTTCAAAGAATTTGACTATGTAAACTTTATTAAGCAGAGTTTTTATGTTCAAAACGCAACTATCAGAACGCAGGTGAAAACACAGGTAAAAAGCGCTGAAAACGCATCAAATACGCGACAAAAACGCATGCGTTTTCAGCGCTAAATTTCTGAAAAAGGCAACTTTGGTCAAATCAATTAAGTCCAACACGTGTGTTCTAAACTGCAAGTAGGTGAACGCAAAGTGGGTCCCTAACCTTAGGCAGTTATTGGAGCAAAAATTGAGTGAAAACTGAGCAGAAACTTTTCAAATCCTCATTAAAACACAAAACTTGGAGGTTCTGCTCAGTTTCTTCTCCAAAAACTCTGCAAGAAAACTTCATGTGCACATACTCTATGGGGTTTGTACATATATAATGTTTTTAGGAGTTATTTGGCGCAGATTGGCTTCAAAAAAACACCTGAAAAATTATTTCAAAATTGCTTGAAAGATTTTTCCTATTTATTTATTTATTTAAAACCATTTAGCTGTTCACATGTTAAGTCTTTGGAGCTTATTTTTCCTCTTCAGATTTTGAAAAGTGCCTCCATGTAAAAAAAAAAAAAAAAGTGCACATCACTTCTTTCAAGTGGCTCCTGATGGAAATTGCTGTGAACTAGGAACTGTCAAATCAAAAGGCTGCAAAAAAAAATTCTAAAACACTTTAAAACCTTTTCTAAACTGCTTTAGGAAACAAACAAAAAAACTCCTTCAAAAACTCTCTAAGGATATGTGCACATTGAGCATTTCAAGGAGTTTTTGGAGCAGAAAGTGTCCAGATTCTCCACCAAATCTCAAAATGTCTAAAAGGAAGTTTGAGTTTCTGCTCCAAAAACTCAGCAAAAAAAAATCAGCAAAAAAAAAACTCAGCAAAAAAAAACTATGTGTGCACATGGTCAAAGAAGCAACATTTCCTGAAGCTGTAAAACTCATCATTGTTGAATGTCTCAGAAAACCTTTGTGGGTATATATTATACAGAGCTGCAATGTAACGAAACCAGATCAGCAGGGAGATTAGTTCTATGAAACATTGGTAATAGAGAATGCATATGGACCCTAGTCTCAATTTCTCAGTGGATCAATCATTACACGTGTTCATGAGCAGAGGGGTCATCCAATAAGCAATCCTGTGACTACTGAGCTCTCCATTTCTAAGAACCTTGTATCATCTAATGTAGTAGATTGCCTGGCGCTGACAAGTTATTGCATACATGTTACACAATATTCTAACTAATACAGATCTCCATTTACAGTGCAATGAAAAATTGGACTATATGATTGGAGATATTATTAGATGATCCGGATGCTGATTCCTCATCTGAATAAACATTGCAGAAAATAAAAATACAAAACATATAATAATTTATATCACTTTAGAAGACATGTATTAATAATTCCAGCAAAAAAAAAAAACAACTTTCTTTGTATTCTATAAAGCGTTCTGGGGAGTTATGCAGCCATGAAAATAGTCGTATTATATACAATGGAAATGTAATTAATTAATGAATGAACCTGGTATAGTATATCCAGTGCAGTGTTACATTATATACTCCAAAGTATATACATTATATACTCCAAAGACATAAAGATAGGGACTCTAGATTGGGAGCCCCAATGGGGACAGTATTGCCAATGTATGTAAAGTGCTACGTAAAGTGCTGTGGAATTAATAGCGCTATATAAATAAATAAAATTATTATTATTATTCTATACATATATTATACTTGTAATAAATAATGCAAAGTGTGTTCAAAGCAATGTTCCACTATGCAGAAAGTTATGGTATGTAGTGCAATATTATATTATAGAAATAAATGTCAACCTCTTGTAATAATATCCAGGGCACCCTCATGTCCACAAAGATAAATATCTGATATGATAATATCCAGTATGCTGTTACGTCAGATATGCATATATAAATTTGTTGTACACTATTAATATATATATATATATATATATATATATGTATATATATATATATATATATATAAAACCCTGTGACAATAGTAATCAGTTCACACACAAGTTCACACACAAGTATAAACCTAAAATAAAATTATCCTGTGCATTACTTTATACATACAAATTTAAACCTGATATTATAGTAGCCAACATATTATCGTGTAATATAATAGTATCTTGTGCATTATCCCTGCATACACACATACATAAGCCTAATGTAATAGTATACATTACAATGTAATATTATACTATACACACAAATATAAAGCTGAGGCACAAGTATTCAGTATACTATTACATGATACCCACAGATGTAGAGCTAATATAACAGTTTACATAGTAATAATTCTTCATAAACACAAATATAAACAAGATATAATGTTAACTAGTACATTATTGCTTTATACACACAAATATAAACCTGATATTATAGCTACCAGTCCATTATTCCTTCATACACACCTGATATTATAGCATCCAGTATATTATCACGTCATAGACATAAATATAAATAAGATATAATACTATCCAATGTATTATCGCAGTATACACACATACATAAACCTAATTATTATTGCTCTATACACACAAATATAAACTTGATATTGTATCCAGCATATTATCACTTCAAAGACACAAATATAAACATTATATAATAGTATCTAGTGCATTATCCCATCATATGTACA